>NC_084480.1:94421327-95042577 GCF_030035675.1 Rhineura floridana
TGTTCCACGTTTGTTCCAATCTCCGGGGTCTCCTCTCTCACAGGGACCCCTTCCAGGGTCACCTCTCTCACAGGGACCCCTATATCTTTAATCTCCTGCTTCATTTTACTCAATTCAATTTTCAGCTCCTTACAACCCTGTCGCAGGTTTTGTTTCGTTATCTCAATCTCATCCATTATTTTCTGAAACATAGTTATTTCCAGATTCTCAGCCACTTTCTTAATTGCCATTTTAAAAGAAAAATATAGGAAAACCACTTCTTATTTCAGCAACAATTGGGTTAATACTCCAAACTTGGTGACATCACAGTATAAACAGAGCAGACAGCCTTATCTCTCCATGCTTAAGTAAACAAAATGCAGTTCCCAGGATCGAAGCAATTAATGGCGGTCGTCAGGAAACAGATTCGTCAAAATAAAATAGACCAAAAAGAGAGTAGTCTCAGACAATATAATATTCTTCAAAATAAAAATCTGGAATAGAAATCCCTCTTCTGTGTATATCTTTAGAATGCAAATCCAGGACAGCTTTTTGCAACAAAAACAGAGATAAGCTATTAATTAGTGAGTAGCAGAGAGAAGTTATGGCTCCCCAGTGAGATGTCAAAAACCGATCAATCTGGCAAATCTCTTTTAAACAGCAACAATTTAAGTCAAGTAAAAGAAAAATATAGAAAGAAGGGTGCTTGCCTGTTAGTGCGTTCTCTCTTAGAAGATAAGATGAACGTTCGCTTTATCAGATAGAGCTTGTTGTTGAAAATCCGTCCCACCTTCGTCGGCTGGACCTCGTCCCATAAATTAATGAGATCTGGTCGTCCCAACAAAAATAGGCTTTGAGGTTAATCTCTTCGTTTCTCCCTACCCGGGAGAAGTTTAATCAGTCAAAAAAAAAAAAAATCTGACTGATATATCTGAATAAGCTTCTTTTGAGGCAGGAGCCCGTCTCAAAAGCAGGCACAGGCTAAGTCACCCTTCCCGGAAGTCACCAGTCTCGCTGTTCTTACCGGTGGGATCAAGGTCTTCTGAGGCTGATCTTGTTGAGCAGCATCCCTGACGATGCTGGAGGCGCTCCTTCAGATAGACTGGGCCAAAACCGTATAGGGTTTTAAAGGTCAAAACCAACACCTTGAATTGGGTTCGGTAAACAACCGGTAACCAGTGCAACTCCTTCAACACAGGAGTGATGTGATCTTGCCGGCGGCTGCCCTTAATCAGACGAGCCGCCGCATTCTGTACCAGTTGCAGCTTCCGGACAGTTTTCAAGAGTAACCCCATGTAGAGCGCATTACAGTAGTCTAGGCGAGAGGTGACCAAGGCGTGTACCACCGGTGGGAGCAGATGGTTGGGAAGGTAGGGGCGCAGCCTCCGTATCAGATGGAGTTGATACAGTGCCGCCCGGCTCAGAGCCGAGACTTGAGCCTCCATGGACAGCTGGGAGTCCAAAATGACCCCCAGGCTGCGGACCTGGTCTTTCAGGGGTAAACGTACCACATTGAGCACCAGGTCCACATCCCCCAACCTTCCCTTGTCTCCCACAAACAGTACCTCGGTCTTGTCCGGGTTCAGCTTCAGCTTATTCCTTCCCATCCATCCACTCACCGACTCCAGACACTTGGACAGGGTTTCTACAGCCAACCTTGGTGAAGATTTAAATGAGAGATAGAGCTGCGTGTCATCCGCATACTGATGACACTGCAGCCCAAATCTCCTGATGATTGCCCCCAGCGGCTTTATATAGATGTTAAACAGCATCGAGGAGAGGATAGAACCCTGTGGCACCCCACAAGTGAGAGGCCAAGGATCCGAAACCTCCTCTTCCAATGCTACTCTTTGGTACCTACCGAAGAGGAAGGAATGGAACCACTGCCATACAGTGCCCCCTATACCCAACCCCTTTAGGCGGTCCAAGAGGATAGCATGGTCAACGGTATCAAAAGCCGCTGAGAGATCAAGGAGGACAAGGAAGGTGCATTCGCCCCTATCCCATGCCCTCCTCATATCATCCACCAAGGCGACCAAGGCTGTTTCAGCTTAAAATTGATATCCAAAATGCAACACGAGATAGTGCTGGGAGATGAGACCCTCAGGTCAGAAAGCACTTACCAAGCTACTGGGGAAGAACAAAGGACAAGTACGAGTAGTGCTGTGACTAATGTCGCAGCTGGGTCAAAGCCAAAAGAAAGACCTGATTCCCTAGAAAAGACAATAATGCTGGGAAAAACAAGGGAGTAGAAAAAGAGGAAGGCCAAACAAGAGATGGATTGATTCCATAAAGGAAGCCACAGACCTGAGCTTACAAGATCTAAACAAGGTAGTTCATGACAGATGCTCTTGGAGGTCACTGATTCATAGGGTCACTGTAAGTCGTAATCGACTTGAAGGCACATAACAACAACAAAAATTGGGGAGCCACTACTAAGAAATCTCTGTTCTGTGTATCTACTAGCCTAATTGCTTTTTAAGTCCAGAGGAGAGGACTGTAAGATCTTTAAGTCCAGATTCTAAAATTGCATAACTGCACCACTGCCTGCAAGGACGTCTTTATCACTTCAGTGAAGGAAGCAGATGATGATGATGATGATGAATAATACCCCGCCCTTTTTCCAAATTGGAACTCAAGGCGGCTTCCAGATAAAATTCCAGATTCTCAGACACATGCTTTTACGCAGATGGACATGCTCCCTCTCATTAAATGAATGGGGACCCACAAATAGAGCACACATCAAGCTCCAGAGTGGAGCACATGCAAGCATATGGAATCAAAGAGGAGTGAAACAGTTCCAATTTTATATCACATTCAATATCAAGTCAAATACTTCTAGAAATCATATTCAGCTAGATTAATAAATGCCTTTTGAGGTTTTCATGCTAGGACAGTTTTGGCATGACTATTCTGTGAGCTCTTTCCACATCCTTACTCCAGGAGTTCCTTATGGGAAAGCCAAACTTTTCCACCATGACCTTATGAAAAAAGGACAAAGGAATTCTTCCTTTCCCATGAAAAATAAGCTTGTTTAAAATGAACCTTTAAAACAATTCCAATAACATTCAGTTAATCCCACATTTATACCAGTACACCCTACTTTCAGTAGTGCTTTAAGCCTACTGACTGCTAACAAGCAGCCTTTACATTACAAAGCTGCAGTTTAGTTTCATGAAGCACTAAGCTGAAGCCACTATTCAAAACCACTCAACCAGAGTTAGCCAAATATACCCATTAATCAGAGCTATTTGCCTCTTAAAGTTAGGAACTGAAAGTCCTAAGAAAATCCTGATGCATTTTTCCTTTGAGTTCTCTTTTCTTCCCATTGTTAACTCTTCATGTCCACCTTTATCATGAACCCTTCATGTCCACCTGGACAAAACTGTCCCCTTTCATGGTGTGTCCCTGGTAAATCATTGTATCAGCCCAGAACAGCAGGTAAGGCCTAATAGGAGCTCTGACAAATAAACCAAACTATGCTGAAAGCTGGTGGTTGGTGGGTTTTGTTTTCAACTTCTTATTAAATCTGAACATCCAGGTTCCTGCTGGGACAGGAAGTGGCTTGTGGCAATGTAATTGAGCTAAACTCATAGGTTGAACCTGCAAAAGGTTGCTTCCGCTTTTGTGTGTAGCTCCAAGCTTATGAAAAATAGTAGCTATGGTTCCAAATGACATGGAAGCATTCTAGTGTTCCAATGTGCCTGTGTGTGGCCACATTGTATGTGGCAAAAATTAAGAGAGTGCCACTTAAGCTGTGCAAGTGCACACAAAATATATTGTTGTATCAGAACAGACCTAAGGTTACTTTACTCTTCAGTGAGCTACATCTGGCTTAATGTGTACTGGCATCCCACACAGTTGCACTCATTAAACCCATGACACAGGTTTTTACTGGGGCAGAATCAGGCACAAAAATGAACATATGAAGCTGTCTTCTGTTGACTCAAAGCCAAATGAAATGTCCCAGAAAAATCAGCATACCGGTTGTGATACCTAAGCAGAGTCACCATACAAAATGTACCAAGGGCATAACAGCAGTATCTCAGTATTATTGAGATGCCACTTTGTAAACTTGGAAGACCTTTGTTCAAGTATTCTATCAATTCCCCCCCCCTCCAAAATGCTAATATTCACCTGCACACATTGATATGATTAGTTGGGGGAGGAGCAGTAAGTGAGTGCAATTTGACTTCTCAGCTCAGTTTTGGATAATTTGCCATTGTGCAAAAACAAGGGCACATCTTGGCATTTGCTAAAACAATCATATAATGAGTTATTTTTAAAAAAATCCTTTCATATATGCATGGAACTAAATGTCATAGAAATCAATGAACACTCAAAGCAAGGGTTCACTGAAAACTCTGAGACTTTCTTGGTTTCCTATCTATCATACAGTTTTGCAAATTTAAATCCCACTAAAATCAATGAGACAAGCACGCCATAAAGCAAAGGGTTGCTACCTAAATGTTTACGATTTTAGGTGTACTGGTATTACACTTTGTTGTTGTTATGTGCCTCCAAGTCGACTACGACTTATGGCGACCCTATGAATCAGTGACCTCCAAGAGCATCTGTCATGAACCACCCTGTTCAGATCTTGTAAGTTCAGGTCTGTGGCTTCCTTTATGGAATCCATCCATCTCTTGTTTGGCCTTCCTGTTTTCCTACTTCCTTCTGTTTTTCCCAGCATTATTGTCTTTTCTAATGAAGCATGCCTTCTCGTGATGTGTCCGACGTATGATAACCTCAGTTTCACCATTTTAGCTTCTAGTGATAGTTCTGGTTTAATTTGTTCTAACACCCAATTATTTCTCTTTTTCACAGTCCATTGTATCCGCAAAGCTCTTCTCCAACACCACATTTCAAATGAGTTGATTTTTCTCTTATCCGCTTTTTTCACTGTCCAACTTTCACATCCATACATAGAGATCGGTATAGTATTACACTATTTGGACTCAAATGGCCATGCCCAACTAACATGTTCCAACAGCACAAGGATTACTATTAGCGCAAAGGGGCTTTACCCCTCTCTTCCACCTCTCCCCCACATGCCCTGCTCAGTCCCCAAATCTGCTCCAGAGGGTTATGAGAACTCGGGGGGGATCCCCTCTTGCTAGCAGTAATCCTTGGGCTGATGGGACTGTGACTTAGCCCTGCCTTAGCGTGCACGCAGACGCATTGGCAAGATTTTGGGATGTATCCAGGTATGTCTCAGCAGTTATGGAATGCTGTTCGATCCAACAGAGGCTTTCATGAGAACAGGTGAGTGAATGAATGCGGCCCTCCAAGCCTCTCTATGTGGCCCTCAAGACTCTCCCCAGGAAACACCCTTTACTGGCGTACCCCCCCTTGAGTGTTTTTGTGCAGCTGGAATGTGTCCTTGAACTATTATCTTGCTTGCCTGGATGGTGAAAAGGGTGTGGAGGGGTGTAGAAACCTCTGGCTTTTGCATAGCTAGAATGTCAAATTGCACAAAGGTAAGAGCCACGTCCATTGCCTCCACCCATTTTTACCTCTGGCCTCACCTATCACTGCACGTAGCCCCCAGAAGGTTGCCCACAAGGAATGCAGCCCTCAGGCTGAAAAGGGCTCTCTGTGTTAGCAGAAATGGAGGAGTGTCCTACTCCCTGCTCTTGAACTAGGCTGAGTAAAGACCACACAACAGGCCCCTAAAGGATCATGCTGAAAAAACAATAGCATCAAGCAGTAAAGAGGGGAGTCCAAATGCCATATCAAAGTGAAACTAAGGTCAAAAACAAGAGAGCAGTCCTGAGTCAAACATAATCCAGTCGGCAGAGCAATGGGGCAGAGGACCTTCCCTGGAAGCAGGCCTGGTGGGGTCTCTCCCTGAATTTCCATGTCTTCCAGATCCATACTGTAGTTGGAGGCTCTGTCCATTCAGCCAGATCTCCTGGCTTTGGGAGGTCTGGGTTCACTTCAGAGGATGAGTCACCCAGGGCTGGTTCAGGGCTTGGTACGACAGGAAGCAATTTTTACTGATTCACCCATCTCTCTGCAGCCCCCCCCCCCGGTCAAAGCTGTTCAAGAGGGGACTGCAGGAGAAAGGAAGATTTTGGGGGAGAAATCCCATCCCCTCTCCTTCACGGAAGCTTCCACTTGATCAAAGAGCTTTCTGCTAGCAGAGGAACACAACTAGACAACCCTTAGTATTCAAAAAGGGCAAGGTCTACCATGCAGCCAGGCTAAGCAGCTGCCAGAAACATCACAATTCCAATGGCATTCCATTGTCTATATGAGGGATAGGCAACTTGAGGCCTTCCAGATGTTGTTGGACTACAACTTTCATCAACCCTGGTCATCAGCCATGCTTGCTGGGGCTGATGGGAGTTGGTGTCCAACATTTGGAGGACCTCAGATGGCCTATATTGACTGACAGGATTTTAGATGGGGTGTGTGCTTCCCATCACTTACCTGGAGCTCCTACAGATTGAATCTGAGACCTTTGAAAAGCATGTGGTGTACCACTGAGTTACATCTCTTCCCTAAAGTACTACAAGATTCTGGGCTCTCATGTTGCTTCTAGCATGACTGACTCCCCACCCTCTGCACACAGAGTGTGTGCCCCAAAATTATCTGTGCTAATGCAGAGGATTTGGTGGCATGATCTCCATTCATATGAGGATACCGCTTCCTACCCTAACTACAAGGGGAGAGAGAACCTCACAGTGGCACCATACACAAGGGAATGTTCCAACTTTTATACTGTACTTCTTTATTCCAGAAATCCTGTGAAGGTAACCATTGTTTCCATTTGACAGATGGAGAACCGAGATTGAGAGAAAGTGATTTGGCTTCGGCTGCATAATCAAATTGAGAACCAGTGTTATGTAGAGTTTAGAGTGTTGGATCTGGGTGGCCAGGGTTCAAATCCTCATTTAGCCATGAAGCTCATTTGGTGACTTTGAGCCAGTCTCAGTCTCTCATCCTAACCTACCTCACAGGGTTGATGTGAGGATACAGTGGAGAGTGGGAGAACCATGTACACCACCTTGAGCTCATGGCAAGATAGACAGGATATAAATGTAATAATACATAAAATAAAATGAAATAAAATAAGAAATTGAATTAAGAAATTCCACCTGATAATCCCTAGCCAAATCCATCCACAGTTCATTGGGAAGGACTAATTGTTACTGCCAATAATAATTTGGGAATGTGATGCTTATAGTAATCTTTACAGAACAAACCTTTAAGATTTCATGATTCATAGATGGCCGCCTTTTACATTTGAGCCACACAGAGAATTTTATGATAAGGAAGCTGCTCCTGTTAAACAAATAATGTTCCATTTGGTGGCAGAATATAGTTGAAGTACTAATACCTGGAACAATACTATTCTGGATTTCAGAATGATACAGTTTTACAGGTAGCTGTGAGACACTTCTGATTCCCATGTGCATTTATTTGTTTGTTACATTTATACCCCACTTTTCTTTTTGTGATAGAAACCCAAGGCTGCTTACATATGGTTCCCAAGAGGTCTCCCATCTAGGCACTGACCAGACCTGACTCGGTTTACCTTCAGCAGGGAGCTGGCCTTATGTGCCTTCAGACCTGGGACTTTAATTGATGTTTGAATCAATTAAAGAAGATGTACATTAAAGAAAAAACACTTACTTTCATAATACTATTGTACACCCATTTGTTACCAGCACAGTGTTAGGCCATACAATTTTTTCCCTTCTTTTTTGCTTCTCTCAAGAATTGAATCTATGAGTTACCCTGTAATGACAAAACAGACAAAAGTCATGATCTTTTCCCATCCGACTAGTCATTTTGGTTTGCACTGTGTGCTTGCCACCTTAGGGGCAAATACTTCTTCCTAGTTAACCTTTGCGGGGGGGGCGGGGGAGAGAATGAATGGATTAACATAAATCCTGCAGGGCCAAACATTTGTAAACCAAGCAGTGGGTAGAATGAGTAAACATTTCAGCAAAGGGAAAACTCTGGACCCTTTTTCTTTTCGTTTCACATTCAACACTGTATTTATTTTAACAAGGGAACTGCATTCCAGCACCTGGCCTCCCTCACGTCTTGCAACAACAAAAACCAACATTATTCTGCTTCCCAACAGGACAAGAAAGGAAGTGAGGCTAAAGCGAATTATGCACAAGAATGAAAAAAGACCTGTATGTTCTGTTGAGATGGGTGATGATTTCAAATGAACATAGAGGGGAAAAGAGAGGCAGCGGAGAAAGGACTGTGGGGAGGAGGGAGGCAGAGGGCTGTTGTAACCACTTTGTCAATTTCATGCCTGGGATCTACTCCAGGGACCTTCCCAGGAAAGCTTGCCTGCCTGTTTACCCAGGAGGGCTGCTCTGATAGCACGTTACGTTAGTTTACTTTGCTTTCCTTGAGTTTATTGTAAAAAGGGTAAAGTTTTTCGGATCCATCACGTGACCCTGACAGGTCCTGCCTATTGAGAAAGCCAGACCACCCACATGGAGAGGACGATGGAGCGCTTAATAGAAACAGGCATGCAATTGTGAGCCTTCTCAGCACTCCGTAGAATGCCTGCAACCTAGAAGGCTTTTTTTTACACTTTCTGTTCCTTTCCAGACCTGGTGGAGGGGGGGGGCAGAGAGGAAGAAGAGAGGTTTGAAGGAAAGCAGGAAAGGATCAGGAAAAAGCAAATTGATGTACTGCTATCAAAGTCCTCTGCCTCAGCGGTGGCACTGAATAGGATTTACCAACCCCACCAGGAGCTCACCCTACCCCATTGAGGGGCTTAGGGGGAGATGGTAAGTAAAAGATGCAACAACGACAACGGAAAATGGCCTCTGGTCTGAAAAATAAGACAGAAAAGGGGGGTTCTGTGGGGGCACGCGTGAACTGAGATAGACCTCCTGGCAGATGGCAAGTCCTTTAGCGAAGTGGCATCTGATTCAACGGTGGAACGGGCGGGCAGCTGGGGGGGATGTAACAAGAGGAAGGAAATCGAGGATGACTTTTTGCAGGGGGAGACGAGCGAGAGGAGGATGCCTCACCTCCCTCCTGTCACTGCACGAACACACACACACACAAGCCAAGCTTCTCTTTTTCCGGAGGTGGCGATGAGGGCTGCTGCCGCAGGGGGTGGAAGGGATGGAATTGATCGGCCATAATTCACGTCTAGGGGGGTCTCTTGGAACCCATTTTCACGCTTGGAAGGGTCGTCACCCTGCCTTCCGCTAACCAGCCTCCCCCCCCCCATTCCGGATGAGAAAGCATATGTGTGTGTGTGTGTGTGTGTGTGTGTGTGTGTGTGTGTGTGTGTGTGTGTGTGTGTGTGTGTGTGTGTGTGTGTGTGTGTGTGTGTGTGTGTGAGAGAGAGAGAGAGAGAGAGAGAGAGAGAGAGAGAGAGAGAGAGAGAGAGAGAGAGAGAGAGAGAGAGAGAGAGAGAGAGAGAGAGAGAGAGGAGGGTTTTGTTTTTGTGGGAGTGAAAATTGCTGGAAAAGGCGCTGGGTTTTGTTGTGTATAAGGGAGGAGGAATTGAAAGACAAAGTCGTGTGTGTCTTCTGGAGTTACTCCCCATCCACCCCACAACAGCAGTATTACCTTCAAATCGCATTTAAAGCAAGTGGAGGGAGAGAGAGAGACAGAGTTGGTTTGGGCATAGTTGACGCTCTGGCTTCTTACACTGAAGTCCTTGCCTGAAGAAGGTCTACAAAACGTGTTGCTCATCTTTGGACTATTCCTTTCCCACTAGCTTAGTAGCAGACTTCGCTGAGACTACTCTGGAGACAGCGACGTGTATCTTCACCTTGGCTTGGGAAGGGGTGCGATTATTTTGAAACTCGGATCCATTCACAGCCAAACGGGGGTGGCGATAGGTGGGGCGCTCACTTCCAAACAAGCGTCTTGAAGGACTGGGGAAAGACGGGCTCTTTTTCCGGAGATGCCTTCTTCGAAGCCGCTGTGTGATGATGATCAGGAGGCTTGTAGGGGGTGTGAAGTGGGTGTGGGTGTGATCCAGTCACGGGTCGCTGCTCCTTAGTAGTGGCAGGAAGCCTTTGAACTTCATCTTTGAAAAGCTGGAAGGTTTTACAGCTTAGGACTTAACAGTTGCCTCTACGACAGGATGGGATGTTTCCTCATGAAACATGAAGCCAGACTTTGTGAGGTAACAGAAAACCAGCAATTAAAAAGAGATCCTTACCGGTTGTTTGCATACCTCTTATTTAAAAACGGATCCCTTATTCCCCAGCACACACACCCAAACCTTGCCGTTGCATACATGGGGTTAATAGGTTATAATGCCCAAGTCATAGTAAACAATTTCTTTGTGAATGGTGGAAGTATGGGTGTAGGTCAGAATTGAGACCCCTTGCAGTAGTGGTGGCGGTAGTAAACTCACGTCTTTACAGTGGTATAGTTAGGTCATTTCAGCAGAAGTTAGTAACAAATTCAGAAGTGCAGGGTACAGCCATGCCGCCTCCCATTTTTTTTCCTGCTGGGTTGAGAGTGAGATCCTTGTTAACACCTTCTCCCACAACAAAAGTCCCTAGGAGCTAATAAGTATGAAATAGGAGTGTTAGCTCCTGAGAAGAGTCTTCTCCAGTGGCTGATTCACCACCTTTCACTCTGGTTGGCTCCAATCAGCAGGAAAACACAAGGAAGCATGTTAGAAGACTCTTCTCAGTGGCTAATATATTCCCCTTTCATACCGATTGGCTCATAGGATGCTGGAGACCAAGAGACTCTACTGGGACCCTGTTCCCAAAAAAGGAAGGGGTCTAAGACCTCCAAGACCCCAGATAATTACACCCTGCATTTCAGACTCTGCACAAAAATGGTCTTGCAGGGCCCTCTCTTTTAGATGGCAATGTGTATGACTTCACTTACTTCAAAATGGGGCAAGCCAGCCTGACACTGCTCATTCTGCTGAATGGGGCTCTGGATCCTGCCCCAAAGTCCTGCCCTAACAGTGCCACTGCTCCTTTAGCACTGTTGATGTTGTAGGACAGGGGTGTTACTGAACTACATTTCCCATCAACCCCAGTCAGCATGACTAATACCAAAAGCTGATGGGAAGTGTAGTCTAACATCTGGAGAACTAAAGGTTCCCTATTCCTATTGTAGCCTAGGCATGCCTTGTTTTTTGTTTTTGTGCAGCAGCCTGATCCTATCCATACTTCCTAGCAAGTCACTCCCTTTATGTTCAGTTGAACTTACTCCCAGGTAAAGGTGCAGGGGATTTCAGCATTTATCCCTTGGATTGTGTGGAAAATGCTTTACAACTTTATACCCTGCTTTTCACATGTGTCTCAAAGCGACTTACAAAAAAAAAAGCACAAGGTACAAAATTTAAAATAATAAGAACATTAGAGCAGCATACAGTATTTATTTGCTATATCCTCACAACAGCCTCAAGAAACAGGTCATTATTCCCATTTTATAGATGGAACTCTGAAGTTTGGGCCTGCTACCTAACCATACTATTTAGCAGAAAGTAAGTTCTTTTTAAACCAGTTAGACTGTCTTGCTCCCAAGTAGGTGTGTTTAGGATGGAGCATTATAGACAGTGACTGGGCCACCCAGTGAGTTTTGTGGGTGCCCTCAAGGCTTGAAACCCAGATGTCCTTCTCCTGGGTCCTAGTCCAACACTCTGGACCACACTGTCGGTGTGGGTAGTTTGTGAACCATTCAAAACATGCTAGATACTGGAGCTTTCCAACCTAACCTTGGCTTCGGTGCAACCTGTCTTCTCCTTTGGCTGTTGGTACCACCATTAGAACAGGGAACTTTTCAACACCAACTTGTGTTCCCATGCTTCTTTCTGTTTTCTTCAAGCAAACTGTGGTCCACAGTTTACAGGGCACGGTGTGTTCAGTGGGTGTACCTGTGTTCCAAGTCCTTCAGAAATCAATGGAAGTGTTGTTATGTAGAAGCTTCCATAGGACAGCCTGGGCTTTCTTCCTGGAAAATGGGTTTCTTTAAAAAGAAAAAGAAAAAACTGGCAGTACAGATTCAAAGTAGTTAAAAATAAAGTCAGGGCAGGGAGGCATTCCTAGAGACTTGGGTTAATATGGACATATGTGCAGTCCTAAGTAAGGATATTTAAAAAGAAAAGAACTTTCTTAATTTATCTATCTAATTTTTGTGTCAGTTTATTTACAGATTATGGCATGGGGTTGTAATATTCTACAAGGTATTAGGAAAGGCGCTGTTCATTTTGCATGGGAGAAACCCCTCCCCTCTTTATATTCCCCTTTCCAAATTGCTTTCAAGGTGCAGCAGACAGAAAACTGACAAGGCTGTAAATTAAAATATCCCTGTCTTATCTGATTTTATCCTTATGCACAAACACACACAATTTACCTTTTATTTCCTCTGCCTTTGCTGCAGTGTATAAAGCCCTATTCAGAGATGGAGGCGTGATGTGTAAACCGGATTAGCAGCCTGAAAGAAAGGCAGGCACTGAGTCTGAATTGTTTTACTTCCCTTTCATTTCTCACGCCTATATCTCTAATAAATGTGTGGATTCAGCAGTGGGTCAAAGGGATTGCAATGCTAGGCTTTGTGCGCAAATGCACACACACACACATTCTCTACCATGGCAGAGTTAAAAACCATTGAGACAAAACTAGATGGATAAGTGGTATGAGTCAGTATAGACAGCTTCCTATATTTCTATGCTGGTTGGTGTAACTACCACTGGCTCCTTCATCAGAGCACAGGATTAGATCTAGAGTTCTTACACATTGCTAGAACAGCCACAAAACCCTTCCTCTCCTGTCATTTCCCCCCTTCTCCTCTTTATATCCTACCTTTCTTCCATCATGGGCCCACTCAGGTGGCATATATGTGGTTCCCATCCTGTCAAGACATTAACTAGACCCAAACCTGCTTAGCTTTAGCTAGGTAATAATGAAAGGCTTCAGATGCTTTTCAAGTCATACCTTGTTGTTTGCGCCATCCTAGACATGAAGAATGAGGTGCTAGAATTCTACACTGTATTGTTTCAGACTGCAAGTTGGGGTGCTATATTCTCATAAAGGTCACATTGATTAGACCTTACTCTTTGATGTGTTAGTTTATTATATGCAGGTACGGGGAAAAAGAGACTCATTTTGCGTAGGAGAAAGGAGGAGGGGGAAATCGTCCCTCCTCCCCGCCGCCGTCAATTTCCTAATTACTTTCAATGCAATTACAAGAACAGTTTTGGAGAGCATTAAAATATTATTCCCTCCATCTGCAACCCAAAATGATACAAAATTCTACCCCTGCCCAGTCTCCCACCACATTCTGTAATGCATAGATTAGGTGACTGGCCCAGTAAATAGAATGTTAAACCCCTTACCTCTCAACCTATTTCAATTGATGAGGGCCAGTTTATACAAACAGCTGATTCAAGCAGTACATACGTTCCTAACTACACATGGAGGGTGATTCCATGTTTGGATGCTCTCCTACCCCTACTCCCTGCCCCCCCAATCTTTCCCACATAGAAAAATATGTCAAGGGGAGGGTGGAAGCTGGGTTGATCCCATCACTTTGACATCCTGTTTTTCTACATGCAAGGCATTCTCCCTTAGGATAGCATAACAAAATTGATTCCAATCAAGGAAAAACTTTACCACTTAACTCAAATTCCCCAGATGGTGCTGGACTTTACTGTGATCCCTCCCTTTACTGTGGGCCTCCCTCACTCCCTTACCTTTGCTTTCATTCTTGCAAACCCAAGAGATAATTGACTGCTTGACATAAGCTAAGCCATTGCTGTTTATGTTACACTTAAGAGTTCAAGCATCCCACCTCTCTTCATTTAGAGAGGCCCAGGGTTATAAAGTTTAGACTAAAAAGAATGGATCTAACCCTCTTCCCAAAATTTATCTTTCAGGATGGTGTGTGTGTGTATCTGAATGTGTGGCAATTTGTCACACCTCAGCAATGTAAAGTTGGAAATGTGACTTTTGGCTTGGGTTGGGCAAATATATGCCCATCCTACAGAATCACGTGCTTTTCTTAGGGTTTGTCATGAGAGGATATTTCATGCAATTTTTATTTTATTTGTTTAGAAGATAGTGTCTCTGAGAATACAAAGCACCAAATAACCACAACTAAATAGCCAGAAGCAACACCTGGGGAAGGAACACTCAAGCCAAAAAGCTAACTGCCAGGAAAGCTCGGGACTGGCTTTTAAGTTAAAATAAAATGTGCTAGAGCAGGGGTGCGTAACCCACAGGCCTCTAGATATTACTGGACTGCAGCTCCCATCAAACCTGACCATTGCCCATGCTGGCTGGGGCTGATGGGAACTGGAACCTAACAACATCTGGAGGGCCACAGCTTCCCCACCCCTGGGAGATTATTAGATTTCATTTTATTTTTCAAGTCTGAGCTTCTAATCCTCGTGATGGCAAAACCATTCAGTGGAAAGTGGATTAGCTAAGGAAGGGCTTTGGAGCTTGTCACAGAGTATGCACCTGTGTACTACCATAAGGTTGGTTACACTTTAGAGTACCAACCTTTCACCTTTTCAGATACCACTCACCTTTCATCCAGTCTGTGACACAAGGTCCACTTTTTTGTTTTGCTACTATGTCTTTTTCTTTCACTGCAATAACCACATACAAAGGATGGGTAGTGCTCCTGAGAGCCAGTGTGGTGTAATGGTTAGAGTGTTAGGACCTGGGAGACCAGGGTTCACATCCTCACTCAGCCATGAAGGTTGCTGGGTGACCTTAGGCCAGTCCCAGTCTCTCATACTTACCTGCCTCACAGGGTTGTTGTTAGGACAGAATGGAGAGAAGAACCATGTATGTCATCTTGAGCTCCTTGAAGGAAAGGTGGGCTATAAATTTAATAAATAAACAAATAAATTACTGTAGAGGCATACAAAGGATTTAGTTCAGGAGCAAGGTATCATATGGATGTTAGGAAAGCTGCATGGGCCAAAAATTCCATCTTCCACATAATTTAATGTCAAGGAGCCCTGCCTTCCTTTCTGTTTTGTAACTTTTCTACTCTCATTTTTTTTTAAAAAAGAAAAACCCTATATATGTTGAGAATTAGAAGCTCAGGCTTTTAAAAAAATCAGTAACTTTCTTGATCGTATTAAGAAGTGTTGTTTTTATGTGAACGAGAAAAGTCAACCCCACATTTGGCAAAGCCAATGATGCTACCACTGTTACAAACCACCTTAGATCAGAGTGTAGACCCACTTGTGGTTCTCCACTCCCCATCCCTGAGGACACCTCTACTCTAAGGTTGTCTGCTGCCCTTCCCATGCTCCTTAGCGCAGGGGGCTCCCATCCTGATGAACTCCCTCCTGCCTTTTGGTGAACTTGGGGCTCTCTGAGACTTTTGTGGCACATTCGCCTGGAGATCTCTGCGGGGCGATACGCCTGCTCTCCTGAGTGTATGTGCTGTAGATCCCTCATTTGTGGCGTGTGAAGCAGCTTTCCATTAAAGGAGATCAGGGGTAATTAGCCGCATTATTTTGACAAGTTGGCTGCAGCAGTTCCCTTTCTTACTGTCCCGAGGAGGGGACAGAGAAGGAAGGCGGGAGGGGGCCCGAGCCAAATGTGGCTTGATTCATGCAGTTCAGGGGCCTTTCCCAAGCCCTGGCTTGCACTTTGCAAAGTGCCTCTCTTAAACAGCGCATCTGCCGCTGCTACGGCTGCAGCCATAGTGGATGCTGAAGTGGAAGCCAGCCAAACAAAGGTGGGGAGAAACCGGCAATGAGCGAATCTAATTATAAGCATGATCACACCTTATCTGAACGATGTTGACGGTGGGCTTTGTTCAAATGGCAAAAAGCAGTCTGAAAAGTTATGTGTGTGTGTGTCCATACGTGCACAGAAACACACATGTATGCACAAAAAGGGGCCTCTAAAACTGCCCGGTACCAATTTTATTTTTTCCTTCTATGTATGCTTCCTCAGAGGTAAATTTAATGGAAATCAATTGTGCTTGACTGGAGAGCAGTCACATTTACTTGGGAGTTAAGTCCTATTGATTTGAACGAAACTTTCTTTCAAACTAATGTTGGACTTATTTCTGAGTTAAAGCACATCTACTTGGGAGTAGGTCCTACTCATCTGATTTAAACTTTCCCATCAAGCACCTTAGGTTCACAGCTTTAGGTTCAAAATTTATGTAACACTAATTTAGGAGTAAACTTCATTGAGCTGAGTGGAATTTACTTCCAAGCAAATAGGCATGGGATTGAGCTGCAGTCCTTTGAGTTACACTTCACAAGTGTACATGGTTTGGTTAAGAGTTACAGTATATATAACTGCAAAGCTTACCTGTTTTTAACCCATTCAGGCACAGGCTGATATTCCCTTACCTAGTATGCATATTAAAACAAACAAAGTATTTAAAGTGTGTAACAGGAAGACAAAACAGCACTATGCTACTTTAGGAACCATGTGATTGAGAGCTTTCCTAGGCACTAAATAGTTGAGTCTGGCTCCAGTAGCTACTAGGTTCAAAACTAACAAGGAAAACACATCCAGTTATCTGAAAGACTGTCCACTCATCCCAGAAGTATACTTAGCAGTCCTCTGTCAGAAGTTACAGCCTGAAGGCGTATGATGTAGCAGGCAAGGCGACCTTCATGAAGATAAGCACATCTGGGTCGGGCCAGTGAGGCCTGGGAATATAGCTTTGTACTCGAGTTCCCTGTCAGAAGAAAGGCATGAGGTACTAAATAAACCAGAGAGAGAGAAATACACTCTGCACATGCTCAGAAGGATTTTGGTCTTTATTTTCCCAGGTATAATGTGCTGGAGCCAGACATAGCTGTGCTTAGAGTAGAGCCACTGAAATCAATGGGAATTGTTAGTCATCATGATTTCAGTGGGTCTGGTCTATGCATGACTACATCTGGATATAACCCATTAGCCTTACTTACACCAGGGATAGCCTGGCACTGCCAGCAGGCTGAGCCTTGGCCAACCTGGTTCAAATAAACCTGAGAGGAAATGAAATAAACTGTTCTCAAGGTGAGAGGCAGTATGGCCCATCTCTCTCTCACACACACATACACACACACAGAGGGAAAGACTGTCCTAGGTCTTACTTCAGTCCCATCTCTGCCAGGAACACTACCCCTTAGCCCTTCTCATGTGGAAATAACGACTGCCCTTCTGGGTTATGAGAAAGGGACATTTATTTTAAAAGAAATATCTCCATTTATACCTTTGCAAATGACAATGTCCTTATTTATAAAAATAAATTGTAATCCTATGCACGCTGTATCAGCGAGTCAGGTCCACTGAATACAGGGGGACTTGACTCCGAGTAAACATGCATTGGATCAGTCTGCGCGTCTGTCACGCACACTGCGCACATGGACAACTAAAGAGGATACAAAACCGCCCTGGTCAGTTCCTTGTACAGTTTCATGTCTTGCCTCTCTTTCCTCTCCTTAAGGCAGGTGGTTTATTTCAACATCGTCTCACTTTATGAACGTAACCGGAGGCTGCAAGGCCGCCCTTGACGATCTATGTATAGCAAGGGCAGATGGAAACACTGGGAGTATCTTGCCACCTAGGAGGACTTCTCTATGGTGGCTGGTAGGCGTGCATTTGCGATTTGCGTGCGCTATTGTTTGTGCGGTGGAAGGGCGCTTGTTGTGGTGCCAGTGGTTTCTAATGAAATGCAGATCCCGTGCTACACAAGATGATGTATAAGCTCGAGCGCGAGTCGTGGAAGAAAGGGCCAGCTGAGGAGATTACTGGCCTGTGCGCGCTGGAGGTCTTGGGCTCCTTGTCCCTCCCCTCTCTCAGGCCACGTGGAAAAGCAAGATGTAAAGAACACCAGGCCCGGTCCGTATAGCCCGCATGGAGTGCGACAGGCCTCCCTCAATATTAAAAAAAAAAAAAGGCAGCGCTCAGTATTTCTTAAATCCACAGGAGCCTCGTGATTCCTTGAAGTTGACAAATCCTGCTGTCCAGGCGCAGCTACATGCGTGGGCCATGGATATTAAAGGTAACAATGCTTACGAATGTAAATAAGGAAGGACAGATTGATTAGGAGCAACAATATCGCTGGGAATGCAGCGGCGCTCTTTCACGTGCATCAGCAATGAGGCAAATTGGGGGCGTCCTCCGCTTCGACCACCCAAGTTGAGACAAGACTTTTACATTGACAGTATATATACACACAGAGAAACAGGCCAATTGGATCCCTTAGGTAATTCATCTCTTGTGTATTAAATGAACCAGACCACAGAGAGATGGGGGCAGAGGGAGAAGGAGGATATTCAGATAGGGCTTGCTAAATTTGAGCTTTCAGATTGCGTTTTGGAACCAACATTTTTACCGACACAAGGCGAGGACTTTGTATAGGGAGGAGAGGGGGGAAAGCGTTCTGTAATGTGGAATTACGAAAAAGGAGATCAAGGCTGCAATCCAATACATGCCTACTCAGAAGTAAGTAAGCGCCATTGGGTGCAATGAAACATACTACCAGGTAAGTGTGTGTTGGATTGCAGCCCAAGGCAATAAATTGTGCGCCCCGTTAGGCTTTTTACAGCTGGATCCTAATCGTGTTTTGTCGCATGTAAACCCTGCTCCAGGACTGGGAATTTCTTGATGCCTCTTGTGACACGTGGAACAGAAAGTTAGTGAAGAATGAGAAAGGGTGGCAATGGGGCTCATCAACTAATGGATGCTGCTGTTAGTGTGCTTGCGGCCATTAGGTAATGTTGCTCAGTGTAAATACCACACCAGCAGTTTTCTCCCGTAAGTCCTGTCTCGAGCCACATTTTGTTTTTGTCTGCCCAGGCACATACATGCACACAATACATCACGTCAAGTTTATTCCATACACTAAGCCAGTGTTTCTCATCCGGTGTGCCTCCAGATGTTGTTGGACCACAACTCCCATCAGCCTCAGCCACCATTGCCAATGTTCAGGAAATATGGGAATTGTGGTCCAACAACATCTGGAGGCACACCAGTTGAGAAACACTGCATTAAGCAATAGTACATACTCAGGATTGGTTAACGTGTACTGTAACTGTGCCAGGGTTAGCGTGATTTTCAATATATGCTTTTGAGAGGGTGCATGGGGCATTTTAAACCCCATTAGTGACTGACAAAATGAAACTAGAGCGGGGTAGTTATTCTAGATCACTGCTACGTTCAGAATGAAGGGATGCTTTCCTCTGGTGTATTTGTCCCATCGCATGTAACTGCCTGGCCACAACGTATTGATTGTTCGCGTTCCGCTATGTTCACATAGTCCTCCTCCAGAGAGTTACTCCAGCATCCTGTTCCCCTCGTTGAGACAGAAGTCCCGTGGGCAGCGATTTCGGTTATGGGTTGGGAAAGTACTGTATGAATGCAGTCCTCAGTGTAAAAGAGGGAGAGGGAAACCAACAGCATGGAAAGCTGCCTTATTCGAACCATTGGCTAATCCAACTCAGTTTTTCCTAGTCATACCTGGTGGTGCTGGGGACTGAACCCGTGGTCTTTCACTGAGGTACGGCCCTTCTTCAATTGAAATCAACGGCGGGTTACTTGTAAATTTGTACAAAACTGCAATCCACATACCCTTCGCTCAGGATTAGCTGCTGATGCGAATCGGCAGCCGCCAGACTGTTGAAACGGCCAACCACGCCACTGCCGCAGAATAGGCGAGTTGTTGTAGCACAAGCACAATCGAAGTTCCACTAGGAGTTACTTTAGTGTTTGATCTGGAGTAAGCGGCTTGCCTGTCATAGCCTTAATGCGACTCCCAGTTAGTTTTCTACGCCAAGGCAATTCGTCAGTAGCTGGACCCCCTCCCCCTTTCTTCCAGCTCGGGAGCCGCACGTGCCTTTGGGAGGAACTAGACATTTTTAGAACCGAGCGCGCTTTTTTGCGTATGTGTCGTGGGTGCCAACGCGGGGGGCGGCGGAGGGGGGAAAGAGCATTAGATCTGTACCAGAGACCCTATAACATGAAATCTCTATCCTTACAATGATTACATTTCAGAAAAGATCTCCAGAGTGCCCTGAATATTTGAGAGGGGTGAATGGGTAGAATTCAGTTCTCTGAACCTCCGGGCACGGCTACCGCAGCACCCCCAAATGTAGAGCAGAATTGAATGGAAAAGTCCTCTCCTT
Source organism: Rhineura floridana (assembly GCF_030035675.1). Classification (NCBI taxonomy): domain Eukaryota; kingdom Metazoa; phylum Chordata; class Lepidosauria; order Squamata; family Rhineuridae; genus Rhineura; species Rhineura floridana. The sequence goes on from NC_084480.1 coordinate 94,441,375, forward strand.
TCTCGCCATTGGCTAGCAGGACTCGACGCGGCTTGCTATTGGACAACGTGAAGGGGAGAGACCTTTCCGAATGTATTATGGCTTGTCTGATATTTTTCTCTCCTGGGGAGAAAGGGGTGGAACGGGTTAGTGGCTGCGTTCCCTTACGCCTCGAGACCAAGCCCGCGCTCTCCTGCGTAGCTGGGTGAGATGCTTCTAAGTTTCCTCTGCCTGGCTTCGGCTCTGTGCGTAAAGCAAAGAGGCAGCGGCGCTTAGCAGCGCAAGATTTCGTGCAGAGGGAAAGCCCAGCCTTGTTTGCACAACCTCGAGCCACTCTGTCACGTGAAAGCCTCAGCCCGCCTCCATTGGCCTTCCCCTTTTCTGAATGTGAGGTCCTTCCAATCTCCCTCCCTGGATTTTCCTCAATGAATACACACAAGCTTTCCCCTTAAAGCAACACTCCCACATTTCACTCTCAATCAACGCTAAACTCTTGTAAATTTTTCGGTGCTGAAAACTGGAGCGGGGTGGTGGTGGTGGGAGAGAGACAAAGCGAACGAGAGAGAAGAAAGCTTAACAGAGGTGGCGGGAAGAGAAAGACATACGCACGACACGAGGGTCTTCCATTCTTTCTGCAAGCAGAATTCTGCCCACTGTCTAAATTCTGCACGGGGTTAAGGTAGTGGTTAAATAACCACGGGCACGTGCGAAATTTCACTCCTGGTAATTGCATAGTAAACAATATCGTAGCGAAGTAAACGTTTGAAAAAATAAACGGGAGATATAATATCCTCGTGATATCGCTTACGAGTACGGTAAACCGTGTTACCGCTGCAAAAAATCGATATACAATAAATATGAATGTATATCGCGTCTACTTCTAAATACACGAAAATTTGGAGAGCTGGTGCAAATGCTTTTATAGACTTGAACAGTCTTGCTCTTAAGGATGATTAAACTGGATCTCCCCGACCCGCGCTTAAGCAAGCAACTTGGCTGCTTTCAGGTTTTCAATCTGTTATTTCAAGTATTAAGGTTTCACTGTGGTCTTTTTCTCAATACAGCAGGCTGTTTTCTTGCAAGGAACGTAGGCTTCTCTTTGGTTCGGAGAGGGAAAGGGAGAGGGAAATATCTGGCTCTGTACACCGCAGTGTCTACCACCCTGTCATGATTTGTGCAAGCCTAGGAATTCATCTCGGACCTCCCAGTATTCGTTGCAGCTTCAGGCCAAAGTGCCTGTAAAAGCGGTTTTCTTTTAAAGACTTCGGATATCGTTTAGCCTCTCTACGTCCTTTCTCTCTCTCCTCCCCCCTTTCCCCCAAATGGGGGGATCGATATTTTAGTATGTCGATCGTGAGGAAATTCTGCACTTCAGCTTTAAAAGCGTCTCCCTCTCTTTCAAGCTCTTGCCTTCTACTAAAAAGAAAAGGAAGAAAAAGAAAAAGGGGGGGAGAAGGGGGAGAGAGAAAAACAGTGAAGCATTCCTTAATGGAAGTATTGCATGCAAAGAAGGCTGGATCTCTTTAAGGCTCCCCTGAAGTTGGAGATGCACACACAAGGGCTCCCTGCCTGGGTGGTCTCCCTACTTTGGTGAGCTGTTGCTAAGCAGCTAATAATAGTCATGTTTGCTGAGTAATTTCTGCCCTCTTTGAGCCAATAGCAGCCCAGAAACCCAAGCCATCTGACAGCCCCAGGGGCGGGATTTCAGCTCTCCCCCCCCAGCTCTCTTTCTCCCCTCTCCCTTTCACCCCTCCTCCTCCTCTTTATCCAAATGGAGAGAGTTCCTTTCCCCCCACCTCCCCTCCTTCATCTCATCTATTGAAGCAAGGGAGCTGCTGCCTGCTGCCGCAGACACGCAGAGGAAGAAAGCGCGAGAGACACACGCATCTCGCGGAGAGTGGGAGCCCTGAGAGCTCGTAAGCGACAGCTCGGCACCCAGGCAGAATGATACAGCCCGCCGAGACAGAGCAGCAGCACTGAGATCAAGGCTCTCGCCAGTCCTCCTTTTGCTTTGGCGAGAAAAAGAGACCGGGGCGGGGAGGGGGGAGTCTGGGTTTTCATCAAGCGGCCGAACGGTGAAGAGCCCGGAGAGCAATTCAAGCCGAAAGAGCAGAGGTAGGGGGGGAAGGCGAAGCCGCCGAGAGTGCCTGGCCCCGCTCACCCTCGCACACTGGATGTGGGACGCGGCAGCGGCAAAGACCTCTGGATCATCACGAAATGTTGCAATGGAAGGCTTGGGGTCTGACTCGCCGGGAGCAGCTAGAGCAGCAACTTCAGCAGCAGCAGCCAACGCGGTATGAAGAAGTGGTCTGTCAGCAGCAGAGAATCGCCCCCAAGTCAGCCAGCCCCCGGTCCCCCTGGGTCGTCCCAAAGCAGCAGCAGCAGCGCGCTGGGGGGAACCGCAGAGGACCCAGCCTCTGGGTCGCCAAAACAACAGCAGCGCCAGCAGCCCCGGCTCTGCGGCGGCAACATGGCCTCAGCTGTTAATGCCTCAGAGCCGGAGAACAGCGGCGGCGGAGGAGATGGAGGAGGCGGTTGTAGAGAGCCAGAGCAGCCGGGACGAAGCAGCAGCAGGAGGCGGAGAAGAACCGGCGGGAACAGACGCGCCGCGCCTCCTGATCTGGAATATCTGCAGCGGCCGAGCTACTGTGATGCAGGGTTCGCCTTAGAGCAGATAGCAAAGGTGGTTTTCCAAGATCTAGCTCCCTCGCCAGAACTCCTTTCTTCAAAAGCGGTGGTGGTTGTGGTGGTTAAAAGGGAAGGGTCGCCAATAAAACAGTGGGAGAATGTTAGTTATGCATGTGGGCAGGGGGTGTGTGGATGTCCGCGACACCTGACTGGTAGAGAGACAATCCTCTTTTCCTCCCGTCTTGAAGCCACCTTTCCTGGTGTGTGCTTGTGCTTTGCAGATCTCTAATCAAACTTAGCCGGTATGGTTTCACACTCTGTGTGTGTGTGTGTGTGTGTGTGTGTGTGTTTTCCCCGTCCCTTCCTTCTTGGTGATCGCTAGGTCTTTTCTCTTTCTCTCTCTCCTTCCTCCCTCCCAATCTTTCTCCTCTTTGATTTTCCGTCCAAGCCCAAAGTTTTGAACAAGAAAAACAATTCCAATACTCTACATTTCCGTCTAACCATACACATTCCCATACACATTTTGCTTTTATTCTGCCGACTAAGTTTTCATAGGAAAGGAATCTCACCGAATGCCATCTTTCACCACCAGCTGCAGAGAGCAGAGTGAAAGTTGTAAACAAATTGCTACCTTAAATCTCCCCCGTCCTGGTCAAGATTGCACGCGCGCGCACACAGTCCTCCGTTTCGCCTTGAGAGTCGCCGAGAGTAACAATTTTGGAAAAGTTAACTTTGCAGAGAATGCAATAAATAAATAAATATCAAAATAAGCAACGTTTTTTACGTGATCTTTTCATTTGAGTGAGCAATTGTTTTAAGGGGGAGGGCACGAAATCCATGTGGCTGCCCTCTTCCGTTCACAAATATTGTCCTAAATTTACAGATGGCTGCTCAGCTTCCTAATTCAGATCACACAGCATCTCCAAACCGTATGGAAATGAATAACTATTACCAGCGTATGATGTTAACAGGGTTGTAGACCACGTGGCCCATGAGTTTACTATGAAGTTGGGGCTTAGGAGCCGGGAAGGCAATGGATGGATGACAACAATTTATGATTAGGCTCTTCCCATCCACCCTCATAAGCCCTCCAGAACAGGGGATGATGGAAATGATCTCTCTCTTCTCTCCCCCCCCCCAATTGCTTGACAGTTCTGTTTAAAATAATGTGCTCTGTTTATTTCTCCCAGCGTCTGTCCATTTTACCTACTTGAATGATTTTTATTTTTGCAAATGGAATTGATAGGGGAGACTTTAGAAGGCAAGGGATATGCTGCTTTAGATAAGATAGTGTGTACTGAGCAACTGTGTGTGTGTGAGAGAGAAAGAGAAGGTTGAAACACTTTGCACATATGACTGCCGGATGCTCTAGGTTGTCAAGTTACTGTTGCTATTGATCCAACCCATATATGATGCTTTTAAAACACTTACTGCTTTGTGCATGTATATCATGCTCTTTATTTGCAAAATTCACCACACTGTGTGTGTGTGATTGTTAACAGACCCTTTATTGACAAAACCTTTCCTTGCATTACAGGGAAAGGCTACTGGAAGAAAATCACCACTGTGGCTAAGAGCAAAGTTTCAGAGACTGTTATTTAAACTGGGCTGTTACATTCAAAAAAACTGTGGGAAATTTTTGGTGGTTGGCCTTCTGATATTCGGGGCTTTTGCTGTGGGATTAAGAGCAGCCAATCTTGAAACCAATGTGGAGGAGCTCTGGGTAGAAGGTAAGGTTTGATCCCTACCCTTATTGTTATTCTCCTGAAATTGTAGGGGTTTGGGGGGAGGGGGCTGTAAGTTCTTCTTTTCACCAAGGGGGAATGGTTGGTTATTCAGTAATGTTGGCTGCAAGCCAGATGGACTGTATACAAGCTGTAATCCATTCTGGAGGGTAATATTTCTTGAGGTGCAGTTGGAGGGAGAGAGGGAGGGTGGCTACATTGTGTGGTAAAACAAGAGAGAGAGAGAGAGAAGGGAGATGTGCTCTGTACCCCCCAAAAGTCCACAACAATTTCCTTCTGTCTCTGCCTGTGTGTTCTGTAAGGAGGAGATCATGGTGTCAGGGCAGGGGGTTGGCTGTGTGAGCTGACTATTTCTTTCCTCTCAAGTGCATGAAAGGAAAGCCTGTCTGGAAAGTAGCCCACCCCCTCCGCCATTTTGTGAGTGTGTATATGTGTGTCCTTAGCAGCAGCAGGAACAGGAGGAACGTGATCAGCACAACTCGGTAGGGCTATGCTTGTGTGTGGTCCTGTTTTTTTGGACAGCTTTCAGCTTTGAGGGGGGAAAACATTTGTCTCAAGGTAAAAAAATGGAAAAGTGAAGCACAGACTGGAACGCAGGTTGGAATGTTTGCAAAGCAGATTACTGATCTCCATGTGTGTGTGTGTGTGTGTGTGTGTGTTTAAAGGCGAATATTGTTTCTTCAGCAAGTTTAACCTGTTGTTTTTAAGTTTATCGAAGAACATGTACTTTTTACACAAGGGAGAGTATGCAGGCTAGACTAGGTTAAGAGTAAACTTGTTATATTTATTTAAATTTATCTGATTTTCATGAATGGTAGTTGCTAAGTGGATTGGTGGGTGATTTTGATGCTCTTATACACTGTAAATTTCCATGGCATTTTTCACCTCAAGAGAGTCTTTCCTCAGAGTTTTACACAAAACCTATTTGATGTGAGTGACATTTTGTTTTTGTTTAAAGAATCCCCATCAGCATAAGAAGAGAGCATGGACTCTGTAAGTGAGTGTATTCAGAAATAAGTTCCACTGAAACTTTATTCCCAAGCAAATGTGAGGTCCTGTTTTAGGTAAAATAGTTTTAACTTGGTAAGGAGATGTGCTGTGGCATTCTGGTCTTCAATACTCACACAAGTGATCACCATGACGTTAGTAAGGATTTAGCTAAAATGATTGATAAGGAGTTTCTGGCTCACAATTGATAACACTGGTTTTTATAATCATCATTGCTATATTTATGCGCAGAAATCTGATTGATTAAACTAATTCTTCCACCCATTAGTCTACACCATACAAAAGAAGGAAGTCTTCCTCCCTTCATGAAGAGTGAGGATGTAAGAGGTAGAGTGTACTTTTACAGCAGGGAAGGGAACCTGTGGTCCTCCAGATGCTGTTGGACTTCAGCTCCTATCAGCTCCAGCTAGTGTGTCTAAGGGTCAGGGATGATGGGTGTTGTAGTCCAACAACCTCTGTCTGGAGGACAACAGGTTTCCCACTCGTGTTTTATAGATTCCACTGGCAAAGGTACTGCTGGCTTTAAGAAGAACAACTTAAGAGTCTTCAGAAAAGAAATGACAGTCTTTGTGTAAGTAAGCATAAGGAACCTTTGTGTACACTCAGGCAGTGTTAACTGCAGTGGATCAGAGGGCCTGTGTCTTTATTATAATTTATGTACAGTATCTAGTCAATGTAGGCATTCTAGAAATAATAATTAAGGGCCTAGCTACACATTACATTAATGATGTGGTTAGCAATCATGTTGTGGGATTTTAAAATTAAAAACCTGGTGTGACTATTTGGGTTTACCTCAGGATTGCAATTCATGGGGAGCGGAGGCTTAAATCTTCCATCTGCAGCTGTAATGTTGGTGAAAATTATGTTTCTCCCCCTCCCCATGGTAATTAGCATTGAGGGGAAATCTGATTGATGCCAATGGGAGCTTTTTTTTTCTTATGCTGATTGTGGGGTGTGTAATTTTCACTAAAATCTTACCTCCCATGTGCTGTGTCCCTGATGAAAGTTGGGGGGGGGATGCACCAGTTTTTTAATTAAAAACAAACAAACCACAATGTGATTGGTAGTCATGTTGTTAGTGTTAAGCCCCACTGCAGGCACTGAACCAAGGTTTCCAGGATGTGGTTGTTGACATTTACTACTTTCCCACTTACTTGTGAGAAAGAACACTGAGAGATGTGAACAGATAGGAGTATTTCATAGTTGATTGAATAGCCTATAGCAACCACAGTCCCAGCTATTTGAGTGGCAGATAGTGAATAAAATAGAGATGTCTTTAACATATGTTTGTGAGGACTGAGTGCCTGAACACTCTGGAGCAGCCTTTTTCAACCAGTGTGCCTCCAGATGTTGTTGGACTACAACTCCCATCAGCCTCAGCCAGCATTGCCAATGGTCAGGAAAGATGGGAGTTGTGGTCCAACAACATCTGGAGGCACACTGGTTGGGAAAGGCTGCTCTGGAGCATAGAGGAATTAAGGCAGCTGCTTCATACTTAGTTAGACCACTGATCCATCTAGCTTAGTATTGCCTACACTGGCTGGTAGTGACTCTCCAGGATTTCAGAAAGGAGTCTTTTCCTATCTGGAGATGCTAGGCACTGACTTCTTCCTTGCCAAGCATGTGCTTTACCACTGAGCTACAGCTCTTCCAGTTTGGTAAACACATGGGGTGTGGGAATGCTAATTGAGCATATGTCTTGGAGTAGGTGGCACTATGGAAACAAAATCTGGGAGTCCTATGTAAAAAGAAGATAACAAATTAGGTCACTCAAAGGTTTGTGTTGTGACTGGTGCGTTTAACTTGTCCATAAATTATCTAGAGTTAAGGTGTCCAAGTTAGTAGATGGCACCAATTATTCAAGGTGATGAAAATGCAAGCAGACCATAAAGGGCTCCAAAACAATTTCTCCAAACTAGGTGACGGGCAACAAAAGACCAAACACAGTTCAATGCAAGCAAGTGTAAAGTGGCACATCTTGAGAAAAAAAAAATCTAACATGGCATATATACTGATGGGATCTGAACGGGCAGTAATTAACCAGCAAATAGATCTTGGACTTCTGAGATAATAGCTCAGTAAAGATGTCAACCCAATGCGTAGTGACTGTGAAAAAGGCAGATTCCGCTCAAGAGATTATTAACAAAGAAATCAGAAATAAAAGTGGCAATATTACAATGCCATTATACAAACCTATGATGTGACAAAACTTGTTGGAGTGTTCTGCACAGTTCTGGATGCCACAACCCAAAAAGAGCATTGTACAGCAAGAAAGAATGCAGAAAAGGATTACCAAAATGATCAGATAACATCATTTCTATGAGGAGAATCTACCACATTTGGGACTCTTCAGTTGAAAAAAGTGGTTAAGATGGGGATATGATAGAAGTTTATAAAATTAGGTATAGTGTACAGAAAGTAATATTGAAAAGTTTTTCTCCCTCTCTCATAATACTACAACTTGAATTCATCCAATGAAACTGATTGGCAGATGATCAGAGCAGACAAAAGGAAACATTTCTTCATGCAGCACATAACTGAATGGTGGGGGTGAATTCCATAAATGAATGTGATGCGATGGCCACTAGCTTAGATCTGTTAAAGCAGATTAGATGAATTAATGAAGAATGGATCTATCAGTTAATACTATGTTATTTATTTCATTTATATACCACCTTTCTGCCAAGGCAACTTAACAATAGTAAAATAATAATCATAAAAAACAAATAAATGGAATAAAATATAGAGCAAAAGAGTCCTCTCAGGCTGACTGATAGTCTCTTCAGGAGTTGATGCCACAAGCTCCTTTTCCTGGGCCTTCTCACTTCAGGGCATAAGGAAGGTGGGTGAGGGGCTGCCCCAACAGTTTTCTCAGGTCTCTTGATGGCTGTCAGAAGGTTATGATATGTGTCTGCCCTGGCCTGGGCATCCAGGCTGCAAGTTGTGATGACTATACTGTCCCCAGGCTCAAAGGCAGCATGTTGGGAAGCTGATGAGCAATAACAGGAAAGGTTTATTGGCTTCATGTCCTGGTTGAGGTATCCCAGAAGCAACTGGTTAGGAACAAGATACTGGATAGATGATCTGATCTGGTAGAATTCACCTTATGATTAGTGTGTAGATAGGAATGTGGAACTCCAGCTGGTATAACATAGTGGGGAGGACAGCCTGGCTGGAAGTCCAGAGTGTGTGAGTTGAAATCCCCGCTCGTGTCTCCTGGGTGTCAAGGGTCAGCTAAAGATCACCCCACAGTGAGTGGCTCAGGGGTTACGTGCCCTGCCACCTCTGCAGCTGTGGGCAAGCTGCATAGTCCCAAGGAGCCCAGTTGCCCCCAGTTGCGGACAAGGAAGGGGTGGGCTTGTGCAGCTGTGGCAAGCTGAGCAGGCCTTAGCCGGCTGGGGAGGACTAGCCTCAGAGAGAGGCAATGGTAAACCCCTTCTGAATACCGCTTACCATGAAATCCCTAGTCATAGGGTCACCATAAGTCGGGATCAACTTGAGGGCATATAACAACAACAACAGGAATGTGGAAGACATGGTAGCGTATGCCCTTAGAGGTTGATCAGTGTTGCTATTAATCAATTTTTATAGTCTCTTGTTTTTAATTTGGATCCCTTTAGCGAAGCCTCTGTAGTAAATTCATTCAGTTCTTCATTTACAATATGTGAATATCTACAATTATTGATAAAAAGTTAAAATTCTGTTTCCAGCTGTTTTAGGCTGTGGCCTGAACTCATTTGCATGTTCATAAATCTAGTTGACTGCAATTGGGCTTACAAGGATGCACGTGATTTTAGGTCTGAAGTCGTCTTGCCTTGGCTGACACACATAATCTATCCCTCATGATTGATGGACCCCATCTCTTACCACCTACTTTTCCTGACAATTTAATGCCTACAATCTCCTGATTACTGCAGTGACAATTCCTCTGTAATTGAATGCATAATATAAATACTACTCCTGAGAGAATAAGAAAAATATATGATACAAAATAACTTCTTGGTTTGCCACTGTTCTGACTTCCTTTCATGTTAATGCAGGAATTATCCTTTCTACTATCAAAGCTAAATTAAGTTGAACTCAATATTTTTTGTAATCTAATACACTGAATCATTATGTTTTATGCACTTTATTAAATCTCAGTATCATACCCAATATAAAACAATAAATTTAGTTCATATGTTTCTAGAAGGGTTAATTAAAACAAGCAGGCACTTAATTTTAAATTGGTTCTCATTCCTTTTATCCATTGTTACATAGGCAGCAACAGCAACAGTCTGGTGGCATTGTATGTTTGTCCTCAGTAGAGAGTACTATATTATACAGAGTGGCTGTATGCTATAGTCAGCACGGATTTTTTGCATTCCGCAGTGTTAAATTGAAAATAACCCCCATGCCATTCTGATGCTTCCGTTAAGCTCATTTCAAATCAAAACCTTACAAAACTTATAGTCCTGAACTCGGACACGCTTGCTTAACAACCCTCCAAATTTTTATGGCGATACACAAAACAGTCAGAGAGAATCGAGAGTTCAAAGTGTAAAAGAGAGGGGAAAACCCAGAGCCCTTTTAGATTTTTTCTGTCAGAGTTCTCATAATCTGTTGAAATTCATTAAAAATCAGCCATGTGTCACAGAGTACCTGTAATCCCATTACTGATCTTGCCCCATACTCTGACCATCTTCTGTAGTTTAAAAGTTGAAAAGCCTGGCTGATTTTTAATTAATTTAAGAAATTTAGTATTGAACTCAATGATAAGCCTGGGCATGCTCAGTAGGAACCAACTGTCAGTGTTCTAAAAGCCAGACTCACAGCTGCTTGGTTGCTAATCAGGGGGCCACACCTACACCAGACCTTTATTTCACTTTATTTATTTATTCTTATTTATTTATTTATTTAATTTGTATCCCGCCCTTCCTCCCAGCAGGAGCCCAGGGCAGCAAACAAAGCACTGAAACACTTTAAAACATCATAAAAAAGATCTTAAAATATATTAAAACAAGACAGCACTAAAAACATTTTAAAAAACAACCTTTAAAGGGGCTAAAATCATTATTAAAGAACATATTAAACAATTCTGACACAGATGCAGACTGGAATAGGTCTCAACTTAAAAGGCTTGTTGAAAGAGGAAAGTCTTCAAAAGGTGCCGAAAAGATAGCGGAGATGGCGCCTGCCTAATATTCAAAGGGAGGGAATTCCACAGGGTAGGTGCCGCCACACTAAAGGTCCGTTTCTTATATTGTGCAGAATGAACCTCCTGATAAAATGGTATCTGCAGGAGGCCCTCACCAGCAGAGCGCAGTGATCAACTGGGCATATAAGGGGTAAGATGGTCTTTCAGGTATCCTGGTCCCAAACTGTATAGGGCTTTATACGCCAAAAGTATAACCTTGAACTTGGCCCGGAAGCAAATGGGCAGCCAGAGCAATTCTTTCAGCAGCAGGGTGACATGTTGGCGATACCCTGCTCCAGTGAGCAGTCTCGCCGCCACATTTTGCACCAGCTGCAGCTTCCGGACCAACCTCAAGGGCAGCCCCACATAGAGCGCATAACAGTAATCTACCCTAGAGGTTACCAGTGCGTGGACAACAGTGGTCAGGCTATCCCAGTCCAGAAACGGCGGCAGCTGTCTCACCAGCAGAAGCTGGTAAAAGGCACTCCTAGCCACGGAGGTCACCTGGGCCTCTAGCGACAAAGATGGATCCAGGAGCACCCCAGGCTACGGACCTGCTCTTTCAGAGGAAGTACTACCCCATCCAAAGCAGGCAACTGACCAATTATCCAAACTCGGGAACCACCAACCCACAGTGCCCCCATCTTGCTAGGACAGTCATGGCTTCTCCCAAAGAATCCTGGGAAGTGTAGCCTTTGTAGCTTGGAAGGAATTTCGTAACATGTGCCTCTGAGCATATGGTGAGTGGTGACAACACCTGCAATCAGCCCAAATAACAGAAACAAGGCATGTGCTGTGCTGATCTTGTTTTAGCAGGGAGGAAGCAACAATATTAAGGCAGTAAATATGTTTGATTTTCTTTGCAACTTTAGTGAAGTTTCCTATAGTAAATCATTTTTTTTTTGTTTCTGTGAATATGTGAAGTACAACAACACTTTGCAACACTAAAAAAAAACCTCCAAAAACTATTGTGGAATAATGGCACTGACTACTCTGCAGAATAGTTTCCAGTGGACATGAGGAATGTCTCCGCAAGATAAAACAGTGGGAGGTGAAATATATTCTAGCAAATTTCTAGATGTGCTGTATGTTTTTAATTAACCATGGCCACCTTTCCTTAAATGGAGTGGTTTAAGCATAACAGGCTGAAAATATGCATCTTGGGCAGGCCAAGTTTGTTTTTTCCAACAGCTAGAGTCGTTGCTTAAGTAGCAACATATTATAATCAGTCTGATTTTACATCAAACTGCAGTTTCAGATTCAACTGTTAATGCTTGAAACACAAAAGGCTGTCTTCACCATAATAATAATAATTATTATTATTATTTATTTATTGGTCGCCTATCTGTCCAGGTTAGTGGACACTCTAGGCGACTTACAATAACAAAAAGCTATACATAATATACATATACAAAAACAAACCACAGTCCTAAACAATTTAAAACCAATTTCCAATTAAAACATCATAAAATTAATCCTCCTTAATCCCACCAAAAAAAAAAAAGCAGCACACAAAAAACAAACAAAAAACAAACAAACAAACATATGACATTGACCAATAAAAAGGCTTTGAAATTAGTACAAATAAATTTGACACAGAATTCTAGGATGAATAATGAGAGAAATATAATTTTGTAGTTTAGATTCTCTGTAGAAACAGTAGTAACACAGAAAAGAAGCAAAATAAAAACACCACCAACAGAAATGTGATTCTCCATCTTTGGAGATGGCAGGTGTTGCCACCACTCACCATATGCTCAGAGGCACAGAGTTTACTGAATTGTTCCAAGCTATACAGGAAGTGGAGTGGACTGTGAAAGCCCAACGCAAATTGTGTTTGCATTTTGACAATTGTGTAAGGCAGTCCAATATCTCAGAGAGGAGGTCAGGTCTCCTGTTCCCCTGGTGCAATCACTATAGCTGTCTAATTTCCCTCCTGTTTAAAGTTTGATAGAAATATCTGTTGGCTATAGGTACATTCTTAAACCGCAAGGTTTTTTGCCTATTAATAAATAAATGAACATGAGTGATATGCAAACAAACTAGATGAGCAGCAGTTGCATATTTCCATGAGGAGAAATATAAACAGAAGAGAATACAGAGTGAAAATCTAAGTGGTAGAAGCTGGCTTGGAAAATGTGGTTCTTACGTTGTGTAAGCCAGTGGGGCACCTGTGATTTTCCAGGTGTTGGACTACAAACGCCCATCATCCCCGACCATTGGCTATGTTGGCTGCAGTTGATGGGAGCTGGAGTCCAACAGCATCTGGAGAGCCACAGTTTCCCCACACCAGGTGTAAATGCTAAAAACGAGAAAATCTGTGTGTAGTGTTGCTCTTTGCCTAGATGGAGAGAATATAATCCACAGAGGGGTGTCTTGAGTGCAGGCTCTTTCAAAATGAATCGAAGCTGTCGCAGAACACCCATGCTTCTGTTTCAGATATGCTCTCAATAAACTGTGCCTGCAGTCTGATCAATTATGCGAAGGAAGGTCATGTCAGTATTACAATAAAGGAATGATGGTTTGTGCTTGCAATAAAGCTGTTCATTGAACACAAATAATATTGTATAATTATTTATACTGGACTAAAACTAAATAACTGAGAATCTCTTAGGATGGTTTCACACATTACAGGATGGGCAAAATGGGCAGGAGAGAGAAGTGTATATGGTTTCAGTGTGCCATGCAAAGGGGAAAGCACTCTCTCCACATGGGAAGATGCATAACCCCAGATGCAGAAGCTGCTCATTATTTCACCAAGGGGAGAATGTTGTTACTCCTTTGCACATTCTCCCAGAAGTCTGAAAAGAGGAAGGATAATTTGTGCTTCTTCTCCCTTTGCTTCTGCATAGTATGTAAATTTATTTATTTATTTATTTATGATATTTGTTAGACGCCCATCTGGCAAAGGTTTATCTGCCACTCTGGGCGACCTACAACCAAACACGAGTACATTTCATATAAACATAATCAAAATCCTAAAGATTAGAAATTAAAAATTAAAAGCTTAAACATTTAACCCCCCCAAGAACTGCAATCTGCCAGCCTAATCCCCTTCCCATGCCTGGGTAAAGAGCCAGGTCTTCAAGGTCCGCCGAAAGCATAGTATGTAAAGCTGGTCTTTGAGAGGATGGACTTTTCTTACCCTTTAAAATTTCTGGTGTTAGGTGAAGTAGGGGTTCTGATCTAATGATTGTGCAAGAAAGGAATTAAGTTGTTGGCATTCATTGTTCCTGGAATACAGAGTATGATTTTACATTGAAGAAGGACTGCGCTTCTCAAAAGGACACTAGTCTCTCTGAAACGTATGGGACTGTTTCAGAGTTAACATGCAGTTCTATGCACATAAAATTACCACTGATTTCAATGGGACTTACTTCTAAGAGAGTGTGCATAGAATTATGCTGCAAATTGTTTAAGGCTGCAGTTACTTCATAGGCTGCAGTAGGATTAATGTGATGTAGATAGCAGTCCTTGAAGAATCCAATTGGGCTAGATGATCTATTAAAACATTACATGTACTTTGACATATTTGAAATGGCTATCAATCATAGGACATGTTTAAAAACTTCCATATATATCAATACAATTCATTGTGCTAAGTCTTTCTAGTAAATTTAAGTTTAATATACATAAAATTACTAGCATTCATGAAACCATGTATAAAACAATCATGTATTATACAGCCACAAGAGTGGCTGTATACTATAGCCAGCACGGGTTTTAAGCATTCCGCAGTGTTAAATTGAAAATGCCCCCCATGCCATTCTGATGCTTCCATATGATCATTTCAAAACAAAACCTTACAAAACTTAGTAGTCCTGAATTCAGAAACGCTTGCTTAATAATCCTCTAAATTTTCATGGTGATACAAAAACAGTCAGAGAGAATCGAGAGTTCAGAGTGTAAAAAGGGGGGGAAGCAGACCCCTTTTAGACTTTTTTCTGTCAGAGTTCTCATAATCTGTTGAAATTCATTAAAAATCAGCTATGTTCACAGAGTACCAGTAATCCTATTACTGACTTTGCCCCGTACTCTGACCTTCATCTTCTGCAGTTTAAAAGTTTTAAAAATGCCTGGCTGATTTTTAATTAATTTAAGAAATTTTGGCTTGAACTCAGTGATGTCGGGCATGCTCAGGAAGAACCAACTGTCAGTGTTCTAAAAGCCAGACTCCCATCTGCTTGGCTAAGCTTGGCTAAGCAGGTGGCCACACCCACACCAGACTTTGATTTCACCTGAGACAGTCATGGCTTCCCCCAGAGAATCCTGGGAAGTGTAGTTTGTGAAGGGTGTTGAGAGGAGACTTCTATCCCCTGACAGAGCTCTAGTGGCCAGAGTGGTTTAACAGTCAGCTGCTCTGATGGAAGGTCTGTGAGGGGAACAGGGCATCTCCCAGCAACTCTCATCACCCTTCACTAACTACACTTCCCAGGATTCTTTGGGAGAAGCCATGACTGCCTAAAGTGAAATAAAGGTCTGATGTGGATGTGGCCAGTGACAGCTTTGGTTTAAATTTGTGTGGGAGGCTACGTGTGCCTGCTATAAGGAAAAAAAGATGGAGGGAATGCCGAAAAACAATTATACCATTCACAGTGTTTTCCTTTTGGAAGGGAGAGGGGCTTCCCTTCTTCCCAGTGCCCACCCACCCAATCTCCTCCCCTTCCTGCCCCTCCCCCAGGTCAGTTTCACCAATCCTAAGCATGATTGAATAGGAGTAAATCCCATTGAACTCAAAAAGCATGCAAATGATCAGACCTGCCCTACCCCCTACTCTCTCCTATCCTCTTGCCCCTTCTATCCCCCTTCCTTTGCCCCTCTCTCCCCATCCCCTTCCAATCCCACCCCCTCCTCCTTCCCCTCCCTTCTCCCCTCTGTTCCTCTTTCCCTCTCCCCTCCCCCTCCTCCTCTTCCTCCCCTCCTCCCTCATGGTCAGTTTTACCTGTCCTAATCATGATTGCACAGGAGCAAATCCATTGAACTCAATAAACATGCAAATTAACAGACCTGCCTTTTCCCTCCTTCCCTTCTCCTTTCCTCCTCCCTTCTTCCTCCCCTCCCTCTTCCTTCTTCTCCCCTGCCGAGTCCAGTCCTCTCCCCCCCCCCATGGTCAGTCTTACCTATCCTAAGTATGATTGTACAGGAGTAAATCCCACTGAACTCAATAAGCATGCAAATGACCAAACCTGTCCCCCTCCTCCTCGCTCCCCTCTGCCCTTCCTCCTCCTTACTTCCCCATCCTCTGTGGTCAGTTTCACCTATCTTAGGCATGATTGCAGGAGAGTAAAACCCACTTAACTCAATAAGCATGCAAATGATCAATCCATTCTCAGCAAACATGGACAGGATCCCATTTCTTACCTCCTGGATTAAAAAGCAGAGAAATTCACTACTAGGAAAAAAAACCCCAACCCTTGCAGTTTAAGAGAGTACCTATAGCCAACAGATATTTCTATCAAACCTTAAAAAGCAGGGAAATTGGGCAGCTATAGTGAATGTACTAGGGGGGCAGGAGACCTGACCTCCTCTCTGAGATATTGTACTGCCCTACAAATTTGTCAAAATGCAAACACAATTTGGATTGGTCTTTCACAGTCCAATCCACTTCCTATGGAAGAATTTGGTAACATGTGCCTGTGGTCTCCTGCTCCCCTGTTGCATTCACTATCGCTGCTCAATTTCCCTGCTTTTAAAAGTTTATAGAAATATCTGTTGGCTATAGGTACTTTCTTAAACTGCAAGTTTTTTTGCCTATTAGTGAATAACAATCAAATGTATTTGTGCTGAACATATCCCAAATGCGTTTGAACCTATACAGTTCTTTTTCAGTGGGAACTGTAAATTTTTGTCAGCTGAATGCTGTTGTGCTCCTTTGGCATTTTTAGATCCTGTGAACACTAAGTGTGACCTACAGATAAAGTAGAGTAGCCAACTATAGCTCAGCATCATACATATAAAAAGTATATACCTTTTATACCAGGCTTGATTAGGTTGGGTTTCTTTCCTTTTTGGTTCAAGTTAGCTGTCCTTGAGCCACTTTGAAATAGTTTATTTAAAATTGTACTCAGCAACCAGTTTTGTTGGAGTGAGACAGTGGCCACATTTGCATGCAACGGTGATCCAAACCATAGCTTAGCACAAAAATGCTGGCTCCTGAGGAGGAGATCATAGCCACTTTGCTTCTCCCCAGGTCTTCAGCTCAGTGCAGAGTGGCAGCTAAGCCAAGGTGTAAACCTGAGATTGTGGTCAAGCTCTTACTTCTTAAGGTGCAAGCTTAACCACAGTCCTGGGTTCAGACACCACTCTGTGCCAAACCTTGGCGTAGCAGCTGCACCATGCTGAGCTAAAAGGTTTGGGGGAGAGCAAATCAGGTGTGAACTCTTCTCTGGGAGCCAGCATGTTTGTGTATTCCCAGTAAACCATAGCTTGGCTTACCAAGAAGTGGGAATCAGGCCAATGTGTAAGAAGGCCGGGTAGTGGGGGAAAGCCATAATTGCTTCTCCCTCCCAGTGCTTCCTGACAGTCCCATTACCATAGCTGCATCTCTCTCCCCCCCAGTGTAGCTTCCTTTTGAGATGGCCAGCAGATGCTGACCTCTACACTTAATTGGAGAGTCCATATTGAGGACAGCAGCTTCTTTCCCTCTTTCTCTTTTCATGTTTGAAAGTTTGAATATGCTGAACAATATTGGCCAAATAAGGTGAACACTTCAAATGACTTAAAATAGATGTTCATGGCTGTTGGCAATAAAGACACTTATTTTTTTTTGTTAAAGCTTTTTGAAAATTATTGCCTCTCAAGAAATTGTCAGTATTTATACTAGAGACTAGTCTGTTTCATGTAATGTCTGTTGAGATACTAAGAAACTCGGTGTCAGAAGATATCATGCCCTTAAAGCCTGCTGCAAGTGAATGATAAACTTGTAAAATCCCAATTCAAACTTCATTGTGAGAATAAAGTTTGAATGAGTTTTAAGATCATCCAGACTCCAAACTGAATGATTAGCAGTGTATGTTTAAAGCTATTAGAGTTGAAATATTTATATAAGGGCTGCAAAAACCCACCTGGTGGGCAAGTTCTCAGATGAAAAAGAAGGGTGGGGGGGAAATCAGACACCAAAAAAAAGCAGTGCTCAAAATCATTCTTGTAATGTTCTTTTCCTACTTTCCAGTTTGTGCCAGCACACTTGGACTTCTGTAAACCTACTGTTACTGAGTCGCTTTCCCCTGAATTACTTCTTGGCAGTGTCTTGGATGGAATATATATAATGTTTATATAATATTTTAAGGAACCCTTTTCTTGATCTCAAAGCTGCCACTCAGAATATTTCATCCCCCCCCCATTTCCCAAGGTTGCATTTAAGTCAGGCTGCAATCCCACACATAGTAGGGAGTAATCCCCATTGGACACAGTGCAAGCTTCTCCTGAGTAAACACACAATTCCTGATTATTGGTAATACTAGCAGAGACTGATGGGAGTCAGACTAGAACAACATCTCCAGGGTCAAAAGTTCCCCACTGCTGATCTAGAATGTATTATATGAAAAATTTAATGCATTTTAGCCACATTTAATTGGTGTACATGCTAAACTGGTGCATTTGCAATATATTGAAGGTAAGTACAGTAGGGCCCCACTCATACGGCAGGTTAGGTTCCAGACCCCTGCCGAAAAGCGAAAACCGCCAAAAAGTGGATCAGCTGTAGCCCAGGGGTCTGGAACCTAACCAGCTGATCGCACCAGAGGAGGAGAAGATCAGCTGTAGCGCAGGGATCTGGAACCTAACCCACTGATTCCCCCGGGGGGGAAGATCAGCTGTAGCGTGGGTGTCTGGAACCTAACCCACTGATCGCCGCAGGAGAAGATCAGCTGTAGCATGCTACAGCTGATCTTCCCCTCCTCCAGCGAGTTCAGCTGGACTGCAGGGAACTCCAGACCCCGCTCCAGCTGATCGCTCCACTGGCGCCGTATTAGTGGAACGCCGAAAAGCGGGGCGCTACTGTACAGTAATGAACATAGGAAGCTGTCTTATACTGTGTCTGACCATTGGTCCATCCAGCTTAGAATTGTCTGCACTGACTGGCAGCAGCTGTCCAGGATTTCAGACAGGGAGCCTCTTCCAGTCCTACCTGGAGATGCAGAGAATTGACCTTGGGACCTTTTGCATGCAAGGCAAATGCTCTACCATTGAGACACAGCCCTTCCCTAAGCATAATAATACATGCTAATTTATACATTTTATTCTAAATAAGTCACTACTTTTTCTTGCTTTGGGATGTTAGGTGAATAACTGTCTTCAAAGGATTGAAACCAGCCTGGAAGTTAAGATTGGCAGGGGAGGCCTTGTTAACAACTTTGTGTGGTGTTGGTGTGCAAAAGGGATTGTGGTGGTGTTGGTGTGCAAAAGGGCCTTCTCTTTGTGGCACCCAGTCTTGAGAACTCCCTGCCTTTAGACGTGCACCTGGTGTCAATTCTATATGTTTAGAAGCAGAGCTTGGAAAAGTTACTTTTTTGAACTACAACTCCCATCAGCCCAATCCAGTGGCCGTGCTGGCTGGGGCTGATGGGACTTGTAGTTCAAAAAAGTAACTTTTCCAAGCTCTGTTTAGAAGGCCTGCTGAGGAGCACGTTTTACCCAAGCTTCTGTTTTTAAAATTATTATGAATTATGATATTGTTCTCTTCTATTTTGTAACCTGTCCTGGGACCTTTTGTTGAAGGGTGGGTGATACATGTATTTAATAAATAAAAAATAAGAAATTGGTGTCATACCCATAAGTTTTAACCTGCTTAGCAATGGCAACATAAATGAGGGTTGCATTTGGTATGATGTGTACAATCTGGTTTTGTTTTTGCTTTAAAAAGGGATCAATTATATTCATCTGTGCACCACAATGAACTTGCAGTTTTAGATGCATCTCTAAGCTATTAGATAAGTTTATATTAGAGTAGTTGATAGGGGAAATGAGCCTGACTAAGGGAATAGTATGTTGCTGTGTGATGATTGGCTTGTAACCCATTTGTCCGAATGACTCTGGAGGACTTGAGCTTGAACTGTGAAGTTGGAAAATAGCTTAGATCTGCTAGATACCCTTTTAATTTGGAAAAGTATATATTTTTCTGCTGTGCATGGAATAATTTGGGTCCCCCTTTTCCTGGGTTAGCTGTGCTAACGTTTAATCAGATCTGAGAAGAGGATATGGGAATCAAGAAACAAATTAACTTTATTGCTAGATTACAGTAGCAGCTTCATGTAAACTGGGGTAGCTGGTGTGGTGACCTCCAGATGTTGTAGACGGCAACTGCCATTATTCCTGAACATTGGCCATGCTGACTGAGGCTGATGGGAGTTGGAGTCTACAACATCTGGAGGGTACCACCTGGCTATCCCCGATGTATGGTATTTTGTAGCTTACTCATTTGGTTTTCCTCACACTCTTATGCAATACCGCAATGATGGAAGACTTGGAGAAGACTGTGGTATTTTTTCCTTACGAGTTGCCAACTTCCAGTTGTAACAGGAATTTATAAACAAATATTTCAATTAATTTAATGGGTTTGATTGCACATTAAGGTATCAGATTTGATGTAATGCCATGCAGCAGGGGAAGAAAATGCAAGCTATGGATTATAGAAATTGAGTTGCCAGAGAGCATCCTTCACCATCTAATAATAAAAAGATTTTCAGCAATTCAACTTTAAAAATCCAGTTTGTTGTTAGTTCACGCAAATGATCATCGCTTTATGCTCAAGGTACATTTACATGGATCTTATGAAATTTAAATGTATCCTGCCTTGCATGTATAAATGGTATTCAGCAGTTTTTTCTGTGCCAACAGCCTTCCAAGACTCAGTTCACATTTGACTTCTAATCAGTTGTTCTCTGCCTGTTTGGAATCCACAGGGAGAGAAGAGCTTCCCCTCCGCAAGTGGCTAAAACAGTTGGTGGCTGCAGCTGGAGAAGCTTTGGGGACTGGCTTAGAGTAACAATCCTGGCTTAATAAACCATAGTTTATTATAACTGTTCATAAGTGTTTTGGAAGTAAAATTTCAACCCTTAAATGAGGAATGTTGAGCATCAGGCTTTTTGGTATTCCCAGTGTGATCATCATCTACTACACTTCATGTGAATTATTAAACCATCTTAATGATTTAGAAGCTGATTCCCTTTGTGGGGTGAAGCTACCGACTTGTCTCGCGTGTCTCCACACCAGCTTTTCCCAACATTCCCTTTGAAATTAGCAGTGCAGGTGTACAGGAGTATGCAGAGTATAGGCAAGTAGGGATCTGCAGCATATATTGTGATTTGTCTATATTTCCAATTTTTTTAAAAAAGGAAGGGTATGGAAAGAATGGTGATGGTCTGTGACCAGTGCAGAAGACTTGCATGACAAGAGATGTTTAGGCTGGCTGTATTGGGAAAAGGAAAGCTGTTTTGGCTTGCAAGATTTTGCAGTGCAACCAATGGCATGTGAGAATGGAAGCTGAGGGCTCAGGCTGAAGAAGGAGAGGAGGAGCTGATGTTGGTGAGGGGATTTGGGGCAAGATGTGAAAGAGTCACAGTTGGGGTTAGATGGCCCTAGAAACTGATCACTGATCTTTCACTGTCCACATCATCATAACTGTGGCCCTTGTTGAGTGTGAAGGTTGGCCTTCAGACCCATTAAGATTTGACACACCTTCCTTGGTCATGCTAAATGGCATTTGGCTTTAACTTTTGTATTTCAGAGAGTTGCAAATACTGATTGGGCTAGACAAGTATCTTACTAATGCATTTGATAAGAATGGACACAAAGGTAACAAATAGAGAGATGCATCTTGTTTTTCTCTAAGGGATTTAGTTTAGTGCAGTAGTCTTCAATGTTTTCAGACCTGGCATCCACCTTTAACCAGAGCCTGGAAGATTGCTTTTTAAAAGTAATAAATTACAGTTACAGTTACATGGCCCAAATAAGTAGTAATTACCGTTACAATTGCTCTGAAAGTAACTACTTTACTTTTCCTCCAAAGTAATCACTACAATTACATTTCAGTTACTTTAAAAAAACATGCCTACAAGGTGCTGGCCTTGGCTGCTGCACATCTAAGTAGCCTAAAACAACATTAAAAATTAACAAACACATACAGAGGTAGTAGAATAATTATTTTTATTCATAAGATAGCAATGGTGGTCTCTCTGCTGGTAAGGGTGGTGGGGAGGAAGGCTGAGGCCACTACTCAGATCTTTGCACGCCAAACTAAGTGCAACACCCTCCCCCACTCAGCCAGCCAGCATAATCTCTCTCACTTAACCATCTCCCAGACCCTGCCCTGCCACCAACTAAGGGACACTCACTCAAGCAAACATTTTCCCGAGATGCAAAAAAGTTAAAATACTGCAAACGCAGCACAGTAGCCAGAGAGGGTGGTGGAGGCCACTTTGTGTGCCAAGTGCAAACACAGTATTCACACACACACACACACACACATTGTCATCTTTCACCCTCCACAGTTCTTTATCTCCATTCTGCTGCTGCCTCCTTCTCCTCCTTTATCCATGTTCTTGACCTCTGGATCCTTTTCCCCTCCACTCCATTCTTCACCACCTCTATCCGTTTTTTTAAATAATTGTTTTCTCCACTCCACCCCGTCTCAGTCTCCGCCTCCTCCCTCGTCTCCTCCTGCCCATTCACAGAGCATGAGGAAAGAGCGATGCTGCACAGAAGCCCAGTTTGAGGCATATGATTTTCATCCACAAATCAGAGGAGCAGAAGACTTCCCCTGCTCCCCCCCCAAGTAATGCCCAAAAGTAATTCTGGAAATGTTACAATTACTCCACAAAAGTAGTAAAATTACTCCTAGTTCTATTACAATCAAAATGGAAAGGAGTTACCCACTTGTTACTCAAAAAAGTAATGAATTACAAGTAATTCGTTACTTGTAACTAGTTACTTCCAAGCTCTGCCTTTAACCCAAACATGTGTTTGTGGACTCATTTCTTAATTTTATATTGTTTATTTGCATGGTGGTAGTGCTGCTGTTGTGACCCATCTTACATTAGTACTCCAGTAGTGAGTCCTGATCCACCAGCTGAAGACCACAGGGGCTCCCAAACTGTGGTCCACCAGCTTCATTCAGATGATCCACAGTATGTCTGTGGATTTGTGGCTGAAGATGCAAGATGGCACATCCATCTCATTATATATATGTATATAGATTTTTAATTGTATTTCATTATTTCTTTTATTTCTTATATTTTGTATTGCAATTCTATAGAATTAAAATTGTAGTACAACAAAGTATAATATATAAGAAACAAAAGAAGCAATACAAATACAATTAAAATCATACAGCATCTAGCACAATGCAATACAATTGCAACAACAGGCAGAAAAATCATTAAGTCATCCGCCAAAACCTTCAGTAATTTTCAAGTGGCTTATGGAGAAAGTAGTTTGGGAATTACTAGTCTAGCATGTTTAGGGTTCCCAATCTGTCTTCTTCCCCAGAACTGTCCAACTCAAACCGGTTGAACGGGTGCAGCTGGCACACTAGTCTTAAATGGGCAAAGGCACTCCTGGCCACGGCTGAGACCTGGGCCTCCAAGTTCAGAGCTGAAACCAGACTGAAATGGATCCAGATAATCCATTTCATCCACAAATCTCTGGAGCTGGGCGGCCACCACACGCTCTATTAGAAGCAGTCAAGTGGTGTGTATTCTTGCTTGAGCATTTCTAAAAAGTGTGCAACTTCACACCAGCCTTTCTGTCTGGTGGCTGTTTGTTTCCTCTTGTAGGCCTTTACAGGTCTCTAATAAGGCCTTACAGTGTGAAGTTGATAAGAGCACAGCCTGTGGAGTTCTGAAGAGCTCTGCATTTTATTTTATTTTTTGTTAAAGAGTCAATGTAGGGTTTTTTAAATAAATGAAGTTTTAACAACAACAACAAATCTACTGCTGTGCTTTAGCAAAAAACAACAAACCAGACTCTTCAGTTCTCCACAGGCAACATTTTGGACATCTTTAAAGTCCACAGACAGAGAAACATGAAGATGTCTAGGAAAACATACAGTTATATGGGACAGGAAAGTTCAGAACAGAGTGACACAAAGCTTTGTGGGGGCCTAATCTGATTCAAAGAGGTTATTGACATCATACCAACTTGGGAGAGGGGAAAGACCCCTGAATAGGGTTGCCAGGTCGGAACCATCCAAAACCCTGAGGAAATGGGGGCGGGGCCTAGTGATGTCATTAAGCATGATACATTAAGTATCAACCACAATTGCTTGGAGCATACCATTCAAAAAAAAATTCTCTGATTGGAGATTAAAAAAGTGATCAAGTGAAAAGGCACCAACTGGAATTTTCAGATAACAACATCAAACACCACACCAGGAATGAGGAATATTGTGCCAGCAAAAACCCAAAACTATACCAGGGCAGTTTGCTCAATGAACCCACCTTTTTGCAGTAGAAGAAAAAAATGGGACAATGAAGGGAATAAACCAGAATAGCAACAGGACAATGAGAATGTTGTGTGAATCCTCAAAAACAACAGTAAAATGAACAGCAAGGATAGCGCTATGAAGGTTACATCTGGAAGAGCCCTAAATATATGACCAAGTATGGTCATTCTGAAGGGTGTTTCTAGATCTTGAAAAACTGAAGGTTCGGGTCTGATCTATTTACCTCTGCCCAATTTGTCTGGCTAGCTCGCTGGCTCATTCCTAGCCAAGTTATATGAGTCTTACTGCTGCAGTTCTTTTATACCTTTCCACAGCAGAAAATGTTGACTAAATTTGAAGCCTGCAAATAAAAATTCAGCATGCTATATACGATCAAGCATAAATTCCAGGTTTACATTCACTCTTCACTGATAACTCTTAGAACAGTAGAGGAGGGAGAGTAATACGAATAAGTAATGCTAAAACTGGTAATGTGAGAAAACTGGTAATGTGAGAAATCAGTCACTTGAATCATTTTCTTCACAACCAAGCCCTTTCTTTTCTGCAACATTGGCATGGGTAGGTTATTCCAACATTATGACATTCTTGTATGAATGTGATGTGATTGTACTATTTAGGTGGCACAGGCTCTGAAATTTGCTTCCCACTATCTCACTGAAATCTGTATCTGTGGATTGCTAAACAGACATTTACATATATTCAAAATGTCCATGAGTTGTATGTGTTTTGGCTTTCTCCATATGATTGTGGCCCCCAATTGCCTCTACAAAGACTATACGTGCACACAGAGCCAATCAGTGGGTGATGGTTAGAGGTGAGACAGCAAGCACATACATCCTATACTCACATAAAATGTGTGTAAAAGGCTATTGTCACAGATGATGAAGCCTGTGACATTTAGAGATCTGTTTAATGTCTCCATGGATTCTGATCTTATTAAGGCCAATGAAGATTCCTCATCGATAGCAAACATTTGGCAATAGGATTTTTGTTTGTTTGTTTTGGCAAAGGATATGCATTGAGAGAGCTATCCAATAGGTAGAAAGTGGAGATACTATAATCAAAAGGAGGAAGAATTGCATTTAGTGATTTGTCTTCTTAGGCTTTGATTGCTATGGAGATCTCTGTTTTAGATAAGTAACTTAGTTGTTCCCGCACCTACTTAATTACAATGGTTTTGAGTAAGTATAGATTATTACAACATTTATAGGCAGCGTAGAGTGCAATACTGCACATGTCTAAGTCGTCTCTCATTGAATTCAGTGGGACTTACTCCCAGGTAAGTGGGTATAAGATTGTAGCCTTAAACTACAAGATATATTTAAGGCAGAGGTATCTGCCTTTCAGAGAGGATTTCAAATGACAATTTACATGTATTGTGATGCATTTTGTATCATTCAGAAGAAAGCTTTTTGTGGAGATGCTTCATATTAACTTATGTGTGAGGCTGCACTCTATATCATTGAACACATGGAAAGTTGCCTTTCATCTACTCTGGCTGGCAGCTACTCTGTTCTTCATCAGCTCTGCTTCCTGAGATCCTTTTACTAGAGATGCCAGGAACTGACCCTCAGACGAAATCATGTGCTCTTTAGGAACATAGGAAACAGATCATTGGCCCATCTAGCTCAGTATTGTCTACACCAGTGGTGGCTCTCTAGGATTTCAGACTGGGGTCTTTCCCAGCCCTACCTGGAGATGCTGGGGATTGAACCTGGGAACTTATGCATGTAAACTAGATGCTCCACTGAGAGATGCCCTTATCCTCCTCCAGATGCTGTAGTTGTGCATACTACAAAATGCCCAAAGTGCAGGCAGACCAAAGGTGAAAGTGGTGGCAAGACAGCTGCAGACATATGTATTTCAGGAACTTGATGTGCATTAGATGTCCCTCTCCCTCTTCAAAACAACTGTGTGGATAATGTACTCTTAGATCCCGCACATGCCTATATTGTTCTCAGTGAATCCTACACATAAATATAGCCTCTAAATATCATTAAAATGTGGACGTTGCATGTGTAGCCTGATTTTGATGAATAAAAAATAGCCTTAAGAGACTGTGATTTTGAATGAAGAAACACTGAGCAGGTGGTAATCATTTTGCAGAGGACCGTTATTCTGCTCAAAGTGCTGCCTGAAACTGAATAGTATTACTCAGCTGCGTAGGTCTGCTACTGCTGAGTAAACATGATGATGATTGTGCTGTAAGCTGCCTATTTTTTTTGTAAAGATCTTTATCTTCTGAAAAAGAAAAGGATCTGTGAAAGAAGAAATAATTAGTGAGTTATATCTATATCGAAATGTGAATATATTATTTCCACGAAAAGGATTCTATATACTAAAATCACATGCAAATTCATATTTCTGACACTGTCATACACTGGGTTTAGATGGTCCTTTTTGTTTGTGACCTTTGTTTTCATAGAAAAGCATTAAGGGTCAAGTGTTTTGCTAGAATTATAAAAATGTTTTTCTGATACTCTTAAACTTAGTTCTGAATATAGAGGAATGTTTTGTTAGAATGTCACATTGTGTTGCAATTGCACCATGTTACTCCTTTCCTATACAATTGGTTCACTGAGGACAAATTTGTGTGACCTATTGGGCCTATAACAGATGTCATTATCGTAGAGCTTATGATAACTTTCTGCAGTACAGTAGTCTTGTGTTCCGTGGGGAACCCACTGTGGGTTGACTTTGCTATTGAGCTGCATTGGCGATTGATTCCCCAAAGCCTTTCCATGTAGCATTCAGTGTATGGCTTCATGTGGCTACCTTGCCATGGGTTATTGCTGCTGAAAGCAGAGGCTGATTGAAAAGTTATGCTGCCATAGGCTCAAATGATCATGCAAAAAGGTCCAGAGGTTATATTTATGCATTTGAAAACTTGAGCTTGAAACTTTTTGCCCTTAATTGTTTTGAAATACCTAGCAGCTTGCATAAAGTATAAGTGAAGGCCCATTGTTTGATGGGTAGGTGAGAGAAAGGATTAAGTGTTTGATCCTTTGTCTAGTCTCATTCCCCACCTTCTTCAACTGTGACCTATATTTAAGTCCATTTATTTTGTCCCACAGAATTTAGTAGGAACAACTGGGAAATAAGGCAGATTCTGTCTGCATACTCAGTGGAAGAGCCAGCATGGTATAGTGGGTACAATGTTGGACCATATATATGGAGAGCCCTGCAGGATCAGATCAATGGTCCATGTAGTCCAGCATCTTGCTTCCCACAGTGGCCCAACCAGGTACCTCTATTTAAGAATCTCACAATCACAGCATAAATAGCCCAATCCGGCTATTGCCCTCAAGAAGAGGTACTCAGCAGCATACTGCTTCTGAACCTGGAAATTCCATTTAGCACTCATAGCTGGGCGCTAGCTGGAGACCTATCCTCCGTGACTCTTTCTAGTTCCCTTGGAAACGCGTCCTAAGTCAATGACGAGCACTATATTTTGTGGCAGCAAATTAAAAAATAATAATTATGGTTTAGATCCTAAGATATGTTAATTGAAAGAATATTTCCTCTCTCCTTCTGCCCCCTGAAGCCATCTGTGTTCCCCAAAAAGCCTTTCCAGGGGAGCTTTCCTGAACAATGCAGGATGGAGAGCAGGAGGCTGCAGGTAAAGAGAGGGGGATGGAAAAGTTTCCTTTCATGAACAGTGCAATTCTATACATGCCTGCTCTGAAGTAGGTCTCATTGACTTCAAAGGAGTTTACTCCCAGGTAAAAGGGTGTAGGATTGCAGCCTTAATTAACTTGCCTTAGGCTCCAAGTCCAATTTTGGGCAATTCTCGTCTCCCCCAAGACCCCTCCCCCATGCCCACATCTCACATTGCTCAGAGGGTCTCTCACCCCCCCAGAGAGGCTTCTATGGGAATGCATAGGAACACAGGAAGCTTTCTTATACTGAGTCAGACCATTGCTCCATCTAGCTCAGTACTGTCAACACTGACTGGCAACAACTGTCTAGGATTTCAAATAGGAATCTTCCCCAGCCCTACCTGGAGATGCTGGGGATTGAACTTGGGATCTTCTGCCTGCAAAACAGATGCTCTAACACTGAGCTATGGTCCTTGCTGCAGTTGTCTGCAGGGGAAAGAAGGGGATGGGAAAAAATTTCTTCTGTGAATTCCTTAAGCTAATTCAGCTTAGTATCTTAGTATTAAAGCATCTATGTTTCCAAATGAGACTTTTTCCAAAGAAATGAAAGCAATAGACAAAAAACATTTCTAATATGTGCATTTTCTTCACCTTTGCTTTGAAAAAAACTCTTAGGTATCTAAGCTAATATAAAGGCTTTTCTCAGCAGAACTAAGGGAATTGTCACTCAAATAGAATAACAAGTGCTTCACAATCTTTTCCACTGTTTTGAGAAGGTCCCCAAAGGAATGGCCCTTCCCTGGAGTGGGGGTTGTCTCGCAGGCCCCCCTTTGATGGGCCCGAGAGAGAGGTCCCTGGACCGCCGAGGGGAAAGGCACTTTGTGCATACCCAGAGGCCCCCCAGACCGGGTGGCTGCGGGCTCCGCTCCAGGACCCCCACCTGTGGCTGCGTGGGTGGCGGGGCTGCTGCTGCGGCTGTCTGCTCGGCAGTGGGCGGTCCCTGTGGGGGCGGCGGCTGGACGTGCTTGGCGGCAAACTGTAGAAGGCTCTCAGGCGGCAGACGCGGGCCACAAGGGCGGCCTCGCCCGGGTGCAGGAATGGCCGCAGTGGTGGTGGTGGCGGCAGCTCTTGAGGCACCTGCAGGGCCAGCAGACGCTGCTTCCTCCTCCTGTGCCTGCACCTGGCTGACTGGGAATGGGCAGGCGGCCGGCCAGAGCCTTCAGCATATGCATGCGTGAATCATGCATGCGTGGCTGGGGGGGGCGCTTGAAAACCGGAGATCTACCTATTTATGGTGAATATGGCCGGAGACCGGAGAGGGCCCCCTTATGCCGAAGACTCCGGCTGAAAACCGGAGATCTCGCAACCCTACCCCTGAATCATCTTTATTCACCTCATTGTTTGGCCCACACACAGACTTTGAGAATACAAATAAACAGGGGCCCACAATTTCACTTGCCACAGTGACTTTTCAGATGACTCTCTGGCAGGCATTATGAGCCTCAGGCTTCTCACTAACCATGGAGTTGGGGGGAAAGGGTTAACAACCATGGTTCAGAGGCACCCTGGGATATGTATGTGTGTATATACTGAGTGTGTAGTAAGCCTCTGCCTCCCTGGAAACAGGAAGGTATGTCAGCTCCCATGTGCTAGGAGCTCCCAGTAAGTGCAGAGCCAAAATCAGACAAAGGCTTGTTTTTGCATTGTGTGAAATCCCTCACCCTCCTCTCCAGCCCCAACCCTGGAGATGGATAGGGGAGCAGGGGATTCTCCCTGTCTTTGGACTGTATTTTGAAGGTGAAGCATGAGTTCAGGGTAGGTCTCCATTTTTTGGCCAGAGTCTCCTGTTTTTGGGGGGCCCTCTGGCACCCTGGCTAGCACCCCTTAATCTCCAGACTCTCAGCTTCAATTTTAAAAAAAAATAAGTTTCTGGGTGGTCTGGTTCCCGAGATATACACCAAAACATCAGCCCCCCTATGACTGTTTAATCTATTTAACTGATACGACGCTGAAGTTGGTTCCCAGTTCCTTATTTGCTTGAAAGTTCAAAACACTAAAAAAGAAGAAGAGTTGACAACTACAGCAACTTCAAATCAAACTTAACATGTCTCTGTACCCCAAAATATATGTTGGGGTACCCTGTATGATATATCACTGTGATCGGGGGACTCTCCCCGTCAAGAATAACAATACATTTATGCAATCAAAATCATCAGGCTTCTGATATTATCATAAATACATAATGATGTCATAAAATCATAAAAAATAAGTAACTGGGGGTGCCCACCCCAAAGTCTGCTCTGGGACAGGACAAATCATATACCCCAGGAAAGGGGAGGGTGTCCTCTATGAGATCCCACTGCATCCCACCTGGCCCAGAGCTTCTGCTGGGCACAGGGCACGGAGGAGGGCATCTATGCAAAATCAAAGCAGACCAAAACATACAGGAAAATATAAGTAGGGGGTGCCCACCCCAAACTCTGCTCTGGGCCAGGACAAATCATATACCCCAGGAAAGGGGAGGGTGTCCTCTACGAGATGCCACTGCATCCTGCCTGGCCCAGAGCTTCTGCTGGGTGCAGGGAAAGGATGAGGGCATCTATGCAGACAGAAAGGGTAGAAAATCTTCTTACTCTTACTCATTTCTCACACCTCTTTCTGAAGTGAAGGGCCAAATCTGTAAAAAAGTTTGGAGCAGCCACATTAAAAAATAAGGGCAGGGCATTCTAGGCAGGGGGTTGCCAACCCTGCTTGGATATGGATGTCTTTGCAGAAGTACCCTAGTCAAGCTTTACCAACAGCACAAGCCAAACTATATCTACTCAGAAGTAAGTCCTGTTGAGTTCTATGGGGGCTTAGTCCCTTAGTAAGTGTGTTTAGAATTGCAGCCTTCAGGGGCATCCATCTTTACTCCCGAATGCTCCCATCTAACATCTCCACAACACTAGGCTCCTTTCTTCCTACAGTGGCCTTCTGGTGACTGGCCTGGCCTGAAGGCACTTAAACCCTTCTTGCCAAAAGCAAGTAGGCTAGATTAAATGTTCCCTACCCAGGCTCCATCAAGATGTCTAGCTTAATTTCCAGTCAGATTTTTTTTTAATTGTACGCTCCAAGCAACTGTGATTGATGCTTAATGTATCATGCTTAATGACATCACTCGGGCCCACCCCATGACATCACTCGGGCCCACCCTCATGACATCGCTTGGGCCTGCCCGTAAAGTCTCAGGTTTTGGGATGCTTCTGACCTGGCAAGCCTAGTTCAGGGACAAGACCCCACCCCTTTAAGCTTAGCTAAAATTCATGAAGCCTTGTAAATAAGTTCTCATTGTTTGCAGTGTCTTGCAAATAATTGATAGTATGCTTTTCTATACAATCTGGCTTCCTACAGAAGCACTATCTAAATAGCTGCATTAAGTTTTGTTCTTAAAATATATGAAAATAAGGATTCACTTGCTTCAACCCCCACTTCTTCCTTAGCATAGTTCACAGTCCCACACTTCATATCACAACTGAACTTTATTGCTTTGAGAATATTAACAGGGCTTCAAATCTCTGCTTTGTCATACAACTCACTGAGTGGTTTTGGGCAAGTCTCTCAGCCTAATCTATCTCACAAGTTGTCTGGATGATAATATACGAAGCACTACTTAGAAAATTACTATGAATTATAACTAATGCTTCTGTATTCAACCTAAATTAATGGACCATTTACTAAGCTGCTATGATTTTTATTTATGTACTTACACATTTATATCCCTCATTTCCTCTAGTGACCTTAAGGTGGTATACACGATTCACCCATCTATCTCAATTTAACTTCCCAACAACCCTGTGAAGTAGGTTAGGCCAAGAGAAAGTGAGTGCCCAAGATCATCCAGTGCATGTAACCAAGTGGTACCCTGCTATTTTTAGTGTCCAACTAAGTTGTAAACATAACATTCCCGCACATTCACACTCAGTTAGAAATCTGGGGAGTTCTAGGATTGGTTAGGAAAAAAAGGCTTGGCAAGATACGTTTCCATGGACATTGCAATAAGTTATCATTTAGGACCAACACAGATGCAGCCACATTTAAAGAACTGGGAATGGATTGAAAATTTTCACAGACTCTCCCCAGAGCTAGCAGTTAATTTAGTAAAGATTATTTCTATTTTGCTATTTCAGGTGGCTGTTTCTCAGAACAGCCAACAAAGTTTTAAAACAATAAAACTCCTTTTATTCTCACATGTGAATCCACCGTTTCCTTCCCTTTATAGCCTTGTGGCTAGTTATTATGTCTGCACCTGTGTAACCAGAATTAGAAGTGGGCTAAAAAAACCACAGTTACCTAGCCAGTGTTAACCATAGCTAACGTTGGTGCAGGCATAAAAAACAGCCATGGCTAACACCAGAGGGTCAAGGGTTGCGAAATGTGCATGTGGAAGGAACATGCGATCCCATGGCCAATTACTTTAACCCAGGTTAACTAGGGGAGGGGAGGGACTATTGCTCAGTAGAAGAGAAAGTGCCTCACACACATTAGGTTCAGGTTCAGTCCCTGACATCTCCAGTTAAATGATATTGGGTTGCAGGGCTATGAAGATCTCTGGCCAGAACCTTCATGAGCTGCTGCCAGTCAGAATGCGTCTTGTATTTGTATGCTGGAAGACTAGCAGCACTGTGCAACCACTGTTGCAATACTGTGCACAGTTCTGTTCGCCCCACCGCAAAAAGGTTATTGTAGAACTGGAAAAGGTTCAGTAAAGGACAATGAAAACAATCAAGGAGCTAGAACAATTATTCTGTGAGGAAAAATTCCAACTTGGGGAGGGGGGTTAGTTTTGATAAAACAGAGAATGAGGGGTATAAATAGAGGCATACAAGATTATGCATAGTGCAGTGAAACTGGATAGATGTTCTTCTCCCTCTCAAATAATACCAGAAGGTAGGGTCATCCAACATAGCTGAATGTCGGAAGATTCAAGACAGACAAAAAGAATTACTTCTTAGCACAGCACAGGGTTAAACAATCAAATTCACTCCCACCAACTTGGATGGTTTTAAAAGAGGTTAGATAACTTCATGGAGGGTAGAGCTGCTATCAAGTCTACTAGCCATTATGGCTGTGTCCTACATCTACTGTTGGAGGCAGTATGCCTCTTTGTACTAGTTGCTGGGAATCATAAGTGAGCAGAGTGCTGTTTCACTCAGGTCCTGCTCACATAGACATCTGGTTGGTCACTGTGAGAACAGGATGCTGTACTGTATTAGTTGGGTCTTTGGGATGATCCAGCAGGGCTCTTCTTATGTTCACTGCAGCTGCACCAGCCTGTGTTTATCCAACATCAACTATTTTCTGGTGGTGATTTTTAATGGATCATTTACTTTATTACTTTCAGCATCTATTACAGGAAAGCAAGATGATATGGTGGCTATCATTTAAAATGAAAAAGTGATCTTGCTTTTGTTTTCAATGTCTAGTATTCTGTGGTTAATTTCTAGAACAGACTGGGTAATAAAGATCCATCCACTGGCTTCCTTTTCTGCTTTCTGGTATGTATACATAGTTGTTTGAGACAGAGAAAAGTATTGCCTTCACTGCATTCCTTCACCCCCGTATTTAGTGCCCCTGTATTTAATTCTTGTATTCAACAGAATGTTTGCAGAAAAGGATTGAGAGGGCACTTTTTCATTGCACTGTTTTGGTACAGATTAGATACTTCCACGCAACCTCCTGCAGACAGTTCAATAAGGACTGAAGATGTGGTTCTATACTCATGTGCTCTGTAGTTACAGAATGGACATTGGCCCAGTTCAGATGCCATGAACCTACTCCTCCAGATCATAGTTTGTAGGTCCCAGGATGCTCTTGCTCCCATCTCCACTTCCAGGTTTTCTATAACCACAGTTTGTTTCTGTGCCCAAATTGGGAAACTAAGCTGAACACCTTGCCTCCAAAGCATGGTTTGCAAACATGGTTTCTAATGGGCATTCTTACAGACCATGCTTTAGAGTCAAGGCACTGACCATAGCTTGCTATTTTGGATAATACAGCAAGCTATAGTTAGAGAGAACCTGAAAAGTGGAGGAGGAAGTTCATATGTGAAAGAGAAAGAGGGATGATGTGATCCTGCAGTATGTTTTCACCGTTTGGACAATGATTTGGAGAATTGTTCCATTGTGAGATCTGACACTTCAGCTCTAACCATGTCTACTCCGATGGAAACCCTACTGAATTCAGTGGGCTTGCTTCCAGGTAATGGGTTGGGATTGCAGCCTGACTCATTTAGAGCTTTCTTCTTCAACCTTGGGTCCCCATGTGTTGTTGGACTACAACACCCATAATCCCTGACCATTGCCTAAACTTTCTGGAGATTATGGGAGTTGTAGTCCAGTTAACATCTGGGGACTCAAGACTGAAGAACACTGTTTTAGAAAATATAGCAGCTGGTTGTTGTCTGGTTCTGGAGCTTATTAATTACATAATATCTGTTTAGCTGACCTATTTTTTTCCATGCAACTGTCTTCCCTCTCATGGATTCTCCCATAGAGACTTGTGAAAAACCTCTCGTCAGATGCCCAACCCTACCAATCTCATCCTCGTGCCTTCTCTTCCTTGACATCTACTATTACTAAACACTCACTTTGGTGGCATCAGAGATTGTAGTACTTTTCTTTTCTGTTTATTCCTGCTAGACTATTTGACCAGCAGGTTTGGAAGTGCAACTGGATCCTTTGGTTTTGTGTTCAACAGTTAAGAGACTCCAAAATATGACAACTTCCAGATGTCTGAACTGACTGATCCTTTTGTTTAGATTATGCACCAAAGCTGATGCCTAGATTAGTGCTGGCTAGATGAAGCTATGGGAGATTTGTCTGGTTTTCACAATGCCATGTTTATATTTCATATGGATTGCTCCTTCAAAGCTGACCTTTCTGTGACCTGCTAAAACCATGTCCACTAGGATGCCAGCTTTAATGTGCCCACAACAGCTTCCCCATTCCTTGTATTTTAGAACAGCTTGTAAACTCAAGGTCCTAGGTATGCTGTTTTATAGATACGTGTTGCACTTGTAAATTCTTGCCTATCTCTTTGAGATTTTGTGAGACTTTCTTTCTTGGATTCCATATTGTGCCCAAATGCTGACATATGACAAGTTTGTAATACAGTGCCATACAGATAATATGAAGTAGCATTGTATTGCAAAACCCATCGAAAGGCCTTAGGAGATACTAAAACATTTAAATAAAAAAAGAGTATTGGATAAAAAAGATTTGCAGGCTTATGTTGGCAGGTGGTACATAGTGAATACAAACTTTTGACTGAATTTAGATATTTAGGATTTATTTAATGGAGGATTGGATAAAGCCCATGCTTACTGTACCTTCTCCTACTTTTGATAACCTTTTTACATTAAATAACATGCTACCATATGTACTTTGTGTGTTGTAAAAGTTGCTTTATTGGCAAAGTTTAGCTACGCAAGTCTCTTCTGACCTAACTCCAACACAGACTTGAAATCAATGGGTTTAAGCATTCCTATGTTGGATTTAGGCCTCTTTGTCAAGGTGCCAGATTTGTATGCTGCTTCTGTATCCCATGAGTGAGCAACTCTTGTTTTAAACAATGGGCATGGTCCAGAGTTGAATATTTTGAAGTCTTAATTGATTTCAGTGGGTGACTTAAGCAGATGCTTTAATATCTCCCACTGAAATGGGGTAATTTTTTTTTTTTAATTCTGTATTGTGCCCTATGTTTCTTTTTTAGCAGACTGGTCTTGTTCATGTCAGTCACTCTTCATTTTGATAGGAAGAATGAGATCTACATTTAGGGGAAAAGTAGAAGTTGACAAGAGATGCAGGGGGCTGAAGGTAATATATTGCAAGGGATCGATTGGCGGAATTGATAGGAGCATTCTGGTTTGTTTTTTAAAATAATCATTCCAGTTCTTAATTTTTATGGGGGGAAAGGGGATTTGGAAATTTGAAAAAGCATCATTAACAGTGTTTCATGTCTTGAAACAAATATACCAGTGGGGACAGGTGCAGAGAATTTGCTGTGGTGGTAGCTACAAACTTGATCTGAGGACACCTTTCTAGTCTTCCCCCAATTATTGTCTATGAGACTTCCATATACTGCACAAGCAGGTATCTACAAGCAGAAGCGGATGTTTTAAAGTTTCATATTCAGTGGCACACACCCAAATACTTGTAAGCTCTTCTTCATTCATTGACAATAAAAAAACTTGAAAGAAACTGATTCCCTGTTTCCACCCTTTGTTTACTGAACTAGCATATTTGTGCTTGTTTGGTCAATAATCAGAAGCGAAGTGCAGCACATCAGGAATGAGCACTGTTAAGTCAACTTGTAGCATCCCCCCCCTCCCTTTAAATCATTGCTTAAGGGCTTCTGGCCTCTAGCTCAGGAATCCTGCCCAAAAATGCCAGATGTATTACACAGTCAAGTCTTGCAATGTAAACAGTGCTCTGTGCCATGAGAGCAGGGTGGTCCATTTTTTTAAAAAAGAGGGGATCTTTCTACTCTGAAAAGAACACAGTAGTTGTAGTGTTGTTTTGAGTTCTTGGCTGCACAGCTAGGTTTCTAGAGCTGCAAAAGTCCAGATAAATTAATACTTTGGACTGGAATATTGAACTGAAACTGAGATGCTGGAAAGTAGGATGTGGCACTGATTGTGCTCAGTTAATTAAAAGAAGAAGGATTTTTTACTTTTTAAATATCATAAGAATAATTAGATATAAATTAACTGTTTACAATTATAATGACAGCAGAATGTGTTATAACATATCAATTCAGTTACATTGAATTATTGAATTACATAGCATTATCATTTTGGTGATTCTTTATGTGGGGGGCCATGAGCATTTATATGGTAATAACTCAGTTAACAAAGTAGATGCTTTCCTGGACATAACATCTTTAACAGAAACTTTGGTACCAGAGATAAGAATAACATGGAAAGAATAGGGATAGTTCCTGCATCCACTCATAGATGGTGGGGGCAGCTTCAACAGGCTCTTTAAAGGGTACCAACCTGCCACCCCCCTCTCCCTCCTCCTTCTCTTCTGAATCATATTGGATCCTTCCCTCCCCAGCCCTGGGAGAAAGCAAAGGGAAGACACATGTTGGTCAGTTTCACCTTAAAGCAAATGCACAGGCTTGAAAGTTTATCCATAGCAAAACAAAGCTAGTCAGTTTCACCATAAAAAACACACCTTTCTTAGTTCTGGAGGATTCCTTACCTGATATTACAGTGCATGGAGCCCATATTGTGCCTCCCCAACACCAACACCCCATGGACAGACTGGCTTTTGCCTACCTTATTTAAACATAAAGCAGAGTCCTGATAGATCAAACCAAAGGCCTTTTTAATCTAGCTTCCTGTTTCCCACTGTGACCAATCAGATGCCTGTTGGGAATCCAAAAAGCATGATATGGGGGCGATAGCCTTCTCCTGTTATTCCCCAGCAACTGGTATTTGGAGGCAGAATGCCTCTGAATCTGCAGTCTGCTTGTAACTATTAGTAGCCATTGATATCTTGCATGAACTTGGCTAATCCCATTTTAAACCCATCTAAGTTGGTGGCCAAGAGTTTTTTTTTATACCACTTTAAAATTATGATGAACCAATGTGAAATACTAAAAACAAAATCCAAATAAACAAATTGTTAGTACTGTTTTTTTGCCTTACTGTGAATTAGAGCCTTGGCCATGGTAGTAGGAGATAAGACAAAGTATGGGGATTTGTGTGAAGTAGAGTTATAGGGTTCTTCTTGCACAGAGTGAGAAACCTTGGATTACTGCACTATCTGGAATTAATTAAAATATTTATATCCCACCTTTGTGTATAATAAAAAAAATACTCCCTGCTTCCAAGGCAGCTAAAATTTGAATTAAAGGAATAAGCAGGCATGTACAAATCTACTTGCCAAGGGTGAGTGCCCCAGCATTCTGGAAGCAGTTCCAACAAATCTCTCTGTTGAAAATAAAATCTGTACTGCAGCTTTTAAGCAGGTAAGAAATAGCAGGGGACCCCTTTGAATATCAGGAGAGGCTGCCACAGTTTCTTACCTTTTCCATTCCCTGCACAAATGAAAGAAGTTGTTCTGAAGCTATCCCAGTCCCAGACCACAAAAGTAGCTTGCTGGGTGGGGCAGAGCTGTCCCACTAGCTTAATGGGAGATGAGTCACTGCAGTTTACCGAGGGGGGGAGGGGAGATGCACCGAGGAAGGTTGCAAACACAGTGGTGGAGCCAATCTGGTGCTTCTGGTGGTGTGTTTGCACCATGCAAACCTTCCTACTACCTCATCCCTCTCTCTCCCAGCAAGAAACAGTGCCCCACATACCGGGAAGCTGGCATAGGGCTCTGCCCCACCTGGTAAACCGCTTCTGCTCCAACATCTTTCCATGTGACCAAACTACCATGGCCAATGATCAGAGGTAATAGTCCAACAACATTTGTTTATTTTATTTTATTTTATTTAGTAAGTTTACATCCTGTTTTTCAGGAGATAGCTCCTCAGAAAGTGGCATACAAATTAAACAATCGCCAGAACAAATAGAAATCACAATTTAAAAACTTTTTATTTGAAATGTTGAAATCAAAGCATCTGGAGGGTACCATGTTGGCTACCCTTGGTTTAGGGCCTTGAAGGTCAAAGGTAGCACTGTGAATTGAGCCCAGAAGCACCTTGGTAACTGGGGAGATGGTACAATGTTGGAGCAGTGTGCTTATTATGTCTCGCCCCAATCAGTGCTCTAAAGCAGTAGTCTTCAAGTTTTCAGCATTTGGAGACCCATTTCTTAATTTTTTTGCCATATATTTGTATGATGGCGCTGCTGTTGTGACCCACCTTGGATTAGTCCGCAACTTGGTAGTGGGCCCCAACCCATCACTTGAAGACCAATGCTGTAGAGTCCTGGTGGCTGTGTTCTGGACCATTTTAAGTTTTGAATTTTCTGAGCACTTTTCAAAGGCATAAAACTGTTGTGGGCATTTTGGGGCACTTGTAATATAGAGCATTGTCTTATAAAAGAGCTGTGGATAGTAAACAATTGCATAATTATGTATGTCTGGAGGAATAACTGCCAAGTGTGAAACCATTCTCAGAATTAGTTTTGGGTTATCTGATGGGAAATCTCTAGTTGTATCAGAGCTTCCTTTGGTAGGTGGGAACATGAATGGGTTTGTTAGAACATATTTGTGTACGATTAATTATATTAAATACCTGCCGGAAAAGAAGCTAAGTGCCAGCTATGATTTAGTCATCTCAGGAAGTCAGCTTTGAAGGAAAAAAGAGACTTTAAAAGGAAATAATTTTACTCTCCTTTTCCCGTTCTGTCTTTCTTACTATGACTTTCAAAAATGTCAACCCCAGTTTCAGTTTAGACCCAACTGCCTTTGTTTTGTGAGGAGGAAGAATATTGTTGTTGGTTTGTGAGTGTCCATGTGTTTTTGTCTTGTGTAATTTTTGAATTGCACCTTCTTCCAAATTCATTTATTTTCAGATTTGATTCTGTTTTAATTTACTTTAGTTGTGTACCAGCTTCAGTCAATTACCTTCTTGGAAAGTTATTTCTAGCTCACACTAGTACAAAAGGCTCTTTATAGTTGCACATTGGTACACTCCAGGAAAGTAAATCCATGGGAAGTGATACTGTGGTGTCAGTTAGTAGCATGTGTAAGGTATGAAAACAAAAATCACACTTTTGAGATCTGCACTTAGAAGCCTGTAAAAAGTATCAGTTTAAGAGAATTGTGATCTGACTTAAATATCTATTAACAGCTTTTTTCTAGAGATTTGGGAAACTGGGATGACCTTTTTTTCCCTTTCTTTCTTTCTTTCTTTCTTTTTAAATAGGCTACAGTTTCACATGGCTTGCAAAAGAAATCTCTCTCCCGTTTTGTTTCCCACACCAATTGATTTATCATTTTGCTTGCAAGCAGACTTAGAATGTTAGGGCAGGAACACACTCACTTTTTCCTCGTAACGTTTTTGTTGCAGACCGAAACCAGTTGACTTGAATAAATTTTTCTGTGCCCTGAATGAAGCCAGCAACGTGGAAAAATCTTGCCGTTCAGGGCTGTCTGAATGTACATTTCAGCCACACAGTAAGCTGTATTTGTAGGCAGTGGACTGCTAAATACAACCATTTTTTCGCAGCAGAGAGTTAGACAGGTGATTAGCATAATTAGCAGAGAGTAGGCTATACATATGGTAATGCTAAGTGTGTAAATGCCAGCTGCGGTGTAAAATTTATGTCAGGGGTCGACAGGGCTGTGTGAAAGTATTGTGTTACAGCTGCAGGTCAAAGCCTCCATTGCTTGCCTCCTTTTCTCTTGGTGGTGAATGTGCTAAACAGAGGAGAAAGACAGGCAGAAATATAACAGATAAGGCTTTGATTGAACAGTCCAGCTCTATGCAAGTGGAGTTTGCTCATATATGTATCTTCTCTGCTTTTTAAAATAGATTGTTTGTTTGCTTTTCTGCATACAGTTTCCAAGTATGTTTACTGATTGTATGTAGCTAGAATTTGGGGGAAGAGGGGAGTGAATTTCATAACTGTAGATTTAAATACAGCTCTAATGTTTATCTTCCTCTGGCTCTCATATTCCAGCCATCACTTTCTCTCTCTTTCTTTAAAAGATGGCTGTGGTAGTTACTGCACTTAAGGGGCTTGGAATTAAACAGTCTTGAAGGTGACAGTGTTATATGCAATAAAATCTCAACAGTGCAACAATCTTCAAGCTGCATGACCAGTTTTTAGAAGAAGTGCCAAAAAGTTCTTTCTTCTGTGGCTCTCTCTCTCTCTCTCTCTCTCTCTCTCTCTCTCTCTCTCTCTCTCTCTCTGTGTGTGTGTGTTGCTATATTTATTTCCCAGGTTCTTCCCACCTCCTAAACCACTACATCCTTTCTTAAAATTAAAAATGAGTAATGCAGGTTTCTTGGTGTGTAATTAAAATTATTATTATGAAAGAAACCAGTACTGTCTGTGTACATATCTAAAAAGGCTGATGGGAAATATGTATATTTCTTTGTTGCTGTCAACTGTTTCTTTCACGTATTTCAGATTTACAACTTTCTTCTTTTGTGCTTCTTTTTGTGTGTGTAGT
Organism: Rhineura floridana; assembly: GCF_030035675.1. NCBI lineage: Eukaryota > Metazoa > Chordata > Lepidosauria > Squamata > Rhineuridae > Rhineura > Rhineura floridana. Next base: position 94,482,066 of record NC_084480.1, read on the forward strand.
TGGCTCTGAGGAGTGGTGTTGTTGATAGAATATAGTTCGCACCACACTGACCTTGTGATGAAACTTCCCCACAGCCACAGGGGGTCCTTATGAATCAACTCCTAATCCAGCTAATCCTGATCGCAACAAAATCATGAAAGTGGCTCCCAGTGATGTGTTTCCCTGCACAGATGCAGGGAGAAGGAACAGTGCTGAAAATAAATCAGTCCAGTGTGATGTTCCTCGCAGGCTGGGGGAGCCTGTGTGTGAAGCTGGGTACATCCATTGTGTTCTGCCCCATGCAGCCTCAAGTGGAAAGCCAATGAAAAAGGGACTTGGCTGCATAATGGTGAGAACAGTGCTTAGAGCTAAGAGGTGATGTCAGCTCCACAGAAGCTGAGAGAAGGGAGCTGGGGTTAATGTTATGCAACAAGCTGAATGTGCTGGCACAATGTGTGTGAGTACTCATCTTGTGATTTTTTGTGTGTGTGTAATTCTAGAGCTAAGAAATTTGGCTTCATAATCCACCCTTCAGCCAATTCCAGTGTGGTGATGCATGCTGGGTTATACATAGGTGGGTTTACTGAATATTAATAAGTTTGAATGTGGTGTTCTTATCTCATTTGTAACAGAACCAGCACTATCTCTGATGAACAAAAGTGTCCAATTCTCTTGTTTTGGAATTAATGAATGTTAGACTGCTTTGCTCGCAACACTTGAGAAAAGAACAGCCAAAATGCATTTTGCGTTATCTCTCACACACACTTAGTAAAGTATGAAAAATGGGTCCCTTGACAGAGGCAGCTCCATCCTGAGAGCTAGTGTCCAGGAAGAAATTAGATGGAGAGAAGCTGTGAGAGACTCAGGTTAAGGGTGGGGGTGGAGGGGTGGACTGCTGACCTGACCTGATTGTGTCCAACAGTGAGAGCAGTTCTGCTTCAAAGCCACTCAAAAAGAAGCTGCTTAGGGAACAACAGATGGTACAGCAAGCAGCTGGTAGAGAATACTTGAAAGAAACTGTACTTTGTTCCAGAATATGCTCATTCTTTTTCATTTGCCTGGATGTTAAGTTTTCCTGTGTTTTAAATGTTTCTTTTGGAGGGAGGGGGTTATCCTAAAAATGAAGAACATTTTTTTCAATACTATTCAGATATTGTGCATCTTTAAAAAAAATCAAAAACCTCTGCTTCGAAAATAGCTTTAAAAACTTTTAAAATGCTGCTCTTAAGCATTCAATTACACATTCACAGAAAGGCCACTCAGAGGTTAACTGAGAAGTTGGGTCTAGAGAAAAGCTTATTGCTCTGGGACAAGGCAGCATTTTCCTATTATTCCTCCAGAGGGATGTGTGTGTGTGTATAATTTCATACCTGGAAGAAAGAATTCATCCTTACTTACTCTACATTTTCCCTGTAGCCAATGAATAATTTTGCTCAGTAGAAAATTTGTGCTTAGAAGTCCAATTTTTATGTGTAAATGGTTATATACTATATGTCATATATCCTTATTTAAAACATGAAAACATTACCTCTGCTTGCTGGACAAAGAAATCTCACAGAAAACGGGGAGAGATTAGAGCAATTTAGGGTGGTATACAACTAACATATCCTGTCAGCTCAAAGATTTCCACTTGCACAATGGGACTTTCTCCCTACTCCTCCCTCCCGCATGTCCTGCGCCCTCCCCAAATCCACTCCGGTAGGTTGGGGAAACCCTTATAGCAGATTTAGTCCCATTGCACAACTGGAAATCCTTTCACTGATGGGACCATTACTTAACATAATGCTGGGTACAACTTTTTAATTAATTCTCTCTACCATATATGAAACCTTTTTGTCAAGATTCTAAAGATTTCTGACCCATTGTTATGCTAAAGAAATGGAGTTCCTGATTCATAATGATGAGAATCATCTTCAGGTATCCATTATTATGAAGTTTATTGTTTCTCTCAATATGAACCAGCATTAGATGCAATATGATCAAGGTGCCACTGCATGATAACACCTGTGCCATGGTAATGCCCATGCCGTCTCTTTGGAAAAGCAGATAGTTTGATCTTTGGGATTATCTGTTCATGTGTAGCTCATTTCTTTTAAGACAGGCACTTCAGCCAGCATACGAAGAGGTTTCATGCATGTACGTCGGTATGTATGTAGAGCTGGGGTAGGGAACCTTGTTCAGCATGAGCGCTACATGCCCTCATGGGAAACCTTCTGGAGGACCACATACCAGTAGCGGCAGTTGTCAGAGAGAAAAAGTGGGCAGGGCAATAGATCTGCCTTGTCCTTTGTACAGAAGGTCTCATTCCAGCCGTACAACAGCCAGAGGTTTCTACACCCACACCTCTTTCCATTCCCCATCCAGGCAAACATGAGGCATTATTACCTTTCAAGGACACTTCCCCACCAGGCAAAAGCACTTGAGGTGGGATTGCAGCAAGCTGGTTAGAGATGTGGCTGGAAGAAAGTGAGATGGTTTGGGAATGGGTGTAGCCTAGGGAGAGTCTAGAGGTTAGGATAGTGGCCTGGTGGTGGGCTATTTTTGACCTTCAGGCATGAGCTTACCCACCCTTGATATAGAGCTTCCTCACACAAGGGAATGCCGTGATTTGGGCCAGGGTTCCCCTCACTTGGAGAGGCTCTATGTGCATAACAGATTGTGTACATAGAGTTCTTTCATGTCAGCTGAAAGCATGGGTACCAGGATGTATAGCCACTGTGTGCATCAGGGTCAGGGTTGGGGTCAGCTAGTTCATGCAGTTATGTGACCAAACCCCACCCCATTCCTTGAGTGTATGGAGGAGTTGCCTGAACACTCCCACTCTTTTCCTCTGTGTGAGACCAGCATGGCCTCGCATAACCCAGAGCCATCCTTAGGCAACAGTGAACCTACCACACTTGTTATTGAGCTCTGTGACATACCAGGAGTCCCTGCACATACACAGTGAGGTTTACCAGCCATTTGAATGCCTCTTTTGGGTCATCCCTTCCAAAATTCTATCAGAGTCTCAGTAAAGCTGCAGAATCTCCTTTTGCAAATCTGGTTCTACTGGCCATTCCTTAGAGTGGAACTTTGCACTTCTGCCATCCTCTAGTTGTAACACTAGTTTTCAACCCTGTTACGACATCCTGTGATGTCCTGAGGAACCCCATCCCACCATCCCTCAAAGTTAAAAAAGAAGTAAAAACTAGATCAAATAATTTATTTAACAAGTAGAACATTCAAATGCAAAACTGTATACTGATTAATCATTATAACTTGAAATACAAAGTGCCTGAGATGGAACATTGTAAAATTTCACAAAACTATGTCTCCTTTGAAACAGCACATGAATATGACTGCAGAAGCATATGCATGCACAGTGTTGTGCCCCAGACGAAGGGGGAGTTAGATCAGAGAGGGGAGTCAGATGAGGACAAGGCTCCTTGGGGAGTTGGAGGAAGGGAGACATGCGGGGAAGTTCTGGCAGCCCTCAAACTCCCATGCCCAGCACTTCCACTGAGGTAGCTCCTGCCCCGCCTGCGAGTCCATTGCCTGAGCAGTTGGGAAGTGACTCTCCAATCGTGCCATCTACTCCCATGCAGGCATCCCTGCCAGACACTTCAAATGCTTCCTGGCCAATCAGAGCATCCCGCTTCTAAAGACCATGCTGTCACCTAGCAAAACCCCACTGTTGGATGGGCTGTCCGAGATTCACCCCCCCTGCCCTGTGCGAGGAGACGTGAGAAGAGATTTTTAAAGGGTGGAACTCAGGCGGATCCGCTGCTTATGTGCGAAAACCTTTCCTACTTAAGCCGGTGTCTCCCCAAACGCTGCAGAGACTGCTTAGCTAGGATAGTTAGGGAAAGTAGTGAGTCAGAGTAGACAGGTATATGAAGCTTACTGCTTTGGATGTAACTATAACTTTAATAAAAAAGGGAAAAGACATTACCTTGCCTCAGTCTGAATCCTTTGCCTCTGAGCAGGACAGCTTGTCTCAGCCACCACCTCCCTTCACCGACACTCCCATGACAGAACCCATGGAGGCCAGCACAGAACAGGGTCTCCATAGAACAGTTGAAGCCTTGTATGCAGAAGTCCAGAACCTCCGCACAGAACCCAGAATCTCCAACTCAAGAATCAAATCCTCCTAACCAAGCTGCTCAAGGGGGCACAGCTCAAGCAGATGCACCATCCGTCCGTATCAAAGCGCTAGTGGGATTGCCTCCCTGTTATGGTGGCCAGAGTGACCAGTTTGCCACATTCCTTGCCCAGTGTGAATTGTACATTCGAGTGCACTAAGCCAAGTTTCCGAATGATGATGTGAAGGTGGCTTTTATTATCAGTCTCCTGGAAGGGGAAGCTGCCAAATGGGCTACTCCGGTTTTGGTGCAGAACGATCCTGTTTTGACCCAGTATGCCACATTTGTCGATGCCATGACCGAGATGTTTTGTGATCCTCAGCGGAAGGAGACTGTGTCCCAGCAATTGGGAACCCTGAAGCAGGCGGAAAACTCTGTGGGGGAGTACACCAACACGTTTCATGTCCTAGCTCAAGAGGTGGATTACAATGACTCTGTCTTGATGTATTTCTGTTGGAATGGACTTAGCGCAGAGGGACTGGATGAACTGGCACGCGCTTCCCTGCTGAGCAGTCTCACAGAGCTGATCCAGTTATGTCTGCAGATAAATAGCCGGCTTGAAGATCGTTGCTTGGAGCACAAGCAGAAGCCCCACATTCCCAGGCTCCCATACCATTCCACCACCCGTTTCACCCCTAGCATGAGAACTTCAATTCCGTTGAGGGCGGAGCCCATGCAAATTGAGGGGCAAGGACATGCTTGTCAGAGAAGGAGAAGAAGGAGAAATGCAGGAGGGAGGGGCTGTGTTTGTAGTTCAGGAAAGGGGGGCATCTAGCTCAGGGGTGCCCCTCGAAAGGAGAAAGGGCTCCGGTGCAGGAAAACTCCAAATCTCAACTCTCATAGAGACCAAAGAGCTGGGAGTGGAGCAAGCACCGTGGCCTCACCACCAGCCCCTTCCGTTGCAGCCAGCACTCTACCTGCCAGTCCGGTTTGTTCTGCCTTCAGGACAAAGCCTCCAGGTCTGCACCATGATCGATTCTGGAGCTTCCTTGAGTTTTATGGACTGGGGTTTTGCTAAGGAGCATGGAGTACCCACTCAGACACTAGAGAAGCCCTTGTCTGTTGAAACCATTGATAGGTGGTCCTTAACGTTGGGAACTTTTACTAAGGCTACAGAGATGCTGAGAATGGAAATTCCAGGACATGTGGAAAGCCTGTCATTCTACATGGCTGCCCTACCCCACTTCCCAGTGGTGTTGGGAATGCCCTGGCATTTTCTGGAATCAAGCAGTGGTAGTGTTTACCTCGGGTTATTGTCATCAACACTGCCAACCATGGAAGGAGTCTTGCCCTGCTGTCTTGGCCAGAACTGCACTGCCAGAAAAGTATGAGGAGTACCCAGGCATCTTTGACAAAAAGGAAGCCGACCAGTTGCCCCCCCCGTCCCTATGACTGTGCCATAGACCTGATGCTGGGGGCGCGTATTCCTTCAGAATGGATCTATTCCTTGTCTGAACCAGAGTTGGCAGTGCTAAGGGAATTTCTGGAGACCGATCTAAAAAGGGGTTTCATTCGGCCATCTCAGACACCTGCCAGGGCACCTGTCCTGTTTATTAAGAAAAAGAGTGGGGAGTTACGTCCGTGTAATGACTACCGAGAGTTGAACAAGATCACAGTCCCCAACAGCTATCTCTTGCCACTCATCACCGAGATGCTGGAGCAACTGTGGTTGGCCAAGATCTATACCAAGTTGGATTTGAGGGGAGCTTACAATCTTGTGTGAATCAAGGAGGGGGATGAGTGGAAGACTGCATTCAAGACTCGATATGGATAGTTTGAGTACGTGGTCATGCTGTTCAGACTATCTAATAGCCTGGGGCCTTCCAGAGTTTTATGAATGACATTTTTAGAGACTACTTAGACCGCTTCATGATCATGTATTGGGATGATATTCTCATTTACTTGGACTCCCCAGCTCAGCATGAGAGCAGCCCCTCAACCCTCATAGGATACAAGAGGTGTCTCCGCCTCCTATAGATGTGGATGGGCAAGAGGAATATGAGGTGGAACAGATTTTGGACTTGTGAAAGTGCTGAGGGCTCCTACAATACTTGATCCATTAGAAGGGGTATGGTCAGGCTGAGCTTTCTTGGGAGTCAGTTACTGATGTCCACAGACGGATCTGGTGAGAGAGTTTCACGAAGCCTACCTGGACAAGCCCAAGCCTGTGGGGTGGGGGGAAATGGAGCATGGAGGTGGGAATGATGTTGTGCCCCAGACGAAGGGGGAGTTAGATCAGGGAGGGGAGTCAGATGAGGACAAGGCTCCTTGGGGAGTTGGAGGAAGGGAGACAAGCGGGAAAATTCTGGCAGCTCTCAAACTCCTATGCTTAGCTAGGATAGTTAGGGAAAGTAGAGTGAGTCAGAGTAGACAGGTATATGATGTGTACTGCTTTGGATGTAACTATAACTTTAATAAAAAGGCGGAAAGACATCACCTCGCCTCAGTCTGAATCCTTTGGCTCTGGGCAGGACGTACAGTAGTTTAAGAGTGGAGGATGAACCTCAGTGTATTTAGCTGACCACTGCTGAAAGTCATGATCCAAATGGATATATACATCTATATCTAGGTTAAAATGGTCCTGAAGATAACCTATTGCATGGATATCTTCTGTGCTCTCTTCCCCAGCCTGGCACCCTCCAGATTTTGCACTAAAAGCCCCATCTTCCCTAACCTTTCACCATGCTTGCTTGGGCTGATGGGAGCTGTAGTCCAAAAAGCATGGAGAGCTCCAGGTTGAGGAATAATAAGTACAGAACTGTATGTAACAAATGCCTATACTAGATACCTGAAGATAGACACTTCAGTCTCCTATTCAAAGAAGCTGAACAAGTTAATTAGCAGCTTCTTTATCTGCCACTCACTTTGTTATTTCAAGATTAAGGTTTAATATTGCACAAGAAATTATTTTTTCCACTTGCTCTGCCCATAGTCTTTTTTTTTGGCAGTATGCTGTAAAGTGCTTCATGCCTTATGTTGTTACAGGCCCATATGCAGAGGGGGTGTTTCAGAGTAAATCCCCAGCAAGAGCTCTAGAGGTGCCTCACATAGGGGCTCATCCATAGTTACTAGGTTCATTCACAGTGGTGCAAAGACCAAGCTCTCCAACTGCAGTGCCCAAAGTGTGGCCAGCTGGGATGCTACAGTTGGAGAGCCCGTCCCTCCTGCCATTGCTTAGCATGTCCAGTGGTCGATCTTCCCCTTCCTCCCAGGGTGCTCTGCGGTGCTTTCCAGAGCAGCCAGCAGCTTAGCAGTTGCATCTGACCTGGGAGTAAAAGGAATAATGTTGGTTCCCTCCCTCCCAGGGGGTGTTGATGTGCCGCGGGGAGCAAGTGGCTACAGTAGCAGCTGCTGCCGCTCAGATGCTGGCTTGGTTTGGCTGCTCAGGATCAAGGAAGAATGAAAAAAAGGAGGAAAATAAATTTATCAATATATTGGGGGTAGGGTGTAAGTAACAGTAGTGGAGAAAGTGGGGAGGAGGGGTCTGTGTATATGTAAAACCATTGGCTGTGCTTTTTGGGTATGTGTGTGAAAGGGAGAGTTCTGGGGGAGGTGATCCTTCAAAAGAAAAGTGAGAGAGAGCAGTGGGTTAAAAGGAATGGTTTTTTTGTGTTGGGCATCAGACCTTCAGTCCTCTGCCTTGTACTCAAGTTGATTGCCTTTTAGCATACTATTTTGCTTCCTGAGAAATGGGTTTCTACTGGAGTAAAAAACGGAGGGTTAAGAGGTGTGGTGAGGTATTTGGGTCTCAGCCTCTGCCTTGAACACAGTCTGTGGTCTTTGGCATCTGAGTTTTCTCCATATAGTCCAGCACTCTGTCTGTAGCAGTGGCCAGCTAAATGCCTTTGGAAAGCTTAAAAATAGCAAGCCATGAGGGCAATAGCCTTCCCCTGTTTGTCACTAGCATTTGGCATTCAGAGAAAGTGAGATTGTTAACCGATACATACAGTATCTAATCCTCAAAAAATGATGTCTTAAGAGTCCACGATATCCAGGAAGGTGTTGTGGATGTGCAGACTTTCTTCAGCACTAGTCTATCCCTCAAAAAACCACTTCTACAAGCCTTAATGTGGATAGGTGGTGTACATATAACATGGGGAGAATGTGGATAGTACTTTATTTAATACAAGTATAAAGCCTACACCAATGTCTACAAGACTTATCCACACAGGTGCCTTAATACAATTCCGTATTAGCGCTGGAATTACCACAGTTGCTATATGAACATTGCCAGGCTTGTTCTGTAGAAAAGAAATAACCCAATAGGTTCACCTAAAACAAATCCAGTGTCTTAAAGCCCTTCCAAAGACAGTTTTCAAGGCTGTTCAGGTATAAGGGAAGGGGGAGCAGGTGGGTACTGTGCCCATTTAAAAACAAAATCTAAGTTCACAAAGGCATTTTAATGCTTCCCACCTGCCTCCAAAAGCCACACTATGACAGTGTTTGCATGGGAAGAACAAAAGCAGAGGTGACCACAAGGTAGGGGTTCTATCACCATACTTGTGGAATGCATAAACCAGCCTTAGTGCTGATAAAGAATGAGTGCGAAGATTAATAAAATAGGTCTTTTGTACCGGCATGCAATATGCACACAGAATATAAGACTTTCAGAATGGTGCGTGCACTCCACAATTATACTGCCCCCACAACTAGTTCAAGGGCCCCATTATTCCTGGACAGGGCTGGTGCCAAAGGGTAGCAGCACTCCCCTTCCTTTATCCTTGGCAGGGTCAGCTACCAACCCTGCCGCAGATTGCAGAGATGGAGCTCCCAGTCCCCCCAAACCGTGTGGGCCCGCAATGCCCACCCACTCCACCTACCTCTCCTTTCTGTGAATGCCCTGCACGCTGTGCATGCAGCTGCCATCAACCAAGATAGCAGCAGAGCCTTCTCTAAGGGGCTAATGCCCCTACCGTCATCTTGATTGATGGCAGGGATGTGCATGCATTCAGCGTAGCGTGCATGTGTGCCATCAACGAAGATGGAGGCAGGGGTATCAGCCCCTTAGAGAAGCCTCCACTGCCATCTTGGTTGATGGCAGTGACCTGTGCACCCAGCGCACAGGTCATTCACAGAAAGAAGAGGTAGATGGAGCAGTCCTACATGGTCTGGGGGGGGCTGGGAGCAGGGCCCCCAGGGCAGGCTGGCACCCAAGGGTCTAATCATGCCTGGCGCCAGCCCTGTTTCTGGATATGGCCCTGTATTGTTTATACTATTATGCATGATAAATTTTGTGAGGCATCTAGAACTACGACAGCGAAGACAAAAAAGAATGACAGATGCTAGTGTAAAGGAGGCATTATTTGACACTTAAATTGCAAGGGCAACCTGGACCTTTCAAATGATAGTTCTGTTCTGTGGTTGAGCATTTTGCTTATCCTTTACAATCACATATACTTTACTTGCATGTGGAGTGCTTGGTGTTTTAAAACAGTTTTTATGCATCAGTGAGGTACAGAGTATGGCCGTAGGGCTTGGGTATGGGATACAGAGCCTTTCACCTCTAGGTCATGGGTTCAAATATGCCTCAGGTTAGAAATGACTAAAAGCTGTTGCCACCTGGCAGCTGTTCAAGGGTCTGAGAAATAATATTATGGTCTTAATGCAACCCTTTGTAGGCAGGTGTCCACATCATAGTTATTGCTCTTTGTGCTCATCATAGAGGAGAGGTTAAATATTTAACAAACTGCTCTGCTTTGGAGTTGCAGGAATATGATTGGTTACTTAGAGAAGGGACATTTATCTGTACAATCCCCAAATGCAAGATAACTTTACCCAGTTATTTCAGCAGCAAGATGCCTTTGCATGAGCAGGATTTTCCAGGACAATTAAGGGTCGAACTAGTTGTATGGGGCAATCATGTGTATCTTAAGCACTTGTTTGCCTGTCCACACAAAAAGTGGAAGGGGGGCTGCTTATTACACAGAAGTGCATGGGAGAGGTATGCAAAAGCATAACCCCTTCATTCACCTTAACTTTGTTGCACTTTGCTGCTTTCTAGGACATTTCCTGCACAGGGTGTCAGGCATAAGCTACTTAAATGCAGTGGGATGTGAGTTGGGGTGTTTTGCTTCCATACCCATATGCTCACTTCTGTGTAAGAAGTAGACCCCCACCTCCTTTTTTTATGTGAATGGGGCAAACTTGCGCCTAAGATATTTGAGATTGTCCCATGACAATTAAGAAAGTGGCTGAGAATCTGGAAATAACTATGTTTCAGAAAATAATGGATGAGATTGAGATAACGAAACAAAACCTGCGACAGGATTGTAAGGAGCTGAAAATTGAATTGAGTAAAATGAAGCAGGAGATTAAAGATATAGGGGTCCCTGTGAGAGAGGTGACCCTGGAAGGGGTCCCTGTGAGAGAGGAGACCCCGGAGATTGGAACAAACGTGGAACAGGAAAAAGATTTGGAGTCTATGGACTTTAGAAACAAAATCTATTGTTTGGAGACACAGGAGATTAAAGACATAGGGGTCCTTGTGAGAGAGGAGACCCTGGAGACTGGAACAGGGGTCCCTGTGAGAGAGGAGACCCTGGAGACTGGAACAGGGGTCCCTGTGAGAGAGGAGATCCCGGAGATTGGAACAAACGTGGAACAGGAACAAGATTTGGAGTCTATGGACTTTAGAAATAAAATCTATTGTTTGGAACTCAATGTTATCTCTGAAGAAATTAATGAAGATTCTAGAGATAAAGTTATCAATGGCATGGATAATCTTCTGGACTGGAATGATGTGATGGAGCCCAATATAGAGAAAATCTATGGAATTAACTGCAGCCATGTGACAATGGAAAAACTTTCAAGAGATGACCCAGTGTATTTTGAAAAAAAGAACAGAGATATGATTTTACAGCAGTATTTCAGCAACCTATTTAGAATGGATGGCAAGAAAATATTTGGGATAGAGGTAATTCCCATCAGACTCTTACTATATGACTATGGCTTTGACAGCAAGATTATTATGGAATACTGATAATGGAAGATTGGATACTGAAATTACTGGACTTAACAAGACTACTGAAGAGGGAAGATGGAAAATGGAACTAATAGGGATAATAGAACAATGGCTACTGAAATTACTGAACCTAACAGATTCTGATGTGATGGATTAATTGAAATGTTTATTTTGACTATGGTTATGACAATAAGATTATCATAATTAGTAATGAGATGGATTAATCGATATGCTTATCTGGAAAAAAAAATTGATAGATATATTTCTTAAAGAATTGAAACCTCTCTTTGACTTTTTGTGGAAAGAATAAAGTAATGTTTATGAGATTTGATGATTAAGTAAGATAACTACTGGAGGAAAGTGATTTTATAATATGACTTAAGAGACAGGATTGTTATATATTATAGACTTATAACTGATTTGATCTTTGACAAATGGGAAGTCAATATTTTACTCTTTATTTTTTATTTTTGTTTTTTTTTTTCTTTTTCTTTTTTTTTTTGTTTGTTTAACTATTTTTGATTTTGTTTTTTGTCTTTGAATGTTTTATGATTTCGTCTTGTATGTTTTATGAAAATCTGAATAAAAATTATTGAAAAAAAAAAAAAAAAGATTGTCCCATGCGTCTAGTTTGCCTCTCAGTTCTGGTGGACAGAGCAGCTTTTAGCCTATGCTCTTTCTTAAAGACTCTTTTGTAGGCCAGCGCATTCTGAGGTAATGACTGGTCTCCCCCGCCCGCACACTCCCCCACTAAATGCAGAGCCTACTGATGTAATGCTAGGAATAGATCTGCAAGGGAGCAGTGCAACCAGGAACTTCCAGAAACTAACCAGGTATGTTTTGAATGCGTGTAGAGGTTGAAAATATGGCTACTGTTTTGGTCCCAGAGAGCTTCGACCCCAAATAGTTCACATGCTGTCTTTTACGGTCTTATCCTTATGGATAGGCAGTATGGCAAATTTTAATGGAAAGCAGTAACATTCCAACCTGTCCATTGCCAGGAACGAGACCCTCAAAAATACTATTAGGATAGGTGTATAACTTATATAACCTGTCAAGATGAAGACTTGTACAGTAGCAAAATACTTTGGAATGCTTGCTTAGCTTTCTACTGTGCTGCAGCCATGAAGCCAATCTGCAGTGTTCTCTTAAGGAGTATCTGCTTATTTCTCTAAATCAGCCATTGCCAACCTGGTACCCTTCAGATGATGTTGGGCTGCAACTCCCATTAACAGCATGCTGGCTGGGGTTAATGGGAGTTGTAGTCCAACATCATCTGAAGGGTACCAGGTTGGCGGAGGCCATTTTAAATTACCTGTACACTGGAGCTGAAGCCTGACAAGGTGTGTGTGTGTGATATTTGGGAACTGGGTAGACAATCTGATCTAGATGGAGTTGCACTCACCCTGAAGGAACAGGTGCACACTTTGGGAATGCTCCTGGATTCCAAACTATCACATGAAGCCTAAGTGGCTTCAATGACTAGGACTGCTTATTCTCAGCTCCAACTAGTTTACCAGCTATGGCCGTTCTCAGACCAAGATAGGCTGGCCTGCTATCCATGCTTTGGTAACATCGCATTTGGATTACTGCAATGCACTCTGTGTGGCACTGCCCTTAAAGATGATCCAGAAGCTTCAGCTGGTGCACAATGCTGCATAATGTTAAAGAGCAGTAAACTCTACTTGAATTTATGGATGGAAAGTACTGGAGGAAACAACTGCCAAGAATGAAGTACAATATTTGAAATCTTCCCTCTAGGTTCAGGAGCTATACTACTAAGAACATAAGAATATATTTTTTTTATTGTTCAAAGTTGCATTGTTATTAAGAGCCATTCATATACTGTTATATGTCTATTATTTAACTTTATATTGTACAACACATGGCTGCTATTGTTTTCCATCCCAGTGCAAGCAACAATAAAGAAGGGGAGGATAAAAAAGAAAATCACTACTATTATGGTATTTAACAGGATCTTTTGTAATGGCTTTTGTTCTGGGGATATCGTTTGCTATGATGCCTTTTATGTGATCAGTTCACAGAATCATCCTGCATATGTCTAGGTGCTGTCTTTCCCTGCTCAGATTCTACTAAGCTCGAACAAGCAGGTTGTTTGAATTACTTGAGCATGAGCAATGAGTTTTCCATGGCATCACAAATGTTCAATTTAACATTGGAGCATACTTGCCAAGTTGCAGTTTGTGCTTGGCCCTAGCAATTCACTTATTTACCATGGATATAGTGTATTCCAAGCAGGGTGAAAGGCATTTGGCTATGCCAAGCATGATTGCATGAGTTGCACTACTAAGCAAGCATGGATAGTTTCTATAGTAATATATCCATATATTAAGATGTCCCGTGCAGGCTCTGCTTCATGTTCCGTCATTGTCTGGTGCAGGGTAGTTACTTAGGACAGGAGCTTCTCAGCAGTGACACCAAAACTGTGGAACTCTTTTCTCCATGGTGGTTTGCTCTTGACTTCATCCTGGTTGGCCTTTTGGTATCAGGCAAGGCAATTTTTATTCCAGATAGTGTTGTAGGGTATCTAAATGTTTTTTGTTATTCAATTAATGATAAACTGTTTTAGTTATTTAGTGTTTCTTCTATTATGATATAATCATTATTTTAATGGGCAATATGAATCGTCGTGTTTTCTTAACAGCTTTTAGAGATTTTTAAAGAAAGGAGGGATAGAAACATTTGTACAGGTTTACTCGTCCTCTTGGGGTGATAAAAATGTGTTTGAGATGTGAGGGGGGAATGTGTTTGCTTGGGTGCATAATGATATAAAAGACTACAAAAAAGTGGTAGTTTCTTGTGGTCTAGTCTTTTGTTCTTTGATGAACTGGAACAGAGCTTGTGGGAAAGCAGTTTATAAAACTTATCAAACAAACTTCTATACCAGAGCACATTACAAGGTCAGTACATCAAAAAGATTTAAAAAATGAATTGCAACAAATACAATGTTCTCACATAGCTCTTTCTTTCTTGTGGGTTTGTTTGTTTGTTTTTGAGGGGGAAGGTTGTTACTGCAGAGCTATTTATATATCAATCTTTTAAAATAATTTAATTTTTAAATACATTGAAGCTAAGCTCAAAATCAAGCTGCCATGTGTAAATTCTGTTTATAGTTAATTGCTACTGAAACATGGTGCACTAATTGATCAAATTAATTTTCATAGGTTTTTAAAAGATTTTACTCCCATCTAGTTATCTGTCGCTGTTAGTTTTATGGAAAAAGGAAAGAGTCCAGCTTTTCCTGCTGACTATGATGTAATGCTGATTAGCTAAATTTGGCTTGTTAAGTGAGATTAATGTAGTTTGACAGCACCTTGAGTAAGAAGCAATAATTTCTGTTGATACTAAACAGTTGGTCACTTTCAGTAGAGTTGAGGAATGCTGTCTTTTGTCTTGCACAAGATTTGACCTCTTGGCTGAAATTAGTGTTAAATTTCATTGATTCCAGGAATAAAATAATGTTTGGTATTGGGGATGGAATTGCAAAGCAGGTATTCTGCACATGGGAATGTACAGACTTTTTGTCATTTAAACTACAGGATGGACTATCAAAATGTCATTGGTATTTATGCAAGCGGAGTTAAAGCTTTGACACACTGATGTCTATGAAAACTTTGTTAAAATAGCATGAATTATCTAGTGAAGGCCAAAGGGCTTATTTGCAAATACTCTTTTTTAAAATCAAGAGTGAAAACCAGTTATCCAGTATTGTTTGTTGGTTTTCATAACTAAACTGTTGCATTCCTTATTCTCTCTCCTAATAAATGAAAGGTGTCCAACAACTTCTGGAGGGCTACAATTCCTCATCCCTAGTTTAAGGAATGCGTTAACCATTATGTGCTGTTTTCCAAAGAATATTGGCTTGGGTCCAAAGTGCACTTCAGTTCACTCACAGTAGTGTTACCGGTTTCCCACTCTCCCCAGCTTCATCCCTGCATGCTGCATCACATGGAATACTGTGCACAGTTCTCTGGACCCAAGCCTTTGTGACTGTTGTTAAATCACAACTCCATTGCTCACTCTGTTTTTAGTTTCCATTTATTTTCTTCCACTAAAGCTGCAATCCTATGCATCCCTATTTGGGAGTAAGCACCACTGAAAACAACAAGACTTCCTTCTGAGTAGGTATACATAACTACTCAGTTTAGACTTTTAGTTTAGCTTCCTTTAAACCAAGTTGCATAAATACTGCATTTCTATTTCCCTAGCATGCTTGTTGTCTTTTAAAAGATACAGTTTGCCTTGGATTCCAAATTCTGGTAAATCATAGTTCACTGGAGCAATTCTAGACTCTTGGAGTTGATTGCTTAAATGAAGCTGACTCTGTTCCTCTAAAATGGCACGGTTATGTGACCCTAACTTAACAGCATTTTTATGTTTTAACTAGCAGCAGCAAGGCATACTAATGCTCATTTACTCTTTCCCACCTACCTCCTTTTTATGGAAAATAAACATTTCCCCTTCTGCCATTGCCAAATTATTTAGGAGAAGAGTGTAAATTGAAGCCATTTATCTTGAAATGTGCCATTGCAGCAGACTGTTTATACAAGTGCAAGAAATTGTAACATAGAAATATTTGGTCTGGTCTGTAAGGAAAAGGTTTCTTTTTTCTTTTGTTAATAAACTTTCTACATGTGGAAATTTTGGTATGATACTGAAAGACCATGTATCATGTGAAAAACCAGGAATTAACTTAACACACATCTCTGTGAAGCTGGAACAATGGATTTATTTATTTTAATAAACAGAATGTATGTCTTTCTGCTGCATAGTAGATAAAATTAGCTCTCTTTAAAATTGTTTCAGCTCTTAACTGGCTACAGAACATTCCATGCATATGGGAAAGTTTATTGGTGGCCTGTGAGTTTTTAGAACATGAATCCAGAGTAAGTTATTGTTGGCTGATCCCAGGTTGTAAATATTTGTCTGTCAGTTGGTGGACGAGTGAGTCGGGAGTTAAGTTACACACGCCAGAAGATTGGAGAAGAGGCCATGTTCAATCCCCAACTCATGATTCAGACACCACAAGAGGACTGTGCTAATGTGCTAACAGCAGAAGCAGTCCAACAGCACCTTGATTCTGCACTTCAAGCCAGCAGGGTTCATGTGTATATGTACAACAGGTAAGGTGGGATGGAGATAAAAGGCTATTTTTAAAAATTATTTCCAGAAACTGCTTTGGATGTGAAGTTCTGACAAGCAGATGTGAGAGTGCCATGCTTTCACTTTGTATTCTTCTGTTGTAACCTGTGAAGAAGAAGATATGCAGAGGAGATGCAGAAGCCTTCAGATATGCATTAAGATTGTGTATCTCTCCTGTGCAATTTTCCTTTTAGGCATGTGGGAGTATGATAAGTGGAAACACAGTATACTTGCACATCTGCTTTTCAATATTTACAACCCTATCAGCAACTCATTTTCCTGGAGGGACACTTTGGAGGAAGCAAGAGGAAGTAGGGTAGTGCTTTAAACCCACCCCTTACAGTGGCTGTCTAAATCTGTTAGCCACAGGTGCCTCTTTCTTGGTTCCTATTTAGCATCTCAGTTGGCGGTGGGGGAACAGGATAGGCAGCCCTTTGAGTACTGGATTTAGCCCTGGAATCTCCAGATGTTGACCTTAGCCTACAATGTCTGAAGTCACTCTCAACAAGGTGTTTTAGAAAACAATCATGCATGCCTATGTGATACTCAAATAGAATTGCTATTGATATAAATGAAAACAGAATTTCCTCTTTATGTTCATAAAGTATTTTAAATACTTGTGTGCTTAAAGTTGTTGGGATGCTGATATACATAAATATTGCCTTGTTAAGATCAGTATTGCTAAACAAAGGTTTTAATTAAGGACAATAGCACAGGTTTTGAAATCTCAAGGCATTTACAGTCTGCCATATTTCAAAGTCAAAAACTGTTTTTGATACAGTGTAGATAAATGTGCAGCATAATTTTTGCCTGACACACTAACGGGTTTCAAAGTAGCAAGAAATCCTTTGTATTCACCAGTTGGTAAGATAATGGTCACTCCAAATTACAGTATTCTATGTTTTACTTTCCAAAAGCCTTAAATTGTTGTCTGGTGATCATGAGAGACAGAGGTGCAATCAATTTCATGCCTTCTAAAGTGTAGAGGAAATATATTAATTGAACAGCCAGGTCAAAAGGGATGAGAAGGCCATCCAATCCAACTGCTACTGCCACTATAATCTTTCATGATTTTAGTTCCATACAGGTTAACTAGTATAATTCAAATTGTAGCATACCAGAAGAATGAGAGTGACCACAATATGCATCATGGCAGAAATGTTGCCTGCAAAATAGTGCTCCAAATGAGCCAAGCAGCAAGCTACAAACAAAAGGCAATCCTTACACATTGGGAAAAATCTGTGAACTCAGACACATTCAGCAATTGTGTTCTCAACAATTCTTGCACAATTCAAGTCCTGTTTACAAAGCAGTCCTCTCTGTAACAAACAAAAACAGTTTTGGCTATTGCACAATAGACCCCTTATTCAGGAGTTAAGAGTATGTTTTCCCTATAGGTTACAATTCCCCTAAAAGTGGACCATTTCCATAGATGGCATTGAATAAATACATATTTGTATGTACATAGATGGAAAGTATTGATGTGATTTGCTTTTAATTTTTACAGACAATGGAAATTGGAACACCTATGTCATAAATCAGGGGAACCAATCACAGAAACAGGTTACATGGACAAGGTACAGATAGTCTGTTGTGTTCATGCCACTTCTGCACATTTTCCTCTGTTTATAATTTTGTCTTGAACTCTTTATCATTTCTTAATTATGTGTGTACTTTTTTCCTAACTTTGGCAGATCATAGAACATCTTTACCCTTGTCTAATCATCACACCTTTGGACTGCTTCTGGGAGGGTGCAAAGTTACAGTCAGGGACTGCATATCTACCGTAAGTAGTGTTTGTTGTTTTCTACAGTTTGAACCAGTTTGGATTATATGGCAGAACTTCATGTTATTCTTGTTTGCTTTGATGCTACAATAGCAATAAAATATTAGAAGTTGCAGATATGCATGTGTGGCATTTGTTTTTATATTTGACAAAGTTTTTCTCTCAATAATGGATGTGTAATCACAAGGCAAACAGCCTGTTCAGAAATTTGTGAGTCTTTCCATCTCCATGAATGTAGCTATATGAGGGATGTGATATCAGACCTAGCACATCCCTAGGTACAGCTGCAGCAATTTCATGTAAGAGAAGCTGCACATTCTTTTTAGTTGCTACATCCATGTGCATTGCGACCAAGAAATTATGCTGGGTCAGATGTTGCTTGCTGTGTGCATGGAGCCACTGTCTCAGTGGGAATGGTTGAGCCACTCCACATGGACCAGCTTATAAATAATATCTGAACGTGCTCTATGTTTAATTTGCAACCTTGGGTCTAATGGAAAATTAGTATTGACACTGATGTGATCAAATTTTAAACTTTATTGAGAGTTGTTTTTCCACAATCATTTTTAAGATTTGTATGTTCTATGTCTTGAGGTGCATGCAATGGAAGGGAAATCACAGTCTCCTAGTTCATGTCCTGAGTTTTGTGGTTTTTACGCTCAGATGATATTTGTAGTCACATTTCAGCTTTTCACACATTTTTGCACAAGTCTGTTCTGAAAGACAATAAGCTTGAAAACAACCACTATACTCTTTCTTCCCATGCATGCAAAAGAAAATTGAAAATAAGAGAGACAGCCTTGTCTTTTTAGGGCAAAGTCAGATACTTTTTAAGTGTTGTTGAAATGATTTCAGAACATATTCCTGCCCAGAAAACAAAAGCCTCTGAATACAGTGAATATGTATCTGTTTTCAAGCTACTTCCATTACACTTTAGAATGCCTGCCCTGGCTTTACCCTTATGTGCTGGCAGCAATGATTATTTTGAGGGAAATAAGCTTTGCTTCCTTATGTTTTTAATTCAAAAGTAGAATAGCACTAATGGCCTAACAATTGTCTTTGGATGAAAGTATGTGAATTGTTGCCTTGAATTAAAAATAATAATCTCAAGAAGAAACTAATCATTTGTTTATCCAATTGTTCAGTGACACAAGGTATCTCTTTTGGGAGATTGTTATATGTAGCATAATGTGTCCATCAAAGAGTTAATTTTAATCGGTTTAGACATTTTTGGTTAATTATGCAAGACTTAGCTTTTGTGTTATTGTCTTCTCCCTGGTTTGCACGTCTCTGTAAAAGCAATTTGCAATGGCCATCTCTTAACCTTCAGTGTAGAGGGTTTTATATATATATATGGGGGGATAAGGGGGTAGTGTTTTCTGGCTGAAAGAGTTTGAATAATGACTTAAGCCTGGTTAAGCAGATACAGTAGTTTGAACTACAAAATAAGGCAGCCAAAAGCCTTTAAAGTCTGTCAACATCACAAAATCAAAAGTGGAGATGGAGAAAGTAGAAAGACAGTTATGATGGTGGCGGCAGCTAGTGCTAAGGCATTTGTCAGTTGATTGCTAAGTTGACAGAGTTTGAAGGAATGCAGTGCTATTCAGAAGTATTAAAAAAAATAGAATCTTACTGATTATATGTGAAGCATATGTTTTAAAAACAACCAATTCCTAATGTGATATGAAACTTTCTCCTTTTTAAAAAAGAAGAGATAAAAAGTAATAAAGATATGAGTAATCCAATTTAAAAATAGATGAGACATTACATTGCTTGTCCATTTATTTATTTATTTGTTTATTTATTTATTTGTTTGTTTGTTTATTTATTTATTTATTTCATTAAACTTATAGACCGCCCCATAGCCGAAGCTCTCTGGGCGGTTCACAAGAACAAGAACAACATTAGAAATACATAAACATATACAATATAAAACACAATTTAAAAATACGAAATATTAAGAATTAAAACACTTCCAATAAATGCAACATACTTAAAATAATTAAAATAATTAAAATAATTAAAATAATTAAAATGCCTGGGCGAAGAGAAAAGTTTTAACCTGGCGCCGAAAAGATAGTAACGTTGGCGCCAGGCGTATCTCCTCTGGGAGGGTGTTCCACAATTCGGGGGCCACCACTGAAAAAGCCCTTTTTCGTGTTGCTGCCCTCCGAGCTTCCCTATGAGTAGGCACTTGCACAGCTGTACCAAATATGACATGGAGTCAATGTGAAGTATAAGTTAGGTATTCAAGAATATTGGCCAACCCCAATGTCTATAATTCCCCAGCTAACTACAAAAGGAATCCCTGCAATTCTATAAATTGTGTCTAGGCAATATTTGTTACCTCCCAATTCAGACATTACAATTGTACATACAAACTTTTTTGAGCTGAGTGGGAATATTGACACAAACAGAAAATTAATATCTGAAACCTAGCCTTAAGATACAACTTCTCAACAGCCTTCTCTAAACAGGGGCTAATAAACAACTGAAATCACACGCAGCCCAGTTTAAAACAGGCATACTCAGAAGTTCTGTTCAGTTTAATGGACTTTGTTTCCATGTTAGTATGTTTAGAATTAACTTAGGCTGGATTATGTCTAGTTTGTTTGGACTTTGGATGTTTATGAGGAAGGATGAGAGGAGCAGAAATGTGTATTGTCTGAATGTGAGTCAGTGTGAAGGTTGTTGATGCCTTTTTTATCATTCTGTTCCTATTTTGTTTTTACAGAGGGAAACCCCATTTGCAGTGGACCAACTTTGACCCCTTAGAATTCTTAGAAGAGTTAAAGAAAATAAACTCGCAAGTAGATACCTGGGAAGAAATGCTAAATAAGGCAGAAGTTGGACATGGGTATATGGATCGACCGTGCCTGAATCCTGAAGATCCTGACTGTCCTGTCACAGCACCCAACAAAAATTCAACTAAAGTAAGTTAGTTTATTTTTTGTTGGCTAACTCAGGAAATTGTGGAATGACTGAACCCTACAATCCCCAAGGTTATTCTCAACAATATTTTTCAGTTTAACTATCCTGAAAATCAATTTTTAAATGTATATGTGGGCAACGTGTTGCTTACAGCTCTTGTTAGAAATCTGCTAATAACAGTTCTCATATTGTTTTTGTTTTAAATAGAGTAAGTTTCTATCCCTCATGATTACTGAGATAAGTTGATAATGTGATGGGGAGGGAACCTGAAGATTCAAAAACATGTAAGCAAATGAAGATACAATAAACAAAAGAGAAAATGGGTTCCAGGCATGATACTTTTGAGCTCTTTGGAGAGTGGTAAAAATGGCTGGCAGAGCCACCTGGCCAGAACAATCTTGTCCAGTCTTGTTCAAAGAAAGTTTTATTTAAGAACTTCTTTCAGCTTTGTATACCGGACCATGGCTCCACAACATTTTGATCTGGCAATCATATTGGAATTTCCATTGTACGCATTTGTTTTTGGATTGTGGACCATTTTCTGTTGTCCATCCATCTTCATTTGCTTGTTTCTCCAGGCATCACATGGGTATGTGTTATGCTTTTCAGATTTTCTAATGTGGGCATGACGGAAGTAGAGGGGGTGATAATAGGTGAATGACTTAGGTCCCAAATATCTGAAAGACCATCTCCTTCCCTACAGACCCTCTCAGGTGTTACGAGCAGCAGAGGGGGCCCTTTGGGTAGTTCCACTACCCTTGGAAGTTCAGGGGGTGGTGGTCCAGGAGAAGGCATTCTCTGTGACATCCCCTAAGCTGTGGAACTTTTTCTCCACTGAGGTGCATCTGGCACCTTCATTGTACAACTTTTGGTGAATTCTGAAGATGCTCCTGTTTACCCTAGTCCTTGACACCTGAGAGAGATATTTTTAGGGCCCACCCTGGTTTTCATGATGTTGTTTAGGTTGTTTTAACTGTTTTAATTATATGTTTTGAAATTGTTGTAACCCACCCTGGGACCTCTGGGTAAGGGGTGCGTAATAAATTCTAATCATCACCATCTTCATCATTTTGGGAAAGGAATGGACCAGTTCTATATGAGTAGCCTCCTGACAGAGTTGATTTTGCCATTTTTTCTAGTGACATGCAGTACTGTGTCCCCAGTTTTGTTTGTTCCCTTCTGTAGAATAAGGGATTTTAGGATATCAGTGTGACTAGATTTGCAAAACCACCATGCCAGTTCACCACCTATGTCTATCAAGTGCTAACTGCAGATGCCATATGAAATGGTTATTGCTGTTCATGTTCCTTCGTTCATGTGAATTGGTTCTATAACATGATGTATAATAGAGGATGCTTTTGATTTACAGTACAAGTGGCAATTTTTAAATTTCTGTGTGTGTATATGTATGAACAGAGAAAAGCAGAGGGAAGAATTTGCTTTTCTCATTATTTAATGAAAGAAACAAATTTACAATCATTCATTGTATGGTTTAAGAATAATTGCCTTGCACTTGATTACCATCAATTATTCTGGTTGTGGAACCAACTTTGTTTCATGGCTTTGGTAGCTTGGATTTAGAGTGCCCCTTGTGTAAAGAGAAGTCACGTTCACTCGCACTAGGGTAGGTTTAATTGATTCCTACCCTTTCCTACTGCAGCCACCTGTGCCACATTGCACACCATTCCAGAAATTTACCCCAATCCCTACACGTACTTTAGGAAAGGGGCATCAGGAGCAGCAGAAGGAAGGGAACGGAAAAGAATACCTAGAGTAATAGAGGCATAGAGTCTGATACTGGAAGCTGTACTGAACACCATGAATTGTAGAATGATTTTTCTTTACTGTAGTCACTAAGCTTCAACGCAAAATTAGGCCTTCTCTTGCTTTCCAACCTCCATATCTTGTTTGGTCTGCAGTCTTGGGACAGGAGCAATTTAGTTCTGTATCAGAGGTCCATGCTCCATGGAAGACAAGAGGAATGTGACCTTATAGATTGCTTGACTCCCTAGGCATATGAATATAAGCATTAAGAACTATGATTATATTTGGTTCCTTGGGAAATGATGAATGTTCTGATGGTTTGGTCATCTTGCCCACCTTTTATGGAAGCTTCCAGGGAAACCAAGTATGCAACATTTTTTGGTTGGCTGCCCCTAGTTGCTGCTCACACTGATGCATTTGCACCCAAATAAACAACATTTATACTAAAGAGCAAAGGTCTGTTGTTGTTCATCTTTCTAGGGATTCAAAGCACTAGAAGACCTGTTCTACTTCACTGAGTCAGTTGGCCAATCCAAATCCAGTCCAATTGACCATTAATTATAAAAATTCAACAGGAATTTTGTGTGAATTAAAGAATAGGGGGATCAGGCTTTACATTTGTATGGCAAAGATAATTTTTGGTGTTATTCTGAAAGGGATATTAGAATGGGTATTCCAGATGGTATGGCAACTGTGTTTTCAAGGTGTGTTTTTGTGCTTCTCCCACCAGTAGCTATATTTAGCTTGATAACAGATAGTTATTAAATCTTGATGTTTATTAGAAGCCTAAGACCCAGTCTGTCTGTCAGTACATCTCCACATAAGTTAATAATGACTCAGATATGCTTATAAAGTGCCTTCCATAATTGTTTCCTTCTCATACAATTTTAAAAGGCAATATTTTTAGAGGGAGTGTATTCATGTCTACTCTGAAGTAAGTCCCATTGAGTTCAATGGGGCTTACTCCCTGGTAAGTGGGTATAGGCTTGCATCCGCAAAACAAATTGTATGACTGCTTTAGCAATCGCAGTGATACATTTTCCAGCAATGTTTTTTCCCCTCATACACGTTTAAAATGCTTGAGTTCTTGAAATCTATTTAGTTTATCTTCTACCCTTTCTATTTATAAGAAATTAAATAAAAAATTAAGAAAGTCATACATAGATTTCTAGGGGAAAAACTTCAACAGTTTTGTTACATATCTGTAAAATAAGCATTTGGCCTACGACCTGGGAGACCAGGGTTCGAATCCCCACACAGCCATGAAGCTCACTGGGTGACGTTGGGCCAGTCACTGCCTCTCAGCCTCAGAGGAAGGCAATGGTAACCTCCCCCGAATACTGCTTACCATGAAAACCCTATTCATAGGGTCGCCATAAGTTGGGAACGACTTGAAGACAGTCCTTGTTCAGCTGAAATATTTAAACTGTTATATAGCGAGGAAAAGTGTAAAACAGTATAATAGACATATTCCTTTTAAGGATGGAATTGCAATTTTTTGTTCCAAAGCATTATATTCTAAAGGGTATAATAAGATCTAAAACTTGCACAAATTGGGACATTACAGCTGGGATTTTCTCAGTTAATCTATATATGAACTTTTAGGGTGGGTATTTGGCTTCCAAGCCGGAAAGGATACCTAGGACTTTCTTCTCTAAAGGATTTCCTTGTTAGTTTTCTGTTGCTTCTTAGGCTGTTTGGTAGGAAAAGAGAGTCTGTTCCTAAATAACCAAAATCTGTCCTAGAACAAACGGGGAGGGCAGGTTGTGATTTGACAGTTTATTTTATTTATAAGATTTATATCCCCCCCATCACATGTGATCACAGCAAACATTATAAACAAATATAACAAATGCTGTTTAAAAGCACAATCAATAAAACATTACAGTCCTTCAATCTGAATATACTACTTTTGAAAGGCCTTTAATTGGTCCTGAAAAATGTACAAGGTAGGAGCCAGCTGAAGTTTGGAAGGGAAAGTATTCCATAGCCAGGGTACTACTACCAAGGCGGATTTTGAAAATTATACATATGATTTACTTAGCACCCCCCCACACCTGATCCCCTTCAGAGCTTGCTGCAGGATTTCTGTGTACTAGCAAATGTGCCTTTCTAGAACCCCCAAATTCGTGTCAATGGGCCTGTTTAATTTAATTGTTTGTGTTTTCTTATTGGCTCATGGTTGTATAACACCTCTTGTTCTATATTTTAGCCTCTTGACGTGGCCCTTGTTTTAAGTGGTGGATGCTACGGGTTATCAAAAAAATACATGCATTGGCAGGAAGAGCTGATTGTTGGTGGCACAGTTAAAAATGGTACTGGGAAACTTGTCAGGTAAGCACTCCTAACCTGACAATACATTCTTGTTTTTTGTACCCTCTGTTTCATTTTTAAAAGAGCTGTTTTGAAAATGTTTGTCTCCTGTGGATGGGGGTGGTGGTGAATTGGGTTGGATATGGTAAGTCCTGACACAGGAAAGCTTTTCCCCGAACATTTCCACAAACATTTAATTGCTTTCTCAAATCGTCTGTCTGGCTCCATAGTATTCTTAATGTTTTAACAATTTGTACCACTTACATATGCTTTCTATAAAATGAGCTTCTACTTTGGATGTAACTCATCTAGAGTTACTGCTTCAGCTCTGGTTCAATAGGGGCAGAGATGGCCAACTTGGTAGGCTACAAGATTTCTATCAATGTGTAGCTCACCTTTAAGCAGTAACATTTTTGCTCACTTTCCACTCCAAGAAGCAATGAGGCTTAGTGTTTCATATACATTTTATTGAATTGCTGTCTCATGCATATTTTGGAGAAGCAAAGAAATACTGCCACTGGCTTTCTGAAAGATCCCATCAAGGAGCATGTTCATTTCTCAGACTTCTGTTCTGTTCCATTGATGATCTCCATCCATCCAAGCACACATTCACTCCATAGTGCTAGGTGCTTCTGTCTTCACTGAAATGTAACCTGCAAGTGAGTTCTGGTCACTGGATTAGTATCTGAAGAACAGAGGAAGCCCCCAAGCATGCCAAAGTGATTCTGACCATAGGGAAATTGGTAGGTAGCTCATAGCATTTCTAAATTCCAGTGCATCTGTACAAGTTATTTTATTTATGTAAAATGTATGTCTTTCCCCAAAAGGAATTTGAGACAGTGAACGATGTAAAAAATATTTTTAAATCAAACAATATTTAAAAGCAATATATCACAGCTATCTTATATTAACGTAACAATAACAACAGTAACAATAACAATAATAAAACCCCAAGGGTATTTGGAAGAGCAGGCTTTTACTTTCTGGTTCCTGCATGCAGCTCCTCACTGAGCCAATATTCAGCTAACCCAGAAGCTCCAGAATGGCAGCTGGATGTGGCGGAACTTTTTGCCAGCTTCTTTTGCTCCTGCACAACTAATGCCGGCTTCCCTTGCATTGGATTGCTCTGTAAAGTAATGAAGTGTGTGGGATCCTATTTTGCAGAGGATTTGTTAAAATTTCACTTTGAGCATGTGCCTATAACAGCATAAAGATAATTTGTGATTTTATTTTGTTTAATTTTTCAGCATTTATTCCTCACCTTTCTAACCAATATTCAAGGTGTTTTACAGTCAAAATAAAACAAAACACTACAGAACCAAAAAAAACCCCAGATATGCAGTGAAGCATGTTAACATACAAAGATGCCTTTTGCTTAGTTATACCATTGATCCATCTAGCCTAAGGTTATCATCTCTAAATAGGAGCAGTTGTCCAGGGTTTGAACCAGAAGTACTTCCCAACCTTGCTAACCAATGATCCTTTTAGGCACTCATTTTGGGACACTATGCATTGAAAATAGCTTCTTTTAAAAGATTTGTTTTATGCCCTTATCTCTGTCTTGATGCTCACCTCTCTCCCTCTTGCAGTGCACAGGCTTTACAAACCATGTTTCAGTTAATGACTCCTAAACAAATGTATGAGCACTTCAAGGGGTATGACTATGTTTCACACATCAACTGGAATGAGGATAAAGCAGCTGCAATTCTGGAAGCCTGGCAGAGGATGTATGTTGAGGTAAAATAGAAACTTACCTAGTGAACCATTTATTGTTTGTTTTTAGTGAATATTACTATATGCTAATGTCCATCGTCTAGCAGGGATGGGAAAGCTGCTACTCTCCAAATGTTATTGGACTCGAATGTCCTGTTCTCACCAGGCTCCTCGGGAGGCAGGAGACTTCCCAGCAGTAACACAGTTGAGGGCAAAATCAAGGCAGTATCCAGGGCCATTCAAAAGGCAGAGTCCCAGAGGAGTCCAGGGTAACAAAGGGGTCAGGCAAGAAGCGAGGTCAGAGCAGTCCCAGGTCAGGAGCCAAGCAGTCCCTGGGCAACTCAGGTCAAGGGCAAGGTAAGTCCAGAGTAGTCAGAGATCAGGCCTGAAGTTAACAGGTAATCAATAGCCAGGTCAGATACAGAGCTGGTGTATGGACATTATTCTAGGAGCTCTTCCAGCCTAGCACTGTTTTTTTTTATGCTGAAGCAGCTAAAACCACACCCCAAATCTCAGCTGTCTCCCATTAACCAACTGCAGCCAGTCCTTTACTCCCAAGGAGTCTAGACTTGTAGTCGGGCACTCCTCCAGATAGGCCAGGTCTCCAGCTGGTGTTTGAGGCAACGCCTCTCCCATGGGCTTGGGACCCATTCAGCCTCAATGTCAGAGGGCAAACTTGCTCCAGGGGCAGACAGCCTGGCCTGGGCCTCATCATAGGACCCGGCCTCCTCATCCCAAGATGGAACCTGAACAACATCTGAATGGTCACAGGTTCCTCAGCCCTGGTCTGTAGCATATCTTCAATGAAACCCCTTACAGTAGAACTGATTGGTGGGATAGGTGTGTTCTCTAAAATAATCTTATCTAGAGCAGAAATTTTTTTTAAAGTTGCCTTTCTTCTTTCAATCTAGATTTACTTTGCGAGCCCTGGTAACACTAAAGTTGACATACACTTTTTGCTTTAACTCATGGATTTTAAAACCCGGTACATTGTTCTGATTTGCTGATTTGACAGTGAACTGCCATAGCTTAAAGAGCTAGGCTGGCTTTAAAATCACTTGGTCAGTGTGATTATCCAGCAAAGGTGTCTGGAAAACATTAGCCAGCCATAGAATCTGTTCACAGCTGCAGTCCCATTGGTGAGGTCATGTGACATTATCTGGCCTTTGTTTCCCAGGCATTGACCTCTGCTGAGCTGCTTGTGACCTCCCTAAAGTGTCCAGCCAATGAAGAAAGAAAGGATTGCTCTTAAGAATTTGTTGTTTTAGATTAGAGGCACAACTGATATAACAACAAATCAGTTGTAGAGTTTTGGACTGAGAGAGCAAAAATGGAAGGGGGAGGGAAGCAGGGGAGAGTAAGCATGAACCTTCTTCAGTTTCACTATTTTAAATAAATTGCCATTTTCCTTTCCTCTGAGGCACAGATTCTTATTTGATCTGAAGCAGCCTGCTGTGCCTCTCTACCAAGTATGGCAATTATGTAACAAAGAATCAATGACATGTTCTCTGCAGTGACACACACAAGCACACAAACACACACAAATAAAAGCTTGTTTTAAGCGACATCCCCTGCAGGATTTCATCGTATTGTCCTCCTTTGTGTGATCACATTTCCAATCTTCTTCTCACAGATCGTTCATCAAAGTGTGGCACAAAACTCTACACAGAAGGTGCTTTCGTTTACTACAACTACTCTGGAAGACATCCTAAAATCATTTTCTGACGTCAGTGTTATCCGAGTTGCCAGTGGCTATCTATTAATGGTAAAATGGGTAGAATGTTACTTTTATTCTTCGCAATGTACTTGTGAGTTATTTTATAGTAACCCGTCATACAAACCATTCATGTAGCCATTTTAAAAATCTACATTTTGGGCAATCTGTTAATCTGTGTAACATATTTGAGGAGGGTCTGTGGTTCATTAGAGGGACAGCAAACATGGCAGGGATGGACCACAGATTTGATCTCTGTGGTTTTTGTTTAAAACAAGATTGTGGGGAACCTCAGGCCTCTCTATCCAGCCCTCTGAATTTTCCCTAGGCATGCCCTCTCTCTCCAGAATGAACTGGCCCTTCCTTGTGCAGTGAGTGCTTTTATTTATTTGGACTGTGTCCTTGAATGCTGATGATGTCTCTGGTTTGCCTGGATGGATAGAAGAGTGTGTGTGTGTGTGTAAACCTCTGGTTTTTGTGTGGCTGGAACGTAGCCTACTGTATAAAGATAGGAGTCACAGTTGTCTCTCCATCCACTTTCCCCTCTGGTCACACCTACTTTAGTCTCTAGTCATGCCCTTCACTGGCATGTGGCCCCCAGAAGATTGCCAAGGAAGGAATGTGGCCTGAAAAATGTTCTGGTAACAACTAAAAAAACATCTGCCTCAGACTTATCTGACTATTGGAGAAGAGGAACCTTTGCTCTGGCTCAGTGCAAAGCTGTGCCTTACAATATCTATGTCCTGTAAAGTTGTATTTTGTAGAGGCAACGTTTGGCTAGAAAAGGGAAATGTTAAACTGTGTCCTGCTCTGTCTGATTTTTTTAAAAAAACATTTGTTCTGTTTGCAGCTTGCCTACGCCTGTTTAACCATGCTGCGGTGGGACTGTGCTAAGTCCCAGGGTGCTGTGGGGCTGGCAGGAGTCTTGTTGGTTGCTCTCTCAGTAGCTGCAGGATTGGGGCTATGCTCATTGATTGGGATTTCCTTTAATGCTGCCACAACTCAGGTATTCAAAGAAGAATTCAACAACCATTACATTAAAAAATTGGCCAACTAATTTGTCAGAAAAAATCATATGGCGGCCCTGGGATGTAAAGAGCTCTGAAGGTTGGGGTTTAGTACTGCAATTGTATCCGTGTTAGCATGCCAAACAATAAACATTGATATGTTTGAATTGAGAGAATGCTATTACCTGTGTTTTTTCAGCCCATAGATCTGAATGGGGCATGAGTTCCTATGGGATTTTTATTTACATTTCACACAAGTAGCAGAACTGCCATTTCAGCATGGATACACATAGGTAGAAGCATCCAACAAGATAAAAGGGGCCCTATAACTTACTTTCGGATTTTGAAAGCAACCAGTTATTGTCCAAGCTTTCTAATAACAGACACTACAAAGAAAAGAGCGCATATTACATTTGGATATTGGACAGCTGGGCTCAAATCTTTGCTCATCCCTTAGGCTGTCCTTGAACAAGCAGTATTTCAGAGGGCCTTTGATAACTTTGCTCTCCCATCACAGGTAGAAGATATCAATAAATAGGGAGGAACTTCATTAAAATAACACTGGGTCACGGAGAACCAATTTTCGAATGAACATGATAACCCCCAGTTTACTCCTAGTTGTTATATTTTATTTACATAGTGCCTAAAATTAGGTCAAATGATCTTCTTACCCCAGTATTGAGGGGCTCTGGGGATAGTGTGCATGACTAATGCTTTGTTCCACTGTCAGTTCAGACCGAAAGTATTGCCTGAACAAGCTGGAACTCTACCTTACAGAGTTACATGACAATAAATGGAGAGAAGGATATGTTACAACCAAGTTGTCATTGCACAGTCAGATAAAGAGTCTAAAACAGAAACATTAAATCTGTTCCACATTTTCAGTGAAACCAAAATTGTTATCAACTATTCACTTTTATGTGCAAAAAGGGCAGGGCCTTCTGTAACAGGCACATAGCAAAGATTAGGTACAAACAGAAATCCCGGTGTACAGATATACAATAGTATCTTTATTAGCTAGCTAATGTTGAGGTAAGTCATAAGCCTTCTATAACTGTGTTTGGTTCTTGTTTCTTTGTTGTGCAGGTTTTACCCTTTCTTGCTTTAGGAGTTGGTGTGGACGATGTCTTCCTTTTGGCACATGCATTTAGTGAAACTGGGCAGAACAAGAGAATTCCATTTGAGGTAAAAGCAAACAGATTGGGACAATGCAAATCAGTATCTTGGAGCTAGAGATGTATATATGATTCATAATCCAGGTGACCAGGATTAATTATGTCCTCTTCAGTTTTTGTCCTGATTTTGAAGATCAGAAATTTTGGTGACAAGAAAACATTTAAATCTCTTTTCATATTCCCCACAGTAGCAAACAGCTGTGTAGAGTTTTGCCATCACAGATTCACAGGTATATAACCACATTTGCAAATGTTTGTAATGAGTAAAACCAAATCACTTGTCACTTGATTGCATAGTTGTCAGGAGTGGGACTGATAGGTATAATAAAACACAAAAGAATTAAAGAGGAATTAGAATCGAAAGATAGTGAACAGAAGCAAACCTCAGTTAAGAGTTTAGTAAAACTTCTGAGAAGTATTGTGCTAGGAGTGGATGGCAATATCAGCATGCTAATATACAGTTTCTATTCCCATCATTTTCACATTAAATGTTTTTGAAGAAGGGAGAAAATGTTAACCATTAGAGTAAACACTTGGCAATTTTTAATAAATGTTAAACATACACATTTATGGGATCTGAGATGGGGACCCTCTTTATCCGTCCGCCCCAGAAATAGCCAGTGAGGTACCCTCTGGATGCTATGGATTGTTGTTGTTGTTGTTATAATAATAATAATAATTAAAAAACACAACTACTACTACTGCAGGTTACAGCAGTTTAAAATTCAGTATTAAAAACAATTTTTAACAATTACATATGTAGGAATAGGGCTTAGTAGCTTATGCAGACATCATTCCTTCAACACCCTGAGTTGTTAGTTATAATACTATAACAAAATGTTACTAAGAATAATTAGATAATCGAGGCACTAGCAGTGTTGCTGACTCCGTACTGTCCACGTGCCTTCCTGTCAGATCCCAGTGAATGTTTTGCTCAGTCCAGGGAGCAAGCTGTGGATACTAGTCCTATCCCAGATGTGGAGGGCTGGGTTTTTTTTGTTTTTTTTCGAGAGGGCAGGGACATACTGGAGAAGTGCTTTGCTGCTGAAAAGTCCAATGTAAAGTATTCTGCAGTTGAGATACTTGCATTTCTTCCTGGTTCCGGGGAAGATGAAGACGTTTTCAGACTTGAACGCCAGGGAATAGGGTTATGTGGGACAAGTCACATTTGACTGCCCAGAGAAAGTCACTTTCTTCACACAGGTCAGGAGCATTCAGAAGAATGGATACAAAAATGGATGTTTCTTTCTGCTGACAGTTCATTTCCCCAGTGCCCCAAGTGTCTCCCCTGCTTTAGGAGCTATAGTGGCTATGAGCAAGTGAGCTGCAGATGGGCTTCAGCTTGTTGGTCTCCAGATACCTTCATTTGGAGCTAAGCATGACTGTAAACATGCACACTCCTAGATATTATAAGCGTTATAACTTAATTTGGTTTCTTTTCCTTAGTTCTGGACTTGTGCGACTTTCTGTTTGTGGACCTTGGTCCACCTCTGCCCAGCTCCTTCTCCTTCTTGTTTACCCAAGTCCCTTCCCCACTGGATTGACAAGAGTGCTCGTTGACACCATTCTTAGTGCTTATTTAATGATACAGAAACTTTATTTATTTATTTATTTGTTTATTTATTTATTTGTTTGTTTGTTTGTTTGTTTGTTTATTTATATCCCGCCCTAACTCCCAGTAGGAGCCCAAGGCAGACATAGCCCAATTCATATGTAATTTGATATAGCCCAATTCATATGTATATATGGATATGGACTGTCTTCAAGTCAATTCAGACTTATGGCGACCCTATGAATAGCGTTTTCATGTTAAGCAGTATTCAGAGGTGGTTTACCATTGCCTTCCTCTGAGGCTGAGAGGCACTGACTGGCCCAAGGTCACCCAGTGAGCTTCATGGCTGTGTGGGGATTCGAACCCTGGTCTGTCAGGTTGTAGTCTAGCACCTTAACCACTACACTACACTGGCTCTCAATTCATATGTAACATTAAGCCAAAACATGGCTTAGCTCAAACAAGCAAATGTGCAGGCTTCTGGAGTGAAGATTATAGCCACAGTGTTCTTCCCCTGCTCCTGTGCTACCCAGGGCTAAGCTGTGCTGTGACTTAATGTTACATTCCCATCTGGGCTTATGGTTTTTCTGCCCCAGACAAACCATGAACAGTAAACCAAGAACAAATCCTTGGTCACAACTCATGGTTTGCCTGGAGTAAGACAATGCATGAGCCTGGACCAGATGTGACACTAAGCCAAACTATGGCTTCTGTCCTGGGTAGCATGGCAGTAGCAGCACTTCAGCCTCAGTATCACTCCAGGAACCCACATGTTTGTTTGTTCATGCTAACTGGTGGTTTAGCTTGGTGTTACATGCAAACTGGGTCAGGTTAGTGCAGCCTTTCCCAACCAGTGTGCCTCCAGATGTTGTTGGACCACAACTCCCATCAGCCTCAGCCAGCATTGCCAATGGTCAGGAAAGATGGGAGTTGTGGTCCAACAACATCTGGAGGCACACTGGTTGGGAAAGGCTGGGTTAGTGTATGATTATTTATGTATAAAAAATATTTAAGTAAAAACACAGATACCATAATGGACTTATACTTTACTTGAATTTTGCATTCTGAGGTCAGTTTAATCCTTCTAGAGTCTGTCTTGATAAATAACTGGTGGGTATCTCATACCAAATCTGTGGCACTGTGGAATTTTATTTTCATCATGTATTTTTAGTGCCAATATGACATTAATAATACAGTAACATTATCACTTTTTATACACAATATTGATTGTGTCCTGTAACTGTGCATGTCTGTCTGCACAGTATATGTACTATTCATATCATTTGTATGTTGTGTGCTATTTAATTTATCATTTATTCTACACTTTCATATGTGTTTTTCAGGCTAGAACAGGGGAATGTCTGAAACGCACTGGGGCAAGTGTGGCCCTTACATCTATCAGTAATGTTACTGCATTCTTCATGGCTGCCTTAATTCCCATTCCTGCTCTTCGGGCATTTTCACTCCAAGTAAGTTCATAAAGCTGTTTTGTGACATTAGAGTTACTATTTGTCGCCACTTTGCTGACTGTAGATTGATGATTGCATCTGAGAGTCAAGAAGACAGTGCTTGGGAAAAGAAAGCAGAAATTCTCATTAGCAGTTGCTATTAGGGACAATATGTTCAGCACCTAGAGTCATATTAGAGGCGCATAAGTTAAAGAATATATTGAATTCCAGTTGTCCTTATTTTCATGTACATGACTGAAAGGAACGTGCACTTGGTAGTTATGTTGCCCTTATTTTATGATGCTTTCATTCAAAATTGGGTACAGTTTTAAAAGAACAAAAGCCCTTTATCTTACTTGAACGTCTAGACGCATGACATTATACTTGAGTATGTAGAGTTACAATAGTCTAGAGCAGTGATTCCCAACCTGGGGTCCGTAGCCCCCAAGGAGGTCGTGGAACAATATAAAGGGGACCGCGAAGAAGAGTGCAGAGGAATGCCGCCTCTGCCGCCACCGCAAGAACAGTAGGCAGAAGAATATGCGATTATTTCAAGAAATTCAGGAGTGAAACTCAGGAAGGCTCACTGCTTGTTCAGCGCCCGCCTACCCACCTTCTGTGCGTGCGCACGGACACCACACAAGTCCTCCCCTCACACATTCCTTCCGTGGTCCGTGGTCCCTGGTGGATTGTGGTGTGTGAGTGGAGGAGGTGATGGTGCTGAGGTGAATCCTTCTGTTCCTGGAACCGCCTCAAACGAGGAGGAGGGGCGGCAACGGCGGAGCAGGAACAGCAGCGCACTGTCTCTTGCTGCTTCCGTCATCATGGCTCCCCTGTGCAGCAGCCTGGCCTGCCAGGGATGCAGGTGAAAAACCAGCCGACTACTCCTTCCCCTCTCTTTTTTCTGCTTAGGCTTGAAATTGCTACTGAGAGGTTTCCAAATTAGAAGGGCGCGGAGAGAAGGCTTGCGGGAGACTGCCCCACACACTTCTCCTTCCACCCCCCCAGTGATATGCAGGGCTTTCTCCTAGGTTTGCTAACATTGGGAGGAGGCAAAAGCAGTAGGTGGGGGGGTCAGGGTGGGACGGTGTCTGGCCAAACCTGTGTCGGGGGGGGCAAGGGGATGCCTGAGTGTGATGGAGTTAACAACTATTCAGGCTGTCTCATGAAAAGAAGGAGGGAGAGGACGGTGTGTTTCTCAACTTGCCTTGCTCAAGGAACCACTCCCTTCTTAAATTAATGGACAGCCCTTCCCCCTTTCGTTATTTGGATCCTGTTCTCATCTGGGGGCTTAACTCTATATATGGCCCAGATCTTTTAAAAAGCAACAACCTTGTACTGATCCACTATAGTTAAGGAGAATAGAAGACCTTCAAGGTGTCCTGTGCCACCCCTCTGAGTAAGTGTGGTATGATACATAAGGATCATAAAAATGTTCAAATACAAAGAGGTGATTTTTGGCTGGCTTATGGGAGAGGGAGAGAGAGAGGGAGGGAGGGAGGGAGGGAGGGAGGGAGAGAGGGAGAGAGAGAGAGAGAGAGAGAGAGAGACTGTCTGTCTGTCTGTCTGTCTGTCTGTCTGTCTGTCTGTCTGTCTGTCTGTCTGTCTGTCTGTCTGTCACCCCCTCTTTGAAAAAGAGATGTAAGGGATTTTATCTTTAGTTTCTATTCCTTGTTTTGCTTTTTTGTTAGCAAAATTGAAATATGGTAAGACAATGAGCCACTGTCACAGCATCCTTGAGGGGTGGGATCCCTGGGTTTGGGTGTGGATGTGTGTGTTTTGGGAGCTCGTGTGTGTGTACGTGTACAAGTATGTGTATGTGTATGGGGTTGGTGCGTGAAGCCCCTAGTTACCTAGTAAGTTGACTATCCTTCAAATTTTGTTATAAGTTGTTTATATTCTGTAATCTGCCCTGGGACTTTCTGGTGAAGGGCAGATAATAAATATCATATTTGTTGTTGAGATGAACAAAAATGACATTACTTAACACTTCATTGTGTATTTTTTTCAATTAACAGATACTAAAATTACAACAATTAGCATGTGGGGGTCACAAAAAATTTTGAGTTTAAAAAGGGGGTCCTGTACTCCTAAAGGTTGGGAACCACTGGTCTAGAGCATAAAATATTTTTATTGGTAAAACACAAAGAGAAAAAGGAATCAACAAACGCAGGTAATTTAGGAATGGAAAAAAGAGATAATTATAATTCTCTTATCTGGTTCTACTCAGATGTTAATTTGCTGAGCTTTGATTCTTGCTAGACTAAGAATCAGTGTCCGTATTTTCAGAAGTAGATTGGAGCCTTAATTAATAACATTTTTTCAGATGGGTATTTTCTCCTATACTCCTGCTCTTTCACACCCTCTCACTATCACCACCTCAGTGGAAAAGTCTCCCTTTTTTTCTGTTGGGCTAGCCCAGCTACTTACATGGAAGGGTCAAAAGAGCACTTTTGGAAGCAGAATGCCTAGAGGTTGAACTTGGTATTGCAAGTTTCAAGCAGGTTCGTAGGGAAGTTGTCTTTGAAACTTGGCCCTTCCAAGTGGTGGCTTAATTACTAAAGGCAAATGGGGCAGAAAAGGGAGATCAAATTACTACCCATCAGGATGGTGAGCTTGCTTAACCATCAGCACTTAATGTTTATCTGTCTGAAGAAAGTTCATTGTGATTGCAGGGATGAGGGCTTTTCCTGGGTTCTGACTAATCCCATATGCTCTCAGTAATCATGGAGTCAGCTTTGGATTTATAGGCAGTGCAGTGTAGGAAAATACGTCCAAATAAGAGTTTCTTCTTCACAAGGTCATGTTTTCTAAGTGCAGAA
Organism: Rhineura floridana; assembly: GCF_030035675.1. Classification (NCBI taxonomy): domain Eukaryota; kingdom Metazoa; phylum Chordata; class Lepidosauria; order Squamata; family Rhineuridae; genus Rhineura; species Rhineura floridana. The sequence continues at coordinate 94,518,515 of NC_084480.1, forward strand.
TAGATATATTAAAAGCCTGTACACACAAACACACACTGAAATCCATTGTAGAGCATGCCATTTTATTAGTTATATTTACAAGGCTTGCTTTATAAATAATGGTGTCCTTTGTGCATAAGAACATAAGACCCTGCTGGATCAGGCCAATAGTCCAGCATCCTGTTCACACAGATCCTCCAGATCCTATGGGAAGCCTAGAAGCAGGACTTGAGCATGATAGCATTCTACCCACTCGTGATTCCCAGCAGCTGGGATTCAGAGACATGCTGCCTCCAGCAGTAGAGGTAGCACATTGTAATTGTGGTTAGTAGCCACTGATAGCTTTATCCTCCATGTATGTATCAGGTATTGGTTTGCTACTTTCCCTATTTCAAATCCCTGTAAAATTTGTGAGTTTAGTTGTCCCAGGAAATTTAGAAGCATCAGAGAAGCAGAGCCTCAGATATAGCCTCCCTGCATGCTGTGATTTTCATCTGCGACCCTGCTCCAGATCCTTTGACCACCATGAAGGATGCTTAGTAATGACCAGGGCTCGGGCTTTTCTGTAATGGCACCCGCTCTGGAATGCTTTGCCAAGTGAGCTGTATTGGATCCTACCCCCCACTCCACTGCACTGTTTTAGATGGTTGGTGAACCCATGGCCATTAGATAATCCGTCTTAGTTTTTTGCCATTTTTATTTGTGGTTTGGTTGAACTGTGGATTGTTTTATATTTTATAACTGTTTTTCATTCTTAGTGTCTGAAAAATAGGTGGGGCACAAGTTTTTAAAATAAATAATAAATAGGCTGTGCAAAGTGTTGTCAGAAAGTTTATGGTTCTTTGCTTCCTCACTTAGGCCTTTGCATATTGCTGTGGGAGTATTTTGATACTGATTCAGATACTGATTCTTAGTGGGAGCTGTCCACCAGATTATGGGAGCTGTCCACTAGAGATGAATTCATGTGTTATGTAGCTCATGTAATAATAGCGGCTGTCACTGGTGATACCTAGCTGGGGTCAGCGATGAAGTCCAAGCTTCCCTTCCCCCGACTTATTAGCTGTAACCTGCAAGGGGGGGTTGTTCTAACCCTGCTTAAGATCCAACAGACAGCAAAACCATGGTTTGGCCTTTCTTCCTGCTTGATGCAGATGTACTGCTTTATCACAGTTAACATACACAATGATTTGCAAACTTACTTCAATTCATGGTTTTGTATTCTGTGTTTTTGCCAATCCTTAACCATATCTCAGTTCAGGTGTAACATTTACTCATAGTTTAAGAAAAACAAATGATGATTAAGCATTCTGTCTGTTTAAGCCAAATATGAAACTGCTATAATCTGTTAAAGGTTGCTAGACCATATGGGTCATTGCTTCTTACCACTTTAAACAATTGCCCAGTATTTGAGATCATGTTAGCACTAGAACTAAATGCATGAACTCACTCTGAAGACTGATTTATTTGTATGAATAACACTTATAGTCTGTTCGTGTCAGTCGTGTATTGTTGACTCATGTCTAGTGTTTTCCAGGAATGCTCTTCTCCAATTTCTCTAAGCAGGGCCACTGCATATGTAGAAATCAAGGCATGAAATGTTTTTATGGATACTCTTCTCCCATTTTACTTTGCTCATATGCATACTTCAGAAGTATAAGTTACCACTGACATAATTCAGGCATAATTCATAATGTATAAATAGGCTCTGAGTTGAATTATACAGCCACAAGAGTGGCTGTATACTATAGCCAGCAGGGATTTTTCACATTCCACAATGTTTAATTGAAAATACCCCCCATGCCATTCTGATGCTTCCCATAAGCTCATTTCAAAACAAAACCTTACAAAACTTAATAGTCCTGAACTCAGAAACGCTTGCTTAACAACCCTCTCAATTTTAATGGTGATACACAAAACAGTCAGAGAGAACAGAGAGTTCAAAGTCTAAAAAGAGAGGAAAAAACCCCAGAGCCCTTTTAGACTTTTTTGTCAGTTGTCATAATTGTTGAAATCCATTAAAAATCAGCCATGTTCACAGAGTACCTGTAATCCTAATACTGACCTTGCCCCTGTAATACTCTGACCTTCATCTTCTGCAGTTTAAAAGTTAAAAAAAAACTGGCTGGTTTTTAATTAATTAAAGAAATTTTGGCTAGAACCCTATGATAATGTGGGGCATGCTCAGTAAGAACCAGCTGTCAGTGTTCTAAAAGCCTCACAGCTGCTGGGCTTGGCTAATCAGGGGGCCACACCCACACCAGACTTTGATTTCATGTGAGACAGTCATGGCTTCCCTCAAAGAATCCTGGGAAGTATAGTTTGTGAAGGGTGCTAAGAGACTCCTATTCCCCTGAGAGAATGGTTTAACAGTCAGCCACTCTGATTGAAGGTCTGTGAGGGGAACAGGGCGTCTCCTAGCAACTCTCAGCACCCTTCACTAACTACACTTCCCAGGATTCTTTGAGAGAAGCCATTATTGTCCAAAGTGAAATAAAGGCCTGGTGTGGATGTAAGGGTTTGCCTCTCTGCCCAGTGCCCACCCACCCAATCTCCTCCCCTCCCCCTCCCCCAGGTCAGTGTTGGACTGTGACCTGGGAGACAAGGGTTCGAATCCCCACACAGCCATGAAGCTCACTAGGTGACCTTGGGCCAGTCACTGCCTCTCAGCCTCAGAGGAAGGCAATGGTAAAACCACCTCTGAATACCATTTACCATGAAAACCCTATTCAAAGGGTCACCCTAAGTTCGGTCAACTTGAAAGCAGTCCATTTCAATTTTCAAACATGATTGCACAGAAATAAATCCCATTGAACTCAAAAAGTATGCAAATGATCAAACTAGGGTTGCCAGGCCCAGCCTCTAAGAGGTCTTCTGTATCTTTAAAAGTTGTGCAGGGGGAAGGGAGAATTTCACCTTGTGTTTTTTTTCCCATTACAGTGTTGCAAGAAAACCTATACTTGGCAGAATTTTCTCTTCTCTTAAAGATACAGAATCATTCTCAGGCCCTGAGCCTGGCAACCCTAGATCAAACCCATCCTCCCTTCTCCCTCCTATCCCCTCCCTCTTGCCCCTTCCCTCCCCCTTCCTTTGCCCCTCCCTCCCCATCCCGTTCCTATCCCCTCCTCCCCCTCCCCTTCCTCCTCCCTGTGGTTAGTTTTACCTATCTTAAGCATGATTGCATGGAAGTAAATACAATTGAACTCTATAAGAAAGCAAATGATCAAACCTGCCCTCCCTCTTCCTTTGCCCCCCTCCAATACGCTCCTTCCCCCTCCACCTCCCCCATGGTCAGTTTTTCCTATCCTAACCATGATTGCATAGGAGTAAATCCCATTGAACTCAATAAGCATGCAAATGATCAGACCTGCTTTTCCCCTCCTTCCTCTCTCCTCGTCCCTTCTTCCTCCACTCTTCCTTCCTCCTCCTCCCCTGCCCACTCCAGCCCACCGTCCCTCCTCCCTGGTCAGTTTTACCTATCCTAAGCATGATTGCATGGGAGTAAATTGCACTGAACTCAATAAACATGCAAATGATCAAACCTGTCCTTCTCCTCCCCTCCCCCTCCTGCCTGCTCCCATCCCAATCCTCCCTTCTACCTTTCCTCCTCTTCTTCCTCCTCCCCTCCCCATTCCCTGTGGTCAGTTTCACCTATCCTAAGCATGATTACAGGGGAGTAAATCCCACTTAACTCAATAAGCATGCAAATGATCAATCCATTCTGCTGTGCTGATCTTGTTTTAGCAGGGAGGAAGCAACATTATTAAGACAGTTGATATAGTTCAGATGGTCACTTTAAATATGTCTGATTTACTTTGCAATTTTAGTAAAGTTGCCTATAGGAAATCATTTTCTTTTGTTTCTATTTCTGTGAATATGTGAAGTACAGCAACACTTTCCAAAATTTACACTAAAAAAAACTCCAAAAAAATAGTGGAATAATGGCACTGACTTCTGCAGAATAGTGTCCAGTGAACCTCAGGAGTGTCTCAATTTGCGCAAGATAAAACAGTGGTAGGTGAAATATATTACAGCAAAATTCTAGATGTGCTCTATGTTTTTAATTGACCGTGTCCACTTTGCCTTAAATGAAGTGGTTTAAACATAGCAGGCTGAAAACATGCATCCTCTTTTTTCCAACAGCTAGAGTCATTGCTGAAGTAGCAACATATTGTAATCAGTCTGATTTTACATCAAACTGCAGTTTCAGATTCAACTGTTAATGCACTCAAAATAGAAATAGAACATAACCAACAATTTGAAATACAGAAGGCTGTCTTCACCATCATATGACATTGACCAATAAAAAGACATTGAAAATAATAAAAATAAATTTGACACAGATTTCTAGGATGAATAATGAGGGAAATATAGTTTCCTAGGTTAGATTCTCTGTAGAAACATTAGTAACACAGGAAAGAAGCAAAGTAAGAACACCAACAAACATACAAAAATATAATTCTCCATCTTTGGAGATGGCAGGTATTGCCACCACTCACCACATGCTCAGAGGCACATGTTACCAAATTCTTCCAGGCTACACAGTAAGTGGATTGGACTGTGAAAGACCAACCCAAATTGTGTTTGCATTTAGACAAATGTGTAGGGCAATCCAATATCTCAGAGAGGAGGTCAGGTCTCCTGCTCCCCTAGTGCATTCACTATAGCTGCCCAATTTCCCTGATTTTTAAAGTTTGATAGAAATATCTGTGGGCTATAGGTACATTCTTAAACTGCAAGGTTTTTTGCCTGTTAGTGAATCTTAAGATATAAAATATTGGCCCTGTAATTAAGGCTTTCTCTTTCCTTAGACTAGAGCATGCCCATGTGCTTTACATTATAAGTCACTGTTCTTCAACCTTCAATCTGGGTTCCCAGATGTTGTTGGACTATAACTCCCATCATCTCTAGCCAGCTTAGCCACTGGTCAAGAAATCATGGAAGTTGTAGTCCAACAACATCTGGGGACCTAAGGTTGTATTACAGTATTATAAGTGATGCTTTCATGTCTGTTATTAATACATCAATACATTTGTTTCATATCCTGTGTCTGCCTTTGAAAACATGCATAGAAGTTTTCTATTGCTGGGTGTGACAGACATCCATCAGCTCTGGTTGTTAACCATGTTGGCATCCTTTTAGCCCTGGTGGTACCTTTACTTACCTATTGTATACACTCCAGTTCACTTCTAATGTTGTGTTTTTAAGCAACTCCCAAGCATTTTGGAGCCAGTGTGGTGTAATGGTTAAGGTGTTGGACTACCACCTGGGAGACCAGGGTTTGAATCCCCACACAGCCATGAAGCTCACTGGGTGACCTTGGGCCAGTTACTGCCTCTCAGCCTCAGACAGAGGCAATGGTAAACCACCTTTGAATACTGCTTACCTTGAAAACCCTATTCATAGGGTAGCCATAAGTCGGAAGCGACTTGAAGGCAGTCCATTTCCATTTTGACAGTCTAGATCTTGCCTTTCAACTTTCATTTTACCAGTCCTCTCATTTTTGGGAACTGTCCTCTTTTGAAGTCAAATGTGACCATGCTGGATTTTCTTGTCTATTGTCCATTCATATATATGTTTAATTTAATAGCATTATGGTCACTGCTCCCAATCAGTTCAACAACACATCTCGTACCAAGTTCTGGGCACCACTTCAAGTTAAGTCCAGGGTCCCTGTCCTCCTGGTCAATCCCATGATCAACTGTTCTAGGGTATCTAGATGTTTTACCTCTTTGTTGCGACTGGAACACATATATTGCCAGTCTATGCCAGGGTAGTTGAAGACACCCATTACTACAACATTTTCCAGTTTGGATGCTTTTTGATTTCATTTTTCATCTCAAGATTTCCCTCAGCATTTTAATCAGGTGGAAGGTAGAACATCTCCACTACTAAATTACTCTTGGGCCTGGTATCACCACCCACAATGATTCTGTGGAGGCAGGGCCAGCTCCAGGAATGCGGGGGCCCTTGGGCATTAGCCTGCCCTGGACCCCTCCGCTCCCCTTCCGCGATCCCATGGATCTCAAGACAAGACCTTCTGAGCCACCTGCCACCCCCCCGCTTCACCTACCTTTCTCTGCTGTTCATTGCGGCTGTGTGCACTGCGCGCGCAGGGTTGCCATCAATCAAGACGGCGGCCAAGGTTTCCTTAAGGGACTGAAGCCTCTGCTGCCATCTTGGTTGATGGCATCCAGCGCGCGCATTGCTGCCATCAACCAAGATGGCGGCAGAGGCTTCAGTCCCTTACAGAAACCTCGGCTGCCATCTTGATTGATGGCAACCCCACGCGCAGTACGCGCAGCCACAAATAACAGCCGAGAAAGGTAGGCGAAGCGAGGGGGATGGCAGGTGGCTTGGAAGGTTTTGTCTTGCGATCCGCGGCACGGCTCATGCCGCGGATCACAGAAGGGGAGTGGAGGGCCCCTCAGGGAACCCCCAGGGGCTCCTGTAGCTGCAGGGCCCTCGGGCCAGTGCCCAACCTGGCCGCCCCTTAGAACCGGCCCTGTGTGGAGGAGTCTGCCTCTTTTGGGGTTTCTAGCTTGCTGGATTCAATGCTCTCTTTCACATATAGAGCAGCAGCATCTCCAATACATCCTTCCGATATAGTTTATATCCAGGGATAACTAAGTCCCACTGTTTCTCTCCATTCCACCATGTTTCCATTATGCTCATTGTATCCATGCTGTCCTCTAAGACCAAGCACTTCACTTCTCCCATCTTGGCTCAGAGACTTCTAGAATTAGCATATAAACACTTGTATACTCTGTCCCTCTTCAAGTGTCTTTGACACTTTTGTTTTGACCTGTGGTACGTTGTCTTCTCTGAATTGCTATCCTGGGTCCTTGTATCCACAATGCCTAGTTCTATGCCTACCCCATTTAAATTTTCATCATATTTCTTTTGGTCTAACCAGACCCTCCTCAGCTCCTGTCAGCGTTTCCCCCTCAGTCAGTTTAAAAGTTGCTCTGCCACCTTTTTGATTTTAAGTGCCAGCAATCTGGTTCCATCCTGGTTCAAGTGGAACCTGTCCTTTTGTACAGGCCCAGCTTGTCCCAAAATGTACCCCAGTGCCTAACAAATCCAAATCTCTCCTCCCAACACCATTATTTCATCCACGCATTGAGACTAAAAAGCTTTGCCGATCTAGCTGGCACTGCATGTGGAACCGGTAGCATTTCAGAGAAAACTACCTTGGAGGTCCTAGCTTTCAGCATCCCACCTAGCAACCTAAATTTTGCTTCCAGGACCTCATAAGGTCATTGGTGCCAATGTGCACCGTGACCACTGACTCCTCCCCACTATCTTGTCTAGATAGCACTATCAACCAGGCTTTCTAGACAATGGACAATATCCACAGCCATCACACCAGCCAGGCAAATAATTTATTTCATTCATTTATTTATTTCATTAAACTTATAGACCGCCCCATAGCCGAAGCTCTCTGGGCTGTTCACAAGAACAAGAACAACAATAGAAATACATAAACATATACAATATAAAACACAATTTAAAAATACGAAATATTAAGAATTAAAACACTTCCAATATATACAACATGGTTAAAATAATTAAAATAATTAAAATGCCTGGTCGAAGAGGAAAGTTTTAACCTGGCGCCGAAAAGATAGTAACGTTGGCGCCAGGCGTATCTCCTCTGGGAGGGTGTTCCACAATTCGGGGGCCACCACTGAAAAAGCCCTTTTTCGTGTTGCCACCCTTCGAGCTTCCCTATGAGTAGGCACTCAGCGGAGGGTCTTCGATGTTGAGCGTAGTGTACGGGCAGTTTCATGTCGGGGGAGGCGTTCCAACAGGTATGTGGTCCTGTGCCGTGTAAGGCTTTGTAGGTTAAAACCAGCACTTTGAACCGGGCCCGGAAACATATAGGCAGCCAATGCAAGCGGGCCAGAATCGGTGTTATATGGTCGGACCGTCTGGTCCCCGTTAACAATCTGGCCGCTGCATTCTGCACAAGCTGCAGTTTCCGAACCGTCTTCAAAGGCAGCCCCACGTAGAGCGCATTGCAGTTATCTAATTTCGAGGTTACCAGTGCATGAACTACTGAAGCGAGGTTCTCTCTGTCCAGATAGGGATGTAACTGGGCCACCAGCCGAAGTTGGTAAAAAGCACCCCGTGCCACCGAGGCTATTTGAGCCTCCAGCGACAGGGATGGATCTAAAAGAACACCCAAGCTACGAATCTGAGCATTCAGGGGGAGTGCAACCCCATCCAGAACAGGTCGAACATCCACCATCTGGTGAGGAGAACCACCCACCAGCAGCATCTCAGTCTTGTCTGGATTAAGCCTCAGTTTGTTAGCTCTCATCCAGTCCACTGTCGCAGCCAGACATCGATTCAGCACGTCGACAGCCTCACCTGAAAAAGATGAAAAGGAGAAATAGAGTTTGCGTGTCATCAGCATACTGATGGCAACGCACTCCAAAACTCCTGATGACCGCACCCAGTGGCTTCATGTAGATATTAAAAAGCATGGGGGACAGAACTGACCCCTGAGGAACCCCATATTGGAGGTCCCAGGGTGCCGAGAAATGTTCCCCAAGCACTACCCTCTGGAGACGGCCCGCCAAGTAGGAGCGGAACCACTGCCACGCAGTACCGCCCACTCCCAGATCAGTGAGTTGTCCCAGAAGGATACCATGGTCGATGGTATCAAAAGCCGCTGAGAGATCAAGGAGAATCAGCAGGGTCACACTCCCCCTGTCTGTCTCCCAACAAAGGTCATCATACAGGGCGACCAAGGCTGTTTCCGTGCCAAAACTGGGCCTAAAGCCCGACTGAAATGGATCCAGATAATCGGTTTCATCCAAGAGTGTCTGGAGCTGGTTGGCAACCACTCGTTCCAGGACCTTGCCCAGGAATGGGACATTAGCTACCGGCCTATAGTTGTTAAAATTTTCCGGGTCCAGGGACGGTTTCTTCAGGAGTGGTCTTACTGTCGCCTCTTTCAAGAGGCCAGGGACCACTCCCTCCCGCAAAGAAGCGTTAATCACCGCCTTGGCCCAGCTGGCTGTTCCAGTCCTGCTAGCTTTTATTAGCCAAGAAGGGCAAGGATCCAACCTAGAAGTGGTTGCACGCACCAGTCCAAGCACCTTGTCAACGTCCTCAAGCTGTACCAACTGAAACTCATCCAAAAAATCAGGACGAGACTGTGCGCTGGACACCTCAATCGATTCAACTGCTATAACATTGGAGTCCAAGTCCTGGCGGATGCAAGAGATTTTATCCTGGAAGTGCCTAGCAAATTCGTTAGAGCACGCCTGAGATGACTGCACCATGTCCATAGGGCCAGAATGTAATAGCCCTCAGACAATTTTAAAGAGCTCCGCTGGATGGCAGATAGATGATTTAATGGTGGCAGCAAAATATTGCTTTTTTGCTGCTCTCACTGCCCCTAAGTACAACTTAGTATAGGCACTTACCAGTGCATGATTGCATCCGTCAAGAGTCCGCCTCCATCTGCACTCAAGCCGTCTCCTATGCTGTTTCATCGCTCTCAGCTCCAAAGTAAACCTGCAGTCTGTATGCCCATCGTACAACTGTCTACATTCCTAATGATCAAACCACCCACTACACTCCCTGGAGAAGTATTCTTGGCACGAGAGAATATCTGCTCATCCCCAAGGAATAGATCCTTTCTAAAGGATCATTTCCCTTTTCCTCAGAGCGACACTCTCCTTCCCCAAGGCCCTCATTCTCCATAATGGCAGGGGAGGTATCATCCTGGGAATGGGACAAAGCTATAATGTCTCTAAAGGCTCATCCATCAACATCTCTGCCTCTCTCACCTTTTCCAGATTAGCCACCTTGTCTTCAGGGAAATGAACTTATTCCTGGGGAGCCAGGAGCTCATTGCAGTCAAAATGATCAAGGGAGTGGAATGCCTCCTTTATAAGGAAAGGCTGCAGCATTTGGGCTTTTTAGTTTAGGGAAAAGGCAAGTAAAAGGTGACATGATAGAGGTGTATAAAATTATGCATGGCCTGGAGAATGTGGACAGAGAAAAAAAACTTCTCCCTTTCTCATAACACTGGAATTCGTGGACATCCAACAAAGCTGAATGTTGGAAGATTCAGGGCAGAGAAAAATGTACTTCTTCAACCAGCGCATAGTTAAACTATGGAATTTGCTCCCACAAGAGGCAGTGATGGCCACCAATTTGGATGGCTTTAAAAAGGATTAGACAAATTCATGGAGGATAAGGCTATCAGTGGTTACTAGCCATGATGGCTGTGCTTTGCCTCCATAGTTGGAGGTGGGATGCTTCCTGTTATCAGTTAGTCAAAACTGCAGGAGGGGAGAGTGATCTTGCACTCAGACCCTGCTTGCAGGCTTCCCATGGGCAACTGGTTGGCCACTGTGAGAACAGGATGCTGGACTAGATGAGCCATTGGCCTGATCTGGCAGGCTGTTCTTATGTTCTTATCAGCTCACGAAGTTCTTTCACTTCTCTTAGCTGAAAAAATAGAGCCCCACTGCATGTACGGACTGCTGCTTTTGAACCCAGACTTGTGTCACCTGCAGAGTGCATATGTGCACCAAGAATGGCAGTGTTCACCTCACACATTTTTGGAGTGTGTGCATGCACGCGTACCATGTTTTCTGCTTTGTAGTTACAATCATATTATATTTTTCTAAAGACAAAATTAAAGGCACTGATACTGCTACTACTAGGGAAGAGCTCTTTGAAGAGAGCTCTGGGAGGTTCTCCTTTGGCAGTGCTCCAACATGAGACGATTTATAGCACACTCTGACCTTGGTAAAGACTTGGTAACTGTACTTTCTCAGTAGTCATTTTTCTTCCCTTGTTGTCTGGATCACCAATCATTTTTCACTCTGCTTGACCCTTGACCTAACTAGAGGAAGCAATAATTACACTTTTTCTTAGTACCTGTTACAACTATTGTGGGATTTACTTATTTATTTTTTAGGTTTGAGTATAGCAGTCTGTAAGCAGTGCCATGAAAAGAAGTTATAATCCACTGCATGAAGGCAGTTTTTTATTGTGATCTCTTCTAACTGTTGTGTGCCCACACTCAGATTCTGGAGTCCCCTCCGCCCAGTAGGAAAGGGAGTTATTTTGCCACTATCATTCTTGCTGCCTTTCGCTGGCTGGAGAGGACTTACAGTGCTGTTACTTTAACTATGGGTTCTGAATCATGCCACACACATGTGGCACAATTTTCCATAGATAAAACATCTATTTTCATGGATGAATTTACCACCCGACCCACCCACAGACAGTCCCATGATCTGAAGAAATGTATGTTGCTCTTATGTTCACCCTTAACGGCAGTCATCAATGCATTCAACCCCAGTGTCGTATCACAAACTACTTTTGAGTTCAAAAGCAGTTTGTAATGTTGCAGCAAGAGAGCATTGTTCTCTTGGGAAGGAGGCATTGCCCATAAGCATGTCATCCTGTGCAAGTGTATGTTGTTGAATCGTTATACCCTGATGTTTTTCTCTTTCAAGACTGTTAAATGCTCACTTCTTGATCTTTTCCTCCATCCTTGAAAGCTGATCTATTGTGCAGTTCAAAATTCTGCTGTAAGTGAAATCGGCATATGAAAGTAATGCATGCATTTTAAAATCAGTAATTCTTTCAAAAGGAAAAAAACCTAATGAAGCATATTCTCAGCAAAGCTCTGAATTGCCTAGGAATGTAAATTTTGGGCATATGTGTGGTGCTCATGATATTCAAACTGACGTGCCATTGACTTACAAACTTACAAACCAGTTTCTAGTAAAGTTTTGGTCTCTGGGAATCTCATCTTATTCTTGTGCATTGTCATTGTGCTTTACTGCCATGTCTCAGTTGCAGGGACGGCGTCAAGCATGACTAGACCCTTGACACCAGTTTGCCCCAGGCCCGCGGCATCTACCCACACACCCTGCCTACCTCCCTCTCATCACTATGCATGCAAATGCCTGCCATGAACCAAGATGGCAGAAGGGGTGTTAGCCCTTTAAGGGAAGCCTCTGCCATCATCTTGGTTGATGGCTGGTATGCACGGGCAGCACACACAACATTCACAGCAATGGGAGAGGTAGGTGGAGTGTGCATGCGGGCTTATTGAGTCCTGCACAGTCTGTATGGGGTGGTGGTGCCTGGGAGCTTCCTCTCTGCAACCTGCAGCAGGGTCAGGAGTCGACGCTGTCATGGATTGTGGAGTGGGAGCACTACACTCCCACCCTAAGGAAGGGCCCTTCAGGAGCCCTTGGCCAGGGCCCAACCTGGCCACCCTCTGGTGCTGACCCTGCTCAGTTGCCCCATCTTTTCATGCATCTGGTCATGATTTGCTCTTTCTCTCATAAATAATAGCCACATTTTTGTGCACCACTTAGGTTTGTCACATCAGATCTTAGTGCTAAACCATTTTAAACCTTTGGATTAAAAACAACCCCACAGTTGGTACTTTTGAGCTGGAAGCTGTTTTTTACTAAGAAATCTAAGCAAAGCAATAATGTATGAGGTACAAACACTATATCTATGTGCTGTAATACAAAGCATTCCACCCTAATCACATTATATGTGGCAGGTGGAATTATCTGCAAAGAATTTGTATTGGGAATCCATGATTTTCAAGCACATTAGAAAAAGTGAAGAGTAGCAAAAAAGAAAGAAAATCCTTGTCAGCAGCTGATATGTCTCTTATTTGTTCCTTATGGCTTTGCCAGGTGTAGCCAAATTCAGGTGATGCATTTAATTACAGTATTCAAACTCAGCTGGCCGTGCAAGCTGTTTGGGTGGTCTGTTTTTAAATGTGGATTTATCCGCATTTACAGTCCTTCATCCTGTCTTTGTCTCATTTAGATTTGTTTAATGAAGAATTCCTGTCTGTCTTGGAGACCTTCCACTGCCAAAGTTAAGAAAGCACATAAATATAACAAGTTTTTCTTTTTCTTTTCAGCAATGTTTATTTCTGTTCCATCTAGATAGGAGCCTTACCGCAGATGGGCTTAAACAGAGTGTTGCTTTGACCTTCCTCTATCTCTGTTCACTTTCCTCGAGACATTATAAAATAACAATCAAACCTTCATTGGCTTTTGAGGCTCAATATCTGTAAAATAATCCAGCTGTTTAGAGAGAATAAATGGCTTCCTGACAGGGTGAAAACTCAACTTTCAGTCTTCCATATCAATGCTTGTTTCTGAACTTCTTTTGTTTCAGGCAAGGTGGTACATTCTCCATACCACCAAGCTGTTGATTTAGTTCAGTTCAAATGACTATCAAAGGAGGTGCTGATTTTTCAGATATGAAGGATAGATCTCTCTGAAACTTTCACTGTGCTTGTTTTTGTTGCTCAGTAACTGACTGCCATCATTGTGGAAGTCAAATCCTCAGATACATTACCTGTGTAGCTATACTTTTATTGTGTGCATGGTGATAAGTCATCCTCTTCTGAGCACCCATAAATGAAATGCTTCCTTTTGGAACTCTTTGGCACCTAGATTAGATTAGATTCAACATCCACAGATATATGTAATATAGTGCTTCTACAATGAATATCTGAACACATTGCTATGCGTGTTTTCAAAAATAACAGTTTATATTGTTTTGCCAAGGTGGAAAATACTGCTGAAAATGAAAGAAAAGAAGAAAAAATAAATTTAAAAAAACCTCATCCAGTCTAGCTAAATGTATGAGATATCTTTAGTATGGAAACTAGAGGGAATGCTTGGGAGTGTTGGGCCCATAGTGAAATGAAGTACTTGTCCTTTGCCAGCTGAACACTGCTGTCCACTGGTGAGGTGGGGTGCAAAGAGTGTCAAAGCAATACAGTTCAAACAAGATGCAGTATGAATATGTGCTAAAGGTGGAGGGGAAAGACGTGGGAAGGAGTTGCAGCAGTTAAACACAAAATAATATGACCCCCCATTCCTTTGCTTACCTGTGTGGGGTGCTCTGCTCTGCACCCCCACTTCTTAGACTGGAGTTAGCATGGTGTTGGGTGGCTGTTCCTGAAGTCATGGGGCAGAACACCTGTGAGGGTACTAAGAAGACAAATACTAGCAGTGTGCTTGTTCCTGTGTGTGTTCTGGAAACAGGCTGTTTTGTGCAAAGTGCTCCATTTGCATCCAGCATGCCCAGTGTGGCTTTTTCTCCATAATTCCCCAACACCAAAGTTCCCCCTTGCGAGCAATAAGTGAGCATGAGGTTGAGACCAGAGAGACAGAGCCCCATGCTGCACTCCCTAGCATCCGAGGTATTGTCTCCTGTTTGGGGTTTATATCCTAGTGGTGGTATGCTGGGATGGGGTGCTGAGTTTCTCCATACTATGTTCTGTTGTGGCAATGTGAATGAGGCATTTGTTGACGTGGGGGTGGCCATTTTTATCCCCCCCCCACTTCCCTTGAAGTCAGTGGACAGGGGATTATTTGTGATAGATCTAGAGCTTGTGAACAGTTGCACCATTGCTGAGGGAGTGTGACCATGAAATGAAGGGTACAAAATATGTTGTAAATGCACCTTTCCCTGTGCTACCCATGTCCTGCCTGTGACTCCTTCCCATGTTTGGCATTTCACTGGAATATTTTCACCAACAGAACAGCTCTACTGACAGAATGTAAGCCGCCCTGAGTTCCAGCTTTGGAAAAAGGGCGGGGTAAAATTAAAATAATGATGATGATGATGATGATGCTCAGCTGGTGTATTTATCCATAGCAGTGGCATACCTGGTATAGCAAGGCTTCTTGAATCCAGTGGCCCCTCAGCCAGTGGATCATCAGTATAAGATTACACCCTTAATTCCAGATTTAATTTTGTTCTTGGCTGATAGGAAAATTGTAAGTGTGCCTCAAAGTAAAAGTGACACTGAGTTTGTACCAGCACCTTAGGTAATTTTTAATATTTTCTCACCATAGTGTGCTCCAGAGGTGTGTCTGGATTTATCTGTAATGAAAGAAATTTAGAGCCTGTTCACATAATACAGTTGATACAGCTGATATTCCCCCACCCCTGCACTTCAGAACAAGGAGGGATTGAAAGTGTGTCCTCCCCTTCACCTCATATACAATATAATGTCTCAGATGGGGAATCCTCCATTTATTTGAATGTGGAATCTGCCTAATTAGAGAGTTGGATGGGGGGTGTAAGGGAAATCCCACTTTCAAGCAAATATAGTAGGTTGTATCCAACTAAGTTTTGCTCTGAGTAGACCAATTAAATTAATAGGCTTAAGTTTGTCATGTCCATTAATTTCAGTGGGTTTACTCTGACTATGACTAACCCAGTATCTCTTGCTTCTAGCAATATGTTCTACACCCTGTGAGTTTGCATAGAAGCCTGGTACAGACTCCCAGTTCCACCATTTGTAGAGACTGGGGATGGGGTAAGGGGTGATACCTTCTGAAAAGGCTTTCTATCAACACAATAGCTGGGTTCCTCACCATAGAATAACAGTTTACACTTTTCTAGGTCAATTTCCACACACACACACACCTTCCTTCCCTTGTGAGCTGTCTGGCAAAGAAGCATGTCACAGTCTCTTCCCTGTAGTGAGAGCCTTCATGCAACTGTAAATGACTGTATTCCTTTCTCTGTGTACACTTGCTTAATGATGCACAATGTCCCATCTGTCTTTGAGACACATGTGTGTTTTGTGGGAGAAACAATGCAGGCTGTTAAGACTAATTTATTATCTTACTCCCAGCTTAAACTGAAATATTTAAACATCTCCTCTATATCCAGCTCCTTAAGCATCCTTCGTTCCTGTCATGAAGTCTTTAATTTTACTTGTAAAGGGGGGGGTGAGAGGGGAGGAAAATGCAACCCTTGAATGCCATTAGAAGGGAGTTGCAGATAGATAGCAGTGAGGTGAAAGACTGCACGACAGGCCTCCTCATCTGCTCATCATCTCTGGCTACACAATACACCCGCTCTCCTTGGGTGGTCTGCAAGGAATGGCAAAGAACAGCACATACCTTGGGCAGGGCCCCAGCCTGCAAGGCTTTCTCCCTCAGTGACTCCAGCACAGACTTCCATTATTTTATTTCAGTTAACATATGGAACAGCAGCAACAACCACTGCCACTTTTTGAAGCAGTGGATTACTGAAAGGTTTGCTTTTTTAAGAAGCAAAACCACCTGTTTGTGGGGGATATAACATAGGACTTCGGTACAATTTTTTCTTAATTTTTTTTAATTGCTCTCAGATAAATTGGGATCTTTTCCTACACTGACAACTAGGCCATGACATATTCACACACTGCTGGATGAAGGCCACAGGCTCCTCCAGCTTTGTTGATTTCCAAGAGGGCAGCCTGAGACCCTCAAGTTCACCATCTTCTCTAAATGCTGCTGTATGCAAAAGGGAAGGGTGATGTGAGGGGACCTTCCCATTTCCAGCAACTCCAGGGCTGACTGTTTTTTTCAACAGACACTGCTGAGCTTTCCTACTGATCTGTGCTGGACTACATTCTTATTTTTAAAAAAGATTTACATTTATAGTTGAGCAGAATATACCATAATCAAGGATAATGCCAATGACAGGGAACTGTAATGTACTTCAGTATCAAAATACAATATTCAGCATGCCCAGGGAGCCCTAAACAGAATAGAATTGTATTGTAGGGAGAATTCAGTAAATGTTGAGGGTGGAGGATTTGGTAACTGGTTGTTTGAAGCTGCCAACATAGAGGACTAGCTCCAGGTTTGAGGAGGCCTCAGCAAAGTGCCCTGTGGTGGGCTCCCTCCTATGTGGGTGTGCCCCAATAGGTTTCCTTGGAAGTGGCAGGAAGAAGTGCTCCAGTCCTCACCAGGCAGATTGCATATGAGCACCATTTTATTTTCCCACAGTACTCCAGAGCAATGGTACATAAAAGACATTGTCAGAAATTGAAATGGGGCTCACTAACCTAGCTCTACCATTCTTATTAGAGTGCTGGGGAAACTGGCATCTGTTCAAGACACTGCGCTGATGCACTATGCGCTGTTTGGATGCATATTTCAACACAATAACTTGAAAAACATGAAAGCAGCTTAAGACAGAGCATGGGAAACGTTAGTGCTGCTGTGTGTCTCTGAGGCACAGCATTCATGTGACCAAGAAGTGGCCAGTGTGGTGAGGCGCTGCTGCCATCATGATAGTGGCGTTGCTGCTGCTGTGGGCAGGGGAGGGTAGTGGTGAGATCAGGGCTGCTCAGGCACACCACTGGAGCAACCCAGTGCTGCTGCTGCCGGTGCACCCATGCACTCCCAACCTTGTTGCTCCCCTGCACCATCCAGATAAGTGCCAGCTATGTCACTATCAGGATGGTGGTGGTGCGGCTCTGTCCCACTATGCTGATCATTCTTGATGTGACTATTCACCTTAAAAAAAAGAAAAGTGAGTGCTTTGTCACCTCTGCTGTCCCCCACTCCTTTAGGGGCTTTCAAGAGGGCAACAGAGTTGCCAACTTTTCAACCTGTAGCTATCTTTTTTTAAAGCAGTTTGATTTGCAGCAATTACTAGGCGATAATAAGGTTTATCTCCATACTAGGTCATGGTATGAAGGTACATGGTGCAGTGACATTCCTGAAGTCAAGCAGGTATGCCTTGGGCACTCTGCCTATACAATCTTGAATTCCTTCACAGCAGAGTGACCAGATACATACAGTAAATCTAATAAATAAACACAAAGCTTCATCTCTTGATTTCTGCACACAAAATCTATTAGAGGCTAGGTCTTTCTTTTCTGACCAGCTGGCAACCCTAGTGAATAGACATTTACTAGGATCCCCTTCGCTGGATGTCTTCAAGCAGAGGCTGGACAGCTATCTGCGGGAGATGCTCTAGCTGTGGATTTCCTGCTGTGAGCAGGGGGTTGGACTCGATGGCCTACAAGGCCCCTTCCAACTCTATGATTCTGTGATTCTATGACATCTGTTGTGGATAATGTATAAAATATCCATTGAGTAACAATTCAGTTTGCATAATTGTAGAGTTGGAACCCTGGAAACCATCTAACTCAGCCCCCTGCCCTATGCCACTTAAAAGCACATAAAACTGGTACAAACTGAAGTGAAAATATCCAAGGAAGAAGATTTTGCATCCTTTAATAGGTTTTGATCAGAAGTTCAACTGATCTTCATAGCTATTTTCCCTAACAATGCTCAACATAAATCTGGGCCTGGGCTCCTGCTGGGAGGAAGGGCGGGATATAAATCAAATAATAAATAAATAATAAATCTACCTTCTCTGGTTTTAAGCATTGCTCTGTGTCCTTTCTTCAGTTCAGCTGCTTTGGAGAAATCTAGAATGGCTGAGTGGGTGCTTCATGATTTATCAAGATTAACATCCACCCAAAGTAGTTGCATGCCTATGGGAAAATGTACAGATACAGTGTGGGTTAAAAATGGAACACAGGAAGCTGCTTTATTCTGAGCCAGGCCATGGGACCATCTAGCTTAGTGCTGTCTTCACTGACTGGCAGTGGCTCTCCAGGGTTTCAGAGATGGGACATTCCCAGCCCTGTCTCCAAAGATTGAACATGGGATGTTCTGCATACAGAGCAGATGCTCCGTTACTGAGATGCTCAGTCACTGTGGCCCTTTCCTCAAATGTTTTTTTCCATCAGAATGATGAAATCATTTACCAAAATAATTCTACCCTGGGCTCCTTCTGGGAGGAAGGACGGGATACAAATGTAACAAAGAAGTAATAAATGAATACATAAATTCCATATAACGCTTATGTCCTAGGCATAATTTCTTGTGCTAATGTCAAAATTTTGATTTTAAAATGGCCCTGCTTTGGATACAAACTCGCACTAAAGCACAGTCATGGGTTCCCTTCTTACTAGTGCTTCCTTGGTACTTAAGGAATCTTTTGATTGGCTGCAGGTAACTAAAACTACCAAACATTCTGGTGAGGTTAGTCTGAAAGAATGGGAAACACTTCAGAGAAGTTGCAGGAGAACTTCAGAAAGAGGGTGGTGTGCTTTCTTTCCTTTTTTATAATTGCAAAAACTAAGTCAATACATACCCTGCTAAAATTGCAGTTCCTTTCTCTGAGAGAGTCAATCCTATTTAGCAAGGATCAAAGGGGATTCTGAAGTCCTGACCATGATCTCACCAATGTTTTATATGTGGAGGGGATATTTTATAAATCATGGACTGGTCAGAGGATTTCTTTCCTGGAGGACTAAACTGGTAGTTATTTGAGCTCACGAGGATAGTTTCAGTCAACGGTGATCTCTCTAGCTACATTGCTGCCTTGAGCTTTGCTAATTTTAGAAATAGGTATGTGAAAGTTAAATCACAAGCAAATAGCTTTACATCTCTCCTTATAATCTTGTGAGGTAGGTTTTTGTTTCCCTGGTTTACAGATTAGGAATGGAGGCTGAGATGTAGTGATAATGTGCAAGGCCACCATCAAAAGGTATATCTGATTTCATACTACCAAAAAAACAGATTGGAAAAAAGAGTTCCATGATAAAATAGCAATGGTAAAATATATCTGTCATTCTCTTCAGCAAAATCCTGAGCATAGATGATCCCACATAGCAAATAGGCTGTCAAATGAAAAGACTCAAGTTTTTGTTTTTCTAAATTCCATCCTTTTAATATACCCTGTCATTTTCTGTTTGATTAAATAGGCTGCTGTGGTAGTGGTATTCAACTTTGCCATGGTTCTGTTAATTTTTCCTGCTATTTTGAGTATGGATCTCTACCGCCGTGAAGATCAGAGATTGGATATCTTCTGTTGCTTTACAAGGTGAGTTAATAGGATGACTGCATAGACTTCATCATTTTGAATAGACATTTTGCCATTGACTGCATGATTCGTACACACATTCCTTAAGATGGATTTAGGTGGCTGCTTTCAATCTTCCGGTGCTCCAACTGCAAGGGGACCAAAATATCTGTAGCCTCTCTGTGTGAGTGGAGAACCAAGCTTTGTTGCTATCCCAGTGTCCATGATTTCAAAGTGTGAGAATGTGGTGGCACTTAAATTGCCACATGGTTGGAAAATACAGTTGATAAAGCTGTCTACTCAGTTAGAGCCACGGTTTGGAAAGTTTTAACAGAAGCCACCGTGCCATTAAGTGGTGGTATAACACCATCCTTAGTGTGATCAGCAAGGGAAGCTATTAATGGCATGCTTTCTGTGTGAATAGTTTCCATTGCCAGGACTTGTTTGATGCCAACAGGTGTAAACCTACCATCTGCTCTGTTCTGTTGTTGTTTTCCTCCCAGCCAGCATTACAGATTGTAGCCTCTTTCCCATTTGAAATGTAAACAAAGACCAGCTTCCACATGCAAAGGCTGAAGGCCTGTTTTAGAAATTAAAAAGTAGTGGAGCTGCAAGCTGTACACCAATAATCAAGACACTTATCTATCAACTAGAGGTTTGAATGCAATTTAAAATTTGCTTCCAGTTAAACAGTGGGGCTGATTAAGGAGAAAGATGTTAATTTTGATGGTTTTTGGAGGATCTGCTGCCAAGGAAGGAAGACACACAGGTGCACTGGTTAATTTATCATAAGAAAAGCCTGCTAAATCTGGCCAGTGGCCCATCTAGCCCACCATCCTGTTCTCACAGTGGCCAACCAATTGCCCATGGGAAGCCCGCAAGCAGGATCTGAGTACAAGAGCACTCTCCCCTCCTATGGTTTCTAGCAACTGGCATACAGAAGCATACCGCCTCTAACTATCCCTGTACCACATTTGTTGAAAACAATGGGGGAGGAGAAATAATCCATAGACGAATTTTCCTTGCAGTTTCTTTACAAGGCTAGCACATAGCGTACTTTACAGGATGGAACTGTTATGGTTCTCCTTCTAACAATCAGAGCTGTTTTTTCCTATGAATATGGCTATCACATTTACATTGCATGTATAACATCATGTATGACAAGTTCACATTTGTCCAATTAGTTGTGTATACTACATGTAGTATACATACATTGGAAGCCCTTGCTATGTGTACTATCCTACTGCATAAGCATGTGACAAAATAAGACAAAGGATGGTTTGTCACCCATTATTTCATAGAAGCATTTTTTCTACATGAACCCAAATTTTATTAGAGAAAATATTAAAGATGTTGCATCTTTTTAGCAATGAGGTCAGACTTTTATTAAATTATCTTGCACTTGGATCCTTAAAAATATACTTTAATAGTTTGTAGCATGGCAGAAGGTGCTAGATGGCTCTCCTGGGGTAGGAGTTCCATAAGCTGGGTATTACAATGGAGAATACCCGTTCATGTGTCCCTGCCACCTGAATCTCAGATGGAGACAGGCTTCCCAGGTTGATTTTGGTGTCTAGACAGCTGCTAGATACTTAATGAGGAAATTGTCCTAAAATGTCTTGGTCCCATATCATTTAGGGCTTTAAAGGTTAAATCTAGCATTTTGAATTGAGCCCAGAAACATAAAACATATGGGTTTATTTACTCTCATCAGTTCAAAGTCAAACAATCAACATTAAAATATGGTGACAGCATGAAACGGACATACAAACACACAAAAAGACAGTTGTATATTGACCTTGTGCTGCATATTCAATGGATCTATTTTTTAAATATCATCTTTGGAAACCTTTCCCAACTCATGCCCTCTAGATATTTTGGACTACAACTTCCATCAGCCACAGACGGCATTGCCAAGTCGCAGTCCAAAACACCTGAAGGGCATCAGGTTAGGGAAGCTGTAACTTTGCTTGAAGTTAGAACACGAAATCCAACTGCTGCTTTGTTAAACCAGTAATGTTTTAGGCAGGAGCCTATTCTCTTGTACTTTGTAAATTGTCATGCATACTGATGGTACTTTATTTATATAGAATCTGCCATAACTCTTCTGGTTACAGCCGCAGTGTACGTAAATATTTCTACCGTTTTTCTTTCAGCCCATGTGTCAGCAGAGTGATTCAGATTGAACCTCAAGCATATGCAGAGACGGGTGACAACACAAGTTATAGCCCTCCACCACCCTACAGCAGCCACAGTTTTGCACACAAAACTCAAATCACAATGCAGTCCACAGTCCAGCTGCGCACTGAATATGACCCTCACACTCAGATTTACTATACCACAGCAGAACCTCGCTCAGAAATATCTGTACAACCAGTCACAGTGACACAAGATAACCTCAGCTGCCAGAGCCCAGAAAGTGCAAGTTCAACCAGGGATCTCCTTTCCCAGTTCTCAGAATCTACCCTGCATTGTCTTGAGCCACCCTGTACTAAATGGACACTGTCCTCTTTTGCTGAAAAGCAGTATGCGCCATTCCTATTAAAATCAAAAGCAAAGGTAACATCTCTGATTGCTTTTGTTTTGCTTTGTGTGTGTTTGCAGCAGGAATGCAGCATGCCCTATCCCTTTAAGAACACCTTGATTGTATCAACCATTGCTAGCCTATTCAGTTGTGGGAGAGGCATGAGTTTATGTCACTGGGGGATGAAAAAGCATCTTTCCAAAGAGCCCCAAAATTCCTAAAGCAGAAATGGGGAGACCTTTGGTTCTCCAGATATTGTTGAACAACTTCCATTAGCCTCAACCAGTGGTCTAGCAACATCTGGAGGGGCACATGTTCCCCATCTTTGATTTAAAGATTGAAGATGAAGGTTCCAACTGGTTTTTGCCTACTTCTACAGATGCTTCAGTTAAGGCCTGCGTCCTGGGAATGTCTCCTCCTATATGAGCCCTTCTGATAGTTAGGATTTGCAAGTGCTACCATCGTATTCCATCCCATGTGGTGGCCAAATTGGTCTCTGTAAGAAGCAAGGCCTTTTATATTGCTGTCCCAGTGCTTTAGAAGAGTAATGATTTTGGAACATGAATGGATTAATAAACTGGTGGGGGGTATGAAAAGAGAAAAGGGGGAAGGGATTAGAGCAGGGGTGACTAACCTGTGGGTCACCAAATGTTGTTGGCCTCCAATTCCTAGCAGCTCCAACCAGCATTGCCAATGGAGAGGGATGATGGGAGTTATAATCCAACAACACTTCGTGGGAGGGGGAGGTTTACCATCCTTGGATTAAAAAGATAAATACAAGAGAGGTGAGCAGCAACAGTGTGCTAAATGTTTAAAACTAAATGCTTCATGAAATTGTTTTTATTTTATTTTTTAAAAACTCTTCATTTAAAAAATCAAAAATTGTGTATGAAGACAAAATGTTTAATGCACATAAGATCAACAGAAACTAATAAAATAATCCATACAAGCAACAAGTAGCAGCAAAATTAATTGAATCTCAAAGACCTTTTGGGAGGGAAGAGACGGCCAAGAGGGAAATGCTTTCTCAGCCATACTGACATTTTTACATATCTAGCTGATACACTGAATCTGGTCTCTGTTCAAACCAATTAGGTCCCTCTGGTGAAGTATCCTATCCTGTAAGGGAACCTCCCTTCCCAGTTCTTGTTAGGAGGGGGCCCAAGTCCCAGGTCTTTTGCATCTTCTACCCCTTCCTCTCTAAATCTTAATTTTCTGCTCTTGCTTACAGGGTGGCTGGGCAAAGCACAGTACTGGAGAGGCCTCAGCTACCTGCCACCTTAATTTGACCAGAGGCAAATTTGTGCCATGGGCCTGTGCCCTGAGTCTGTCAAGTAGCCAGAGATAAATAGAGCTTGTGTACCTTTAACTGATTTAATCAACTTATTTAATGAAATCTTGATAAGCTGCTCTAAGGAAAGAGGCACACTTTCCTGACATTCCAGACCTTTACAATGTGTCAGAGTTTACTCCAATATCTCCTCATGCTGACATTCTTAAAAACTATAAGCCTTTCTTGCATGAACCTGAGGAGCAACCATAATGAGTCCATCAAATGAGCCTGTGCATATTAAACATATTATACTACACTGATAGACAGTTATGTCCCCTAGTTTCACAAAACAAGTCCTAACTACAGTCATTTTGCTAACGAAAATGGCGATCCTAGAGTGAGGCTGGTGCAACATGGCACAGAGACTCAGGCTTAATTGAATGTGAGGGGCAAAATCCACATGAACAAGTAGTCTGGAGATTTGTTTTCCTCATTAGACAATACTAAATTCAAATTGTTGAGGCAACCAAATACATTGAGCTGGCATGTTGGGCAATCAGTATACCTCCTTGCTAAGGGTAATTTATAGAAGATGGGAAATCACACAATCCATGCGTAAGCCATGGAGCTTTGTGCTAAAAGAAATAGTTCTATACTGATATTGCAAGGAGATGTAGCTGTTTTGTAGTGTGAGACTCTTCTAAATGCTGTCACCTCTTTATTTGTACAAGATAACCCCCCCCTTTTTGTTTCTTCTTTTGCAGATTGTGGTGGTTTTTCTTTTTCTGGGGTTACTTGGCCTCAGCCTTTATGGAACAACCCGTGTGAGAGATGGACTTGATCTTACAGACATTGTGCCACGGGAAACACGGGAATATGACTTCATTGCGGCCCAGTTCAAGTATTTCTCATTCTACCACATGTACATAGTTACGCAGAAAGCGGATTATCCCAACATCCAGCACTTACTATATGAACTGCACAAAAGTTTCAGCAATGTGACGTATGTTTTGTTGGAAGAAAACAAGCAACTTCCCAAAATGTGGTTGCACTATTTTAGAGACTGGCTACAAGGTAAAGGGAAAAAAAACACCACAGCACAATAACTCATCCAGATTTTCTGTGAATGTACTTTTCTGTTTTTATTCTTTCATCGCAATAGTTTTTATTTTTATTATTTCCTCCTATAGGATCCCTTTACATTTCATGTATTGAGATTTCTTTCCTTAGTACTGGACTGTTAAAAATTTAACGGGTTGATTGGGGTACCCCTATGCTAGTTTCGTATGAGTTAACCATTCATTTATTTTAGCTGCTTAGATTTATAGCCTGTCCTATCACAAGGGTTCAAGGCATGTTACACTGGATATATATGCACGTGTTAACAACATAACCCTTACTCCCAATAATTTAATATACTATAATGTTTTTTTTTAAATTACGGGAAGGAGGGATTTGTATTTTTCCACTTCGTAAGTTTGTCTTATTCCAAGTGTCCTCAGCAACAAAAGTTTTCTTAGTGGGTGCTTTGACTTTTTTTAGATGATATTGGAATAACTAGATTTCAATAGTTGCTCTGTGCTTCTGCCCAGGTGCTGGAGGACTGTTTGTGCCACGTTTTGGCAGGCTTGCTCCATTTGCTGCTTTTCTTCTAAACCTGTTTGGTTTAAGAAGCGAGTTTTATTGTGACTTACTATATGGGAGGCAACTTAAAGGAAGCTGAGGAAGGGTTTGTAAATGTGAGCTGCATCCAGAGCCTAAGGCAGTGTCATTTAAGCCATGTTTTCTCCTTCCAACACTCTTATCTCTTTATAGCTGTTGCTAACCCATCAGATCTGTAATGATGGTTTTGATTACGGCTTCTCGGTGCAGCTGTGAGGTGGGTCGGTGGATTCTTCTCCCCACCACCACCCTTCTCCCCCTCTCCCCCTTCTATTCCTTAGACATGTGGTTCATTCATCTCTTCTCACACAGCCTCCTTGTGCTGGGCTGTGGCTTACTGTTCTAAATCTGATCCAAATTTGTGCAGAGAGGTATTTTGGCCCCCCTCCCTGCCTTGAAAGGGGTAGCAAAGAGGAAAATAACAGTTGAGAGTGAATAGGTGTTGGCTGTGATCTTTACACGTGCTGGCAGCAGATCCTACAACTTGTATTAGCTACACAAGTTGAACAGATGGAACAAATTGACAAAATCGTGTTCACTCATGCTGTGCTCAAGAAGGAGCTGAGTTGCTGTTTGAAGTCTGAAAGTTGGAGTGTGGGTTTCTTTTTCCTCCGGCTTTGCGGTGGAATTTCTGGTCGTGTTGTTGTGTAACCTGTGGCTTCAGCACCTAGCGGTAGCTGAAACAACAGAGTGCTGGGTGTCTCCTTCCCATTGTGTAATTCATTTTATGGGGGATGAGTGAGGAAAGTTTTATTTATGCAATGGTCTGAATTTCTCTTAAACTCTGTTATTACAGTCAGTGGGCGCAATCCACTGGGATCCTCTTGTGCACAGCTCTCATTAATTTCAGTGGTGATCATTTAGGAGGAAGCTGGTGGATCCTGCACAACAGAATGAGAGATGAGTGAGGAGCTTCTGTTATGGTGCTGCTTAATCTGGAGAAAACTTTTTAAGATTGTTATTTTTGTTTTGCTTTGTTTGCTGCCCTGGATTCCTTCTGGGAGGAATGGTGGGATATAAATTTTAGTCGTAGTGGACGTAGTAAATGAATGCAGCTGAATAATTGTTTGATTGGGATTTTGTGTTTATCAGTTCAGAATCAAGATTTATTGTGGGATTGTTCCATACCACTCCTACCCCATTTCCTCTTTTTTTTTTTTTAGTAAAGGCTAACTTGTTGCAACTGTTGCTGTGTGAGTATATACTAATGCATGTACAGCTATGTGCTAAGTCATAAGATATTCCTTGATCCTAGGGAACACGTGAAGTAAATTATTTTCCCAGAATTTATTTGCACATTTCTTGCACCTTATCTCTTATTTGTGCACTATTCTTCCCATGTGTGCCCTCCTTTTCTTTTTTGGAGTAACATATCTAGGATAAAATGCCTGATCTGCTTCTCCTCACTTTTATGCATGGAGTGTTAACACAGCCAAATTGTGCATTAGGAGATTTCATAACAAAGGCCCAGTTCAAAGTTAAAATTGTGTATATTATATGCACATACATAGCCTCCCCCTTCCAGGTATAAACTTGAATGTCTGAATACACACCTCTGTAAGTCTTTCAAAACACTAGACACACATGGAATTCCTGCTACCTTTTTTCTCCATTGGATAAAAGCCATGTGTTCAGCCACACACAGCAGTGTTACGGTGCCAGAATATTTTCACGTGTGGTGGAATTTGGCTAAGTGGGTGTGGGATGATTGGGCCAGTTCTGAGGCAACAGGAGGTCTTGTCTGGAGCTACAGTCTGGCAGTCTTCCACAGACTAGCTGGATGATGGGAAAGGCAGGTTATGCAGGTTGTGGAGGTCTGGGAGGCTAGTGTCTCAGGCATGTGGCACCCTCCCAAACATCTGTTTGTGAGGCATGTGATAGTACTCCAGCCAGGCTGTACTCATTCCAGGGTTATGGGGAAGAGGCAGGAGTGGATAGAACTGAATCAAAAAGAGCTTTAAGAAAGTGATGGTGATGTTGCACATAGCTTGTCAGCATTTATTCGAGAGTTTAAAACTGCAAAATCCTGTGATCTCTTCATTTGTAGTTTAAAGGAAAGTTGCTCTGTTTCTCTTTTTATTTGTTTACAAGATGGATGATGATGATAATAATAATAGTAATGTCCCCTCACCTTCCAACAGGGCTTCAGGAGGCTTTTGATAGTGACTGGGAATCTGGGAAGATCACATACAACAATTACAAAAATGGATCCGAAGATGCTGTTCTAGCTTACAAGCTTCTGGTTCAGACAGGCATCCGAGATAAACCTGTTGATATTAGCCAGGTACTTTTAAAAATACTACTGTCACTCTGTTTGTTTAAATGAAATGGGAAGTAATTTTCCTTCCGTCCCTCCTTGCTGTTTAAAGCCCTAGTCAATATCTGGAATACAAAGCTAACTTGGATGGTTGACACAATAGCTCTGTCATGCCTTGTCCCATGTACCTTCTCTGATGCATCTAGGGCACTATGGACATTGACGTCAAAGGGATAATGGCTTGAGCAATGGTAACAAAAATCTCTGGATGAATCCCACCACAAATAGGAAAGAGTGTATTTAATTGCATACTCAATGACAATGGTGGCAATGATGAATGCAACTTCTTTGCTACCTTTGTGTCTTCACAATGTTGTCCAGAGGAGCTATATCTAAAGCTTATTACAACCTGGCCACAATGATGAACAAACTAAATCTGTGACTTGCTGTGGTTTGTTTTCTGAGGACTTTGCAGATACAATCACTTGGATTTGCTTCATAGTGGAAGTCACAGGAAGTACAGATCTATGTATATGTCCACTGCTTTCATTGAGTTTCAGTTGCTTTCACCTGGGGATGTGGATAGAATCATTGAAAGAGTCTGGCTGAACTCTTGTGCGCTTGAAAAACATTCCTGGCTGGTTGTATCCAGCTGGCTTGAGCTGGCTGGTTTGGTTATGGGGCGATCAGTACCCTTCTTGAGGTGGGAGTAATTCCTGCCCTCTTGAAGGAGATAATTTTAATACCTCTTTTCAAGAAACCATTTGTGGTTCCCCTCAACCTGAACATTGGCCCATTTCCAGCCTACCTTGTCTTGGCAAATGGATGATCATTAGCGGTGCAGCTCCAGGAGCATCTGGATAAAATGGATTTTCTACATCTTTGTAAACATGATTTCAAGCCTGATTGAGGGATAGAAGTTATGCTGGTCACCTTCATGGAAGGCCTACAGCAGTGGTAGATGGTGACCGTTGGGAATGGTAGGGTGGATGGTAGAGGGACCAACAGTACGTGAAGCCAGGCAGAGCCAACTAATTCTAGAGTAATCCTCCTCCCCCTCTCTGCCAAGTTGTACAAGGAGCAACATTGAGACTGAGGAGGAGGGAACTGGCAGGCAGAGCTATGCCATGGACTGGTTGTAAGTAAGAAGGCAGGCAGGTGGGGGCTGATTGAGAACAGACTGAATTTGGGGGAACAGTGGACCAGCCTCCACCAGGAAATAGGCAGAGGTACTGTGACCCTGATACTTCTTCCTGAATTGCTCAACAGCTTTGAACATCATGATAATCTTAGTTGCTTTACTATGTCAAGAGCTGAAGACAGCATGTTATCATGGTTCCTACTTGGTCAGGAAGATCCCAAAAAGTGCAGTAGGACTGCTGCTTTATTTCTAGGAACTTGTTTTATAAAGTCCTGTAGGGTTCTGTGTCACATGCTTTTTAAAATCAAAATCACAGGGTGTTTTCTCCTAGAGATCTGGTGTGAAGTGTCATCAGTAAATAAATAAATACACGTTTACCAGTAGTTTAACGCCTTAATATTTCATGTTGACATGATTTGTTATGGCATCTGTTGTCGTTTTTATTTCAACACAATCATAACCAGTCAGCCTAAATCAGCCTTCTTCACACCTTGATCTTCACATGTTGTTGGACTGCAGTACACATGATCCCTGATCATTGGCTAAGCTGGTTGAGAATAATGGGGGCTGTAGTAAGTCAACAACATCTGGGAATGTATGGTGTGAAGAACCTTGCAGTTTGCAAGCCAGCTTCTAACTGTGGTTTCAACACTAACAATGGATTCATTAAAATATTCAGACACTAACAATAGTGCCATCCACCACCACCCTTCCAGTGTTGAAGATGCTTGCATGAAAAAGGATGGGGGAGGATCCTACACAAGCCTACTGGGGCTTCTCAGTCACCTATCCGTAGTTTGGTGGTTAAGATAGATTTATACCTGCAACAGGCCTATGACTGAAGCATGTAGCATTTAAAAAAGAGCTCCTAGCCATCTATTTGTTTTGGGAATGACTGAAGTAGTTATTTGACATCCTGGCATCCGCTGTCCTTCTGTAATGCATTATTTCTCAGGCTAGTTTTGTGTGCCCAGGGCCCTGCTTTAATCTGCAGGTGTTCAACCACATGATTTCCCCCACCTGTAGTCTTAAGTGGTACAGTCTAGGAACATTTTTTTACCACATCTTCTGTTAGATCCAAACATGACCAAAGAACATGGGTTTAAAAGCATCTTGACTCCAGCTCTTCTGTGTAATATATTAGCTGAACTCCAGTTGGCTCAGGTAGCAAATAATGCTACTTCAAACCATGGCTTAGCATGAACATGCAGGCTCCCAGAAAGGAGATTGCAGTGGTGCTGCTCCTCCCTCGATGATGATGATGATTAGAATGTAATACCCACCCTTCACCCAGAGGTCCCAGGGTGGGTTACAACAATTTCAAAACATATAATTAAAAGCAACCTAAACAACAACATAGAAAACAGGGTCCTAAAAATATATATCTCAGGTGTCGAATACCAGGATAAAGAGGTACATCTTCAGCATTCACCAAAAGTTGTACAATGAAATTGCCAGACACACCTCGGTGGGGAGAGAGTTCCACAGCTTAGGGGCTGGAACAGAGAATGCTCTCCCCCACACACACCCCGAGCTTCTGAGGGTGGCGCAACTACCAAAAGGGTCCCCTCTGCTGATCTCAACACCTGAAAGGGTCTGTAGGGAAGGAGGCAATCTTTCAGATATTTGGGACCTAAGTCGTTTAGGGCTTTAAACGCTAATGTGAGCATCTTGTGTTGCAGCGGTGTATTGTCAGCGTGTGTGCCCAGCGTGTGCCCACCTAGAGCCCAGTAGTAATAGATCCAGCCAAAAGAGATCCACAGACACAGTTACTAGTTAAGAGTCTTTTACTGACAGGATTTTCTAATATATACAAACACGAATACTTTCCTAGCTCTCCTAACACCGAACACCCCCACACCTTGCAGTTTCTCTTTCAAGGCTTTATAGATGTTTCATTCTTGCCAGCTGCAGCCTCCGCTGTGTGCTGACCTTGGGCACTCTCTGCACAGTATTAACCCATTACTATGTCTTTCTGGAAAACCAGACACATAGACTCCTCAGCATCTTGAACTGCACCCAGAAACCAACTGACAACCAATGCAGCTGTTTTAAAACAGGGATTATATGAATTCTAAAAGGAACCCCTGCTGCTGCATTTTGGACCAGTTGAAATTTACGAGTTGTCTTCAAGGGTAGCCCCATGTAGAGCACATTGCAATTATCCAATCTGGAAGTTACCAGAGCATGGACTGTGATCAAGTCTTCTCTGTCTGAAAGGGGCCAAAGCTGGCGAACCAGCTAGAGCTGGAAAAAAGCACTCTTAGCCACTGAGGCCACAAAACCTCCAGTGACAGTGTTGGATCAAGGAGTACCCCCAGGCTGCAGACCTGCACCCCATTCAGAACAGGCCATCTTCTCACCTCCTGGACACAAGAACTCTGAACACATTAACACCTCTGTCTTTTCAGGATTCAGACTCAGTTTATTGGCCCACATCCAGTTCATTACTGCCTCCAAGCACTGGTTCAACACCTCAACTACCTCTCCGGATTCAGATGGAATAGAGAGGTAGAGCTGGATGTCATCTGCATATTGATGGCACTTCACTCCAAATCTCCTGATGACAACTCCCAGTGGCTTCATATAGATGTTAAATAGCATGGACGACAAGATGAAACCCTGTAGAACACCACAGGATAATCCCCATGGTTGTGAACAGTAGTCTCCCATAACTACTGTTTGGAAGTGGCTCTGGAGATATGAGCAGAATCACTGAAGCGCAGTGCCCCCAACCCCCACCTCCTCAAGATGTTTCAGAAGAATACCATGGTCAACAGTATCAAAAGCCACTGAGAGATCAAGGAGAACGAGAAGGGTTGCATTCCCCCTATCTCTCTTCTGATAGATGTCATCAATCAGGGCGACCAAGGCAGTTTCAGTGTCATGGCCAGGCCTGAAACCAGACTGGAATGGATCCAGGTTTGCTGTCTTGCACTGAGCTAAGCCATAGTTTGGTTTAGTGTGTCATCTGAATCCAAGCTCATGGTTTAGTTCTCTGCAGACGAACCATGAGCTGTAGCCAAGGTTTGTCCTATGGTTTACAGTTGAAAGTTTTTCTGGGACAGCTAAATCACAAGGTTCAAATAATGTGCTAAGCCAAGCCGTGACTTAGCATAGCACAGCAGCAAAACAACTGCTGAGCAGCAAAGCAGCCACATTCTTCTCTCTGGGAGCCACATCTTCACTCATTCACACTTGGTCATGGTTTGGATTAACCTTACATGTTAATGAGGGAATTGTTTTTTTTATTTAAAATATTTCTATCCCAGCCTTCTACCCTGATGTGGAACACTCAAGACAGCTCACAATGCCATCATATACAGTAAATAAAAACGCAAAAAATTAAAATAGATAAAAATACATAAAATACAGTTAACAATTCAATGGAGTGATATTAAAAGGGGACTAAAGAGGCTGGTATAGCATAGTGGAAGGCCTGGCTGGGAGTCCAGAGTCTGTGAGTTCAAATCCCCGCTCGTGTCTCCTGGGTGTAAAGGGCCAGCTAAAGATACCCCCACAGTGAGTGGCTCAGGGGCTGCGTGCCCTGCCACCTCTGCAGACGTGGGCAAGCTGCATAGTCCCACGGAGCCCAGTTGCCCCCCAGCTGGCAGTTGCGGACAAGGGAGGGGCTGGACAAGGAAGGGGCTGGCAGGCCCTAGCCAGCTGGGGAGGACTAGCCTTAGAAGGAGGCAATGGTAAACCCCCTCTGAATACCGCTTACCATGAAATCCCTATTCATAGGGTAGCCATAAGTCGGGATTGACTTGAAGGCAGGCCATTTTCAAAGAGGAAAAACTGAAAAGAGGGAAAAATAAAATCAGTTTCAGGTTATACAGTCCCTCCCAAAGGCTCTCCAGAAAACGATGGTTTTCAGAAGTTTCCAGAACACCATCAGAGAGGGTGCAGAGTGTGTTTCTTGGGATAGAGCATTCCAGAGTCTGGGGGCTACAGCTGAAAAGACTCTCTCCCATGTGCCTGCCAGTCTAACATCTTTCATTCCAGGCACACAAAAGAGACTAGAGCCAGATTATCTTAAATCACAGACAAATACATGTAGGCGTAAGCGGTCCCTCAGGTACATTGGTCCAAGGCTGTTTGCAGCTTTAAAGGTCAAAACCAGCACTTCGAATTGGGAACATTGTTTTTTATTGGTAGACACTTTTATTTCTCTGAAGTGCCCACTGTCACACCATATCCAGAGTCTCCTTGAATCTTCTGTACCAGCTTCCGTGCCACCTGCGCTGATTTGGCTAGTTTGAGTAGCAGCAGCCTGGAGATTGGCACGGGGTCCCAGTGTGGGATGGGCAAGAATTTTGATTCAGTTCATATTTCAAGCCAAACTGATCAATTTAGCAATTTCCGAAACAATATGAGAAGCACAGCCATCCTTCAAAATTCTCAGTTGTTCAGATTTTGAGATGCAGTTCACCAACCAGTGTTTACAAAAATGCATATATTGGAGGAAAATGTGCATAAAAATGAATCTATGGATGAAAATAATATGCAAAAATGCATTATACAATGAGAAATTGCTTGCAAAAGTATGTACATTAGTCAAAAGGCCCTTAAAATGTGTTTATGAAGAGAAATTCACACTAAAATGCTGGAGAGTTTTCATGAGGATTTTTTTAAAAATCGCAAAATTGCTGCAGGAATGTGGAGAACAGAATGTAAGACTGGAAAATGAGAAACTGAGAGAACCGAAATTGACAGATCTTTCCATCCTTAGTGTGGACTACAATTTTTTAGTACACTAGTACATCGTGGCAAACACTGGCAAAGCCTTCTGTCTAGGGACCGTTAAGGGAGGCATTTAAAAGTATGTAAAAGGAAATGTGTTTTCCCTACCTCTGATCAATCTCTTTGCTTTCAGGCAGAAAATAACATTTCAGTGATCTTCTAACAAATTGTTTGGTAGAGTTAAAAACAAGGTTTAGAGCACTTTGACCAAAGTAATTTTGGGTATGAAAAAAAACCCCAACATCTCCTTGTACAACACGCAAATCAGGTACCCCAGTAGACTTCTTTATTTGTTTGATTTTGGCAGCAAATATCAAGTGCAGTATGGAACAAATGATTGACCATGGCTCCTGATATAATTTCCTCTGCCTGGGAGGGATAAAAGTGTGCTGCTGCATCCACAGAGGCTGTGAGCTGTATTCTGCAGTTCCAAAGACAATTTGAAGACATACAGTTGTTGCATATCCTGTGGATTAATTGAATCCAGATCTCTAGATTCCAGTGGGTTTTTTTAAGACTGCTGTCACTGTTATTTTTCACATAATTAGAAAGACCTGAAAATGAGAGTTGGGGCAGAATGAAAAATAAACAAAAGAAAACAAAATCCTTGTCTCCCCAGCCCCTTTTCTGGTACCTCCAGTATGTCACCCCAATTTGGCAAGACATCCTTTGTTCCCAGAATCCTACAAAATCTGATCCAAAGTCACCAAATTCATTTGCCCATGTGACCCCAGGAAGAGTGCACTCATCTGTTTTTGGGTGCTGGGCATTTTCTGAATACATAGGTCATAGGAGGCAAGTGTTAGCAAAATTTATACAGATGTTGTTTTATTTTTATAGCTCTCCTCCATTTACTGGGTGGCATTTCCTTCAGTGTTAACAACAGAGGTTAACTGCACACAGACGTCTATAGGACTCTTGCCAGATTCTCTTTTTTTCTTTTTCTTTTTTTGTCTCCCTCATAACTAGCTCTAAATGTGTTTCTCCAGTCGTTTTCCTCCTTTTGGCTGCAGACAACTTTTTTAGAATTATACAGCCACAAGAGTGGCTGTATACTATAGCCAGCATGGATTTTTTGCATTCCACAATGTTAAATTGAAAATACCCCCCATGCCATTCTGATGCTTCCCATAAGCTCATTTAAAAAAAAAAACTTCAGAAGTCTCATAATTTGTTGAAATTAATTAAAACAGCCATGTTATCAGAGTACCTGCAATCCTATTACTAACCTTGGCTCATACTCTGACCTTCATCTTCTGCAGATCAAACATTTAAAAACATGAATGGCTGATTTTTAATTAATTTAAGAAATTTAACATTGAACTCTAACATCAGGCATGCTCAGTAAGAACCAACTGTCAGTGTTCTAAAAGCTAGACTCACAGCTGTTTGGCTTGGCTAATCAAGTGGCCACAGCTTTGCCACAAACCTTTAATAAACAGACCTTTATTTTGCTTTAGACAGTCATGGCTTCCCCCAAAGAATCATGGGAAATGTAGTTTGTGAAGGGAGCTGAGAGTTGTTAGGAGATGCCTATTCCTCTGACAGAACTCCAGTGGCCAGAGTGGTTTAACAGTGAGCCACGCTTCTGGAAATTGCAGCTCTGTGAGAGAAATAGGAATAGGGAATAGAGAGGAGTAGGAGCCCAGGGCTGATACTGGGAGGAAGGGCAGGACATACATACGTACATACATAAAGTGAAGTAAAGGTCTGGTGTGGATGTGGCCAGTGACAGCTTTTGTTTAAATTTGAGTGGGAGACTACATGTGCCTGCTGTAGAATAAAAAGATGGGGGAACCCTGAAAAACAATGATACTGTTCACGTTTCCATTTTGGGAAGGAAAGGGGCTTTCCCTCTGCCCAGCACATGCACACTCAATCACCTCCCCTCTCTCTTCCATCCCCCCTTTTCCTCCTTCCCCTTGCTGCCCCCTCCCCAAGTCAGTTTCACCTATCCTAAGCATGAGTGTACAGGATTAAATCCTGCTGAACTCAAAAGCATGCAAATGATCAAACCTGCCCTCCCCTCCTCCTCCCTCCTATCCCCTCCCTTTTGCCCTTTCCCTCCCCCTTCCTTTGCCCCTCCCACCCACCTACCTCCCCTTCCAATCACCTCCTCCTCCTTTCCCTCCTTTCCTCCTTCCCTCTCCTGTCCCCTCCCCCCTCCTCCATAGTCAGTTTTACCTATTCTAAACATGATTGCACTGGAGTAAATCCCACTGAACTCAACAAGCATGCAGGCCTGCCTTTCCCCTCCCCCTCTCCCCTCCTCTTTCCCCTCTTTCCCCTGCCCTTTCCTCCCCTCATTTCCCTCTCCTCTCCCTTCTTTCTCCCTTGCCCACTCCAGGCCTCCCTCCCTCCTCCCCTCCCCCATGGTCAGTTTCACCTATCCTGAGCTTGACTGCATGGGAGTAAATCCAACTGAACTTAATAAGCATGGAAATGATCAAACCTGCCCTCCCCTCCCCCTCCCACTTGCTCCCATCCCCCCACCTTCCCTCTGCTCTTTCTCCTCCCCTTCCACTTCCTCCCCTCCCCATCCCCCCATGGTCAGTTTCACCTATCATAAGGATGATTGCAGGGGAGTAAATCTCATTGAACTCAATAAACATGCAAATGATCACTCCATTCTCAACAAACTTGCATAGGATCCCATTTCTTACCTTCCGGATTAAAAAGCAGAGAAATTCACTAATATGCAAACAAACCTTGCGGTTTAAGAATGTACCTATAGCCAACAGATATTTCTATCAAACTTTAAAAAGCAGGGAAATTGGGCAGCTATAGTGAATGCACCAGGGGAGCAGGAGACCTGGCCTCCTCTCTGAGATATTGGACTGCCCTACAAATCTGTCAAAATGCAAACACAATTTGAGTTGGTCTTTCACAGTCCAATCCACTTCCTGTGTAGGTTGCAAGAATTTGGTAACATGTGCCTCTGAGCATATGGTGAGTGGTGGCAACACCTGCAATCAGCTCAAATAACAGAAACAAAACATGTGCTGTGCTGATCTTGTTTAAGCAGGGAGGAAGCAACATTACTAAGACAGTTGATATAGTTCAGATAGTCACTTTAAATGTGTGATTTAGTTTGCAATTTTAGTGACGTTTCCTATAGTAATCATTTTCTTTTGCTTCTGTTTCTGTGAATATGTGAAGTACAGCAACACTTCACAACACTAAAAAAAACCCTCCAAAAACAATTGTGGAATAATGGCACTGACTATTCTACAGAATAGTCTCCGTGGACAT
Organism: Rhineura floridana; assembly: GCF_030035675.1. Lineage (NCBI taxonomy): Eukaryota > Metazoa > Chordata > Lepidosauria > Squamata > Rhineuridae > Rhineura > Rhineura floridana. The sequence goes on from NC_084480.1 coordinate 94,555,038, forward strand.
GAGGAAAGTATCTCAGTTTGCACACGATAAAACAGTGGGAGGTGAAATATATTCTAGCTTATTTCTAGATGTGCTGTATGTTTTTAATTGACCATGCCCACCTTTCCTTAAGTGAAGTGGTTTAAGTATAGCAGACTGAAAAAATGCATCTTGGGCAGGCCAAGTTTGTTTTTTCCAACAGCTATAGTGTCATTGCTTGAACAGCAACATATTGCAATCAATCTGATTTTACATCAGACTTTAGTTTCAGATTCAACTATTGCACCCAAAATATAAAAATAGAACATAACCTCAGGTGGAAACAAAAAAGGCTGTCTCCACCGTCATATGACATTGACCAATAAAAAGGCTTTGAAATTAATAAAAATAAATTTGACATGGATTTCTAGGATGAATAATGAAAGAAATATAATTTTCTAGGTTAGATTCTCTGTAGAAACAGTAGTAACACAGGAAAGCAGCAAAGTAAGAACACCAACCAACATAAAAATATAATTCTCCATCTTTGAAGATGGCAGGTGTTGCCACAACTCACTATATGCTCAGAGACACGTTAACCAAATTCTTCCAACCTATACAGCAAGTGGATTGGACTGTGAAAGACCAACCCAAATTGTGTTTGCACTTTTACAAATGTGTTGGGCAGTCCAATATCTCAGAGAGGAGGCCAGGTCTCCTGCTCCCCTGGTGAATTCGCTATAGCTGCTCAGTTTCCCTGCTTTTCAAAGTTTGATAGAAATATCTATTGGCTATAGGTACATACTTAAACTGCAAGGGTTTTTTTGCCTACTAGTGAATTTAGGTTTAATTGGCTCAGCCTTCATCTGGAACCTTCTGCTGATTTAACGTTTCTAGTGAATTGCATACAATACATTTTATGCTATATGAAACCGCTTGAATATGAAAATGTAGTTTTTCTACCATAACAATACTGTATTGATGGCATTCCTGATAAGTATAATGTTTTCTCTTGAAAGCTATCATTTTGTTTTGCATACTGTTGTGTAATGCAAGGGCCTGTTTTTCTGTATTAAGAGGTTTGAACAAAGGTCCTAACAGTCTTAGCAAAAATCCTAACTCCATTCTGTACTGTTCTTTCCCTTTTCTTTCCTCTTCTCCCCCACCCTCCTTTGTTCCCTTTTTTGCAGTTGACTAAACAGCGGCTTGTGGATGCAGATGGAATCATTAACCCAAATGCTTTCTACATCTACCTGACAGCCTGGGTTAGCAATGACCCTGTGGCCTACGCTGCCTCTCAAGCCAACATCCGGCCCCACCGTCCAGAATGGGTCCATGATAAAGCAGACTATATGCCAGAAACCAGGTTGAGAAGTAAGAAACGCTTCATTTTAATGTCTTATGGTTTATATAAGTGCCTCAGCCCTTCTCTCTAGGCCCAGCCACTCTCCAGTCAGTTGACACTGTACAGGACTCAGACCATAAACAGAACAATATATTGTGTTACTTTGTAAAAGCTCAGGAGACAGATGTAGTTGTGTAATTTAGTAGAAGAATGTTGTGCCTCACTAGCAGTTCATCATTTTGAAAAATGAATTCTTTAATAGTTTATATCAGAGGTCTAAAGCTTGCATTAGGCATTTCATATTAATGTGGCATGTTCATTTTATGTGTAAAGGAAGCTTTCAATTCCCCATCATGTGCTGCCTTTGCAAATGCAGAGTTTTAATCATTGGGAATTATATCTTGTTTATTCTAAATTTGTCAGCCCAGCAAGGAAAGAATTTCTGGCAGATTAGGTCATTCACAAGCACCTGTGTTGTGCTGTAGTTGGTTACGTGGAAAAGAGATCTTGTATACCAAGAGTATCCCGTTTCCTTGCAAGAGTATCCTCTTTCTTCAAGTCACCTGTTTGCATTCCAAATGGCAGTACCAATTTGGTTTTATTTGCTTTTGCACTGGATTTATTGGGTGAACTGCTAGTTGGTTATTGGGTGGCAGGAGCGAGAAGAGAAGAGGACTGGTACTTTTAGAAATACAACAGGATTGTTTTTATATTGTTTTAAATTTTAAAATTGTGTTTTAAATTGTTTTTAAAATATGTGTTTTAAATTGTATATTTGTTTCAATGTTTTGATTGCTGTAAACCGCCCAGAGAGCTTCAGCTATGGGGCGGTATACAAGTGCAATAAATAAATAAATAAACAGGATAACAAGCAATTTGTGCTTCACTGAATCCGAACCCTAAAGCTCATGGGCAGTCAGCCAAGGCTTGTCTTAATGTAAATTTATAGTTGAGATTACAATAGGGCAAATCATGTTTAGCAAGTCAACTGAATGACCCTGTAGGTTCTGGAACACACACACAAAGCAGCAGCAAGAAGTTAATGTTAGTCGTGTCAGGGCTCTTTTTGAGGGAGGAGTGGGTGGTGTGGTGGACTTAGCATTGCTTTTTAAAAAGAGAGCATGGAAAATTTGGGTGTGTCAAGACACTAAAGGATAAAAATTATGTACTTCCTGAAACAGCCATATTTTATTTTTATTTGATTGACTGGAACATGCTCTAAAGCTTATTTTTAACAACCAGGAAAAATGTAAGAAATGTACTGGCCAGCTTTAGCTTTCAAAGTATTTAACTGATTACAAATGCTGGCCCTGATTCACTGCTTCCTTTTTTTATGCTGTTGGGATTCCATGCTGTCAGCTATGCAATGATTTTAATAGTATTGCCCATATAGCAGGGTAGTGCAAAAGTACATGAGGTTTTGTCATTCTAGTCTAGTCAAATGTTAGATCCATTTTAAAATCTTCAAATGTTGAGTCTTTGTTAACTACTGCTTATGCAGACTGTTATCAGCAAATGCCAGTGCAGGAATGGATATTTTAACACCCATTTCATATGGCAGTGGCTGGTCTCGTAACTTGCAAGCTAAAAGACTCTTAATGCAGGGGATGGATCCCTTGACATTTTGAGTTGAACTGATATCATTAATGTTGGTGTATGCTGTATTTATACTTTTATTCTGTGTTAACATCAGGCATTGAGGCAAAATAAAAACCAATGAATTGATAACAAAGAGACTTGTGGAATCTTAAAAACTAGAGCGATTCCCAACTAAGTCATATTCAGAGTAGATTTCAGTGGGTCTACTCTGTGTACGACTAACATTGGCTGTCGTGTCTGGTTTACTGTGTGGCATAAACTTTTGTCGACTAGTCATGAACCCATATAGCAAATTCCAAGGAATATTTTATTCCCACTATAAACTAGACTTCTAATTCTTAATGTTGCTCCTTTGTGAAGGCCACAGAGCACCCTCTGCCTCCATATGGCAGTTTATTATAAACTTGGTGCTGCTTGTGCATGCACGTTTTGTGCAACATTCACATGACATCATCCTCATCCTATTTCTACCCATTTAACCCAGATTCACTGTTTCCACTTTTTTCTTTAACTGAGCAGGTTTTCTGCGGAAATGGTAAATGTGGATTAAATGGGAAAATAACGCATGGCAGAATTTTGATGATGGCATCAAATGGATGCTGTGCAAAACTTGCATGCATGAGCAGCACAGAGTCCACAATAAACTGCCATATGGAACCCCTTTAGTCCACAGAAGCTTGTGCTAGACTTTAAAGTGCCACAGGGCTTGTTGTTTTTGCCGCAAGAGACTGATGTGGCTACTTCGCCAGAGGTTCTTACAATGTTAATGATAGTGTGAAAATTTAGGGTGTGATAAAAGGTCAGCTCTGGAGGATCTGGGACAAGGAGGACATTCTTGCCACAAAGAGCAGTGGTTTTATGAATGCCACTATTTCCCATTAGGATGTTCTCTGGGGTTTTTTTTGTAACTTCCAAATCTATAGTATGATACTGTCAGAGTGGGAAGGTTTGCTTATATGAAATACGAAATCTACTATGTCTCTTTATAATGCAGCAGTCTGTGCTGGATTTAATACACTTTGGTATGCTGGGCGTAGGAAAGTTAAAATGCTGCATTTTCTGTATTCAGATATACTCTTTTCCATCATAAGTTATTTAAACCATTTTTTTCTCCCCAGTTCCAGAAGCTGAGCCTATTGAATATGCTCAGTTTCCTTTCTACCTCAATGGACTGCGTGATACTTCTGACTTTGTGGAAGCTATTGAAAAAGTGAGAGCGATCTGCAATAATTACACCAGCCTTGGGGTTCCCAGTTATCCAAATGGATATCCATTTCTGTTTTGGGAACAATATATTGGTCTTCGTCATTGGCTTCTCTTGGCCATCAGTGTGGTTCTGGCTTGCACATTCCTGGTGTGTGCCCTCTTTCTTCTCAACCCTTGGACAGCTGGGATCATTGTAAGTATTTGCTCAAGTAAAATTCCTTTCAGCATAGCTCTTGCTACAGTCGGGAAGGTTTTGTTTATGTCTGGCTACTGATGGAGTATGCATATTGCATCATTCATGATATATTTATTCAACTTGAGGGGTAGGGTTCATGGAAAAGGTATAAGCCTTAATAACCATAATCCTTTGGCCTTCTCTATCTGTTTAAGTTTAAAATTAAAAATAAAGTGTCTAAACTTTTGCCCTTATTCTGATACCTACAGGAAAAATAAAGAGAAATTGTTAAATGTGTATTTTAAAAAAACGTTTATCATTTTAAACGACCAAGTAACTTTTAGGTCAATATTTTATTATTTTATTCGGAGCTGTCCATAAACAATGCATTTTTGTTATGTTCTGGACATGAACCTGCTACTTTTTATTTTGGAAAAAAGTTTCATGGATTTCCACACAAGTGGCTTAAAAATAATAGCTCAGACTTACACTAACTTTTTATTTTTTTGCAAGTGAATCCCAAGGTTTTCAGGGACCCTAGCCAAGGGGCCCAAGAAGCTCCACAAAATGAAGTCCTCCTTTGCACTTGTTTGCAACTATTTTCCTTGTTGAGCTCTGGAGGTGCTCACTGCCTTGACAGCACAGAGCTACAGAAGATTTCAGGGGCCCAGCATCTGACCACACTAGTTGCCCTCAGCTGCTGCCATGATTTTAAGATATGATGTGTACTGTGCTACTTCCTCATGGGAGTATGTGTGAAAAAAATTGCCCATCTGGCCACACAATAACCAATGCTGTGTTTCATGTAGAGAGAGAAGTGTAGGACAGGGCTGCAGGGTATAGGAGAAATAAAATGATGAATGTAAATTGTATAGACTAGTTTTTTAATATGTTCTGGAAAGCACTGGGGTGATCTTTCAGTACACAGGCATTCTTTTCAAATGGAATGTTGATGTTATGCTGTCTAAACTTTACGAACCTCTCTATAGCTTATATGAAAGGGCAGAGGTAAAAAGCAATTACCAGTTTTTGTCCTATAGATGTGTGTACAGCAGGTATGTTAAAAGGTAAATGTTTAGTCTAGAACAGCTTTCAAAAGACATAGGCTGTGTATGTTATCATTCATGAGTCATTAGCTTATAAAATAATTTATTATAGTGCCTACAGGCAGATGGAGTTTGCTTGCAGAAAAGGATTTTGCCTTTTTAACGGAGTCCTTAGGCTTCCTTCTTCTTTTGCCATTCTTTCTCTATTTCGATGCCTATTTTGTGTTCCCTGCCTCTGCCTCTAATTTTGTTTACGAGACAGATGAAAGAAGAAAAAATAAAGAGCCTCCCCTTAACTTTAACTGTTTGCTTTGGCCATTCCAATCCCGCCAAGCTCTCTTTAAAGCTAAGAGGCCCTTTGTAACCTGATACCCATCAGCTGATTACCGCATTCACTGTTTTCCATGCATTAACTACTCTCGAGTCATCTTCACTTACTCTATAATTTAGTCAAAAGGTTGTTGGGGGCTGAGCGGGGGTAGCCCACATGCTATATGTTTCCTTGGGTTAATCACTATGCTGGGGCTACGTAAGTGGAGGTGGAATTTTGGAAAGAAGTGGAGAATGGCCAAAAAGATTTCAGATTCTATTGCCAAACAATAAGCAAAACAAATATATATGCTCTGATTTCCACCTGGCTTCAGAGAAAAAACTATTAAACTGATGTTTCTAAAGGGTGTAGATGTTTAATTCAGTAATTAGGAATAAAAAAATAAAGCAGCTTACCTTTTCAGTTCTCTCTCTGTCTTCCAGATGTTATGTACTACAACTCCCATCCACCCCAGCCAGCTGTCTGGGCAGATGAGAATTGTAGTACAAAACATCTGGAGGCCACCAAGTTGGAGAAGGCTGCTCTACACGGTAGAAAGTTGCTAATTACCATTGGGATCTTTTTAGGTGGTGGTGCTGGCTCTGATGACAGTGGAACTCTTTGGCATGATGGGTCTGATTGGAATAAAGCTGAGTGCAGTGCCTGTAGTCATCCTGATTGCTTCTGTTGGAATTGGAGTGGAGTTCACTGTTCACATTGCCTTGGTAAGTGGAATAGTATTTTTAGTAACACAAAAATTAGAAAATTCAACTACATGTTGTCACTTTGGTATAATTATTTCAGACTGGTATAATTCCTCAGGATGCAAGCATATGAGGAAGGGCCTCATGTTTGAATACTCCCTCTATGCCAAAAATATCTTGCACTTGGAAAGCTAGTCCCTCCCTATGAAGATTAGCACAGAACTCTTTTCCGTGTATAGCTAGTTTTCATCATTAGTGAATTCTTTGATGTGTGGGAATGAAGCATTCAGTCATGTAAACTCCACCTACCTTCTGAAGCACTACTGTCAAAAATGATTATATATTGTGTTTTTTTCCTGTGCATTTGAACTATTATAACTAAAACATTTAAAATAATACATAGCAGCATTACTCTATCCAGCTTTGTTTATCTTTGTCATCACAGTTAGACAAGGCCTTGCAGGCTCTGTAGTGGTGTCTGACTTCTGTAATGGGTTGGAAGATGGCAAATAAATTGAAATTGAATCTTGGTAAGATGGAGATGCTGTGATTTGACAATTCTTGGGTCCAGGAATTAGGTGAATGGCCTATTCTTGATGGGGTTACACTCCCCTTGAAGGAACAGCTGAATAGTTTGGGGTTATTCCTAGATTCTGTTTTGTCACTGGAGATCTGGGTTTCTGCAGTAGCTCATAGTGCCTTTTCCCACTTTGGGCCATTCTTGGACAGGGATAGCCTGGCCATAGTAATCTACTTTCTGATAACTTTTGGCTTCAGCTACTTTAATAACCAACAGAATGCAGGCAGCAGTGTCAATCACAAAACATCATCCAGAATTTAAAGAATAAATAAATTCTAGCATCATCTCAAAATGAGAAGGGAGTCAGTGTGGCACCACTACTGAGAAGGTCCTGTCCTTGGTACCAATCAATCAGAACTTTACTAATGATGGGTCAAAGCACAGGGCTTCTGATGCTGATCTTGAAGCATATGTGTACAAGTTCATATGTGCAAAGTAGACACTTAAAATACATGGGCCCATGCTGTTCGGGGCTTTAAAGTTTATTATTAGCACTTTAAACTGGGCCCAGACATAAATAGGTAATACATCTGATGTAGGATTAAAGGTAATATGATCTGACCACTTTGCTTCTGCAAGCATCTACATTCTGCTTAAGTCATAGTTTTTCATCTGCCTTAAAGGCAGCTTCAGACATTGCATTGTCTGAAGCATTGCAAAGGCCCAATATTGATGTAACTATGGGTAGCTGAGGCTAGATCCACAGCTGGCAAACCAGCTTGAAGTTAGCAAAGAACACTCTTAATTACCAACACTATCTGGGCATCCAAGGATAATACCAGATTCAGGAACATCTCCAGAGCACATACTTTATTCTTCAGATCATCTAAAATAGGCTGCCTACATTAATCAGCAGAATTTCCAGCCAACAGTATCTCTTCAGTACTGCAACATTGCTGCTCACTGTGGGTAAGAATAAGGCCATGTTTTTTTCAGCATACTATTCAAAGGGAATAACTTATATGGTGTGCTATTTAATTAATGTATTAATAGTTTAATGTATTGGGAATTGACTTTGATCTTCGCAACAGCTGTAGGTACTAAGGCCACATATTAGAGTAATAGAATATTAGAGTTGGAAGGGGCCTAAAAGGCCAATGAGTCCAACCCCCTGCTCAGTGCAAGAATCCAAATTATATAGGATTCTCTGTTCTAAATAATTAGAGCACAGAAGGTGCTGGTTTTCTTTCTTTTTTCTTTTTGGTATGCAAACTCTAGGCTGGCACAGCTGAGTAATCCAAGGATTGGGACCCTTGGGGGCCTGTACCCAGTGGACATAAGCACCTGGCATGCTGCCCACACTCTGAAATGCCCTGTTTGGGGCTTTCCATTGGCTACTGCTGGTGGTAGCTTCCTAATAGGGCAAACCCTGTGGCTTTTGCCGTGATGGACCCCTCCTCCTCCACCAATGGTGCTCCCTCCTTCCCTGCCCCCCACCATCTTCAGTGAGTTAGAACTGTGCTCTTATTGCAGCCTATATAATTATGTGGCTCAGTGCATTCTACATATACAACTCACAAATCCTGGATATTAATTTTTTCCTTGAACCCAGCCACATCTATATATTTTCAGTGAGAATTTCGATCAGCAGGATTTCAGTGCTTGGGTTATGGATGGACAGATCTGTCTGTTTCCAGCCTATCTCAGTTTCCCATCTGTTCATTAATGAGGCCATTCTGTCCTGTCTCTGCATCAATCTGTGGGTTTCTTTTTTAAAAGTATTTAAATGACTATTTTAACTTAATGTAAGGATTTATAAATATATTTTATCTTAACATGTGTAATTGTTAATACATTTCTTTGAGCCAAAAATTGTATTGCCAACCTCAGGGAAGTGTGACATCAAGTGTGAAGACAGATAAGTACGTTCCAGTCCACATATTAGTCTGTACTAGTATTAGCAGGTCTTGTGAAAAGAGTTGGAATTGAAAGGAAGCAAGAAGGTAGCCAACTTGGTATCATGTAATTATATACTTATTTCTATGTGCTGGAGATGCAAGTACATGAGTGTAATATCACATCTTAACCAAGATAAAGGAGAGAAAAGAAACAGCTATTCTGCCACCTCTGCTGAGAGACCAGTTATCTTTTGGCCCTCAGCTATCACCAGCTGCGGTATATAAATGTAATAAATAAATAAATAAATCTGCAGAAAAAGGCTATGCCATTGACTCCACTGAGAGGTCAGCTGCCTCTGGCCCTCCCCCAGCTCTCAATTAGTGGCAGCCAGCAGGCTACCTGAACTGTTTCTATCCCAGCTGGACATTATAAGATCCGTAATTGGAAGAATTGGGGCCTGAGCCTCCATCCCTCTTTCCTTGCATGTCATGTCTTCTAGATTGTAAGCCTTGAGGGCAGGGACTGTCTTACTACTGATCTTTGTGAGCTGCTCTGAGGGACTTTTCGGCTAAAAAACAAGGTGAAAATGCTTTAAATAAAATAAGTAAATAAACTATAAAGGCATCTCAGAACTGATCAGAGCAGCTTTTTTCGATATTTTTCACAACTTTCCTACTCCTCTGTGTGCCTGGAATGAAAGAAGTTAGATTGACAGGCATGCGGAAGAGAGCCTATTCAATTGTGGCTCCCAGACTTTGAAATTCCCTGCCCCAAGAAGCCCGCTTTGCTCCTTCCTTGATGGTCTTCCGGAAACTTGTAAAAACTATTTTGTTCCAGAGAGCCTTTGGTTAGGACCGACGGGTCAGCCTGACACTGTTTTAAGTTTTTTATATTTTATTTTTGTCTTTTAAGTTCTTTTATTCTCACTTTCTTACATGTGTATGCACATATATACATGTATGTATGTTTGTATGTATGTGCATAATGCACTTTATGTATTTTAATAGTATTTTATGCATTTTAATTTACTGTAATGTTTTGTGTTTTTATTGTGTATTTTATTATATATGTGTGCATTTTTGTTGTAGCTGCCCTGAGTGCCCTATTGTAGGGTAGAAGGGCGGGATAGAAATATTTTAAATAAAATAAATAAATACTGCCTCCCTCAAGATGATGATAAAGTGTTTAATGGTGCGGCAAGACAACCAACACTGACAAGACATAGCAGTAGGTTTGTGCTCCATAAAAGACATGTGATACAAAATAAGGAGAAAGAGAAGGATGAGTTATGCTGGAGGAGAGGAGAGCAAGGCTCCTTCCCATGGTATTTCCATGGCAGAATTGGAAGCTGCTGCAGCACAGCTGCTTTCCATGCTGCTTGGACAGGGATGAGGGACCTCTGGGCCACGGGCTTAATGACTTGCGAGGCCATTTTAGCCAAGACATGCCACCTGCTCTTCACCTGATGTCATATGTGAAGTCAGGTATGAGGCAGGTAAAGACCTGGCTCAGCTGAAAGGGGCATTGTAGACACTGCATATGAGCTGCACCTACAAAGGCCTATGCAAAGTGCTGTGTTCAGGGCTTTGCAATACCTGACAAGAGGCACGGGGGCAAAAAAAGACCTTCTGACATCATTATGATATCAACAGATTAATATGTGGATGGCCCCACCCACTGTCTGACTTGGCCTCCAAGTGATGGGGGAGATAATGACCTAACCTCCCAGGCATACCGACATCCTCACTTCTGTGCAAGGGTAGCCATCACACTCTCTCACACACATCCCCACATTTTATTGAATCAGTGTAGAGATCATCTTTAATGCATCTAGCCCATGATTATGAATTATAAGGCTGAGTGTTAATCCTCATGAGTTCTCTACCTACTGGAAGCCACCCAAAAAATTAATAAAGCACTTTTGGTATGAGAACAGGTTATGCTTCTTGTTGTACACTAGCTGGGACTCATGAGGAACATGCTTCTGGGCATTTAACTTATAAGCATGTATCTCTAACTTGCCTTTAAACATCTGAGATGGAAGGAAGTGCCTCCAACCCTTCCATTATGAGTAGTAAAGAGGCCAGCTTGGGCAGCTGATGTTGGGTGTCTGGAAAGGGCCACATCTTGTTGGTTATTTATTATTTTGTTTTTACTTCCAGGGAAGAGGAGAGGTGTTTGTGGGATTTTCTGCCTCAGGTGCCAAAATAACTTGACTAGCTTAGGTATTGTCTGCCTTGTCTTGGCGGCGAGGGGTGGTGGTGTCATTGTTCTTGCTAGTTCAGGCAGCAAAATGTCTTGGGCCAGCTCTGCACCAGTCACAGGGTATGACCTCCCAGGGAGGGTTGAATCCTGACACCTCTCATGTTACAGATTAAACTTTCTGACTGATTACAATATGAAAGTCTGCCTTAAACCCAATTAGCCAATTGGTTGTATATAAATAGTAAAAAAAAAAATCTTGTCAGCTGCTGGATTTAGGTTGTGACTTTTTTCTCTCCCCCAAAATCCTCATAAACTGTTCACACTAATCTGATGGCTGAACATCATTCTTTTCCAGGCATTTCTGACTGCCATAGGAGACAAGAATCGCAGGGCTGTCCTTGCATTAGAACACATGTTTGCGCCTGTCTTGGATGGAGCTGTGTCTACTCTGCTTGGTGTATTAATGCTTGCAGGATCTGAGTTTGACTTTATTGTCAGGTAAAACGTGTGCATCCTGCCTCCCCTCTTGCTTTGTTAAAAAAAAGTGAATGTAGCAGAGCCTCATTTATCTGACTAGGCAAGGGTGCTTACATAAGAAATGTGGCTAGGAGAAGTGCTGTTTCAGTTGGATGACCCTGTAACGTTGAGCTGTGTTGGGAGAGAAATCCCAGTGAATTTAAGTAATCAAAAGATAGGAACATAGGAAGCTGTGAGTCAGGACACTGCTCCATCTCACCCAGCATTGCCTACACTGACTGGCAGCAGCTTTCCAAGGTTTCAGGCAAGAAAGTTTCACAGCCCTACCTGGAGATGCTGGGTAATCTGGAACCTTTTTTATGCAGAGCTATGGCCCTTTTCTGATCAGATAAGTGAGGTTCCTTTCATGAGAATGCTGTTGTGCATTTCCATTTACTTGTTGGTGCTGTGCATGAAGTCCTGTGTTTGCTTATGTCATGGTTCCATATTCACTCTGCTTTATTAACTGCTTATTATATTTTAGTAGCTGTTTCCACTTCAGACACTGGATTTTGTTAATAACTAAAAAAGAAAGAAAGATCCCTGCTCAGAAAGGTTTTCTGCAGCCTATAGATTGTTCAACAACAAAATTAAGTTAGTCTCAGGAATCAGTATTGTCCATTCGTTAGCTGGAAGTGACCTTTAACCCAAGCACTCTTCCAAACTGTTTACATGCAGAATACTTTGAGTGGAGAAGCCTGAAAAACTATAAACATCCTGAAACTGAAACTCTTTCCTTCATCCCTTCCCCCCCCCCCGCCACTGAAGATTATGGAAGACATTCGCTGACCAAACAAAAAAGTCCAGGTTAGAATGTGGGCAGGCAGGCACCTATAACATCACAGAATGTAACATAAAATACTTAGTGAAGCCCAAAGGCTTTTCCATCTGAAGTTAAAGGGAGCCTGTTTTCTTGTGGATTTAATTAAGAATGTGAATTCAGCAGATAAAAGCAAAGAACAAGTTTTTTCTTTTGAGAGGGAATTTGAGAGCAATGGTGAAATGGATCCCATTTTGCTCCAAATAGTCTTTGCAAAGTCACTGAGCAGAACGGCAACAACAGTGTCTATTTTGTGAAATTGGAGGGCAAATAAACAAAAGAGTGAGATAGCCGGAGCCACAAATAAGATGGGGCCCTTGAGACTGATAGGGGCTATATCAATATATGTAAAATAGTTAACATAAACACACCCCAACAAAAGTATGTAAAATAGTAGTAAAGAGGAGACCAGCAGTGTAGAACAATACATTACAGTAGCCTCTCAAGACTTGATGAAATCATAACCTTTTTCTAATTCACTCCAACCTAGAAGCTAGTCTACACCTTGGTTCTACTACAACCGCCTCCAGCCCATTCTTTCTCTCACCTACTCAGTACCTACATCATTTCTCCCCTAAACTTTTACATATACCGTTTCATCACACAACTTCCATCTCCAGTATGATATAACTGGGCATACAGCAGTCAAGAACTCAACCCAGCATTGGAAAACTCCAAACCTTAGCTGTTTATAGGGCTGTTACCAAAAATGGTCCCAGGCTATGGTCTGAAGGCACATAAGGCCAGCACCCAGCTGAAGCTAAGCAGGGTCAGGTCTGGTCAGTGCCTGGATGGGAGACTGCCTGGGAACCATATGTAAGCCGCCTTGGGTTTCAGTCATGAAAAGAAAGGCGGGGTAGAAATGTAATAAATAAATAAATTAAATAAATAAATAAATAATACAGGTTAAAGATGTTCATGCCTCCTGATGACCCACCCCCAGTTTACAAAACAATGGGTTGGCTGTACAGATCTGTGAGCCCAGTTCTGCTCATGGAACAGGGTGCTCTTGGGTTTTGGCTCCCTCCTTTCCTCCTGCAATCTGCTCTGCGGAGGTTTAGGGGACCCTCTGGAATAGCATGAGAGGTGGAGCAAGGGGCTGCACAGAGAAGGGGGAGTTGCCAAAGAGTGGCCATTTCCACCCTTCCATGAGCAGAAACCTCTGCTGAATCCAAATGGAAGGATTCCTTCCGTTAATGTTTCTGGACTCCACCTATTGTGCTACAGCACTCTCTGTCTGTCTGTCTCTCTGAGAGTGCTCTTTGCACCTTGCAAAGAACAACTGTAGAAAGTTTGGGAGCAATCCATCAGGCGCTGCTAATGTCCAGCATCTATTGATCAAAGTGGGACTTCTGCTCATGCTCTGCTCTGAAAACAAATAGGCACTGCACATTACCAGTGTGCTTTGGTGGGTTACAGCTATTGTCTCCTTAGTTAATCAAGACTGTCATGTACACACAGTTTGTCAACTGGAAATGGAAGTTTGCTTTAAAAATATGAAAATTGGTATTTCAACACTTTAAACTTTGTCTTTGTCTGGCCTTCTCATATTCTAGAACAATGTGGGTTTAGTTTCTCTGTTGTTGTTTTAAAAGATGGATCTCAAGCACAGTGCTTGGGCATTGTTCAAGGGCTGAGGAAGTCTCCAAACTTTTTTTTAACCCAACAGCTTGTGTGGGTAGAAGCTTTGTATGCTCAAAGGGGTCAGATCTATAATCACCCTATTTGTTCTAGAGCTTGGCTGGCGAGATGCACATGTCTCCAGTACCTCTTGTCGATGGTGTGTCCCAGTGTAAAGTTGTGTTAGTTTACATTCATGTAGGAGATTGGGGGGTGGGGGTGGGTTGTTTGGTGCTAATGCAAATTAGAAATTTCCAGATGTAATCTGTACTGTAATAGGATGATAGTTGTTGCTTTGCATGTAAATCGATGTGATCAAATGAGTGTCTTGTTGGCAGTAGTTAGCAGAGACATTGGCAAAGGGGTTGCCCCCTTCTGCCCCTTTCACCTTCAGACTGTTGCATAAGACCCAAAGCCTCAAAATCCATTAGCTATAAAATGCATCTTTGAGCTTAGCCTCTGTCCCTGCTATGCCGGATACCAACTAGTAAGGCTTTCCTCTTGCTGGCAGGTTTATCATAGTATTCATGAAGGATACCAGACCTTAGCCCTCAATGGTGGGAAAGGACAACCACTTGTGCACTCCCCTCTTCTTCCATAGTACTTCGTCCTTTATGTTTGAATTGGCTGACACAAAACAAGAGCATTCAGAGATGCTAAATTGTTCAACAAAAGATTAGCCTGCAATGCAGCTCTGCTATTGTAGAGTGCTCTTACTCAGTACAATGCTCAGGCTTACCATAGAATGCCCTGCATTTTCTTTGCAAAAAGCTGGTTCCTGTGTCTAAAAAGGTTGCAATTTGAGCTATTTGGTAAAACTGGAACTCACAGAATTCAAGGCGGAAAGTTGTGATTAATGAATGGCAAGGGAAAGCCTTACCTGATACACTAGAGATTTAATTAGAGATTCTGCTGTTAGACGCAGGAGCATTTCACAGTGGATTAGCTGCTGGAAGAAGTAGGCTTCTTTTTCCTTCTAGGCTAAATTGTTTAAATTCTACACCCTTCAGTTCATTTGTTTGCTTCTGCTTTTTTTTTTTTTTTTGCTTAATGGGGCCCCTTTTCATTGTATTTGTGCTTTCAGTCTGTTCAGTCATTCAGTTCGCATTCCATATTTTTGTGTTTGTGTAACACATTCATAAATAACATTACATGCTGCAAGATTTTGATAAATTAACAAGCTTTCTTTCTTTCTTCCCTTTTTGAACTAACACTTTGGGTTGTGGAATGTAGCGTCTCTAATCAAAAAGGTAAAAAAAGGGCAGGGGAAACCCTGCAAGCTGACTTTCTGCATTAAAGAAAAAACAATGTTGAGTGTTGGTGTGTTTGTTTAGTAAAATGTGTTTTATGGTTTTGCTTACTGTTCTCAATATTTGTTATATTTTCTGCTCTGAACATCTAATATATTTAAATATTTCAGGTATTTCTTTGCTGTTTTGGCAATTTTAACCATTCTGGGTGCTTTAAATGGATTGGTGCTACTCCCCGTTGTCCTTTCCCTTTTTGGACCATATCCTGAGGTCAGTATTGTGTTCCTTGGAAATTGCAGTTGTTCTTTTCTCAGTGTTACTATTTCCTGTACTTTACACTTGTGCTACTTCTAAGTATGTTGCACTGTTATTTGACACTTTGATACAGAAATCAAAATTTTTCATTTCATATAGATCTGAGTATCTGGAACCTGATTTGCTTGTTCAGATCTAACTTCTTCAACTGTTTTATGACTGTTATAGTTGCTGGCCTTAAAAGCATTACATTTGACATCTGGCAACAAAGGGATAATTCTTCCTGATTGCTCTTCATGTGCTTATTTTTCAAAATATTTATTGCAGCAGACCACCAAGAAACAATTTGTACTCTAACTTGGAAACCATAAGCTACAAGCATGGAACGCGAGATACGCCTGAAGTTTAAGATGCATTTGTTATCAGATGCCATAATCTGGTCACTGCTGTTGAGTTCCTTAGAGGCATGCACTTCCCCTTTCTACTCTAGAGGCAGGAGAATGCTGCACTCATGCAGTATGAGATCCCCATATGTATATGGATCATTATTTTTAATAAAAGAGAAAGTAAACCCCAGTGGCAATGGTAGGAATGCCTGTTTGTCTAATTATTTATTTGTTACATTTATAGCCCATCTAGCCTCCAAAGAGCTCAAGGTGGCATAAAAGGTTCTTCTATCTTTCCCCCATATTTGATCCTCCCTACAATCCTGTAGGTTGGCCCATGGTCACCCAGTGAGTTTCATGGCAGAGGGGGGATTAGAACCCTGATTCCCTAGTGTGATACTCTAACCACTACACCACACTGGCACTCGATCAAGGGCACTCACAAGGGTGATTGCCCTGACTGAATGTTTGTGACAGGATTGGGGCCTGCTGAGAGCAAGGCTGTGCTTGCCCCAAAGCTGTAAGCTGCCTGTGCTGCCAACTGCTTGCACTTTCCCAAGGCAGAAGTGGTTTACAGCAGAGGTGGCTTTTGGTGGTTCCAGGCCCTAGCAGAGCACCTAGTGGAATTCCAGCATCTCGATGGGAAAATGGCAGTCTGCATACCATTCCCAGTGAGAAGAATGTTCCTGGGGGTTTTATCTTCAGTAGACATTATGTGCAGTGTGTTATTTCTCCCAGTCCAATGCCTGGCAAGAAAAGATGCCCTAAGAGCAGCCAAAGCTACCTCTACTACCTTTCCTCTGTCACAAGCTGGGACAGGCTTTGGACAGGCATTTTGTGATAAATTGCACTGCATGTTTGCAAAGCCCTTGGGCATTTGAGAGCATTTGATTGAATGCTCAGAAAGGCTTAGCCGTATTTGGGTTCATGCATCCCAGGCACATGTGGCTTTGGATCATGCCTAGGGAGTCCTGAATTCTGTGTTTAAAACCCATTAAAACCCAAAGTATAGTATTGGAATAATTAACACAAACAGATTTGCGTATTTAATTCATCCGTAGCAGAACTGAACTTTCCCCCTCCCCATTGACCAAGAACAGATTATGGGGTGTTGGGTAGAAGACTGAAAGTGAATCATTTGCTACAAATGATGGATGATTAAAAGTCCTGTCATGCATTACCAAACCTCAGATGGGAGAGGAACCTTGAGTAGGTCTCCTATGCTGAATTGTGCATTGATAGTAACAAAGGAGACAATCCTTGGGGTATCCTGGCCCCAAGGCATTTAGTGCTCTAAAAGTAAGACTTTGTACTAGACCTTAACTGGAAATGAATTGGTAATGTAGATTAGAGTGAAATCAGAATGATAAATTCTCAGCTCCAACTGAACTTTTGAGCACTCTTTAGAAGGAATATATGGTATATATACATATTGTAAGCCAAAAGGACACGTATCATGAGTTCAATAAGAGGGTATCGAATACAGTTCAATAAAATGTATCAGAAGCAGACATGTTTCATGCCACTGCATTTTTCAAAGGGGAATATTAGAAACATTTTTGTAAAAAAACAATTGGAACAATTTTACTATAGTTCATCTCCAGCGTGATACAAATTTATTTCTCCAAAACAGCCAGAGGCGTTTACTGACATACATTAAGAGTTTCTAACTGTTATTCTTAGGTTTCTCCAGCCAATGGAAGGAGCAGGTTACCTACCCCCTCTGCAGAACCTCCCCAAAGCATTGTGAGATTTGCCATACCACCAGATCATGCTCAGAACGGATCAGATTCTTCTGATTCTGAATATAGTTCGCAGACCACAGTGTCGGGAATCAGTGAGGAGCTCCATCAGTATGAGTCCATCCAAAGGCCTGGTGCCCCAGTCCGCCAAGTAATTGTTGAAGCAACAGAAAATCCTGTATTTGCCAGATCCACTGTAAGTAATTCAAATGTTTCCTGTTTTTCTTGTCTATCTATCCAGTATAATATAGTCCTAACATTCTGCTGTTTAGCTGATTTAACAAAGGCTGCAATGTATATGTTAATGTACACATCTAAATTGGTGCATGACTTAGGGTAGTGCCATATATGGACACACACACACACACACAGACACACACTAGTGCTCATTGTCTCTTTGGAGTTGTGTACTTGAGAAACATTTTAATGTCAATCACCAGTTTGCACAGGGATAGCCACAGGAATTCCTGTTATCACAGCAGCCCTTTTAAAAGTTGATACAGTCATGGAAATAGCTGCAGCAGTTTGTTTGCCCTAAAGTTTCTCTATGCAGTTGTATATTTGAGTACATGATTGCAAGGAGTAAATAAATGCTGCCTCTTTTGTAAACTTTCCCTTAATTTTCTGTTATTTTTGGCTCTGCTTCCTGCAAACCTCAAAAGAATTTCAGGAAGGGAAGTGTTGGTGCCAACTGCATGGTAAACAAAGTGGATTACAAAATCTGACTTTCCTATTTGCAGATTTTTGGAATTGGCACAGCTCTGGTGATCTTGTCTCTAGCCAAAAGGGCAAATTTGGAATCTCAGCCCCATGAAGTGTCTTTGGGGAAATTAATAATGTAAAATAGGGTGGCAATAAAAAAGAAAATAAATCCTACCTGAGCAAAGAATGTCAGAAACCATGAATATTTTCATCAGAGTTGTTCCAAGCCATATTCTGTTCTGTAAAAACCAAAGCACCAAAGTGTTTGACATTCAACAAGTAAAACTTTGAGACAAAAAAAGATCCCTGTCTCTCCTCCTGCCCCCTCCCTTTTCCCTGATACTACATGCTGGGATAAAATACAAATAAGTGGAGACCTAAAAATTAGGTACAAGCAAAGCCACGTTTTACACTGGTAATGGTTGTTTGACTTATATGCTTACTTTAGTTCATGGTTTTTACCAAGATCCAAAAAACTCCACATTCTTACAGTTTACAGAAGCCATCCCACTAATGTCCTGTATATGTATCCTATCTGTCAAAGCCCAACAGTATTTGGTTAGGAAGCCACTTGAGAAAGTGCTTCCATTCCACCATCTTGAAAAATAGTGATAAGT
This sequence comes from Rhineura floridana, assembly GCF_030035675.1. NCBI lineage: Eukaryota > Metazoa > Chordata > Lepidosauria > Squamata > Rhineuridae > Rhineura > Rhineura floridana. The sequence goes on from NC_084480.1 coordinate 94,573,913, forward strand.
TTGTAAGAAGCTTTTGTTATGCATGTGAGCCACAAAGTCATAAGTGTGTGGGAAGTGGATATGTGCATGCACACAGTATTATTTTCTGTTGTGCTGATATACTTTGTGGCTTGCTATGATTTCCAGAAAGAGCTGTGTAGTCGAAGCATAAGTAAATCTCCAAAATAACACCATCAGAATTGCTCTGGAAAAGCATGCTTTGTTTTCTGTTTTTATTTATTTATTTTTATTTATTTTATTAAATTTCTATACCGCCCCATAGCCGAAGCTCTCTGGGCGGTGCACAAACTAAAACTCCCATCTACAATTAAAACACATATTTAAACAATTTAAAACAACATCCAAAATTTCAAAATTTTAAACAGTTTAAAACAGACAAAACACATATTAAAATACTAAAATACTAAAATGCTAAAACGCCTGGGAGAAGAGGAAAGTTTTAACCTGGCGCCGAAAGGATAGTAATGTTGGCGCCAGGCGTGCCTCATCAGGAAGATCGTTCCACAATTTATGATGTTTTAAAGTGTTTTAGTGCTTTGTTTGCCGCCCTGGGCTCCTGCTGGGAGGAAGGGCGGGATACAAATCAAATAAATAAATAATATAATGTGTAGGGGTCTCATGGAGCAGGTGCAATCATTTGTTTTCATAGTTTGATTAAAGGATTCTCTGTCCATTTCATTCCCAGGTGGTTCAGCCAGAGCCAAGGTGTCATCAGCCAAGTCCAAGATTACATGCTAACCAAGAGTCTGGATCCCAGCAAACATGGCATCAAAATAAGCAACCCAAAAGGGAACCAAGGGAAGGATTTAGGCCACCCCCTTACCGGCCACGCAGGGATGCTTTTGAAACGTCTACTGATGGGCATTTCTGCCCTAGTAACAGGGACTGCTTTAGCCAGAGAACTCGTTCTCAGAACATGAGAAACCCAGCCTTCACTGCCACAGGCACTTCAGCGCCAGCATACTGCCAGCCTATCACTACTGTGACTGCCTCAGCTTCAGTTACTGTTGCTGTACACCCTGCTGTGCACAGCCACAAAACTCATGGAGGAGGCTTCCCACCCTATGAGGGATACCACAAAACCGACCATGGACAATTTGAGGACCCCCATGTGCCTTTTAATGTCCGATGTGAGAGGAGGAACTCTAAAGTAGAAGTAATAGAACTGCAGGATGTTGAATGTGAAGAAAGAACTCATGGCAACAGCTTAGATTAAGGTAAGGATTTCAGTCTCCACTAGGCAACTTTGTCCATTCTAGCTGCAGACATGCAGAAATTAAACATCATCTGGTCTTTCTAGAGATCTCTTATCTCAGAAGCTTGCTGTAGCTGCCAAAAAGCCAGTAGCTGTAGGTTACTGCATTAGGAAAATATATATTAATGAAATTTAAAAATTAGCAGAGAGGCAAATTGACATGAAGAAGGACTTTAATAAATACCTAGTTTTCCATATGGAAAAACTGATTGTTTAGGTGATTTGTGAAAGATTACACAGTGATAAGGAATTCGAATGTCCTCACTTTGGCTGTTCTACACATTTTGGAAAGCACATGATAATACTCCCGTTGAACTGAACACTCTTCACTTAATAGAAATTCCTTGCCCATGGAAAGCTAGCATGTTGCAGAAAAGCTTCTAATCTAACCTTCTCTCAAATGTGCTTGTTTTCAATAGGCAGGGAATATTTAATGTGGGGGAATGTTACATCTTGTTGTCCCCCCCACCAAGAGTGCTACAGTCCCAGGAGGGCTGAAAACCTTGGCCTTTTTCTAAACATTTGGGCTGAGTCCCCTTTCTTGGACAAGTTCTCTAAAGTAGGAGTGGGGAAACTGCGGCCCTCAAGATGTGTTTGGACTCTCATGGTCCCAGCCAGCATAGCCAACACGACTAGAACAGATGGAAGTTCTAGTCCTGCAATATCTGGAGGGCCTAACATGTCTCACCTCTGCACTAGAGCGTTCAAACCTTGCATTAGGCAACAAACTACAAAATAGGTATAAAATAGGCACAAATTTTAAAGATGAGCATAAAACTTTCAATGAAGAATTGAAAAATCTATCGCTGCTATTGCCTTCTCCATCAAAATCAATGTAGTTCTTATACATAATATGCCTACATGTAAAAATGATACACACTCCATGGTCAGGATTATTGTATGGAGACGCTCCATTACATGGTGAACAAACACTGATCCAATTAATTTGCCATTTAAAAGTACCTTCCCCCTCCTAGTGATGAATTCTAATAAAAGGGATATATTGACAGTTTAAAAATATTGACAACCAGCCTCTAAATACGTTTATTTGAAAACAAGTTCAGTGGGATTTGTTCCCTAATAACGATGCTTAACATAGCTGCTTTAAAAGGATTTCAGGAAATAGCAAAAAAGAAAAGAAAAAGAAGACGATTTGGACTCTGAGCCCCTAAGCCCTGATGTGCTAGTATCCTAGCTTACCCAGGCTCACTGAGCAGTGGCAACAGAGGTGATGCACTAGGAAACAAAAAACCCAACAGCCCCCATACCTGTGCCTTTCAGGTAGTAATAGCTTCCTGCTTTCTGACACAGAACCACTCTGGCTGCAACTGCATGCAATACACATGCACAGTAACATAAAGACCCTACTGCAGTACTTTGTCTGTAGTTAGAACCCTTCGTGCCATCTTCAACAGGTAGCACAATGCTGAGGGGGATCAGGGAGTGATTAGCAGCCAAAATGCATCACAGTGCCTTGACCTCTGGTGCATATCAGTGTTACGTGCCAGGACCTGGAGGTTTCCAAGCAGCTAGAGTCCGGTGGTCTTGTGTCTGGTCCAAACCAGATCCTATGTGTGTGGACACCTCAAATCTGTTGTGCGAACGCCCTGTTTTGAACTTTGCTCATAAGTCTAGGGCCTGGTTTGCATCTAATGCTAAGCCATAGTCTATTATGTGCACAGAACTTAGCCTGGTGCATTGCTGCTTCTCCTCTCCTTTTCCAGTATGCCTGTGAGAAGGAGATTGGCAGCACCTGCTTCCATTTTCAACTATTCATGGTTTATCATTTATGTGTGAACTGGGAACTGTGGTGAGTGTTAGCTATGGTTTATTAAGCCAAGTCATTATCATTAACCAGTAGCTCTGTGTGTGATGGGATGGAATCCTCCTGACATCAGCTCAACAAGGCTGGGCTAGGACAGCAGCATGGTCAGGGCTGTGTGGAGCACTGGATTGGAGGAGGCAGTCCTGCTGGTGCAACCATGCAGTCCTGACCTTGCCTTGCCACCACCCCACTGCAGATCAATCCTAGTAAGCAGCTGCAATCCTGCTGTTATGTGGGCAGTTCTCTTCTACAACATGGACCAGTATTACCATTAACTGTAGTTTGAAGTTGTTTCAGTATATAAATCATAGTTAACGCTATCTCCAGCTCAGACAGAATGACAAACCATGGATATTTGCAAACATAAACAAATGCTTCTGATTGCCTCCTTGCAGCCCTGCCATAGAACTATGGCTTAGAGCTATGCAAACACAACCTAGGAAGAGCAATTATCCACTTAAGGAAAGGCAAAGAAGCAGCAGATTTAAAGAGCAGGAAAGTAGATGGAGGAAATGTTTTAGAGCATTTTATACATTAAAACATATTAGAGCATTTTAATGGTAGAAAAAATAAATTAGAGAGACTTGTGTCATTGCTTTTGTTGGGGACATGGAAAACAAGGATATGCATAGTTTATGATAACCTGCCTTAGAATAAGTACATAGACTGAATTTGGTGTGCTTTCCTTTCATCTGTAAGATTCTAGGGGCAGTGAACTCAGGAAAACTCAGGATTCAGATATTAAATGATGTTCATTTACTTCAGAGGTTGGTGCTAACTTGACAAAAGTTAAGCCCTCCATCTATCAATTGCAATTGTGAACCAGGGCAAAAGTGCATCTTGCTAGACATCCAGAAATGGAAAAATTAAAAATTAACAAGGGCTTACCAAAAAAATCCTGTTTAAACCATTTGGCCACAGGAAGCCACTGACATTGCTGGAAAAAAGAACATAGGCCTCATGGCTTTTAATTGCAGAACTTGTCAGATGGCTTGGGGCTGAGGTGATTTATTTATCTTTGCTGAACTTTGGGTGAACAGTGGGGTTCCTTTTTTTTGTCTCTATTTGTATAGGGAAATAACTGAAGCAAAGAAGAGGCCAAAGATGGGAAACCTCCTCTTTCCAGAACTGCTTGAAGAGAAACTGCTTGAAGTTATGGAGAAGGACATGCTGCATCAGGGCAACAGTTCAGTTACTGTAACCTATTGTATTATTTTGTGAAATATTTTTATAAATATTTAAAAGATGTACACATGTAATATTCAAGAGGAAACTGTAAAGTAGTATAATCTGGAGTTGTTTCAACTCCTGTTTAACAGAGTAGGGACTATTTGTTTGTACTCTGTACTTATTGTACATTGATCTCTGTGCCACAACTAAGCTTAATCTAGTCGTACATTTCAGCATATGTTGCTGCTGCTTAAATATTGTATAATTTACGTGTATAATTCTATGCAAATATTGCTAATGTATTAGGATTTTTTTGTAAAGGTACATATGTGTGTGAGTCTGTTAAAGTATTTTAAAAATTCCATATCACAGCCCTGTGGTAGTATGAAATATTTCTGTTAACTTTCAAACACGCTATGCGTGATAATTGTTTTCTTTTTCTGTTTTTTTCTTTTTTTAAAAAAAATGAGCAGTTATGAAGAGCAGTGTGTTTAACCTTGATGAATGAAATAGGTGTAGCTACTTTTGGGTTTTGTTTTTGTGAGAAGTGTGTTTGTATACTGTAGTTTATGGAGCACAGACTATCAGGAACTTCCATCACATGCCCCACCAAAATTCTTCTTGCATGTGCAAATTCACAAGTCTTGCACTACTTAATCACCAGGTCATGTACAAGAGATTTTCACAGAAGATTTTGCCCACTGCATAATAATTCTTGGTCTTAATACCTGGCCAGGTAATACCAGGTAATACCTTTAATACCTAAAGCTCCAATCTTACACACATTTTATTGTGAATAAGTTCCAATGAAATTAGTGGGACTTCCATAGTTGGTATTTGACTAAGTTGTACCCAGAATAGACCCATTGAAACCAATGGACTTCAGTTAGTCATAACTGAATCCATTAGTTTCAATGGGTCTATTTGCCATATGACTTAGTTGGATATCACTACATGTAGGATTGTACCTAATCTTGTAGAAAACTAATGAAAATATTCTAAGAGCTTAATAGCTACTGACATAATCAAAGAACAGAGATAGACAGAAGAGTGGAGAGACTGGGGATTAGCATTTGTGGGTTGTGGCTTCCATTGTACTGTGCTTTACTTTAGGCAAACTACATCAGATGCCTGTGCCTCTTTTTTTCATATGTACAATGGCTAGAATTGTGTCTCCCTATAGTGATGAAGGTTTTCATCCAAAGTGAATCATACCACAACACAAAATAAGAATTGATTGAAGCTGGCTAGTGAAAGGCCTTGGGATGTGCTAATTGCATTTTGATAATCTTTATAGAGGCAGTTGTTGCTGCATTCTGAACATAGTACAGCTAATATAGCCATAGTTCATAATCTTCATCCCCATAGTTTTCTGAAAACTTCAGGTAAATAACAGGCAGCTTCCATTCAGGAAGTAGTTAAACTGATCTCTTAATACAGCTATTAACCCTGGGAGAGGCATAACTCTGTTCAGATAATGCCTGAACTGGAAGGCCTAGTTGAAATAATCACCTGAGCAAGAAGGCATGATGTTTCAGTGGTATATAAGCTACTGTTTAGAAGGATAGCAAAGCTCAATCAACTGCTCCAGTTTCCCGTCTAACATGAAAACTTTTGTGGCAAAATGCTGCCAGGCCCTAAATGAGCACTGTGTGGTGATGTCAAATAATGAAAAACAAAAAACTCTGCAACAAACTTAATTGCAAGCTACCTTCCACTGCCAACACTGCAGCAGCAGTCATGATGCTGTCCCACAGTCATGATGATGCCCCGGTCTGTTACTCCCCTCTAGCTCCGTTATTATTGTTATTACTATTATTATTATTATTAAACAGGGCAAGAAGGAGAAAGTAGAAAGAGCTTTGATGTTCAATAGCCCCTTTACCTTAGTCTGTGTGTGTGTGTGTGTGTGTGTGTGAGAGAGAGAGAGAGAGAGAGAGAGAGAGAGAGAGAGAGAGTGTCCCTCTTGTTTTCTTTTTGGTGGGGTGCCTGCTCCTTGGTGCATAGTACAGACCATTTGTCTTCTTGTCAAATTGGCAAAAAGAGAATTCAGTGGCTGGCTGTTTTTTGTTGTTGTTATTATTAAGTGTTGTTGATATTTATATTTTTGTATCATAAGAATGTTTTCTTACAGTATTTGTCATGCCAGTTTATAACAAACACAATGCAGGGATTTTATTTCTATTGGAAACACTATTACGGCTATGTTTTTACTTTTTTAATTGAATTTTTATTTGTATAGAATGCTTACTAATGTTAAATAGGAAGAGAGTATATAACATTTACATTAAGGACTCATTTTGTAGCTTTTTAGAGGGAGGAGTTAAAAGGAAAAAATATTCAGACTGGGTCTCATTGCCTGCCTTTTTTTAGCAGGACTGGGTTGTGTTTCAGTTACAAAGATAAAAGTATGCCATATAATTTATTTATATGAAAATTTATTTTTGTAGTGTATATAGTAGCCCTCAATTCTTTTGACAGAATTATATTTTTAAAGAGTTTATATGTAATGATGAAACCATTATGTTTTGGAACATTGCTGAGACATAAATACAATGCACACTTTTCTTGACAAGTCCCATTTGCAAACAAAGAAAATGTTAACAGTGTTAAAGAGAGTGTGAATATTCAGGTCATTCTGAACTGTTTTAGGGCGCAATCCAACTCATATTTATGTTGTGCTGAGGGAAGTTGGGTGTGGACCCTGGCTAAGCCGGCAGGGTCCAGGCTCCGTCGGCAGAAGTAACTCACTGCAGCAGTGCTGGGATCCTGCTGGGGGGTCCACCAGGGAAGCACAGCCAGGTGGAAGGGCTGCCAGCACAAGCTGGCGGAAGGCCTAAAAAAGGGGCTTGTCAGAGGAGGGGCCGAAGGTGGGGACTTACGCAACATTCAACTCCTGTTCGGAGCACTCCTGTGGGTCATGATCTGGGCCAAAGTTACGCTGAGAAAAAGGCTGGTCTAAGAAAATAATTATAATGGAAGCCAATGGGGAGTGTTTACTTGCCAGTAAGGGTATTTGTGACAGCCACCTTTTTCTTTTCCATTCATGCGTGCAGCTCCCGTCTGAGCCGATGTTCCACATGTCTGGTGGCTCCCAAATGCAAATAGATGCCACAAAGCTTCCCACCAGCTCCTTCTCCACCTGTACCCCTTCCACCAACTTCTCCTGAGTTGGATTATTCTGCCTGTTACCATTTTGTGATCTAGCATGGTTCCCAATTTTATATTGTGAGTTGAAATTTGTACAAACTCTCTAAACATTAATGTTCAAACACTGATAGAAATTCTAACATGAATAAAAAATATTATAACTTATTGGTTACGTATTTGGTTGTTTGTGGAATGTTTATTTCAAAAATGGAGAGGTGCATCTTTGAGTCAAGCAATGTAACAGAAACAATACTACTGGCAACCTTTTTAGACAATGACAATCACTATTAGGTTGAAATATCTGTTAAAACAATTTGTCATCTCACTGCATAAAAATGATCTCAAAAAGTTGCTACAAGATGGTCCCTCAGTGCATGGCCAGAAACTCTGTCTTTGGCAAACTGAGGTTGCTACTCTCCTGAGAAGTTAGAGAGAATATAAGCCCATAAGAGGAACCCTGCTGGATCAGACCAAAGGCATATCCAGCATCTTGTTCCCACGGTGGCCGCCCAGATGCCTATGGAAAGCCCATAAACAGGACATGAGGGTAATAGCCCTCTCCTGTTTCTGATCCCCAGAAACTGGTATTCAGAGACACATAATCTCTGACACTGGACATAGTACATAGCTATCATGGCTAGCAGCCATTGATAAGCTTATCCCGGCATGAATTTGTCTAATTCCCTTTTAAGGCAGTCCCATTTTGTGGTAACAAATTCCATCGTTTAATTATGTGCCGTGTGAAGAAACTGAATTCTCTGGCTCCAGATCCAGAGGATTAGCAGTGTTAGTCTATTGCAGCCAAAACAATAGTCTATTGAGACCTTCAAGACTAACAAATATATTGTGGCATAAGCTTACATGAGCCACAGTCCACTTTATCTTGCATTTGACAAAGTGGGCACTCACAAAAGCTTAAGCCACAAATTTGCACCTGGTACTTAGATATCTGAAGGACTGTTGTCTCCTGCATGAACCTGCCCATTTGTTAAAATAATCTTTGGAGAACTTTCTCTAGATGTCTAAGGTCTGGCAAGTGGCTATTGGGGAGAGGGCCTTTTTCCTATGGTAGTATAAAAACTATGGGACTCTGTCCCAAGTTAAGTTTGCCAGGCACCTTCATTGAAAGCTTTTGGCTTCCTGATAAAGTCCATTCAGTTCTCCTGCATTCTTATGGTCTTTTGATTGCCTTTATGGTTTGTCTCCACTCTGCACTTTTACTTGTGTGTATATTACCTGCTGTTTTTAAGTTGTTTTTTTGTTCTTGTTTTTGTTAGCCACCTTGAGACTTCAGAAATAAGAAGGGATCTAAATTTCAGTATAGGTGAGCTGGTAGGTAACCGTTTCAGATGCCACAAAGACGTTGATGTTTCTGGCACCAGACAAGTACTCCTGTGGGATTCAGATGATGCAGAGAGAAAAGGCACAAGTTAAGTCTGAAGTGGGTTACCCAGGGCCGGTTCTAAAGGGCGGCCAGGTTGGGCACTGGCCCGAGGGCCCCGGAGCTACAGGAGCCCCTGAGGGGCCCTCCACTCCCCTTCCACGATCCACGCCATGCCTTCCTTCCTGGGAGGAAGGGCGGGATATAAATTTAACAGAATAATTTATTTAGTTGTATCAGAAGAGTTTACATAGGGTTTCTATTCATGTATATAAAGTGTGCAAATAACTTCCTATCTTCCCATTCTACTTTCCATCCACCAATACCTTCTTCTGGGCTCCTCCAGACTACTTACCACCTATTTAGTATCTTACACACTTACCACCTATTTGGTAACCCCAGGGCCGGCTCCAGGCATGCAGGGGCCCTTGGGCATCAGCTTGCCCTGGCCCCCCGGTGGGTGGGTGGGTGTGCACGCACATGCACCTGCGCGCCCGCCCCCCATTGCCCCCTACCTGTCTAGTCTTTACCATTGCCCTTAATGAAGATGGCAGCCGCAGCTTCCCTAAGGTACTGAAGCCGCTGCCGCCATCTTAGTTGATGGCAGAGATGTGCGCGCATAGCACGCACGTGTGCCATCAACAAAGATGGCGGCAGAGGCTTCAGTACCTTAGGGAAGCTGCGGCTGCCATCTTCATTAAGGGCAATGGTACTTCAAAGTACTTCAAAGACTTCTTAGTTCAACATGCTGCAAGAGCCTAGGATATAAGTGATACGTAGCATGTTTATTTATCATATCTACAGCATCACATAAAGCAGGCCAGTAGCTTTAGAGCAGGGAAGACTAAATCTTTGTCCTCCAGATACTGGTGGATTACAGCTCCCATCATCACTGACTATCGGCCATAGAGAGCGAGGCTGATGAGAGCTGGAGCCCAACAACTTCTGGAAGGACACAGGCATGCCTGTAGCCAGCCTTCCTTCTTAGGTGGGGCAGGCATATTTCTAGGTGGGGATTTGGGGGTGAGAGGCACATAGCACCAGCCAATCCCACCCCCTCACTGGTGGAGAGGATGTGAGAGGCAGGCCAGTGACCTTCCCCATCACTCCTCCTCCATGCAGACAGCGTGTTAATTTACATGAAGTTTAATCTGTTGAATTGTCTTAACCTTTTTTGAGAGATTCCCAGGAATAAGACTCAAAAGCTTGACTTTGCCTATAGCTATATTCCTCTTTCACCTATATTCTGATTCTTCATGAACTGACTTACTTTGGTAAAGACAGTGATATCCTGAGCTTGGCTATGATGCTGCATTAGGTATCTCAATTTTACATTCACCCTGAAAAACAAACTTGTCCATGCTACTTGAGTTCTTGATATTAAAGGACGCAAAAGCTGAGAGTAGCCATAGGCGTACCTTGGAGTGCAAGAAAGGTGATTTTTATAAACTTAGAACAGTAAGTAGGGTTGTCAGGTCTCCGGGGTTTGCCTGGAGATTCCAGTTATTTGGGGTCCTCTCTGGGTGAGTTATCCCAATCTCCGGACTCATAACTTTTTTTTTTTTAATTAAGTTTCTAGGAGGTCTGGATCAAGAGATTTATGCCACAATGTCATCCTCTTGCAACTTCTGTTAGTAGCCAGCTGCTCCAATCCTGCCCTTTCAGGTTTTTAGCCAATAAGAGAAGTCAGAGTTGTGACTGATGAGGGATTTCTTGATCCCCAGGCAATAGCTAGAACCCATTGCAAGTCCTGAAAACAGTTTCCTTTTTCTACTTGTCTTCAAATTCCATAAATTAAGTTTATATAAGCCTTTCTCTCTGTGTGCAGGAGATCTAGAATAAAAGTTCATAGCAGGATCTTGGTAGGCATGCACAATAAACAATCTCAGTGATGATTATAATAAAAGTGTACATGAAAGGTTTTTATAAATTTCTTGCAAAAATAACATATACATTTTATCTTTCAAATAATTTTTGAACAGAAATAAAGTGTACATGCAGCTAATGCCATTACAATGTGTTATACTTTTCTAATTATAAGGAGTTAAATAACGGGATCCCAAGGAATGCAGTAATTATCAAACTATTGCCTTAATATCCAATGCAAGTAATGCTCAAGATCCTACAACCAAGGCTCTTACCATATACGGAGTGAGAAATACCAGATGTTCAAGCTGGATTTAGAAAAGGAAGAGATACTAGAGATCATATTGCAAATATACGTTGGATAATAGAACAGAGCAAGGAATTTCAGAAGAAAATTACCCTGTGCTTTGTAGATTACAGCAAAGCCTTTGATTGTGTAGATCATGAAAAACTATGGAATGCTTTAAAAGAAATGGGGGTGCCACAGCATCTGATTGTCCTGATGTGCAAACCTATACTCAGGACAAGAGGCTACTGTAAGGGCAGAATATGGAGAAACCGATTGGTTCCCAATTGGAAAGGGTATGAGACAGGAGTGTATTTTATCACCCTATTTGTTTAATCTGTATGCAGAACATATACAGAAAGCGGGATTGGACCAAGAAGGAAAATTGGAGGGAGAAATATCAATAATTTAAGATATGCAGACAATACCATACTACTAGCAGAAACCAGTAATGAATTGAAACGAATGCTGTTGAAAGTTAAAGAGGAAAGCACAAAAGCAGGACTAAAGCTGAACGTCAAGAAGACTGAAGTAATGACAACAGAAGATTTATGTAACTTTAAAGGCGACAATGAGAACATTGAACTTGTCAAGGATTATCAATACCTTGGCACAGTCATCAACCAAAATGGAGACAATAGTCAAGAAAGTAGAAGAATGCTAGGACTGGGGAGGGCAGCTATGAGAGAACTACAAAAGGTCCTCAAATGCAAAGATGTATCACTGAACAGTGAGGATCATTCAGACCACGGTATTCCCAATCTCTATGTATGGATGTGAAAGTTGGACAGTGAAAAAAACAGATAAGAGAAAAATAAACTCATTTGAAATGTGGTGTTGGAGAAGAGCTTTGTGGATACCATGGACAGTGAAAAAGACAAAGAATTGGGTGTTAGAACAAACTAAGCCAGAACTATCACTAGAAGCAAAAATGATGAAACTGAGGTTATCATACTTTGGATACATCATGAGAACACATGATTCACTAGAAAAGACCATAATGCTGGGGAAAACAGAAGGGAGTAGAAAAAGAGGAAGGCCAACCAAGAGATGGATTGATTCCATAAAGGAAGCCACAGACCTGAACTTACAAGATCTGGTTTATAACAGATGCTACTGGAGGTCGCTGATTCAAACTTTGCTGCAACTAACACGGCTACACCTCCTTACCTGTTGACCTTTATCTATACACCAGTACTTCTGCAGTGTGATGAAGGACCAATAATTTTCTGTTTTTAGACATAATTAATGTTGAGATTAGGGATGGAAGGATCTATCTGTTTCAGTTCTCTCAATTACTCATTTTTCCAATCTGAAATTCAGTTCTTGGGACCGGGCTACCGAACAGGCACTCCTATGAAGAGGCGGAAGAGAGGGCTCAGTCTGTTCATGCCTGCGCAGATGGTGATGTGTCCTTGGCAATGGGGATGGAGACATACAGAGATGCCTGCATCTCAGACTCCTATGGCACCAGGGACAGGGCAAGTTTCCCTCAAACTCAGTCCTGTCTACCACAGCCTGTGCCTTTAGGTTTGGGCTGTTACTGGGCAAATGGCTGAAGTCTTCCTCAGTTCCACCCCCTTCCCTTTGGAGACCACTGGACCTCTCCCCTGGATCCCAGTCTTCCTCCTCCTCTGTTCCACTCTGCCAAGGGTTCTCCACAGGGCTCATTACATTATCAGTCCTACTCCAGAATGGTTCACCACATGGGGGAAGGGAATATCATATCTAATGCCCAGAAACCATTGCCCTATTTCTGAGTTGTCTAGGCAAAGGGAAAGATGAGAGACTAACAGGCAAAATCACTGGGACAATTCCTGCAGAGAGGGTGCCTGCGCGTTGCTCTGAGAGTTGACTGAAATCAGAGCTTGGAAAAGTTACTTTTTTGAACTACAACTCCCATCAGCTCAGTCCAGTGGCCATGCTGGCTGGGGCTGATGAGAGTTGTAGTTCAAAAAAGTAACTTTTCCAAGCTCTGACTGAAATATCCACATCTATCTTCAGGAACACAGGAAACTGCCTCAGACCACTGGTCCATCTAGCTCAGTCTTGTCTACACTGACTAGCAGCAGCTCTGCAGGGTTTCACACTGGGAATGTTCCCAGCCCCATCTGGAGATGATGAGGATTGAACTTGGGACCTTCTGCATGCAAGCAGATGCACTTCCATGGAGTTTTGGCCTCTGCCAGTATATATAGATATCTTCCTCCTTAAAGTGTAAGAGTAAAGCATGTCTCCAATTTTATTCTAGGAAAAAACAAAACCCCTGTGCCCTGGGTATTAAAAAAATTGGGAAACACTGCTCTAGACTTGTCATACTCTTTGTGAAGACTGCCTCTAGTGGCGAATAGATGGAACAAAACCCTCTGGTTTAAAAAAATTAGCTGATATTAACAGAATACTTGAAAATGGTCTGCCTTCAAGTTGATCCCGACTTATGGCTACCCTATGAATAGGGATTTCATGGTAAGCGGTATTCAGAGGGGGTTTACCATTGCCTCCCCTCTGAGGCTAGTCCTCCCCAGTTGGCTAGGGCCTACTCAGCTTCCCACAGCTGCACAAGCCGGCCCCTTCCTTGTCCACAACTGCCAGCTGGGGGTCAACTGGGCTCCTTGGAACTATGTAGCTTGCCCACGGCTGCACAGGTGGCAGGGCATGTAATCCCTGAGCCACTCACTGTGGGGGTGATCTTTAGCTGGCCCTTTACATCCAGGAGACATGAGTGGGGATTTGAACTCACCGACTCTGGACTTCCAGCCAGGCTCTCCTCCCCACTGTGCTATCCTTACCATGTGGTAAATACTAGATAAATCTGATGCAAGGAATTTGTTTCATGAACAAGCCACTTTTTGGGGGGAGTTGCCTTTAAAGACCTCTAAGAACTACAAGGGGACAAAATAGATGTAAGTAAGCAATCTATAGCCTGAAAGCCTGGGGCACAAACTGGTTCATAATGAGGATGATGCAATGGAAAATAATATTACCAGGACTGATTACCAGAAAATGCCACTGCGAACTAGTAATAATTACTAAATAATTACTGAAATAATTCCTTCTAGCATGAACATATTTTCTTGCTTACAGTCTAATTAACTTTAGCTAAAAATGTTAATCGAATTTTTGTCAGAGACTAGAAATATTTGTTCAGGACTAAAGTAAATGTGGCTAAACTTTTTTGGCATAATATATATAGCAGCTCCAGGAATGCTGCTCATTGAGAAACTGCAGTATAAACAGGTGTTCCCTTTTTAGCAATTCAGGTAAGTTACACCTCCAAAGAGAATCTGAAACAGAGGCTGGTTATATCTGAACAATCACATGTGTGCCAAACTTTAATTGCTTTTAATGACCAGCACAAATAATGAGAACAATTCCTAGTCCCCATAATTCACAGAATAAATTCTTGATCTATTTACTGCAATCACAGTAAACACCATTAGTGAAACAGGATGCATGCCAGGAAATGTGGCATAAATGGCTTAAAAATACTTTCCCATTTTAACTTTACAAAGTTGATCCTAGCTAATAAAAGCTCTGGGGAAACTGCATGTGCTCTCAGTTTCTGAAACCTGAAAGCTTCAAGGGGGTATTGTTCAGCCTGGTAAAAGTGAGGTGAAATCTCTAGCTATGCAGGAAAATAACACCATAAAAGGAGAAGAGGGGGCTATTAATTAACAATTATTCTTATTGCCTATTCTGATGTACTTTTGCCATTCTTTTATATCAAACAGACTAAATCATTAATGAGAGAAGGGGAGGGAAACTCGGTAAACATGAATCCTGCTGAATGAAGGCAAAGATGCATCTAAGTCCAGGGATGGAGAACCTATGGCCTTCCAGTGAACTACAACTCCATCCTCCGTGATAATGGCCCATGTTGGCTGGAGTTGGAGTCCAATGGCATCTGGAAGGCCAACAGGTTCCTCATCACCAATTTACTCCAACATTCTGTGTCCAGCAGTGTCCAACCACTGGGAAAATCAGAAGCAAGGCAAGAAAAAAAGTCCCTTCATGTTGTCTGTCAGAAATAGCTGTTCAGTAAATCTACCACTAATTTGTTAAAATATGGTCTTTAAAAGTGATATTAGTCAGAAAGAAGTGGCCCACAGAATGGCACTTTACTGCAGGCTACCTCAACCCTGGTCTAAACCATGCAAGGCCCCCTCCAAGGAACAGTGAGTGGAAGAGAAGGCTGATTCTCCTTGGAAGCCTGCAGTTACCAAACATCTGACCCCCTTTTCTCCCCACCCCCTTCCTCCCAGCTAACAGCCTTTACTCTTTAAATTAGGAAGGGGAAAACATTTAAATAAATAATTCAAAAATGCCCCCCTTTTTTGAAGGGAGAAGAGGAACAAAATAAGAGCAAGACAAACTAATTCTAGGTTAAGCAGTATGTACATAGCATAAGAACATCTGCTGGATGAAGCAGCCTTAGGTAATGAAGTCAGTCTACATGCAGAAACTTGTAGGTAAGTGCATGGCAACTTATCTGGATTAAAGTGAACACTTGTGAAAAAAAGAGTACGCTGCACATACTTAGTGTTGCATGAGGAATCATGAGTTAGATCAGGGGTAGCCAATGTGATTACTTGCAGATGTTCTTGGATACCAACTCCTATCCGTCTCAGCCAATATGGACAATGGTCAGGGATGACAGTTGTAGTCCAGTGAAAGCTGGAGGGCACCACATTGGCTACCTCCAAGTTAGATTGTCACAACTCGCCACAGTTCATAGCCTAATTCTGCCCAATGGTGGCGGTACATTCCATTATTTGTTGGCAAGTACTGTTACTATTTACTGTTGTTTTAATGTTGATGGTTGTTTTGGACTTTTATGAAAAACTCTTTTGAGAGGTTAGCCTAAAATGTTGTGTACACAAACCTAAAATAAATATGTGCCACCATCCTGATGGATTGGGTTTACATGTCTTAGGGAGTTGGTGTCTTACCTAGTAAGTGCTCCTACTTGCATGCCAAGGCCAGTCTTGCACTTTGGAAAATCCTAGGTTTATAAGAAATATCCAAAGAGGTTTTATATGTGCAACTGGCCATTAAGCTATCTTCCATGGATATTCGTTAATAGGTTGCAGTGATCCACAGTAACCGTTAACAGTCCATTGATTCAGTAGCCCATGAAGTATGAAGGATTTACATGTTCATCTGTTATGGCTCCTTGGGAACTGTTAAATGTTTTTAAACATTTCATTGCTGAACTGAGACTATAAGGAGTATCAGTGAGATTTGTACTAAATTAGCAATCCCCTACCACCACAACGAACAGCATTTTAGCAAAGTAGTTGAGAAGTTTGAGTTCATCAGTAGATGCACGCAAACAGCTCCATTTATTTATTTATTTAAAATAGTTATATCCCACCTTTCCTCACAGAGTTCCAGGTGGCTATTACCCTTATCCTTAAGAGGTATTTGCATGTAGGACGGCCATGTGCCCTATTTTACAGAGGATGATCTTCTATTTGAAGGATTGTCCTCTGTTTGAAGGAGTCTTCTATCTGAAGAGCTGCCTGGTGCAAGCCTGGTTTAAAGATAAAAGAACCATAACAAGGAAGAGCTGGGGCCTTGAAGTTGCCCATCAATGGTCAGCACCCAGAGAGCAGACAGAGCAGGCACACCGATCACACAGTCACAGTCTTCCCACTATGATGAGGTTATTGTATTTCTATTTAAATTATACTAATTATTTCTAAATTACCATATGCAAATATGGCCCCTCCTTTGCCCACTTTTTGATGATGTGTAAATATTCATACTATTCGCATAATCTTCCTATAGCAGGTTGGAGGTTGGGCTCGAAGGGCAGTTTGGGGATCCTGCTTGTGTACCGCCTGCCCCACTGCACGGCAGACTCCCTGACCGAGGTGCTAGAGGTGGTCTCGGATGTACGACTGCTCTCCCCAGAACTGTTAGTGTTGGGGGACTTTAACGTGCATGCTGAGACCACTCTCATCGGAGCCCCTCGGGATTTCCTCGAAACCATGGCTTCCTGGGAACTGCACCTTAGTAACACTGAGCCCACCCATGTAGCCGGTCATGCCCTCGACCTTGTGTTTGTCTTGGGAATGGCGGGGAGTGTTCTGAAGTTGGGGGCTATTTCTTTTACCCCCGTGTCATGGTCAGATCACTATCTGGTGAACTTTGACCTCTCGTTGCCACACACCCTCTGCAGGGGTAAAGGACCTATTAGAATGGTCCGCCCCAGGCACCTGATGGATCCGGATGGATTCCTGACTGCGCTGGGGGAATTGGAACCTGCTGAAGGTCGCCCGGTCGAAACCCTGGTGATGGAGTGGAATGAGGGAATCACCAGGGCATTAGACCGGGTGGCTCCGAAACGTCCTCTCCCCCTGAACAGAACTCAGACCGCACCATGGTACACACCCCGGTTGCGAAGTCTGAGACAGGAGGTGAGACGACTAGAACGCCGGTGGCGGAAATCCCGCTCTGAAGATGTTCGGGCACAGGTTAGAGCAGCAATAGCTGCCTACCAGGTGGCAATAAAGGCAACAAAGAAGGATTTCTTTGCTGCCTCTATTGCATCTGCAGAGTGCTGTCCCAGGAAGCTGTTCCAAGTGGTCCGAAGCCTGGTCGGTCCAGTTGCTCAGGAACCCTTGGAGCACTCTAAGGCTTCCTGTGACAAATTGGCAAGGCACTTTGCTGATAAAATCGAACACCTGAAGAACTCGATTCCGTACGCTGTGGATGCAGTAGAAGATCCAGAGTGGACCAGTTGCAATCCGGTTCAGTGGGATCGGTTCCGGCCTCTTCCTTCTGAGGATGTGGACAAGGTACTTTCAACGGTGAAGCCTACCACCTGTCTGACTGATCCTTGCCCATCATGGTTCCTTATGAATTGCAAGGAGAAATTGGGCGAAGGGATCAGGGCGGTGGTAAATGCATCCTTGAAAGAGGGTGTACTGCCACCAGCCCTCAAGGAGGCAATTATAAAACCCATTTTGAAAAAACCCTCCTTGGATCCCCAAGTCTTGAACAACTTTCGCCCCATTTCGAATTTGCCATTTTTGGGCAAGATCATTGAACGAGTGGTGGCTAGCCAGTTGTCAGCACACTTGGATGAAATGGATTATTTGGATCCATACCAATCGGGTTTCAGGACTGGACATGGTACTGAAACAGCCTTGGTCACTCAGGTGGATGATATGAGGAGGGCATTAGACAGGGGAGAATTCACCTTTCTTGTCCTCCTGGATCTCTCAGCGGCTTTTGATACCGTCGACCATGGTATCCTGTTAGATCGCCTGGAAGGATTGGGAATAGGAGGCACTGTTTTACAGTGGTTCCGTTCCTTTCTCTCTGACAGGCATCAACAGGTAGCATTGGGGGATGAGGTTTCAGACCCTTGGCCCCTCACTTGTGGAGTGCCACAGGGTTCTATCCTCTCTCCCATGCTATTTAACATCTATATAAAACCGCTGGGAGCTATCATCAGGAGTTTTGGGCTGCGGTGTCACCAATATGCTGATGACACGCAGCTCTACCTCTCTTTTAAATCCTCACCGGAGTTGGCTGTGGAGACCTTGTCCAAGTGCCTGGAATCCGTGAGTGGGTGGATGGGAAGGAACAGGCTGAAGTTTAATCCTGATAAAACCGAGGTGCGGCTTGTGGGTGACAGGGGAAGGTTGGGTGTTGTTGACCTGAGGCTTAATGGGGTGAGTTTACCCCTGAAGGATCAGGTCCGCAGCCTCGGGGTTGTTCTTGATTCCAAGCTGTCCATGGAGGCGCAGATTTCGGCAGTGAGCCGGGCAGCTTGGTATCAACTACACCTCATACGGAGGCTGCAACCCTACCTCCCTATTCATCAGCTCCCACTGGTAGTACATGCCCTGGTCACCTCTCGATTAGACTACTGCAATGCGCTCTACGTGGGGCAGAGCTTGGAAAAGTTACTTTTTTAAACTACAACTCCCATCAGCCCCAGTCAGCATGGCCACTGGATTGGGATGATGGGAGTTGTAGTTCAAAAAAGTAACTTTTCCAAGCTCTGACGTGGGGTTACCCTTGAAAACGGTCCGGAAACTACAACTGGTGCAGAATGCGGTGGCTCGGTTGCTTACAAACAGCCGCCGCCACGATCACATCACACCAGTGTTATTTCATCTACATTGGCTTCCAGTTGTTTTCCGGGCCCAATTCAAGGTGTTGGTGTTAACCTTTAAATCCCTATATGGTCTCGGCCCAGTTTACCTGAAGGAGCACCTCCAGTACCACAAATTAAGCCGCCCGACTAGATCAGCCACGCAGGGCCTTCTCTCAGTCCCACCAATGAAAACAGCTAGGTTGGTGGGGACTAGAGAGAGGGCATTTTCAGTGGCGGCCCCCACTCTCTGGAACTCCCTCCCGTTTGATCTTCGCCATGCCCCTTCCCTGGATACATTTCGCCGAGCCTTAAAAACTTGGCTCTTTGGACAGGCCTTTGGGATCTCCGGGGTGGGCTAATTTTTCTGTGATTGTTTATTGTTTCTGATTGCCCTACATAGTTTTATGCCTGCATTAGTGTTGACTGCATTGTATTTTATTCTGTAATTATATTGTATTTTATTGAATTTTAATATGTACATCGCCTAGAGTAGCTTTGGCCAGATAGGCGACACAAAAATTAAATTTATTATTTATTATTATTTATTATTTTTATCAAATTGTTACCTGATTTACATTCATTAAGCATCCACTAGCAACACAGGATTTTCTTTTATTTATTTATTTATTTATTTAATTTAATTTATATACCGCCCGAAGCCCGAAGGCTTTTCACAATGGAGATTTATCTATGGTACCTTTGCAAGATCTGTTTAATACTAGCATATAACGGAAGCAACTAGATACTCCTGAGGCAGACAGTATATCCATCAGCCTTGCATCAGATTCCTAGAGACAATTGCTGAATTCCATGTTTCACCTTCAGCCGACTCACAGCTCTCTTCCCTCTCCTAATTCACACTCCAAAAATTGGCTCCAAACTATTTTTCTGTTCCCTCTCATTACCTGAAGGGTGATGCTTTTTCAAACTCCAATGGATATTAGTTCCTAATGTTGGATAAAGATTTTCAGCTATCAAAAAAATATTACCTTGGACTATTCACAATCCATTCACCTAACAAATGATGGTCTCCCAGCCTCTATAACATCAAGAAATTACCTTTTCTAGCCCAGTATTGTTTACTCTGACTGACAGGAAAATCCCCATGGTCACCAAGATAGGTTTTCTGTACTCCTGTTGTCTTAGATTCTTTAAACAGATGATGGCAGAAACTCCATCTGGAACCATCTACATTATGTTACTAACCCTATAACCTTTTAAGCTGGTGAGGCACACTTTATTTGTATATTTATTTATTTATTACATGTTTTAAATCTCAAACTTCTTCCAAGAATTTCAGGGCAGCTTATATGTGATTATCCATTATCCATTTTAGTATCACACCATCTCTGTGAGAGACATATGGAAGAGCAGTGAGCAGGGAATTGGACCCGATGGCCTTATAGGGCCCTTCCAGCTCTACGATTCTGTGATTCTATGAGTGGTAGTTACTGGCCTGAGATCATTTAGTAAGCTTCATGGATGAACAATCAGCCTAATGATTTATTGATTGTGGGATTTAGAGTTTCAGTAGGACCATCCCTCTTGGACAGGCTGTCACTGCAGCTGCTGGCAGCTGGAGAGCACTTGGAACTTTTGCTGCCATTACATAGTTACTAAAGGCCAGGATAGGGATGAAATGATATGTCAATTTCAGTTGTCTCTATTTATTATTTTTCTAATCTTAAATTCGGTTCTCAATATTTCTGCAGCAATTTGCATTTTTTTAAAAAAAACTTCAACATTTTTGTGTGATTTTGTATGCAGTTTTGACTAACAGACACATTTTTGCAAGCATTTTATCCTAATGTAGGGTTTTTTGTATGTTATTTTCACCAATATATCCAATTTTGTGCACACTTTCCCCTAATGTATGTATTTTTGTAAACATTGCGTTGTTGGAGAACTGCATTGCAAATTATGGATAAGTGCAAATTTTGAAGTATGGCTGTTTTGGTTCTCAAATTGCTTTGGAAAATGTAAATGATAAATTAGGTATTAAATGTGAATGGGATTGGATAAGCGTGGCCTGTGATGTTCCTGTATTAGTGTAAATAGGGTAAGTGCTGTTTGTTTAGAAGATACATGGTAAGTAGAGTGAAAGAGGAGGGGGAGTGAATGGGCAGTAGAATGCTGGATGATTGGCTGAATGTTTAAAATGGCTGACAGTATAAAAGGAAGAATGTCAGGTAAATCTGGGTGGATGTGGTGTGGACGTGTGTGGACGTTGGTGGACTTGAGAGGGTTGTTTTGGTGGGTTTTGAGAGGAGAGGGTGGAGTTCGGATTAATACTAAGACCAGTACCTCAGGAATAGATGTAACCATATGCTTAAGTGCCTTTTAAAGAAACCTTGTTATCTCTGTTATATTCAATAAATACTTTTGGTTTACCAAAGGCCTGATCCTTGGCTGGGGTTTCACAGACCAGAAGGGAGGGTAAGGTAAATACCAAGGCTGAAGGGAAACAAATGGTGGCAGCGATGAAGAGAATAACACCACAAGCAGTCTGAGTAAATCAAAGGGATTGGGACAGCTTTAGCACTCAGTCACAGAGGTAACCAGATAGAGAGACTCAGGCAGAGTCTCTGGGTCTACTGGTTATAGGACGTGACTGGTGGTGCTGCCTAGCAGGGGGATCTGTTGAGATCTGTGCTAGAGCGGGGAGAGAAACCATATAAAAGGACAGTCCGGACTGGTGGAGTCCCTGGTGGTGCCTAGAGACAGGCAGTAACCACGAGCAGGTAGGAATCTGACAGGGAGAGCCAGGGAAGGGCGTCACATGGCCCTCCAGAAGTTGCTGAACTACAACTCCTGTCTTTCCTTGCCATTGATGATACTGGCTGCGGCTGATGGGAGTTGGAGTATAACATCATCTGGAGGATCACAGGTTCCCCAATTCCTGCTCTAGCCAGCAGTGGCTGCAGCACAAGCAACAGCAGCAAGCTTTAGCTTGCCAGGGAAGAAAAACAAGTAGGAGGCTCTGGTTCTTTCCTCCCCTTTTTTCTATGGCAATGGCCTGAGCAGCTGGAAAGCTTGGTGTCTGAGATGCTATCCACCCACTGCACTACGTCTGAGGAGGCAAATACAGGGGGAGGGGGGAGCAAAGTTTCCCTCATAAGAGGCTGTGTGTGTCCCAGTGTTGAGAGTGACATTTTATACTTCTTTTTAATACACCCACTATGTTTTAATATAATATACTCTGTTTTCCTGAATATATCTTAAATATTAGACAGGTGCCATCTCTGTTATCTTTCTGATGCCTATTGAAGACCTTCCTCTTTCAACAAGCCTTTTAAGTTGAGGCCTATCCCAGTCTGCGTCTGTGTTGGAATTGCTTTTTAATATGTTCTTAAACCTTCTTTTTAAAAATGTGTTTAATCTTAGATGATGTTTTGAAAGCTTTTTTTAAGAAACGTTTTTAAAGATGTTTTGTTTTAATGTGTTTTAAAATTTGTTTTTATGATGTTTTAAAGTTTTTAGTGCTTTTGTTTGCCGCCCTGGGCTCCTGCCGAGAGGAAGGGTGGGATATAAATCAAATAATAAATAAATAAATAAATAATATCTTATTTTGTTTTTGTGGGAGGAGGGGTTTACCCCTGGATTACAAAGTTCTTGACAAACCATGAAAGCTTAATCCTAAAGCTCAACTAGTTATTCAAAGCGCATGTTACTCCAAATACTTTTTGTTGTTGTTATGTGCCTTCAGGTCGACTATGACTCATGGCGACCCTATGAATCAGCAACCACCCCAAATACTAAAACCAGACAAAAATGTGTCAGAGGCGGTAGAAGCAGCCCTAATATAATTATATTTTATGTAAACTGCCTTGTGGATCTTTCCTGACTAACCTGTGGGGATAGAAATCAATCAAACAAATAATTGATACCATACAGAGAAGAGGTAAGGTGCAGATTTGAAATGCTACACAAATTACATAGGAAAGATATTCATTGACCTACATCAGTTCTATGTCTGATTGTCCGTGGATCCCCAGCAAGTCCAATGGAAGCATCCAGAGGACTGTCTGTTCCATCTGTACTGGGTTGGTTTCAGTTATTGTGGCCTGAGGATGTAGACAAGCTGTTTGAAGAAATGCAGCTGACCACCTGCCTCCTTGACCCTTGCCCACCTTGGCTTCTTAGAGCTCAGGCCTGGTGTCAGCAGATGGCCGAGGGCCCCTGCGACCAAAGGCTAGTCTAGCATCCTGTTCTCACAGTGGCAAAATCAGATGCTTATGGCAGATATAGGGAACCTTTGGCCCTCCAGGTGTTGCTGAACTACAATTCCCATTAGCTCTAGCAAGCATGGCCAATGGCTGATGATGAGAGCTGCAGATTAGCAATATCTGGAGGACCAAAGGTTTCCCATGTCCTGGCCTATGGAAAGCCTGCAAGCAGGACATGAGCACAATAGCAGTACCCACTTGTGTTTCCCAGCAACTGGTATTCAGAAGCATACTGCTGCAGACACTGGAGATAGAACATAGCCATCTGACTTCCGGGAAGGGTGAGACTTCCGGGAAGGGTGACTTCGCTTGTGCCTGCTTTTGGGACGGGCTCCCGCCTCAAAAGAAGCTTATTCAGATATAAATCAGTCAGAACATTTTTTTTTTGACTGATGAAATTTCTCCCGGGCAGGGAGAAACGTAGAGATCAACCTCAAAAGCCTGTTTTTGTTGGGAGGACTGGATTTCATTAATTTATGAGATAAGGTCCAGCCAACAATGCCGGACGGACTTCCTAACAAGCTCTATCTGCTTAAGCGATACGTTTATCTTTTCTTTAAAGAGAGAACGGACTAACAGGCAAGCACCCTTCTTTCTATTATTTTTTTTACTTGGTTTAAATTGTTGCAGCAAAAGGAGATTTGTCAGATTGATCGGCTTTGGACAACTTCTGGGTGAGATATAGCTCTTCTCTGTTATTCACGAAATTAACAGCTTATCTCTGTTTCTGTCGCAAAAAGCTGTCCTGGAAGTGCATTCTAAAGATAATAAACAGAAGAGGGATTTCTATTCCTGATTTCTATTCCGAGGAATATTATATTGTCTGGGACTATTCTCTTTTTGGTCTATTTTATTTTGACGAATCTGCTTCTTCACGACGCCACTAACTGTTTTGATGCTGGGAACTAAATTTGTTTTGCATTCTTGAACATAGAGAGATAAGGCAGGTTGCTCTGTTTATACTGTGATGTCATCAAGCCTGGAATATTAACCCAATTGTTGCTGAAATAAGAAGTGGTTCTTCTTTATTTTTGTTTTGCTTTGTTTTCGTGGTTTTAAAAATGGCAATCAAGAAAGTGGCTGAGAATCTGGAAGTAATTATGTTTCAGAAAATAATGGATGAGATTGAGATAACGAAACAAACCCTGCGACAGGGTAGTAAGGAGCTGAAAATTGAACTGAGCAAAATGATGCAGGAGTTTAAAGAAATAGGGGATCCTGTGAGAGAGGAGAATGAGATCAGAGATGAGAAAAGAAAAAATAAAGGGAAGATACAAGCCCTGGAGATTGGAACAAATGTGGAATTGGAAAAAGATCTGGAGTTTATGGATTTTAGAAATAAAATCTACTGTTTGGAATTTAACGTTATCTCTGAAGAAATTAATGAAGATATTAGAGATAAAGTTATCAATGGCTTGGATAATCTTCTGGACTGGAATGATGTGATGGAGCTTGATATAGAGAAAATCTATGGAATTAACTGCAGCCATGTGACAATGGAAAAACTCTTAAGAGATGAGCCAGTGCATTTTGTAAAAAAGAAGAACACAGATATGACTTTACAACAGTATTTCAGCAACTTATTCAGAATGGATGGCAAGAAAATATTTGGGATAGAGGAAATTCCCATCAGACTCTTATTATATGACTATGGCTACAACAGCAAGATTATTATGGAATACTGATAATGGAAGATTGGACACTGAAATTACTGGACTTAACAGGACTATTGAAGATGGAAGATGGAACTAATAGGGATAATGGAATAATGGCTATTGAAATTATTGGACCTAACAGATTCTGATGAGATGGATTAATCGAAATGTTTACTTGGACTATGGTTATGACAATAAGATTATTATAATTATTAACGAGATGGATTAATTGACATGTTTATTTGGAGAAAAATTGATAGATATATTTCTTAAAGAATTGAAACCTCTCTTTGACTTTTTGTGGAAAGAATAAAGTAATGTTTATGAGATTTGATGATTAATTAAGATAACTACTGGAGGAAAGTGATTTTATAATATGATTTAAGAGACAGGATTGTTATATATTGTAGACCTATAACTGATTTGATCTGTGACAAATGGGAAGTCAACATTTTATTTTTTTTTGTTTAATCATTTTTGTTTTGTTTTGTTTTTTGTCTTTGAATGTTTTATGATTTTGTTTTCTATGTTTTATGAAAATTTGAATAAAAATTATTGTAAAAAAAAAAAAAAAGAGATAGAACATAGCCATCTTTGTTACTAGCCATTAATAGCCTTATACTCCATGTGTTTGTCTAGCCCCCTTTTAAAGCCATCATGTCTGGTGGCCATCACTACATCCTGTGGCAGCAGGTTCCACAGTTTCACTATGCACTGTGTTTACCCAGTCACTTAAACAGAGAAAACAAGCAATTAGTTCCACAGAACTCTTCACCAAACAATGAAATATTCAGAGCAAAAAAGGAATGGCATAGAGTGACCCTTAGGGCTCCTCCAGAAACCTGTTTATTGAGCTTTCATCCTGAGCTTAAATGGAGGTGACCGTGAGACTGTGTCTGATCATCACTGAGTATTAATTTTTATTTGTTTGCAGGGCAGTTATAAGACAATGGGCATTCATCCTGATTTGCTTGGGGGTATTCATATTTCTTCCTGTTAACTGTTTGTTTAGCCCACACTTTCCAGTATATTTTCCCCATCAGTTTCCCAACTGCAAAAAGTCAGGGTGTTTTTTTTAAAGTGGATTTGTTGCCAGGATGACAGAGTGCTTTAATCTACTTTAATTACGCAAACCTAAATTTCCAGTATGAAAATTGAGGCAGCCTTCATGTTCTCTAAAGAGGGCATGTAAAGGCTCTGCTGCCACCTTTTGTGCTTTAAATACTCAGTTCCCTGATGAAACGTTCAGTGCAACCTGGACATTTGCAACTGATTGCTCTAATGAAACATAGCAACTTACTGATTCAATGCCTTTAAAACAGAAGGGAGGCATTATTCAGAGTCAATGCACTATAAACCATCCCAAACCATTAAAGGTTTGAAACTAGTGCCAGGCGGGGGTGCAGTTCTGAAGGCCATTTGAAGCTGGGCCACTTGGCTATAAATAAATGGATGGTGGGCATAAGAGTCTAGTGTTCATACCTATAAGGGAGGTGCTAATCTGCTTTGGGGATTCTTTTTATAATGTTGATGCTGGCTTTTTGAATGTTTTTCCATAGCGTGTGTGTGTGTGTGAGAGAGAGAGATGGGGACCACATGACAGCATATAAGGTACTATGGTGTTGGTGTTTGGAATTTGATACTGGCACGTTTTTATAGTTCAGAATCCAAGATAAATATCAGGTAGGCCTCTCTCTCTCCCCCCCCTTAATTTGCATACATACTTTTCATTTGGAAATGTTTTAAAACTATCCTAAAATGCAGGATTTTGCACCTGGCGGTCGAGAATTTGTTTAGGAAGGGGGGCCCTTGTGATTTATCTTCACACTTTTTGTCTCCTGACCATTTTTGTTTAGATAGTGGCCGCCTTGATAAAAGCAGTGGCAAAAGTCTCCAGCTACACAGTGGCTGCTTGCCTCATAGTCATACCCAGAAACACAGTGGAGAAGTTAAGTTCATCACTGCTTCTATAACTAGGGGCGGGAAGCCTGTGGCCCTTCAGATGTTCTTGGATTATGATTTCCATTATCCATGTTGGCTGGGGCTGATGGGAGCTAGAATTCAACAACTGGATAGTCACAGGTTCCTCATCCGTGCTCCAAAAGATCCCTAGAGGTTGTAGCCTCAGTTTATCATTTTTCTGTTATGTTTACCAGGAGCTTTGTGTGAATGCAGAGCATATGCAGGAGTCCTGGTTTCTTTGAAAACATGCACTGTTAGATTTAGCTTTTCATTTTTAAAAATGCAGATGTATTAGAAGAAAGCTAGCCTCACGAGACAACTAGGTTTCATTTTGGCTTCTCCCCAATCTGCTTTGAATTTGTGCTTGGTGAAATGGTCATTTGAAAAAGTCAATATATTATTCCCCAAGTGCTCGCCTATGGATGCAGTGAAAAGGAAAGGTAAGGTAATTAATTGTGGCTAGAGCAGAAAGACAGCCAATGTATTTTACGTTCTTCTCTCTACCTGTGGATGCTTACGGTCAGAGATGCAAAGTCTGCCAACATTGCTCGACACCTTGGACTCTCCATTGTGGAGTCCCTCAGGGGTCGGTTTTGTCCCCCATGCTTTTTAACATCTACATGCAGCCTCTGGGTGCCGTCATCAGGAGTTTTGGAGTGCATTGCACCAGTATGCTGATGACACGCAGCTCTATTTCTCCTTTTCATCTTCTACAGGTGAGTCTGTGGATGTGCTGAACCACTGCCTGACCGCGATAATGGACTGGATGAGAGCTAATAAACTGAGACTCAATCCAGACAAGACTGAGACACTGTTGGTGAATGCCTTCCCTGCCCAGATGGTGGATGTTTACCCTGTTCTAGATGGGGTTACACTCCCCTTGAAGGAACAGGTTCGTAGTCTTGGGGTTCTTTTCGATCCTTCCTTGTCTCTTGAGGCGCAAGTGGCCACGGTGGCAAGGAATGCGTTCTACCACCTTTGGTTGGTAGCCCAGGTACGCCCCTATCTGGACAGGGATGACCTCGCCTCAGTTGTTCATGCTCTGGTAACTTCTAGGTTGGATTACTGTAATGCGCTCTACGTAGGGCTGCCCTTGAAGACAGTTCGGAAGCTTCAGCTAGTGCAAAACGCAGCAGCCAGACTGCTGACGAGGACCAGCTGGTCGGCGCATATAACACCTGTCCTGGCCCGTTTGCACTGGCTACCCATTTGCTTCCGAGCCAGATTCAAGGTGCTGGTTTTGACCTATAAAGCCTTACACGGCGTGGGACCGCAGTATCTTGTGGAACGCCTCTCCCGCTATGAACCGACCCGGTCACTTCGCTCAGCATCTAAGGCCCTCCTCCGGGTACCAACCCATCAGGAAGCCCGGAGGACAGTTACTCGATCTAGGGCCTTCTCTGTAGTGGCCCCCAAACTTTGGAACAGCCTCCCCGAAGAAGTACGCCTGGCGCCGACGCTTCTATCTTTTCGGCGCCAGGTTAAGACCTGGCTATGCTCCCAGGCATTTTAAGCGTTTAATGTTATAATTTTAAATTTTTTTGTTTGCTGCTTATTTATTGTGATATTCTGTATTTTAATCTTTTTGTACACCGCCCAGAGAGCTATTCGCTATGGGCGGTTTAAAAATGAAACAAATAAATAAATAAAATAAACATAGATATTCATATAAGTCCTGTAGCCATCCTTCCTTGTTAGGTTGGACAGCCACATTTCTAGGTGGGGATTTGGGGATGAGAGGCACATAGCACCAGCCAATCCTACCTCCTCACTGGTGGAGAGGATGTGAGGGCCAGGCCAGGGAAAGAGAAAGGAAGTGACCTTCTTCCCCATCATTCCTCCTCCATCCAGAGTGTGAGTTAATAACTATAAAATAAATATAAACTACTTGTAAAACAGCTTAAAGTGGCATGATTCTTAAGTGAGTGAGTGAAGGCCTTATTACTTGAGGTTGCAGTCCTGTACATACTTACCTTTTTGAGTAAGCCCCACTGAATACATTGAGATTTGCTTCTGAGTAAACATGCATAGAATTGCACAATTAATACTTTTATGGGTTGTGTAAATAATAAACAACTTTGACAGTCATGCTTATATAAATATTTCTTCATACTGTATCTCGATATGTATCTAATTTCACACTATGGTTGTACATTATTATTTCTTCTACATTTTAAGTATGCCCTTCTTCCTTGGGGTAGTCATGGTCCCCTTCTTTTGTTTTCATCCTGAGGAGCAGATTAGCCTGAGAGATAGTGAGTAGCCCATGTCACCAAGTAAACTTTGTAGCTGAATTCCATTTAAAAAAATTAATTAAAACAATGTATATGCAGGCAAAGTTTATGAAGTAATGCAGATTAATTTAAAGCACATCCAGCTCACATTTAAAGCTCATGACTTTCCCCAAAGTATCCTGGGAAGTGTAGTTTCCCCCTCACAGTTATAGTTCCCACCACCCTTAACAAACTACAGTACCCATGATTCTATGGTGGGATTCATGTGTTTCAAATGTGTGTTGAATGTGCTTTAAATGAATGGTGCGGATCTGTCCAAGGTATGCTGTGCATTCATTAGTGAATTGAAAAGAACAAATTTGAAAGATACTTTTTTTAAACAAGGGAAGGGCTGTAATTTAGTGGTAGGGCATATGCTTTGCATGCAAAGGTCCAAAATTCAATATCTGGAAAAATTATTGCCTGGAATCCTTGACAGCTAATGCTAGTCTATGTCATCAGTAGTCAGCTAGATGGTACCAAATGGCCTGAGTTGGTATAAGGCAGATTCCTTTGTTCCTAAAAGAAGGAAGTGACCTAAGGGCAGAGTGACTCGAAATTTATTTATGTATTTTATTTACAACCTTTATACACCACTTCATTGTGAAAAACCTCAAAGCAGTTTACAGAAGGAATTAAAACAAAATTATTGGCAAAAACAGCTAGAAACAGGTATTTAAAAACACTCAAAATAATAAAACCAACAATGAGTTAAAAACAGATAAAAAACATAATAGATATGACATGCCTGGGTAGGCTTGCCTAAACAAAAATGTCTTTAGCAGGTGTTTGGGATGCTTTTGGCCTGGCAACCCTAATGATAAGTAAGGTCCCATGGCAAGTGACCCTAAGGAAAAGAAAGAAAAGGAGTCCAAGATGGGTGGGAATTTCTAAAACAAAAAGAAATTCTAAAGGAACAATGGCAAACAATTCCGTCAAGGAAAAAAGAAGGAAGACAGCAGAAGAAGCCAGTGTGGCTTCACAAGAAGCTTAGAGATTACCTCAAAAGAAAACAAAACAAAACAAAAGACACATACAGGAAGTAGAAGGAAGGCCAGGCCACAAAGGAAGAGTACAGACAGGTAGCACAGAATTGTAGGTATGGTATCAGGAAGGCTAAACCTGAGAATGAGCTGAGGTTAATGAGGGAAGATAAAAGCAACAAAAAAGCTTTCTTCAGATACATGCACAGTAAAAGACAGAGAAAAGAAATGGTGGTTCAGCTACTCAATAAGGATGGCAAAATGATAAAAGAGGACAAAGAATAATAGAATAGTAGAGTTGGAAGGGGCCTATAAGGCCATCAAGTCCAACCCCCTGCTCAATGCAGGAATCCAAATCAAAGCATTCCCAACAGATGGCTGTCCAGCTGCCTCTTGAATGCCTCCAGTGTCAGAGAGCCCACTACCTCTCTAGGTAATTGATTCCATTGTCGTATGGCTGTAACAGTTAGGAAGTGTTTCCTGATATCTAGTCAAAATCTGGCTTCCTGCAACTTGAGCCCATTATTCCATGTTCTGCACTCTGGGACAATTGAGAAGAGATCCCGGCCCTCCTGTATGTGACAATCTTTCCTGTACTTGAAGAGTGCTATCAAATCTCCCCTCAGTTTTCTCTTCTCTAGGCTAAACATGCCCAGTTCTTTCAGTTTGTCCTCATAGGACTTTGTTTCCAGTCCCGTGATCATCCTTGTTGCCCTCGTCTGAACCTGTTCCAGTTTGTCTGCATCCTTCTTGAAGTGCGGAGACCAGAACTGGATGCAGTATTCAAGATGAGGCCTAACTTGTTTGGGTCTATGACCGTAATAAAGTTGTATGTAGAGGCCTAACCAGTGCTGAATAGAGGAGAACTAATACTACATGCGATTTGGAAACTATACTTCTGTTAATGAAGCCTAATATAGTATTTGCCTTTTGTGCAGCCACAGCGCACTGTGGGCTCATATTCAGCTTGTGATCAACGGCAATTCCAAGATCCTTCTTACATGTCATACAGCTGAGCCAAGTATCCCCCATCTTGTGACTGTGCATTTGGTTTCTTTTTCCTAAGTGTAGAACTTTGCATTTATCCCTGTTGAATTTCATTCTGTTGTTTTCAGCCAAATGCTCCAGCCTATCAAGGTCCCTTTGAATTTTGTTTCTGTCTTCCACGGCATTAGCTGTGCCCCCCAATTTTGTATCATCTGCAAATTTGATAAGCATGCTCTGTACCTCCCCATCCAAGTCGTTAATAAAAATGTTAAAGAGCACTGGGCCCAGGACTCGTTACTTCCACCCAGTTTGAGAAGGAAACATTGGTAAGCACTCTTTGAGTACGATTCTGGAGCCAATTGTGAATCCACCTGATAGTTGTTCCATCCAGCCCACATTTAGCTATCTTGCTAATCAGAATATCATGGGGCACTTTGTCAAAAGCTTTCCTGAAGTCAAGATATATTACGTCCACAGCATTCCCACAGTCTACAAGGGAGGTTACCTGGTCAAAAAATGAGATAAGATTAGTTTGGCAGGATTTGTTCTTCATAAACCCATGTTGGCTTCTAGTAAACACTGCATTGTTTTCAAGGTGCTTACAGATTTACTGCTTTATAATCTGCTCCAGAGTTTTTCCAGGGATTGATGTTAGGCTGACTGGTCTGTAGTTCCCTGGTTCCTCCTTTTTGCCCTTTTTGAAGAAAGGGACAACATTAGCTCTCCTCCAGTCATCTGGCACTTCACCAGTCCTCCATGATTTTGTAAAGGTAATAGACAGCGGTTCTGAGAGTTTTTCAGCCAGTTCCTTCAATACTCTAGGATGCAGTTTATTGGGCCCTGCCGATTTGAACTTGTTCAAAGTGATTAGGTATTCCTTGACTGTTTGTCTATCAATCTCAAGTTCAAATCCTGTCCCATCTACTTCATGTTTCCTGGGAGGGTCATAGACCCTTTCTAAGGAGAAGACTGAGCCAAAGTAGGAATTGAGCACTTCTGCCTTTTCTTTGTCATCTGTTATCATTTTGCCATCCTCACTGAATAGATGTGCCACCATTTCTTTCTGTGTCTTTTACTATGGATGTACCTGAAGAAAGCTTTTTTGTTGCTTTTAGCATCCCTCGCTAGCCTCAGCTCATTCTCAGCATTAGCCTTCCTGACACCATCCCTGCAATTCCGTGATACCTGCCTGTACTCTTCCTTTGTGGCCTGGCCTTCTTTCCACTTCCTGCATGTGTCCTTTTTTGTTTTCAGTTCAGTTCTAAGTTTTTTGTGAAGCCACATTCGCTTCTTCTGCTGTATTCCCCCTTTTTTCCTTGTTGGAATTGCTTGTAGATGCGTTCCTGGACATTACTTCTTTAACAGAATGATACCAGAGGTAGGAATAATATGGAAAGAATAGGGAGAGGTTCCTATACCCACTCATAAATGGTGGGGGCAGCTTCAACATGGGCTTTAAAGGGTGCCTACCCGGCACCCTCCCCCTCTGAATCATATTGGATCCTTCCCTCCCCAGCCCTGGGAAAAAGCAAGAGATTTCTTTAATGCAAAGCAAACATACAAGCTGGTTAGTTTCACCCTAGCAAAGCAAATGCACAGGCTTATCAGTTTATTGATAGTAAAGCAAAGACAGATGCTGCTGGTCAGTTTCACCTTAAAGCAAAGGCTTGAAAGTTTATCCATAGCAAAGCAAAAAGGCAGGCTACTCAGTTTCACTTTAAAAGAAAGGCATAGGCTTGGAAGTTTATCTATAGCAAAGTAAAGCTTGTCTGTTTCACCTGAAAAAAGTCCTAATTGAAAGGAGCTTTCTTCCTGGAGGATTCCTTAAGTGAGGGTTCCTGAACTGTATGCCTGCAGCCTAAGCTGAGTTTGTGCAGAGGCCTAAGGAAGCTTGTGCAAATATATTTAGGTTTATTAATTAAAATATTTCTGTACCACCTATTATATGGACATCTCGAGATGGCATGCGTAGAGAGGTATTTTGGGATAGATCTAATCATATTGTCTCCCTCATGTGACCTTTGTCTCCTGAAAAGAGCAAGTTTGATTTAATGTTGTTATTTTAAAATATTTATATCTCATTGTATAATCCACATGTTGGTTTTACCCTCCCCTACGTTCCTTAAAGGGAGTAACTGAGAATTAAGCCCCAATTGTCTGCCTAGCTCTGCCTTGGGTTCCATTTCTTGGTCACATAACTATGTGACAAAAAGGAAACTGAGGAAATGGCTTGTGGCAGGAGTTCTTAAACTGTGATCCATGGATCAGCAGTGGTCCACAAGCTTCATTCTGGTGGTCCATAACATGTGCATATTAAATATTCATACTGATTTTTAATTGAATTTTGCTTCTTTTATTATATTGTACAGTGGAAGCTCATTATAATGATTCTCGCTGTGCTGTAGATTCAGATATACCATGGGTATGGCCATGCCCCCCAGTGAAATATAAAGTACAGCAGCTAATAAATATCTTTTAATTCACAAGATCAAAAAACATGGTAGCTTCCATCCTTCCAAACAATTTTTTCATGTTTGTGCCTATCTAGGAACCAGTACTTGTTGGCTTTAACCCTTAAGGGTGATCCTGAGCTGAAATGCAGTTGGGGTAGGTTTCTTGTTCACAGTTATATCAGCTTCACTTTCTACTTTTTATTTGTTCTACCTTGTTCTTCATCCTCAGCGTTCCTTTCCCTGGTGAGTTCTTCCATTTGCTTCCCAGGGTGTTTTTCAGCCATTTTTCTTGTCAGCATTCTGTTAATTTTTCTCCTGACATCCCCCAACCCCCATTTCCTGAGCTTTCTCCTTCTTGGCAGCTTTTTTCTAGGGATCATTTTCACTCAAGCCTTCTTCTCAGTTTTGGTTACTTCTGTCATTATTGTCTGTTGAGTTTTATTTGTTAAGTTGTTCTTCCCTCAGCATTGCCCTTACCCGCTTCTTCCCTTCCTGCTCTGCCCCTCAGCTGCAGTGAAGGTGGTTTGCCTTTTTCAAGATTCCCCCCCCCCTCTTTTTTCCTTCACAGCCCTATATCTGTTCTTGGTTTCCTCTTTCTGCTCCTTGTTACTGTTTTTATTCGTTTTGGTTGCTTTTTTTGCTTCTGCCCCGATCTTCTCTTCTGTTTTATTGATTTATTAAAAAAACTAAGTGCCTTTCAGTGTAGCTTTCATTATAATGCAGAACCGCTATAACATGGGTGCATCCTTTGTCCCCTGACCTCCCTGGTACAATGAGCTTTCACTGTATTACAATGTGAAGTTTATGGAATGCAAACTGTACACAACAAAATACAAGAAATAAAAGAAGCAATAAAAATTCAGTTAAAAATTGCACAGCATCTAACATAGTGTGCTGCAACAGGCAGAAACAAACATTAAGTGGTCGACCAAGACCATCAGCAATTTTCAAGAGGTCCATGGGGAAAGAAGTTTGGGAACCACTGGTCTATGGGCACAACTGAAATACTTGGACATAGTCCCTAATGAAATGCAGTCATGTCTTAACAAGAGTCAGTTACAATAAAAAAGTACAAAACAAATTAACCATTTCTAATCTGCTTCAAGTGATGACCCAGTCCAGTCCCACCAAGGTTACCAGCACTGATGGGGAGAGGGGCACCAGTCAATGTTTGTTACTTGAAGTGGTTTAAGTTTTAGGTAAATTATAGAAATGTATTAATTACAAAGTCTTTTGTGGAAAACCATTCACGAGGTTATTAATGAATTATAACTCAGCAAAAAGCTGTACATGTAAGATGGCATATATTTCCTGTGAGGAGGTATGTCCTACACTCCCTCTGACTCTTTGAACAAGTGTATGTTGAAACAAATGCATTCCTTAATTTAATAAGGAACATGTTGGGAAATCTGCCAGTTCCAATTCATTTAATTTCAGCCAATACAAATTGGCAGGCATGTTTTGCTGGAGTTCATAACCCCTGAATTTCTATAGTTTTTATGCATCTCTTATTAAAAGATGGAACACTGGGAACACTTCATCATTTCTGCATGGGCCTCTCAGTGTGAAGAAGTGTATTTCTTTGAAATTGGCAGAGAACTGCTGTGCAGCAACAAACTTGTGTAATCTAATTTAAGGATTCCAGAATTAGGACAGACAGCAGCTAGTAGCTAGCTGAAAAAACACCTACATTTGCTCACCATTGTCCTAAAAGACTAGCAGTGACAAGAAGACCACAGTCAGCTACTTTCTGGAGGAAAGAGTAGTCAGCACAAACCATGATTAATCCAGAACAAAATATTTATTTATTTATTTATTATTTAATTTGTATCCCGCCCTTCCTCCCAGCAGGCGCCCAGGGTGGCAAACAAAGAGCCAAAAACACTTTAAAACATCATAAAAACAGATCTTAAAATACATTAAAATAAAACAGCATTAAACAAATTAAAAAAAAATTTAAAAGGTTAAAAACATTAAAAAACATTAAGCAATTCTAACACAGACGCACACTATGTTTGTGTTTATTGTACCTTTTGCACAATAATACTGAACTACCAAGTAAATGTTTTAACACATTTAAATTTCACAAAGTCTACCAAAAAAAAAGGCACATTCCTGCTCATTCAAAGTTGTAAGAGATATGCCTCCATTTAAATTAGCTGCTCCTGGCCGGGTCAACCTTCTCTGAGCACTTTCACAAACTGCACTGTATTTGCACTGTATACGTGCATGAGACAGAAATAACGTTTATATCCTCACCTTCCTCCAAGGAGTTCATAGTAGCATATATGGCTCTCTGCTCCCCCTTTTATCCCTCCATAACCTTGTGAGGTAGGTTGGGCTGAGAAAGAGTAATTATTAACCCAGTGCTTTTTGGGGGTGCGGGTGGTAAAAAATGCGATGCCAGTAGTCATGCCTTGACAAAAGTATTGTGGGTGCCAGGCTGCCAGCAGAACAGAATGATTGCCATGGGCAGCCAGAAAAGAGTACTCCCAGTACTCTGTACCATTGAGTACCATCACAAGCACTGTATTAGCCCAAGGTCACCCACAGAGGTTCATGAAGGAGTGGGGATTTGAACTTGGAACCCGTCCTAGTATGCCACTCTAACCACTACACCACTCTAGCAGCGGTTATTTCAGGCTGATCTTTTAATATAATGATTAACAACCACTACCTCAAAATGTAGTAAGAAACGTACAGAAAAAAAGAGCGTGCACAGGAAGAAGTGTAAGAAGCCAAAGAAAGCGGGAAGAGTCGCTGATTATCCTTGTTAAGGAGAGAGCCGATGAACAAGAAACAAGACCAACGGTCCAGCTAAGGTCAGCATCCTGTTTCCAACAGAGGCCACATTTATGAAGGGCCACAAGGAAGACATGAATGCAACAGCTTTCCTCTGCTGTTTCCGGTTCTCCTTCCTGGAAGCTTGTGTTCAGTGGTATACTGCCTCGGAACCTGAAGGTTCTACTCAGTGATTCTTTCTTTGTGATGGTACTCACCAGTATTGTCACTTTTTTTTTTTTTTGCTGTTCATGTGAACCACTTTGTGCTGGCACCCACGGCTCTTTTACCTAAAAGGTAAAGGTGTCCCCACACTTGTAGTGTGAGTCGTTTCCGACTCTTAGGGTGACGTCTTGCGACATTTACTAGGCAGACCATATATATGGGGTGGGATTGCCAGTTCCGTCCCCGACCTTTCTTTACCCCCCCCCCCACCGCATATGCCGGGTACTCATTTTACCGACCACAGATGGATGGAAGGCTGATTGGACATCGACCCCTTTTACTGGAGATTCGACTTCCTCCTTTCGTTGGAATCGAACTCCGGCAGTGAGCAGAGCTTCGGCTGCGTTACTCCCGCTTAAATTTCTTTTACCAAAAAAAGCACCAGTTCTGCTTTTAATTAATGCAAGCCAGGTAGAACCTTTTGTCCCCACAACCTGCCACGCTCGAGGAGTGCAAAGGGTTAAGGCCGTGGCGACTAAATTCCACCTCCTGCGTTTAGATTGGGTGCTGCAAGCCAGGAGGGAAGAACAAATGCCATCTCCCCGAGCTTTCATTGGCCACGCGCGCTGCCGCTCGTTAATTCCGAAGCTCCCTTACAAGAAATTCGTAGACCTTTGAAAAGCTGTGCGGGAAGCAGAGATGGTGAGTCCAGCACTGAACAGGAACGACGGAAAAGTCCGCTCATATTTGCTCGGAAATAAAATACCACTTTTGTTCCCACAAGATAGTCAGCGTGCTGCCAGATCTCAATGGAACCTGTTAGTGGAACTATTATTTCCAAGCATCATGCTGCAAGGAGCGGATGCTACGTACCCTTGCTCTCTTCTTGGAACAAAAGCGGCAAGTCAGCCTGTGTAGGATTACAGCGCGCTAGCATAGCCATGTTTTCTGTACTATTGCAATGGGATTTACTTACTCCCAGGTGTGCAAAATATTGTATTGCATTGTATGCAAAGGGAATAACACTCTTGCGTTGTTCTCCCGTTTTGGAGTGAGGATCAATATGATTCCCGGTAGGAAGTGAGGGAAGAGGTCCTCCGTGCAAGTCAAATAGATAAAAAAAACGGGGGCACGTTTGAGAAGAGCTTCTGTGAACGAGAGTACAGTTGCATAGAAGCCGTTCGGTCTTCGGCAGAAGTCAGCAGTGCAAAGTTAAGGACGCAGGAAGAGGAACCGAAGGGAGCCAATCCTAGGTTACCCTGCTAATGATTCCACTTTGTCAAGCACCCTCATTGGCCCTGTAGGCCGCCCTTACTGGAGCCCGAGTTCCCGCGCTTTTCCTTCGTAGTAGAGCCGCGCCTTCTTTTCATCTCTTCCCTGGGCCTACCAAAAGCACTTTGCAAGGCTCGCGCAGGCGCATTCAAGAGAATTTAAGGGGGTGAGATAGCTGCGTCCCGGGCGATAAAATAAATCGAAGCTGCTGCGCTAGGGAGTTCGTGCCTTTCCCTGATTAGTTTACAAACAACAACACGAAACCATAAGCAGTACTGAATAGCCAGAAATGCTCTAGTGAGAGAAGTTAGGGGGGTATTAGCCTTTATGGTTGCAATCGTATCTGGAAGTAAGTATCATTGCAGTCGCTGGGATTTACTCTTGAGTAGACATACACACTATTAATAGTATTTCGTGAGGGAGGTATTAGATGTTTAGGTTGGAGAAAAGCAAGAGAAGTTGTGGAATTAATATGGCTTGGGCTAAGAATAGGGGAT
The DNA here is from genome assembly GCF_030035675.1 of Rhineura floridana. NCBI lineage: Eukaryota > Metazoa > Chordata > Lepidosauria > Squamata > Rhineuridae > Rhineura > Rhineura floridana. The sequence goes on from NC_084480.1 coordinate 94,612,213, forward strand.
ATAGACCAGTTTTGTAAATAAGTTGCTAGCCTTCAAAAATGTTTATTTGGGGCTACCACTGATGTCTGCTCTGGACTCCCCCCCCCATTTTTTTTGGCCTGATACTCTGAGCAGCATAGGGTGGATGGTTCTAGTCACCATTTTTATTTCCCCCCAAACCCCCTATTTATTGTAACTTTGAGGCATTGTGGTGGAATTGAAATAGTGCTACACAGCTTTGCTGGTGCCAGCCTTTGCTGCTTAGGGTCCACTGACAGAGGAGAGGACTTCATTCAGGATTCCCTTAGACTTGGAACCAGCCCTGTGGAGAGCTCTGTTCTTGCAGCACCCTACTCCATTTCTGTGCTGGGTATAAGAGAGTGGTCTTCTCTCCTCTGTCAGTTTCTGTACTGGGTGCAAAGATAGAATGGACCACTCCATTCCTCCTCTAGCAGACTGCTCACTCACCTGCATGGGATTCTTAGATGCCTATGGCTATTAGGCTAATCTGTAAATACAAGGCTGTTGTAGGTAGTCAGAGTTAGGTTGGCCAGAGGCAAAAGAGGACAGGGCTTCTGTGCTTTAATAGGTTTGTAGAAGAGGGGATTTCATCAGGTGTAGTTTATTGTGCAAGGGCTTCATGTTTAAATGCCTGCTGTTTAATGGAGGGGCAAGGGGAAACTGTGCTTCTGCCCTGTAGTTCTGTATTTGCCCTTACATAATAAATGTTTGTCTCTGCAGACCATCCATACAGTGACAATTTATTATTGATACAGTTCTACCAGCGTACATGATGGTTGACAGCTTCACAGGCAAGAAAGGAAGGTTATTGCCCTCCAAGGAGCTTACACTCTTGGCAGTCTTTGTGTGCACGTCATCCTCTTGCATGTGTATAATCTTTATCTCCCGTCTTAGAAATGTTTGAAATTTAGAACAGTGCAGTTCTAATAGCATACATTAACTTATAGTTGTTGTCAACATAATTCCTTCTAAAACTGAACCTGTTGGTCTGGTGCCTGTGAGTTGTACAGTGAAGCAGGGCCACTCACAGTCAAGAGGAGTGTCATGCATACTTGGGACCTCCCCAGGTATTTTGGAAAGTAATAAGTTTGTAAATTAAAAGAGAAAACAACAACCCAAATGGACTGACAACGGTTCATGCTCAGTGGCTTCTAGGGTCTGTTTTATGTTGGCTGAAAAAAACAACAACAGAAAATGGAGAGATTGAGCTCCTGGGGAAAAAACACCTTGTAGTATCTTGCAGTTGGGAATAAGGCAGGGACAATGCATGCTGTGAGGTTAAAAAATGTAGCCCCACGCACTATATGGTGAGGTTTCAGGAGCAGAAAGGGCGCAGTTTCCCACAGTCTGGAAACTACTCCCTGCTTGCTATATAGAAGAATGAGATTTGGAATTGGGGAAGGCTTTGGGAGGTGGGAAACAAGAACATGCCTTTTCTTCCCCACTCACCCTTGCTAGGCCCAAACTACACTAAGAAGGCTCCTGTTTGAGGTTGGCTGGATCCCTGAACAGGAGCACGTCTGTTAGGGGTGGGGTGTTATGCCACAAAATTCAGATGCGGGCCCTTCCTTGTTTTCTTGTAAAGGAGATATCATTATGACATGTGGAAGGAAGGCTTGAATATTGCAAAATGTAAAAAAATGTCATGAGTGAACTGTATTCCAAGTGCAGCAGCTTACAATTTCTTTCATTTATGTGAGAAAAAGTATAGCAGTGTAATCAAGAGGTTGTGGGTGTGTTGTCAGCCTTTTGGCAGTGGGGGTCTACTTTTGTGCTTTTAATAGCAGCTGGACACAGATATTTAGTAAGTGAAGCTTTTCCTAGCACAGAGACAAAGACTGGAAAAACATTCACCTACTTACGTTTCCGTGGGATGGTCTGCTGCTATAGTTTATGGGCAAAGGCAGTGAAAAGGCTAGATACATTGATAATTATGCTAATTTAGAAGGTTATTGTTATTTGTAATGTATAACTTTTAGTATATTTTACTGATCTACAGGGGCAAAGATAGATGTCTAGATAAACAAAGTGAGCACGTTTGGTGATTTTGATTCATGGATGTAAATTGACGTTCAGAACCTGTCTTCTGCAGAGGTAACTTTAATTGAGTTTGTTTTCAGTAAGTGGAGATGCCATTTCTTTATTTTTATGCTTAAAGAATGACAGAATTGTTTTCCAGATGCTGTGTGGTTGATTTCTCCCCCAGTTAAGACCCTTTACTGTGATTTGGGGTTTCACTATTAGCATATGTTCTGATGGTGACAGTGATATTTTCCATAGCATAACAAATCCGTAAGAGAAAGTTAGCAAGTTATTATCTTGCTAGCAACTTATTTTGTGGGAGGGGTTCTTTCCATGCTTACATTTTTCTCCCCCCAAATTGTTTTTTGGTAATAAACAGGCTGATGATTGATCTGCCACTGCCATCTTTTGGATGGAAATAGATTTGCTAAATAAATATCTGCAGTTTTTGCCCTCTTGTGGACTGGCATTTATTGATTTTTTTTAAAAAAAACAAGCCCTGTAGTCTTTGTTACTTTTTCATCAATGAGATTATTTTAGACAATCCTGCCCCCCAATAACCAGTTTTCCCCCTTTGTCCACATAGATATTCTTTTGGAACATGGATTTGATGTATTGCATATAGATATTTTATTCATAGTTCCTAATTTAATTTTAAATGGTCTTTTGTCTCATAATTCTTTTTCCATTTCCAGAGCATAGGTTTTTCTAGAGAACTTGTTTAGAAAAAAATGTAACTTTAGATAGTTTAACTGACATATGCTTAATTAATTTTGTAATTATCCAGCCTTAAACTACTTATTTTTAGATTATGTTCATTTAAGTCCAGTTGATGTCAGTGAAGAAAGTTAAGGTCACGTGTTACTTTCTCCATCTGAAATTAAGGAAATTTGAAAACTTGTACATTTGGCTTGATTGTACTTGGACGGACTGTAGTAGCCATGCTTGTAGGACAGCAAGGAGGACTTCAGTCTTCTTGTTTTAAAAACATTTGTGCCTGCAGCAGGAACCATGCCGAGGTGAGGGCAGAGAACCAACACAGTACTGGGGTTTAAGCCATGTATTTGGCTACCAAAGGGCAGGGGACGTGTGGTTTGATAGCTGCCTGCTGACAGAAGAACCTCAACCTATCTGTTGGGGAACCTGTGGAATGGCAGAAGATGGCACTGCCACAAGAGGAAGGCAACTCTTCTGGCCTAACTCCACTGCCAAATCACTGAAAGCAGCTTCACTGGTGCAGCATGAATGTCCTTTAGCCAAATGTCATTAACCATATTTGAGAGGTGAACACTGCCTGGCCTGTAGAGATGAGGAAGCTTGTGAGAACTGTCCAAGTGCTGAATCACTCCATCACTATGGACAGTCATGAAGGAGTGCAGTGGTCTTTTTATTTTAATCTCCCACCATTCCAGCTTCTCTAGCACCTCATACCAGATGATGTGGATGCCAGGAAACTGTCCTAGGAACTAGTGCAAAGTTTGCCTCCCTTTCAAAGAGATGTGAGACCTTTCTTGTTTGGTGAGGCTGTTTTCCCAAGCTGGCTCGCCATGACATGTGGAAGGCCAAGCATCATGTCTTCCCTCTCTGCAGCTTAAGAAACCCTCTGCATAAGTGAAGTGATTCATAGCCTATTATCAAGTGCAAGCTGGGTGTCTTGTTCAGATTTTAGCATATGCCATCCAGCCCTGTGCACAATGCTATGCCCACAGATCCACAAGAGTATGACAGAACTAATTTCAACAAAACAAAAAAATAGGGACAGGCTGCTAACTTGACAGGTTGATGATCACCACAGTTCTATGGACTGGATCCTGGTGGCCACAATCCTGAAAAAATGGGTGCCGAACTCACATGGTGGGAGGCCCAGAAAGGCAATCCACAAGTGGAAAATTGCAATGAATGAGAAATGGTTCTGGGATCCACTGAGAGGACACACACAGAGAGAGAGTCTGCTCACAATGGGCATGAGCTAAAATGGGAGATGCCTGCAAACAAATGTTGTTAATGTGTTTGTTGCCTAGTACTAGCAGTCTCTAGGTGACCTACAACACATTTAAAATATGCAAATGTTAATACCACACCCATCTAGTTCAGTCTTGACCTAGTATGTAGAATGCTCATTCAGGATTGGTGCATACATCCCCCAAAGACTAATGCCTATCCCAAGATATTCCTCAAAAGAGACAATTAGGGTGCCAAAATGGTGAGTGATAGAACCATTTTAATAAGTGGGTGTCCTCACAGCTAGAGCTGCTCACCAACTCCATGGCACCTGGATCAGAAAGAGACTCAAAGGTTAGCATCTACTTGTAGTCTGTCCCATTGGGCAGGGCATAGTGTCAGTCTTCTTGGTCCTGTATGCCTAGTGGCAGGTGCATGGGCCAAGAAAGTTAATGGAGATAGCAGCAAACTGATAGTTACAATCTTAGGAGTGAGACCTTGCTCCCTAAAGGGAGACTAAATACTGTACTACAAATGGCCCAGGTACTGGCAGTTTCCCTTCATTGTGCATTGCAATGACAGAAAGGCAGTGAGGCCTGAAATGCTGCCTTATGGGAGTGCAGAGTGACTGTTGTACTCTGTACATCAAGATTTATTATCAAGAGTGCACAAACCTTCCAAGAAAGGATCCGGAATATGCTCATGCCAGGTTCTAAAGAGCAGAACCTTTTCTTCTGAAAGATTGGGTAAGATTGTTAGTACTCTACATATGACAAGCTGAAAAAGCAGTACCACATAGCCCTTTCCAATTTAGAGGACTGCCAGGTGACCAGCCTTATCTTTTCTTGTTTTGAAACTTAGCTAAATGTGTATAGATATTATGGTTGGGAAGAACTTGAGAAATATCCAGGCTCTGGTGATACCTTGGGCAATCCATAAAAAAGAATCATTGCCCTGAAAAAAAAAAGACTTCCTGATGTGACTGTTGAATAGGACTTTTCCATGAGGAAGTGTAACCAAAATTGCTTCTCTACAGTTTTCACCCATCGGTTCTAACTTTGCCCCTTGGAGTAACTGAGAACAGGTTTGTGCCATCTTGGGCATGACAACCCTTCAGATATTTGAAGGCAGTTATCATGTCTCCCCTTTATCCTTGCCAGGCTATGGCTCATCTTTGAACCATTCCTCATAGGACTTGGTTTTCAGTGTCCTCATTCTGGTCACCCTTCTCTGGAAACGCGTTATTTTGTGAACAATCTTCTTAAAATGTGATGCCTGGAATTGGACACAATATGGCAGATGTGGCCTGAGCAGCAGAGAATAGTGTGATCTGAATAGAATAATAAAATAATATAATAATAAAATTTTATTTGTTAGTCGCCTATCTGTCCGAATTAACGGACGCTCTAGGCGACTTACAGCAGCAACAAAATACAATACACAATACAATAAAATACAACCACATTCATCAATTAAAACTAACATCAAAAACATCAGTTAATATATTACAAACTAATCTAGCTCGAAGTTCCTGTAGGCCTGCCTGAATAGCCAGGTCTTTAAAGCTCGGCGAAAACTCATCAGGGAGGAGGCATGTCGAAGATCGTAGGGGAGAGAATTCCAAAGGGTGGGAGCCACTACCGAGAACGACCTCTCTGTGGTCCGCACCAGCCGAGCTGTTTTGGCCGGTGGGACCGAGAGGAGATCCTGCGTGGCTGATCTTGTGAGGCGGCTTAATTGGTGATACTGGAGGCAGTCCTTTAGATAAACCGGGCCGAAACCGTATAGGGTTTTAAAGGTCAATACCAACACCTTGAATTGGGCCCGGTAAACCACTGGTAGCCAGTGAAGATCTATCAACACCAGGGTGATATGTTCCCGGTGACGGCTATGCGTAATCAAGCGTGCCGCCGCATTCTCCACCAGCTGAAGTTTCCGGACCGTCTTCAAGGGTAACCCCACGTCGAGCGCATTACAATAGTCTAAGCGAGAGGAGACCAGGGCATGTATAACTCGTGGGAGTAGCTGTACAGGAAGGTAGGGTAGCAGCCTCTGTATCAGATGTAATTGATACCAAGCTGCCCGGCTCACTGCCAAAACTTGAGCTTCCATGGACAGCTGGGAGTCAAGAATGACCCCGAGGCTGCGGACCTGATCCTTCAGGGGTAATCTCACCCTGTTAAACACCAAGTCGATGTCTCCCAACCTTCTCTTATCACCCACGAGTAACACCTCGGTCTTATCGGGATTTAGCTTCAGCCTGTTCTCGCCCATCCATCTACTAACGGACTCGGGGCACTTGGACATGGTCTCCACAGCCAACTCTGGTGAGGACTTAAATGAGAGATAGAGCTGATTGTCATCTGCATATTGGTGACAGTGCAGCCCAAAACTGGGCTCCCAGCGGCTTCACATAGATGTTAGATAGCATGGGGGAGAGGATAGAACCCTGTGGCACTCCACAAGTGAGAGGCCAAGGGTCTGAAACCTCATCCCCCAATGCTACCCGTTAGAGACTGGGCGAAAGTTCTTCAACTCTTGGGGATCCAAGGAGGGTTTTTTCAAGATGGGCCTTATCACTGCCTCCTTGAGGGCTGATGGCATTGCACCCTCTTCCAAGGATGCATTTACCACCGCCTTGATCCCTCTGCCCAGTTTCTCCTTGCAGCTCACAATGAGCCACGAGGGGCAAGGATCGAGCAGACAAGTGGTTGGCTTCACAGTAGAGAACACCTTGTCCACTTCTTCAGCAAGAAGAGGCTGAAACCGCTCCCATCGGACCGGAATGCAACTGGCCGATTCTGGCCCACTACTTGTACCCACGGCATGCGGAATCGTGCACTTCAGACGCTCGATTTTATCGGCAAAGTGCTTAACAAATATGTCACAGGAGGCTTTAGAATGTTCCATGGGTTCCTGCGCAACTGGACCGACCAGGCCTCGGACCACTTGGAACAACCTCCTGGGACAACATTCTGCCGATGCAATAGAGGCAGCAAAGAAATCCCTCTTTGCTGCCTTTGTTGCCACATGGTAGGCCGCTATTGCTACTCTAACCAGTGTCCGATCGTCTTCAGTGCGAGACTTCCGCCACCGGCGCTCTAGTCGTCTCACCTCCTGTCTCAGACCTTGCAACCGAGGTGTGTACCAAGGTGCTGTCTGAGTTCTATTCAGGGGGAGAGGACGTTTCGGAGCCACTTGGTCTACCGCCCTGGTAATCTCCCTATTCCAATCCACCACCAGGGTTTCAACCGAATGACCTTCCGACAGCTCCACATCTCCCAGCGCATTCAGGAATCCCTTAGATTCCATCAGGCGTCTGGGGCGGACCCCATCTTAATAGGTCCTCGACCCCTGCGGAGGGTGAGTGGCATTGAGAGGCCTATATTTACCAGATAGTGGTCTGACCATGACACGGGGTTAGAAGAAACAGCCCCATTTTCAGAGCACTACCCTCCCCTCCCAAGACAAACACAAGGTCAAGAGCATGACCAGCTACATGGGTGGGCCCTATATTACTAAGGTGCAGTTCCCAAGAAGTCATGGTTTCAATGAAATCCCGAGGGGCTCCATTGAGAGTGGTCTCAGCATGCACGTTGAAATCCCCCAAAACTAATAAGTTGGGGGAGAACAATCGCACAGCCGAGACCACCTCGAGCACCTTGGCCAGGGAGTCTGCTGTGCAGCGGGGTGGGCAGTACACAAGCAGAATCCCTAAACTGCCCTTTGGGCCCAACCTCCAGTACATGCAATCGACAAACTTGGTCTTGTGGAGGGGAGGTCTGGCAAAAATCAAGGACTCCCGATAGATCACTGCCACCCCCCCTCCCCGCCTACCAATCCTCGGCTGCTGTGCATATCGGAACCCAGCTGGACACATGGCCTCAAGTATGGGAGCCGAGGCCTCGTCCAGCCAGGTTTCCGTAATACATACCAGGTCTGCGTCCTCATCCAAGATCATATCGTGGATGAGAGATGTCTTCTGTACCACAGACCTGGCATTACATAACAGCAGTCGAAGATTAGATGGAGTCCTGCATCCCCCAGTTATCGTCTGGTTGTGAACAGGCCCGGAACAAGGGATGGGTATAACATATCTATCCCTTGTTCCCCTAAATTGGCGTGGCCTGCCACCCCCCCTCCAGGATCTGCTGCCCAGCCGTTTTATATAGTGGCTTCCCACTCCTCCCACAACATTCCCCCCCGGTTTACACGTGCCCTCCCCCCTGTCTACCGATCAGGCAGGCCCACCACCCCCAATAAATATGTTTAAAATAATCCGTATCCTCCCTGTTCCGCATTGTGAGGCTGGTTCGCCTGCAGCCAAGATCTCCAACAGTTGAAAAAAGTCTCTGCCCTCTTGCTTCTCGGATCTCCACGACGACTCTTCCCGTCCTGCTCAACTGCCGTCTCCGCTCCCCTGCTGCCTCTCCAGCATGGCCAACAACTCCGTCCTCGCCTCCGACTCCACAACCCGAGCCCCTGCGTCACATCCGCCGCTGGTCGCCAATCCAAGGGGACACCGCCCCCCCCAAGAAGCAAACAACAGCCGCGGGGGAATGCAGGCCACAGCGGCGGCAATGGAAGGCCCCAGCAATGACAGCCGATGAAGCCCAGTCCTCAACAGGAGCACAGCTCGCAGCGATGGAAGGCCGCAGCAGCGGCAAGAAAGCACGGCCGCAGCGGGAAGCACAGCGGCGGCGGCAAGGCAGGCAGCGGTGGCGGAAGAAGGCCACAGCAGCGGTAGAAAGTACAGCCGCAGCGGGGAGCACAGCCACAGCAGCGGCGGCAAAAAAGCATAGGCCGTGGTAAAGCAGGCCGCAGTGGCGGCGGCGGAAGACCTCGGGCCGCAGCGAAAACACAAGCCGCGGCAAGAGCAGCAGCGGCAGAGCCACAGGTCTCAACAACGGCAACAAGGCGGAGGAGCCACAAGCCTCAACAACAGCAACAAAGGGGGGGGACGCGCCAGCAGCAGAAGGCACCAGCTGGATAGCAACGCCCGCTCCACCTATCTCCCTCCAAGCCTCACAGCACCAAGTGAGTCTGTCTGCGGCATTCCTGGAGTTGGCGTTTGTGATGCGTCCTTCCCTGGCTCTCCGTGTCAGGTTCCTACCTGCTCGTGGTTACTGCCTGTCTCTAGGCACCACCAGGGACTCCACCAGTCCGGACCGCACTCTCTTATGGTTTCTCTCCCTGCTCTAGCACAGATCTCAACAGATCCCCCTGCTAGGCAACCACCAGTAACGTCCCAATACTAGTATTCCCAGAGACTCTGAATACTGGTATTGTTATTCTCTTCACCACTGCCACCATTTGTTACAGTTCCCCTTCAGCCTTGGTCATTACCTTACCCTCCCTTCTGGTCTGTGAAACTCCAGCCAAGGATCAGGCCTTTGGTAAACCAAATTAAGTATTTATTAAAGATAACAAAGCTAACAAGATTAACAAGATTTCTTCTTAAGGCACATAAGCATATGGTTTTACTCAATACTAATCCGAACTCCACCTCCCTCCTTCTTCACGCTCTCCTGGCAAACAACTCTCTCAAACCCCACCAAGCAATCCACTCTTTCTCTTCTCCCCCCAGATTCCACTCTCACTCTTCCTTTTATACATTCAGCCATTTTTAAACACTCAGCCAATCATCTCACATTCTACTGCCCATTCACTCCCCCTCTTTCACTCCACTTACCATGTATCTTCTAAAACAACAACACTTACCATATATACATTAATATAGGAACATCACATTTCCCCCCCCTTAAACAACAGCAGAGTATTATTCCTGTTCCAGGATTTATACGTCGCGTTAACAAATAAAAGTCTCTATGGGGAAAATGTCTTTCTTTGTTCCTCTGTCTGGTCACGTCACTGCAGTCCCAGCCACTTGCCTGGAAAGTCCATCGGCCGGTACATTGTCCTTGCCTTTGATGAACTGGAAGTCCACTTGATAGTCCTGTAGGGCCCAGGACCACCTCTGCAGCATAGTGTTATGGTTTTTCATAGTCTGCAACCATAACAAGGCCCGATGATCCGTAGTCACTGTGAATCTTCATCCCCACACGTATGGGCGCAACTTGTTCAGTCCCCACACGACCGCTAGGCACTCCTTCTGGACCGACGAATAGTTTTTCTCCCTCGGCGTCAGCTTGCGACTCAGGTACGCCACTGGATGTCTGGTGCCTTCTCTCTCCTGCAGCAAGACGACTCCCAGCGCGAGGTCCGACGCATCTGTAGCCACGATGAATGGTTTCTCATAGTCTGGTGCTATTAATATGGGTCCTTGGCACAAGGCTTGCTTCAGTAGATCAAAAGCCTTCTGACATTCATCCGTCCATACCACACGCTCAGAACACTTCTTCTTTGTTAATTCATGCAAGGGGGTTGCTATTTCCCCAAAATTTCTCACAAACTTCCTATAAAATCCAGCCACACCCAGAAATGCCCTTACTTGTTTTTTGGTTAAGGGGATCGGCCACGCTTGTATTGCCTCCACCTTGCTCCATAAGGGGGTGATTTTCCCACTCCCCACCTTATGTCCTAAATAGATTACTTCCTTTAGTCCAAACTGGCATTTCTTAGCTTTTATTGTGAGGCCTGCTTTTCTTAAGGCCTCCAATACTGTTGTCAGGTGTTGGACATGCTCAGGCACCGACTTGCTAAAAATGGCCACGTCATCGATATAGGGCACTGCAAAATCTGACATGCCTCGCAACACAGTATTGATTAGCCTCTGAAATGAACTTGGTGAGTTCCTTAGTCCCATGGGTAAGGTCACAAACTCATATAACCCATCTGGTGTACTGAAGGCAGTTTTGGCTCTGGATTGCTCGTCTAGTTCCATTTGCCAAAATCCTTTACAGAGATCTAGTGTAGAGATAATGGTTGCTGCCCCCAATAACTCTAACATTGCGCCTACCCTAGGCATAGGATACGCATCTGGGACAGTAATTTTATTGATTAGCCGATAATCAATGCAAAACCTTGTCGTTCCATCTTTTTTCGGAACCAGGACAATACTTGAGGCCCAGGGACTGATGGATTCCCTGATCACGCCTAATTCCAGCATCTCTTCCACCTCCTTTTTGATCTCATTCAAAACTTTCCCATTCACACGGTACGGAACAGATCTGATTAGGGCATGATCTCCAGTATCAATGGAATGTATAACTATAATGGTTCGGCCAGGTTTGTTGCTAAAGAGATTCCTATAGGTTTTCAAAACTCTCAGAATCTCCTCTTTTACTTCCTCATTCACCTCCTCTGACCATTCCACTTGATCTACCCCTCCTTTGTCTTTGCTTTCCTGTACCAAATCTGGAAGTTCAGGCCCACTTCCCTCAGGGAATAAGGTAACTTGCAACACCTTTGCATCCCTGGTATGGTAAGGCTTTAACATATTTACATGAACCACTTTGCTTTTGTTTAATTGGTCTGTGGTGATTACATATGTCACTGTGTCAAGCCTTTCTCTGATGGTATATGGTCCTTCCCAGTTAGCCTGTAATTTGTCATGTTTCCTGGGTATGAACGCCATAACCATATCTCCCACATCATACACACGTTCTCTGGCTGTTCTGTCATACCAGTAACTTTGCTTCTCCTGTGCACGACTCAAATTCTCTTTCACTACTTCCATCATTGATGTTAATTCATCCTTTCTCTCAGCAGGCATCCACAGTCTATATAAAATCCCATTCTCACACACAACTTGATTACTCAGTTTGTCAATGAAAGGAATCTGTTGGGTCAGCGCTTGTTCCTTTATCTGCTTCAGACTGATATCTTTATGCAGCTCTTCCCTGAATTGATCTGCTTCTTCCCCAGAGACCACTTGATACAGTTTGTCTTCTTCAGCAGGCCTGCTAGTGGTTGCTATGGTGACCTGAGGCTGGTTAACAGATTCCACCCTGTTTGTTTCAGCCCCCTTTAATATGGCTTCTTTTTCTCTGCCAATTTGCTGTCTGGTCACTACATATATTTTCCCCTGTGCCCCCATAACATCTCTTCCCAGTATTACTGGTTCTTGTTGCTGGGCATTAATACCAACTTTATATTGGCCCTTTCGGCCTCTCCATTCCATTTTCACTAGGGCCACAGGCAAACTCTCTGGTTGACCCCTCACTCCTTGGATAGTCACTGTTTCCTGAGGTAATATTTCTTCAGATTTTATTAAATCTGGCCTCAGTAATGTCTGAGCGGCACCAGTGTCAAGCAATGCCCAATAAGTTGCCCCTTGTACACTGACTTCCTCTCTCAGACTTGAATCCAGGTCTGTTACTTCTGTCTAGTTTATCTGGCAAAACTGAACCTTTTTCGCTGCTTCTAAAGCCTTGGGCTCTGTTTTCACTGCCCTTGTCTGAGCAGGATTACTAATGGGGTTGGCAACCTCACATTGAAAACGTAGGTGCCCCGGTCTACCACATTTGTAGCATAATTTCTCCTCACTTTTAGGGTACACAGATCCACTCTGGGGTGTCCTGTGCCCTTCAGATTTTATTGGAGGACTCATTCGCTGTGGCACCACATCCCTTCTGCAAGCATTATATGGTCTGGGTTTAAACTCTCTTGATGTTTTCCCCACCCAGCCAGTTCTATTGGAGGCGAAGTGATCCGCCATCTCTGCGGCCTCCTGCACAGATGTAGGGGAACGGTCTTTGACCAGGAGCCTTATTTCTGGTGGTAACTGATGGTATAATTGATCCAGTATCATGAGGCTTTTCACCTCTTCCACTGACTGAGCTTTGGCACTACTCATCCACTTTCCAAATATATCCATCAACTTTGCTCCCAGTTCCACAAAAGACCTCCCTGTCTGTATCTGGCAGTTTCTGAAAAGCTTTCTAAAATAATCAGGCCCCAGTCTGAATCTTTTAAACACTGCTTCTTTGAATTCAGCATAGGTGACGGGCCTGTCTGAGGGGAAATATTGGTATACCTCAGCCAATTCCCCTTTAATCAGGTTTGATAAATACTGCATGTATTTATCTTCAGGTAGCCCCCACAACTGAGCTGCTTTTTCAAAGGTGCTGAGGTAAATTTGAGGATCTTGACCAGGCTCATAGACAGCAAAGTCCTTTGGAGTAATTTTTATTTTTGCTCCATCTCTGTCTTTCCTTGTCTCCTCAGAGTGAAATTTCTCTCTATCAAATTTTAACTTTTCTACTTGTAATTCAGCATCCAATGCTCGTTGCTTCTCCCTCTCCTCAAACCGCAATCTCATTCTCTCAATTTCCAACTCCCTCTGTTTTTCCTTCTCTGTACCTTCCATCCTCAATCTCTCAGCTTCCATCTTCAATCTCTCAGCTTCCAACTCCCTCTGCTTGTCTTTTTCCTCAGCCTCCCATCTTAACTTCTCTCTCAAGTACTCTATATAAGCGGGATTGCTTAAATATCCTTCTGGGGTCTCTTCCCTGACAAGTTGTTTTTGCTGGGCAATAGCAAATCCTATAAGTGCTACCCTCAATTCATCTACCCCTTTACCCTCGTGAGGTAAATTGAATGTTATGCACTTCTCCACCAGCTCCTCTCTTTTCATTTTTATGTATTCAGCCATGGTGTTTGAGTTCACTCACTCTTTGCCACACACTCTTTGCCAGTCACTCTCACAAGAAATCTTGTTTTGTTATTTCTGTTTGCCACACCACTGTTCTGGATTCTCTAGTATTCGTATCTGGATTCTCTGTTGTTCGTATCCCACCTCTACCACCACATGTGAGGCGTCCTTCCCTGGCTCTCCCTGTCAGGTTCCTACCTGCTCGTGGTTACTGCCTGTCTCTAGGCACCACCAGGGACTCCACCAGTCCGGACCGCACTCTCTTATGGTTTCTCTCCCCGCTCTAGCACAGATCTCAACAGATCCCCCTGCTAGGCAACCACCAGTAACGTCCCAATACTAGTATTCCCAGAGACTCTGAATACTGGTATTGTTATTCTCTTCACCGCTGCCACCATTTGTTACAGTTCCCCTTCAGCCTTGGTCATTACCTTACCCTCCCTTCTGGTCTGTGAAACTCCAGCCAAGGATCAGGCCTTTGGTAAACCAAATTAAGTATTTATTAAAGATAACAAAGCTAACAAGATTAACAAGATTTCTTCTTAAGGCACATAAGCAAATGGTTTTACTCAATACTAATCCGAACTCCACCTCCCTCCTTCTTCACGCTTTCCTGGCAAACAACTCTCTCAAACCCCACCAAGCAATCCACTCTTTCTCTTCTCCCCCCAGATTCCACTCTCACTCTTCCTTTTATACATTCAGCCATTTTTAAACACTCAGCCAATCATCTCACATTCTACTGCCCATTCACTCCCCCTCTTTCACTCCACTTACCATGTATCTTCTAAAACAACAACACTTACCATATATACATTAATATAGGAACATCACAGCGTTCTTATTGCCAGCACTTCTTCACCTACCTCACCATGTTGCAGGAGGCAACAAGGGGTGGCCAGATAGAATAAAAAGGGGGGAGGAAAGGCACTTGCGCGCATTCCGTCCAAACCCCCAGGGATGTTAAAGATGTTAAAATTTCAAAGACGGCAGAGCTCCACACATTGCATCCTCCTGCTCTGCCATCTTCCCCTGAACACTATTCTTTGATTTGTGCATCCTTAAGATTGTGTTAACTTTTGATAAATGGTTTTCAAACTATGTTCCTAAGTACTCTAGGGTTCTGTAGAAGCTTTAATGTTGGGCAAGCTGCCTGGAAGAAAATGGTTTCATTTGCATTTAATGCTAAGTCATGGCTTGTTTTAAATGTTTGTTTAACAAACTGTGATCAGTCTCATAGACAAAGTGACTGTGGCTTATTTTACCTAATGTTTTGTAGTCTAACTGCTCTTGCCTTACCTTTGTAGCTGGGTGATCCTGAAACAAACCAGGATTAAGCCACAATAGAGATTTCAGATGTAATGAGAAACCACAGTTAATATAAGCATAGATTCATAAACAATCTTCAAACTCTGTTTTTATATTGTGACTTGTTGGGGTGGATTTGGATATACAAACAAACCATAGTTAAGCTAAAAAAATTGCTTAGCATTATATGCAAATCAAGCCATAGTGTCCACCAGTCTTTCCCTATCTTGTGCAGCTGTGAAAGTTTTGGCCACTTTCTGTGGTGCACTTATAGTTGCCAAGAGTTCAATACCTAAATATAACAGTGCCCTAGAACATACCACAAACAAATCAGTGTGTAAAGGATGTCCTGGGTATGGAAAGTTTGAAATCTAGATTTCTGCTCTGTCACAAGGCATACCTCAAAAATAAATATAGGATGTCTTAGAAAGATGCGTCCCTGATATTGCTTTGGTGCCCAGCTGATCTGTGTGAAACAACTCGGAAGGGGCTCTGACCCTAGGACAAAGTCACAATTTTCTCTTTCCTGCCTGATTCAGGCCCTTATAACCCAGTTTTATAACCTACAATGTCCATTCAGCAGGTCATAAAAATCAGGACATAAGATGATTATATTACTTGTGAATGCCTTTCCTGGTAGTTAATAGTGATTTTTGTTACAAGTGGAATTATTGTCATGAATGTTTTATTGTTTTGGGAACAGATTAAATAATTTTCAATATTTAGTTTTAGTTAAGACTTTTTTAACTATAGGTGAATATTGTAAATCATTTGAGTTTTAGGCCTTTTCTGGAGTCTCACTCAAAGGCAGAGATGCAATTATTGTGATTAAGCCATAGCTCTTGTTCAGGAACTGCCAGTAAAGGAGATGTTGAGGATGAAAAATTAAACAATTTCACTGTACAACATTGTTGCACTGGAATTGCTATGTATAATACCATTAGGATTGAGGAAACATGTGTGCATGTAAGTGGATCTTGGAATCTTCTTTTAAGAAGGGTCCATCACAATGTTCAAACTTTTGCCCTTTTTATTTTGGGTTCAAAATAAAAAAATAAAGGGACAGTCTTTGAATTGTGATATATTGCATAGTTCTTTATCTTAGCACTTCTGGCTTCAAGTTTTTTTATTTTCTGGCTATTTTCAGACCTTATAATGTAGTTTACATAGTATTTAGCTACCTAGTGTTGCATTTTGGCAGCATTGGTCTTGGCAGATACTGAGAGGCTTCATCTGCCTTTGGTAGTAGTATAGCACCTCCACCTAGAGGGAAGACTTCAAATATTGTACTTCATTCTTGGCAGTTGTTTCCTCCAGTACTTTCCATCCATAAATTCAAGTAGAGTTTACTGCTCTTCTTAACTTAACATTTATTATTTGAAAAAGCTTTATATAAAATGTACTGTTTTAATTAAAAGTTATTTTTGCTTTTACTATATTTTTATTTTATTTATCTCCAACATATTTCATTTTACTGCTTTTCAGATTCTTTATTCATTTTATTTTTAAGTAAAGAAAAGGTATGAATCTCATTGGTATTATGGTTCTTGGTATTAAAGGTATTAATACATTGTTTTCATTGTGTGCTCTTTTATATGCATCATAAAGTATTTTAAAAATAAATTAGAATGCGAGAAGGAATAATTTACATCGGTCTTGACTGTGTGATTCCCCTGCCCCCTTCCTGCCCTAACTTTAAAGATGATTACCCTGGATACTCTTCTGTAAGGTTGGGAAGAATTCATTTCCCAATTTAATTTATTGTGTTCTATGCCTATTGTCTCTTACTGACTTGAGGCTTTCACAATGTGTATAAATATCTGAGGTTACAGATAGCGGCTGTGTCCTATACAGCCTATAATTGTAGTTCTTTGGTGTACTGTAGAGGACAGCTTTTAAAACTGTTAACAAAAGTTGCTGACTAAAATGTTACAATTCGGACACTAATCCAGATAGCTTACTTGATGGAATAAAGTTAATCCGTTCCATGTTAGAAATGCTGCTTATAGCCTCAGAAGGATGTAACAAATACCCCATGCCTAAACTCCACAGGGTTCTCCACTTCCTAAAAGTACAGAACAACAAGTGTTTCACTGGGAGGTTCTGAGGCAGGAGGAGCAAGGTTTTATTTTGTTGTCTCCTAGAAAGCAGCCAGAGTAACTGGAGGAGAATTATAATTGTCAAGAACTCTTCAGTAACTGGTAATTTTGTAGCAGCATGAAATGTAATAGGGAGAAAGATTCAAGGGTCACAGTTAATATGGAAGGACCGGGGAGGAGTCTTCCCTTGTAGTAGTATAGGCATTAATTAGAGGAACTTAATTGTAACTGAAAATAAACTGGAGAGAATAGCTTTTCATTGTCAATAGCATAGGTTATGTGACCTTTCCCATCTATAATGTACACTAACAAACTCTGTTAAGGTCAGTGTGTTAGGCAACCTGATCCTTTAGTGCCTTTTTCAGTTGCTGCTGTAGCAGTACAGTCAACATTCCATTGTTTTCAGATCTGGTCAGTCTTCACAGATTTGCTTTCCTTTAGATGAGAGAACAGGCCTTTTCAAGACAACCAGTCCATCCCAGAACACATTCACTGAATAGAAGAGGAGTGGGATTGTGCCCATCAGCCCAGCCTCCAACCTCCATGCATAGTAGAAGGTGTTAATTAGAGTCCCATGTGCAGGAGTTGACT
This sequence comes from Rhineura floridana, assembly GCF_030035675.1. Lineage (NCBI taxonomy): Eukaryota > Metazoa > Chordata > Lepidosauria > Squamata > Rhineuridae > Rhineura > Rhineura floridana. Next base: position 94,629,730 of record NC_084480.1, read on the forward strand.
CTGTACATGCAATTGAGGATTTTTGTCTTTTATATTGTGTTCTGCAAAATAACATGAACACTCTTCTGAAATGTTTTATCACCTATCGCTCTATTACTAATTTTAGCAATTTTTGTATCTTTTAGAAATGATTGAACAAACAGATCAATCTTTTAATTTCTGATTATATATATATATTCTAGCTGTGGTGTTTTTGTTTTTCCATAGTTTCAGGAGGGGGAAATTCCAAGTAGAGAGCTACTTAACTCTTTTCCTGTCATGCTCCTCAAGCAGCTTTCTGCCAGGATTCAAGCCTGGCAATAAGATGGGTGGGAAATCAACTTGGGAGGGTGTGATTTGGAGCAGTGTTTCTCTGTTCAAAATCACTCGCCAAGTTATTACACTCTGGGGCTATTACACTCTGGCCCCAGGGACATGGTAGAACCATCTGAGGCCCGCTGTAATGAATTTGCTAGGCACTTCCAGGATAAAATCTTTAGCATCCGCCAGGACTTAGATTCCAGTGTTATAGCAGGTGAATCAAGCGAGGTATCCAGAGCACAGCCTTGTCCCAATTTCTTGGATGAGTTTCAGTTGGTGCAGCTTGAGGACGTTGACAAGGTGCTTGGACAGGTTCGTGCAACCACTTCTGTGCTGGATCCTTGCCCTTCTTGGCTAATAAAAGCTAGCAGGGATGGAACAGCCGGCTGGGCCAGGGAAGTGATTAATGCGTCTCTGCGAGAGGGGGTGGTCCCTGACTGCCTGAAAGAGGCAGTAGTGAGACCTGTGATGCCCCTGTATTTTGATAACTGTAAATATGGTAAGTGCGGGTTTATTAAAGTATACATGATAAGTGGATTGAGTGAGAGAGGGGAGTACATGGGCTAGAATGCTGGAGAATGCTGTATGATTGGCTGAGCGTTTGAGTGGCTGAAGGTATAAATGAGAGGATGACAGCTGAGAGAGGGTCGGTTGTTGTGGGTTGGATTATATTTGACTAGAAACATAAAGAGTAACACAATATATGAAACCATACGCTTGTTAAATATACCATAAGTAATCTTGTTATTTTCTGGTGTTTATAAATAAATATTTTATTGGTTTACCAAAAGCCTGATCCTTGGCTGGGGCTTTCACAGACCAGAAGGGTGGGCAGGGTAATTACCAGGGTTGAGAAACAGTATCAATGGTGGCAACGGTGAAGAGATAGTGTATCATCCAGGGCAACCCAGGGCTGTATGCTTTATTGGCACAAAGATACAGGGGGGTTGTGGCCTGCAAGTGCACCCAGACACAAAGTAACAATAAGCCAGAAGGAGACTAAGGCAAAGTCCCCAGGCAATATTGTGAAACAGGGAGTGGCTGGTGGTGCTGCCTAGCAGTGGGATCTTGCGAGATCTGTGCTAGAGTTGGTGAGAGAACAAATAAAAACCAGGATCCTGACTGGAGGGACCTGACAGGTGGTGGTCTGAGGTGGGATCCCCACAAGACCACTCCTGAAGAGGCCCTCCCTGGACCCAGAGGCCAGTAGCAAATGTTCCATTCCTGAGCAAGGTCCTGGAACAAGTGGTTGCAGGCCAGCTCCAGACACTCTTGGATGAGACCAATTATCTGGATCCATTTCAGTCGGGTTTCAGGCCTGGTTTTGGGACGGAAACAGCCTTGGTCGCCCTGTATGATGACCTTTGTCGGAAGAGAGACAGGGGGAGTGTGACTCTGTTGATTCTCCTTGATCTCTCAGAGGCTTTTGATACCATCAACCATGGTATCCTTCTGGGGAGACTGGCTGAGTTGGGAGTGGGAGGTACTGCATTGCGGTGGTTCCACTCCTACTTGGCAGGTCACCTCCAGAAGGTGGTGCTTGGGGAACATTGCTCGGCACCATGGACTCTCCTGTATGGGGTTCCGCAGGGGTCAGTTCTATCCCCCATCCTGTTCAACATCTACATGAAACGGTTGGGTGTGGTCATCTGGAGCTTTGGAGTGCGTTGCCATCAGTATGCTGATGACACGCAGCTCTATTTCTCCTTTTCATCTTCTTCAGGTGAGGTTGTCAATGTGCTGAACCGGTGCCTGGCTGCGACAATGGACTGGATGAGGGCTAATAAACTGAGGCTCAATCCAGACAAGACTGAGATGCTGACCAAATGGTGGATGTTCAACCTGTCCTGGATGGGGTTGCACTCCCTGTGAAGGAGCAGGTTCATAGCTTGGGGGTTCTCCTAGAACTATCTCTGTCACTTGAGGCTCAGGTAGCCTCGGTGGCACGGAGTGCCTTCTACTAACTTCAGTTGGTGGCCCAACTACGTCCCTATCTGGACAGGGATAACCTGGCTTCAGTTGTCCATGCTCTGGTAACCTCCAAATTAGATTACTGCAATGCACTCTACGTGGGGCTGCCTTTGAAGACGGTTTGGAAACTTTAGCTTGTGCAAAATACAGTGGCCAGATTGGTAACAGGGACCAGACGGTGCAAACATATAAAACCGATTCTGGCCCGCTTGCATTGGCTGCCTGTATGTTTCCGAGCTCGATTCAAGGTGCTGGTTTTAACCTATAAAGCCTTACGCGGCTTGGGACCACAATACCTGATGGAACGCCTCTCCTGATACGAACCCACCCGTACGCTACGTTCAGGATCAAAGGCCCTCCTCCGGGTGCCTACTCCAAGGGAAGCTCGGAGGGTGGCAACAAGGGAGAGGGCCTTCTCATTGGTGGCCTCCAAATTATGGAATGATAATGTTGACGAGATGTGCCTGGCGCCAACACTGTTAACTTTTCGGCGCCAGGTCAAGACTTTCCTCTTCTCCCAGGCATTTTAGCATGTGTTTTTAAATTGTTTTTATATTGTTTTGAATTTTAAGATTGTGTTTTAAATTGTTTTAAAATATGTTTTTAAATTGAGTATTTGTTTTAATGTTTTTGATTGCTGTAAACCGCCCAGAGAGCTTCGGGGCGGTATACAAGTGCAACAGATAAAATAAATAAATAAATAAATAAATATGCTTCATCAAATTGTGTATTTGTTTTAATGTTTTTGATTGCTGTAAACCGCCCAGAGAGCTACGACTATGGGGCGGTATACAAGTGCAATCAATCAATCAATCAATCAATCAATTTACAAAAGGAACTGGTTTGACTAGTACAGCAGGTCCCTGTAATACAAACTGCATCTTTACAGGCAAAGGATTATAGACTGGGAGGGGACTTGCAGATAGGTCTGAATGATATCTCACAACTCTATAACAACATAAATTTTTACCACAGACATTGTTTCAACACTAACCACCAAGATGACCTATGGTGGCTTGTCCTCATCCCTTTGAGTAGGATTCAAATTCATAAAAGTGTATGGGAAAAATACTGTTCTGTTGTTGTGCCCCCCCCCAACATGCGTACTGGCCACAATCAAGATTAGCAACTAATTATACAACCACGAGAATGGCTGTATGCTATAGCCAGCATGGATTTTTCGCATTCCACAATGTTAAATTGAAAATCCCCCCATGCCATTCTGCTGCTTCCCATAAACACATTTCAAAACAAAACCTTACCAAATTTATAGTCCTGAACTCAGAAACACTTGCTTAACCCTCTAAGTTGTCATGGCGATACACAAAACAGTCAGAGAGAATTGAGAGTACAAAGTATAAAACGAGAAAAACAAACCCCAGACCCCTATTGGACTTCTTTCTGTCAGTGGTCTCCTAATTTGTTGAAATTAAGTAAAAATCAGCCATATTCACAAAGTACCTGTAATCCTATTACTGACGTTGCCCCATACTCTGACCTTCATCTTCTGCAGTTTAAAAGTTTTTTAAAAAATACATGACTGATTTTTAATTTAAGAAATTTAACATTGAAGTCTATTATAATGTTAGGCATGCTCAGTAAGAACCAGCTGTCAGTGTTCTAAAAGCCAGACTCACAGCTGTTTGGCTTGCCTAATCTGGGCCACACACTTGCCACAGACCTTTAATAAACAGACCTTTATTTCACTTTAGACAGTAATGGCTTCCCCCAAAGAATCCTGGAAAGTGTAGTTTGTGAAGGGTGCTGAGAGTTGTTAGATTCCTATTCCCCTGACAGAGCTCCAGTGGCCAGAGTGGTTTAACAGTCAGCCCCTCTTCTGGGCATTGCAGCTCTTGTGAGGGGGAATATGGCCTCTCGTAGCAACTCTCAGCAACCTCCACAAATGACACTTCCCAGGATTCTTTGGGGGAAGCCATGACTGTTTAAAGAGGAATAAAGGTCTGGTATGGATGTGGCCAGTGACAGCTTTGGTTTAAATTTAGGTGGGAGACTACATGTGCCTGCTGTAGAATAAAATGTGGGGGAAACCTTGAAAAACAATGATATGGTTCACAATGTTTTCCTTTTGAAAAGGAAAGGGCTTTCCCTCTGCCCAGTACCGCCCACCCAATTTTCTCCCTTCCCCCCTCCCTTCCCCTCCCCCAAGTCAGTTTCACCTATCCTAAGCATGATTGTACAGGAGTAAATAGCATTGAACTCAAGCATGCAAACAATCAAACCTGCCCTCCCCTCCTCCTCCCTCTTATCCCCTCCCTTTTGACCCTTCTCTCCCCCCTTCCAATCCCCTCCCCCTCATTCCATCTCCTGTCCCCTTTCCTTCCCCCTCCATGGTCAGTTTTTCTTATTATAAGCATGATTGCATGGAAGTAAATCCCACTGAACTGAATAAGCATATAAATGATCAGACATGCCTTTCCCCTCTCCTTCCCCTGCCCCTCCTTCCTCTCTCTTCTCCGTTCCTCGTCCCTTCTTCCTCCACTCTTCCTTTTTCCTCCTCTCCTGCCCACTCTAGCCTTTCCTCCCTCCCTCCCTCCTCCCCCATGGTCAGTTTCACCTATCCTAAGCATGATTGCATGGTAGTAAATGCTACTGAACTCAATAAGCATGCAAATGATCAAACCTGCCTTCCTCCTCCCCTCCCCCTCCCCTTCCTCTCCTGCCTGCTCCCGTTGCCCTCCTCCCCTCTCTCCTACACCCTTCCCCCTGCACTTCCTCCCCCCCCCCGTCTCCCTGTGGTCACTTTCAACCATTCTAAGATGTGAAGGCCCGGGGAAAAACTGGAAAAATTCAGGAAAAAAATGTTTTTTTTCTGAAGCCTTTTTCCTTCCCAAAATTGAAAAAAATAAAGAAAAAATTGATTATGGAATGTTTTATTTTAGCATGATGAATAAAATGTTTCATTGAATCTTGGTTTCCCCCTTTTTCTCAGTTCTTTTTATGGAAATGGATGCTTTATGTTTGCTTGACACTGTGGAGGACTAGCAGAGACATAAATAATTGTCTTTGTTATTAATGTTGATGGTTTCTTCTGTCTTTTTAAATTGTTTTTTGCCTGCTCCTTATAAACTGGCAAAACAAAAGAGGTTCCTTACTGTTCAGATGTTCCTTACAGTTCAGGATCTTGTAGATCCATTTGTTACAAAAAAAGTAAAAATTAAAAAAAACTAAATTCAATTTGTAATAATTGTTGGAATAAAATGTACTTTTAATATACCAAATATGTCAACAAAGTGACTTTCAATCTGTAAAAAGTGCTAATATTGCATTTTTCAATTTTTCTGAATTTTTTTCTGAAAGAAAAAGAAAAAAGTTTTTTTCCCCATGGCTTTAAAATTTCTGGGATTTTTTGCATTTCTACCTAAGCATGATTGTGGGGGAATAAATCCTATTAACTCAATAAGCATGCAAATGATCATTCATTCTCAGCAAACTTGCACAGGATCCCATTTCTTATTTCCCATATTAAAAAGCAGAGAAATTCACTAATAGGCAAAAGCCTTGCAGTTTAAGAACATACCTATAGCCAACAGATATTTCTATCAAACTTTAAAAAGCAGGGAAATTGGGTGCCTATAGTGAATGCAGGAGACCTGACCTTCTTTTTGAGATATTGTACTGCCCTACAAATTTGTCAAAATGCAAACCCAATTTGGGCTGGTCTGTCACAGTCCAATTCACTTTCTGTGTTGCTTGGAAGAATTTGGTAATATGTGCCTCTGATCATATGGTGAGTGGTGGCAACACCTGCAATCCGCCCAAATAACAGAAACAAGACATGTGCTGTGTTTGATCTTGTTTTAGCAGGAAGGAAGCAACATTATTAAGATAGTTGATATCGTTCAGAAAATCACTTTAACTATGTTGGATTTACTTTGCAATTTTAGTGAAGTTTCCTATAGTAAATCATTTTATTTGATGTATATCCCACCCTTTCTCCCAGTGTAGTGAAATGTGTCTTTAAGTTAGATGCACAGCAAAGAAAGAGTTAACTTTCTCTAGAGGGTATTACACACCCTAGAGGGAGCTAGACTGATTTAGTTACTGAAGTTAGTCAGTGTTGTGGTGCTGGGTGAGGCCTAGCACAGAACAAGCTCAGTTGTTTTACTGTGTAAGAATTATTAAATAAAGAAGCTCTATTTTATCCTTGGTCTCATCCTGATCAATATAACACCCAGTAGGAGCCAATTTTCTTCTGTTTCTGTGAATATGTGAAGTACAGCAATACTTTGAAAATTTTACACTTAAAAAACTCCAAAAACAATGGTGGAATAATAGCACTGACTATTCTGCAGAATAGTCTGCAGTGGACATGAGGAGTGTCTCAGTTTGCACAAGATAACTGATGTGTTAACTCCTGATTGGTAGATGGTAAAGTCTTTGTCCTGAAATGTATAAAAACCCCAGGCAACCAGTGCCATGTTGCAGTTCTCCACTCACTCAGAGGGAGACTGATGTTAGGAACAAATTGAAAATACCCCCTCCCCTCTCCTCGGAAGGGTGAGCTAGAAGCCTAGTACGCTTATTTTACCTGTTAGGGGTCCAGCCAGATACCAAAAGTAAAGCAGACACACAGACAATTACTTGCTTGATCAAGAAAGGGGTCTCTAACCACACAGACCACAGTCTGTCGGGAGAGAGAACTGCGTTTATTAGGTAAAAGTCCCATTATATACGGTTTTACAGCAAAACAAGGCATTATGTTTTTTAAAAAGGCATACCCAAAGGAAATACAATATTACATCTTTATAGAGATAAGTAAGTGCGTTAGCTCATTATGGTTACATTTGCTTTTGATTCTAAAAGGCGAGAGTTGTGATAACGTATTTGTATACTTGTCAGTCAAAAGGAAACTTGTTGTGAGATCAGAGCTACAAGAAGGCGAGGAAAAGGGGCAGATTGACACCAAAGAGATAAAATGTTTCTACTGTGCTTATGAACTTAACATAGTCAGCAATATTACGCAAAACTTAAGGAAACATTGTAATAAGATATTATGAGAAAATGTCTTGTTTGTAGTGACTTAGCTTACAATGTTGCAGGATGGGTATAGTGACTTTAAGACAGAGTGAAATAATAACATCAGAAGGGAAACATTTTATCTCGTTTTTACAGAGATGTTTACGGTCAGAGAGGCGCCTTTGAGGGTTTTTCTCATGAGGGAAGAAACTGAACTTTGAGTTGTGGTTCTCTGGGTTCCAGAAATCTTTGCAACATTGGTTCTGACAGACATGTAGGTTCCTTTAAACCACTCCTGACAGCCCTGGGCAACTTTTTGGGGTCGAGAATAAATTTATTCCTAACACTGACCAAGTGTATGACACAGTATGACATAGGCATTACAGTATTGCACAGGTATTTGCATAGGCATTGCATGGGTACTTGCATAGGTACTGTACTTTCTGCATCATGTTCTAGTGAATTTGGCAATGTTCAGTACTTCACATAAAAGTACATTTTCACAGTGAGCTAAGCATTTCAGCTAATGCAATCCTTCCTACGTCTTGGAGAACACAAGGATGTTCAGTGTCTATTCAGTGTTATCATAATTGTTTAGAGTACAAGTTGTTCTAAACAAACCAGCATAGTCAGGGAAGACAGCTCCAAGAAGAAAAAGGGTTCTGGCTGGCTGTTAAACTTATTAAATGTTAAACTAAACTATTAAAATGTTATAAACCTTTATAGCTTTATAAAAGAATATATTTTGCTTATTGTTTGTATATAAAGAATTTTCCCAACAAAGTAGCAACATATAATCAGTCTGATTTTACATCGAACTGCAGTTTCAGATACAACTGTTAATGTACCCCAAATAGAAATAGAACATAACCCCCAGTTTGAGACACAAAAGGCTGTCTTCACCATCATATGACACTGATCGATAAAGAGGAAATTGACACAGATTTCTAGGATGAATAATGAGAGAAATATAATTTTCTAGGTTAGATTTTTCTGTAGAAAGAGTATAGTAGGGCCCCGCTTTTCAGCGTTCTGCTCATATGGCGCCAGCGGGGCGATCAGCTGATCTTCTTCTCTTCTGGTGCGATCAGACTCCCGCTCCAGCTGATCGCACCGCTACAGCTGATCTCCTCCTCTTCTGGTGTGATCAGACTCCCCCGCTCGAGTTGATCGCGCTGGCGGAGGGGAAGATCAGCTGTAGCATGGTACAGCTGATCTTCTCCTCGGGGGCGGTCAGATTCCCACACTCCAGCTGATTGCGCTGGAAGAGGGGAAGATCAGCTGTAGCACGCTTCAGCTGATCTCTTCTGGCGCGATCAGACTCCCCCGCTCGAAACAAATATACAACAGAGGAGGTGAGCAGGTCAAGGGGATAGCACTAATCTGTAAAGCAGCATTGGCTCCCCCAAAAGCATCCACTTCAGCCTCCCTCTCCCCAGACTTTTTTTAAGCAACATTTGTGAATTGTGATCTGATTTCCTGTATCTTTAATTAGGCACCCCCAATTCACATCTGAGACTATAGTGCTGAGGGAAGTCTTTGTTAGTCTTTCTCCAATGTAAACCTCTTCCCCTCCACCTAATCTCCTAGCTGCCCTCTTAGGGAAAACTTTTCTATCCATATGATTTCTGTAAATAATCAAATAGTACTTGGGTGTGTATGTATGTGCATCAGCAAAATGCATAAGGGAATGGGTTTAAAAAGCCCGTCTCCCCCAGTACCATGATCCTGATGTGAATTTGGGCTTTCTGGCAACTTACTTTTTCTTTTTTCAGACAGCTGTGATCTCTCCAATGTGTCATGTAGTTTGATTCTCAGACCTTTCTCCATTGCTACCTATGGTGCAACTCCAAACTGCTTTTCTTTGCCACAGATACATACCATAGTAATTTGTCTCAGTCCCACCCTAACTTGTAGGCATGCCTTAGTAGTAGTAGCCTACATGTTAATGGGCCATTTAAGAGATGTCTTGTGGACATTATTTGTTTTTAGGCAGGATAGTTTCTAAAATTTGGATGCCTTACTTCACTACCGTATCTCGCACTTCCTCTGGATGATGTTCCTTGTCCTGTAAGTCCTTGGCTACAACCTCTTCCAGAAACATGGATTTTCACACTCAGGCATTCATTCCATTCTTTTTGAACCTTTTTCATATGAATCAGTACTCCTGTAATACAGATTTTAGTGGCACTAAAGGACTCGCCAAATTGTCTTGTGATATTGCCAAGGGCATGATCAGTCTATGCTTGTCCCTTCCTGGCTCACATTTTTAGACTTTGGCATGGGGTAAGCTGTGATCTTGATCTTCTGTGTTGGAGAATACACAAGCTTGGCTGCCATGAACCAAATGGCAACTTGTAGTGACTTCCTCACATCACCATCATACACAACAGCTGAATTTGCCACAGGGAAGCATAGAGTGTGAATCTGAATGAGTTTGATTGCTGAACTCTGTTAGTAGAGAACAGAATAGACTGACAATTCCCCTAATTTCATGAAAGAAAGAAAGAGAGAATAACCTACCTTCTCTCTGCATGAAACATGTAATTTATGGCTGAATTCTGATGTCATACAGAACATTCAAGTACATATTTTACATAGAAAGTTGTGATTTATGATATTTTAAAAGACTTCATATTGGTGAATGCTGGGAATTACTAGTATTGCTCTTGTTCCAAACATGTGGTTTCTGGGTGAAGTATTGCAACCCAAGGGTGTCTTTAGTTTAAAAAGTAGGATACAGATTGTACTCTTGGGTCCCAAAAGATTACAGTTTGTACATGTCTCTTTGTGTTTCCATAACTGTTCATATTAATATACTACTTTATTGCTCTTTTAGTAAGCTATTGATTAGGAAACATAAACAGTAAAAGTGTAGCAAGGCAATATATTTGATATATCATGATTATTCTTCCTCCACTGCCACACAGACATTCCATTTTTGGAGCCCTAGGATAACATGCATCCTGCAAATATTTCTAATTGTGTATCTTGTGTTAACTGTTAGCAAAGTTGTTTTCCTCTCACATAATTTTTTTCATATATTTTGTTCCTATAAAGGTAACAGTATGGCTGAAGATACTAGAGCCACTAAATTCAGCTTTGAGTTTTGGCTGCGCAAGACTCTTGAGTGGGGTCAAATCAGCACTTCAGAATCTCAGCAAGATGTCTGCCTTCACTTGCCTGAATTACAGGAATTTCTAGTACAGATTTATGGAGCTTTGAAACACATGGTAAGTGAGTTAACTGGAAGAATGAACTGTTTTGAAGATTGTTACAGAAACATTCTGCACCCCACATTTTGACAAGACAGAAGGCTAACAGTAGCAGAGAGCCTTGTGGTATTGACCTAATGTATTGCTGGATCACAGAAACAAATTGGGGAAACAGCCACAGGTAATGCAAACAGGAATGTGTTTCCTGTGTTCCTGATTTATTGTGAAAGGAGCTTTTTCTTCTTGATTAGTTATGTTCTCACATGAGATTTCCTACCCAACACAGTAATCTTTTTAAGAAGACTTTAAAATAAACAAGCATTTGATTCTGGTTTTCAGGTCATAAATTGGATTATTTAAGATCCTTAACATGCAATATTATAACTGATATCTTAAATCTTGAGTATGCTGATATAGTAACCCTACCGATATGGCATTCAAAGAAGTTTCAGGCCACCATCACTGGGCCATAAGCAAATATTTCTATTTCTTGGTGTGCCTGTGCAAATTTAATATTGTCCTGGAATTCCTCATCATTTTTTACAAACCAATTGCATGTCTTTGGGACATTTTGCTGTATCTGTATGCGTGAAAATGTATTTTACCGATTACAGCATTTAGCCTATATTACTATAAATGTATAAAAGATGAGAAAAATGTTTATAAATAGTAATTGTCAAATATCAGATGAGTTATAGAAAAATCAACTATAGATTAATTATTTTACATGTTTGTGAGACCTTTCCTCTGAAATGCCTAATTGCAATTAATGGCTTGTGAAAACTTGACTATAGACGAACTTTCTGTATTTGGCCCCAATAAATCCAGGGCTGGTTATTCATTATTCGTTTGTTAAATTTCTATCCAGTCTTCCCTTCAAATAGTGCTCAGGGCTATGGGACAAATCTGAAGCATTTCTTGCAGTAGCTTGTGATGATTCTGCTACTTGCATATTATCTTAGTTTAGCACTATTTTAAAAGCCTTTGTTTATTAGACAGTAAAGGTACAAAAATGGAAAAAAGTGACTGATTGAATAAGAATGTTTATAAAATGTATTACTTTTATAGCAAAGCTGCTTTCCATTTGGTTAAATGTTTAGGTTTTGTAGCTTCAGTGTCTGTTAAATTTCAGGTTGTAACTGACTTAAGTATGATGTCATGTAGAATATAGCAAACAGTAACAGAAACTTCAGGTCTTCTTTGTACCATAGTTTCTACTCAATCCTTCATATAATCCGTAGTATGATGTAAGAGCTATGACATTTTGAGTAATTTGTTATTTTTATTTATTTGACTTAACCCACCCCATCTTGAAAGCTAGGGAAAACAGCAATAGATTAAAACCATGTGTGAATTTTTAATTTCTTTTTCTTCATGTATCAACTATTAAAACTTCACCCTGTCAGGTATCATTCTTCTCACACAAAAAGTGGGCTAAATAGAAAGGTCCTGCAGTACTTATGAAAGATGCTCATTCTGTGATGAGGAATTCTTGCCAGTTTTGGAAGAGAATTCCACACTTCTGAGAAGCCACCCAAATCACCTCTTTTTGTCCTCCCCTGCTCTAGTACTCTTAGGCATATAGGAAGCTTAACTAACAGGAAGCTACTGTATGTCCTATGTTCTATGTTGATAGACCCAGGGGGCACACTTGGTCAACTTCAGGATATGTTTGTGTGTCATGAACACTTGATAACCTGTGTGACTTTAATGCTTTTTAGCCTTGGGTTGTAGGAACATTTAGTCCTTTAGAACAGGGATAGAGAACCTGTGGCCCTTCAGATGTTGTAGGTTTCTGTAGACAGCTTTCATTATCCCTCACCTTTGGCCATGTTAGCTGTGGCTGATGGGAGATGGCGTCCATCAACATCTGGAAGGCCACAGGTTCTCCATCCCTGCTCTTTACTGTCTCTGTCTGCTTCATATTTTTTTGGCTGTACCTCTAGCAAGAAAGAATACCAAAGTGAGTAGTGTTTGGCCAGCAGTAACTATACTGGAGATGAGGAGGGCTGATGTCCACAGTTTTGGCTGACTGCTTCTCTTTTATTTCCCTAGTGTGGTGGGAGCTTATCTTATCTAGAATTTGCTTCATGTTCCACCCAATTTCCCCATTTATGGTCCATGCAATGCATACCTACAGTGTGTCATACCTACATTGTGTCAGCTTTATGGAAGCATCTGCTAAGTTCTTAGGTTGAGGAAACAGTTATTATATATGAGCTTTGTCTTTGAAGATGCTATTCTCTATAGAAATTTTTCTCCAAACCCCTCTCATTCTGGACCCTCAAAACATTTTGACACACAATATTAATGATTATGACTGTTCTCTTTAATTTCAGAACTGTACTACTGCAGTCCAGGAGTTTCCATTAATTGGTCAATTACTGGGAAGGCTTTGCTGGAACCCATTTGTCATTGGCTATGGTGAGTTTTTGAAGTCAGCTTTGTCAAATAACATATTCTTGGATTTTGTTAATTATTGGAATACTGACTAAAATGGGTGGGGAATTTGTGACCTTGTTGTTGGATTCCAAGTCCCATCAGTCAGGGATGATGGGAGTTGTAGTCCAACAACATCTGGAGGGCACTGGTTCCCCATCCCTGTACTAAAATAACAATTCTTTAAGTGACAAAATAATTTAAAAATATCTAATATGTAGCTATCCAATTGACTTGAAGTTAGAAGTGCTTAAGTCCCATTGAAATCAATGAGGGTTAAGTTAGTTGTGTTTTATGGAACGTAGGAGGTTGTCTTTATACTGGCCTGGTTTGCATGTCACATTAAACCATAGTTAAAATAAACTATGGTTTAATGTGAACGAGCAGTCATCTCTCAGTGCTCTCCAGGGTTTCAGATAGTGCTGTGTTTAAGTATTTGGGCCAGACTTTTTCAGCATTTTGGTCTAATGAGTTTCTTTTGCTAATGAACATAATGCATCTTTTATTGCAAAAAAGAAAAAAGAAGAAGAAAGCATCTAACTTGGTTTGTCCTTTTAGATGATGAACTTGTTGGGTCAGGTTGTCTGAAAGATTGATCACAATTTCTGATAATGATCTTTTGAGAATTTACTGAAGGATTTACATTGTTTAACTATTACTAAATATTCAGGAATAAATAGGATAAATGATTTAAAGAATAACTGTTTGACAGCCCCATCAAAGATAGTAAAGCTAGTTTGAGGATGCATCATTACACTTTATCCTGTAATCACAGAAATCTCAGCATTTACTTTTTCCCAAAAGGCTTCAATAACTAAACAAGCCACCAAGTATGAACCCTTTTCCACGCATCCTTTCAAACACTTAAATCTATTGGAGTTGCTAATATACAGTAAGTCACACTCTTTGTGTGAACTAGCTTAATAGAGTTTTTCCTGATATGTGCTGATACAGATGTTAAAGAGTGTCATTCAGTAATGTACATCCACTTGCACAACAGGATTTTATGTTTCTCATCTCCCTACTGCAGCCCATTGGGTGTCCCCAAAATCTGCTTCAGAGGGTTCCCCAACCATCCAGAGGGATGTGGTGGGGCTGCAAGGAAGGATAAACCTTGTTGCATGAGTGGACCTCTGTTTATTCTACATTGGATTTCATCCAAAGGCTTTTTCAACTGCACTGAAGCCCACTGTTTTGATGTTGTAGAGTCTATATGACCAAGGTCCTCTGAGAAACTCATAGATTACCTAAGTACTCAATAAGTATCTTACATCAAACCATTTGATTTCTTGATAGGTCTCTGTAGGATATTTTTCCAACACCATAAGGTCTCTGCCTATTTCTTGATCCTGGGATTGGAGGTGAAGTCAGTGGATCTGAAGCCATGTGTCTAGGGCATTTGGTAGCTTTTCTGTTGGCCTTGTCCCTGCAACTGGAACCTTTGTAATACAAAAATCTTGTAGGTTATACAACCCCCTTGCTTCTCAGTTCTTAAATTGATACTAGATCCAGAAGTGGATCCAGTCTGCTGGAACTGGATCTGGCCATATCTCCCCCAATCCTTTCTTAGTGATGTCAGGTGCTCTGTTTTTGCCTGCGTTGTTTTGAAGCCCCAGCAGTCAGCCGATGGGCTTCAAAGTGCTGTGCATGGCTCTATACAAGGGCAGGGCTTTGCAGGCTGTCAGTTAGTTGATTGTCAGTGCCTGCAAAGCCGCTTTTGGCCCAGCTACATCTGTACTTTCCTTGCACTGGTCACCATATATGATGTCAGATGTAGAGCAGGTGGTGTGACTTGGATGGAGGACCCCCACCACTGTGATAATGCATATTTGCATGAAAGCAACAGGATGATAAAGAATTGAAAGCAAGGGGCACCCTGGAAGAACTATTTTTTTATACTAGGCTTTCTATATGAGCCTGCACGTTTCAGAAAAAGATTTGAAAGGGTACCAGGAAGAAAGGATATAGAATCATAGAACAGTAGAGTTGGAAGGGGGGTATAAGGCCATCGAGTCCAGTGCCCTGCTCAATGCAGTTAAAGCATATCCAAGAGATCCAGCTGCCTCTTGAATGCCTCCAGTTTTGGAGAGCCTACCACTTCCTACGTAATTGGGTGCATTGTCGTACCACTCTAACAGGAAGTTTTTCCTGATGTTCAGTCAAAATCTGGCTTCCTGTAACTTGAGCTAGAGCCAGTGTGGTGTAGTGGTTAAGACAGCCTTTTTCAACCAGTGTGCCTCCAGATGTTGTTGGACCACAACTCCCATCAGCCTCAGCCAGCATTGCCAATGGTCAGGAATGATGGGAGTTGTGGTCCAACAACATCTGGAGGCACACTGGTTGGGAAAGACTGGGTTATGGTGTTGGACTACGACCTGGGAAATCTGGGTTCGAATCCCCACATAGCCATGAAGCTCACTGGGTGACCTTGGGCCAGTCACTGCCTCAGCCTCATGAAAACCCTATTCATAGGGTCACCATAAGTTGGAATCGACTTGAAGGCAGCACATTTACATTTTTTTTAATTTGAGCTCTTTATTCTGTGTCCTGCACTCAGGGATGATCGAGAACCTGCCCCCCCTCAGTGGGACAGACTTTCAAGTACTCCCCTGAGTCTTCTCAAGGCTAAACATGCCCAGTTCTTTCAGTCTCTCCTCATAGGGCTTTGTTTCCAGTCCCCTGATCATCACTGTTGCCCTCCTCTGAACCTGTTCCAGACTCTTAACCTGTTAAGGCTCTTAATGAATGTGTAGCAGACTTAGTTGGCTTTATGGAGATTCAAGGCCTATCTTTTTCACCCTGCAGCAGAGTGAAGTGCCTTAGTCGGAGGACCTCATAGTATCTCTCAACACTTGGTATACCTAGACCTCTCATTGATCCCTCTATACAAAATGCTTAGTAATTCTGGACCTTTCCCCTTCATATGTAAGCTAGTTGGGCATTTTTTGCTAAGCTGTGACATTCTTTGACAGTATTATTATAGGCAGGATTCAAAACATCAAAGGAGTTTGGGCACAACTGATTACTGCCATTATATTTTATTATTTATTTATTTATTTATTAGATTTATATCCCACCCTTTCTCTCAGTAGGAGACCAGGTGGCAAATGAAAGCACTAAAAACACTTTAACACATCATAAAAACTAACTTATGATGTTCGATGTATGAAGATACTTATCTGGTCAGCCATGGTAAATTCATTTTTCCCACTGTTTTAGGTCCCACTTAACTTGCTTCAATGCCCACTCTTCCTTAGATAGATTTAAGTTCTCAGGCATATGTATGCCAAGATACTTCATGGATTTGGGCATATTGATAGTGCCAAAAGAGCCTTAATGTGTTGCTGAATGGCTGGTTTTGTGCCAACCTCTGACTTCAGATCTGTAAATTTATTATAGAACTGTAATTTGCTAGCTTTGACCATACCTGAGGTATATGACTATAGGTGATAGTAGCAAGGCTGTATAATCAATGAACCATCTGATGACTTGATGAACTCCATTAACTGTAATACCCTTTGATGAACTCCATTAACTGTAATACCCTTTACCATGCAACACGTTAAATAGCAGCTGTTTAGAAATATCAAACAGCAACGAGGAGAGTGGAGAGCCTGGGTTTGTTTTTCTGTGAAGTATATTTTCTTGGCAGTTCTGTGCATTCACCCTAAAGTAGTCTTGTTGTACTCTGCTAAAATGTATTGCATTTAGAAGCTGTCTGATTGTTATAAAGTTATCTACTTGGCATAAAGCCAGCTTGGTATGATTTGGTAATAGCTTGTTATAACAACATTGGTGTGGCTCGCTTATACTGCTGTAAAAAACGACAACACACCTTGATTAACCAAAGTGATGGGTTAATCATCCTCCATCTTTTCATAGTATGGGGACTGCTATTATCATGGAGGTCTGTCTGGTACTAGGAGTTCTTCCCCTCTCCCTTCCAGCCTGTCATTGAAGAACATTGCTAAGTACAATATTAACAAGTCCCTACATTTTAGAACCATGTTTATATGGAATTAATGGAATGACTTTGGAATCTCAAAATACAAAAAAAAAATATTAAGGGTAAAGATTGACTTTGGTCCTTGGGTTTTTGGTTTTTTGTTTATTAACATGAACAAAAGATTGATTTTACTCTGCTTTGATTTTTTTTAAAAAAAATATTCTTATTTGGTTTGCTATCTGCAGATGAATGCCAGAAGATTCTAATGTGGTGCTTATGTTGTCTGTACAGTGGTGAACCACAGAACCCAGTGGAATTGAAGGCCAACAGCTGGATACAAGTAAGCAAATGAATCCTCCCCCTGACTGCTTTAAATTAACTTGATTATTTAAAGGTGCAGCATCTACAGCATAGAGACAGTGTCATTTTTAGAAATCACTCTAGAGACGTCCTGCGTTCACATCGTGTTGAAATATGTTCTGTTTTAATTAAAATACAATCTGTGCTGTCTCCCATTTTGAATGTTAAAAAAGTTGTGGTGTTTTAAACTAAAGTAATTTTAATAGCTCTTAATACAGTGGAGCCTAAGCTCTGCCAACTTCAAGTGAAGAACAAATCAGCAAGCAGGAGAGTGCTATAAAAGCAAACTTTCAATTAGGGAAAAATAATGTAATCTGGAGAGATGCCATTGTTTGTTATGAAAACAATTTATATATGCTCTATAATTTTGCTCTTTTGTTTTTGTTTAATCTTTCTAGCCTTGGGAGAAACTAATTGTATCCAAGTTGTATTCAGAGACAGTGAAAGAAAATATTTGTGTGCAGCTTAAAAGAATTTAGTTAGCTCTTAGTTAAATGAATCCTCAATTGCTTGAAGTCTTTAATGTAGACCCTGATGTAGGCCATTTTACGCATTTACTCTTTAACCTAGCAAAATACTTAAGCTCATGCATAGTACCATTTTAGAGGATGAAATGCATGTTTCTCATGGAAAAGATCCATATATCTAGGAATATGTGCTTTGAAAACGTGAATAGAAAAAAGACAGTATTTCTGTTCTGTTACATACGAAATTCTGTTGACATACTCTCAGTTTATTAATCTTAGAGAACTGTTCACTTCTCAACAGTGTCACAAAATAATACTAGCACGTGTCTATATGTATTAAGCAATCTTAATTTCAGTGATAATGAAGTGTGAAAGGCTGAATTGTTTCAGTGTGTAAAATGTTTATTGTGTTCCTAGGTTATACACAATTGAACAATTTGGTAGGTTTTATTTTTAAAGTTAGTGTGAAACTTTCCTGCAGCTGCTAATTTCTCTGAAAGTATCTCAGGGTAGCTACTTCTACCTACATTTATACCATTTTATAGTAATGCAGTTTGTGATCTTAATAACACTGGTTACAATCTGACAGTACCTTTAGCATCAGACATTTGGGAAGACTTCATATGTTTGAATCAGTACTGAGAATCTTATCACCTATGCTGAAGTCTGTAGCTTCATGGCAGAACATCTGCTTTGTGTGCATAAGATGTCTGGTTTAATCCCCATCATCTCCTGGTAGGGCTGGAAGATAACCCAATCTGAAATCCTGGAAAGCTGCTACCAGTCATTGTAGACAATACTGAGCTAGATGGACCAGTGGCAGCTTCCTTTGTTCCTGTGTCTCCAGTGTTGAAATGTCTTTTTTTACTGAATATATTCACTGGCAGTTTAATTACTTATCAGGTGATCATTGGCTCTTGCAATGTAATTTTCTTCCTATGATTCAAATTGCTCCCCATTCCCCTTGAGATATGTGATTTTATCTCCAAAGTAACACCTAATTACTGTAGACCTATACTGTTTGTTTAGAAATACTGTAAATATCCTTTGGTGGTATATTTTGTGTGTGTGTGTGTGTTGAACTAAGACTGTGATCACTCTAGTCGCCTACAGCAAGGCTTTTCCATTAGCCACACCTGGAGGGGCAACAGGTTGATCTGCTGATCAGTTGTGAAATCGCTTTGAAGCTGAATTAAAAAAACAATAATACTCAAGCTGATCCCACAGGGTTTCATATTAAAAAGTGGTGGGATTTGACTAGTGTTGTGTGCCCCCGTTTTCAGGAAAGAGAGGTGGAGACAGGGCTGTGGAGTCGGTACTCCAAACCTTCGACTCCGACACCTCTATTTTTCTACTGTCCGACTCTGACTCCACCCAAAATTGCTTCCGACTCCGACTCCACAGCCCTGGAAAGTGCTGTAAATGTCTTTTTAAATTGGAAGCTCTCATAGGAGCATTTTTATCACTGCCTGAATATGCGCTGATCTTGGCATCACAGCATTTGTCTTCATCTGGGTTCTGTGTCATACACTGACACACAAAATGTTTTCCATGTTGAGTTATGGTGAAATGCTCAAATACAACAGACTTCATGGGAAGCTTCTTTGACATTGTGAATTTATACTTAAAAAAAGTTGTCAATCGAAATTTATTTTGAAGTCAGAGTCGGTACATTTCTACCGACTCTGACTCCGACTCCACCCAAAATTGCTTCCTATTCCACGACTCCGACTGCGACTCCACAGCCCTGGGTGGAGATGCACTAGAACTGGCAGAACACTTTAGTGTGTGCCTCTTTATTGCCGCATCTTGCCTCAGTCTTCAGGCCCTGTCTACAGAAGGGTCCAACTGTAATGTACAGAATCCTGTCTCTTCATCCTCTAAGCAGGTTTCCTAGTGTAATGATAACAGTATATTATCAGATCAAGAGGGATACCCCTATAGGTCCTTTGCTTTGTCTCATATAAATCCAAGGATCTGTCATATTAAATGCATAGAGCAAAAATGAAAGCAGCTTGGCTATGTACTAAGATATGGAAAAAGAGGAAGTTGTGGTCAAGAGACAGATATTTCACATAAAGTGTCAGTTTAAACTTTAGATTATAGGATTTGGCTCAATTCGCATAGGGTGGTGGATATCAAAATTTGTTTTTTGGAAGGCCTTAGAGTAAGCTGTCTGTTGGAGACCGTTTGGGCATTTCTATGGATGCATCTAAATGCTGACAGACCAGCAGACAGTGATTGGGAAATTCTGTATGCAGAGCCCAATTGTGGAAAATGATTTTAATTCAATAAATTTGTTTATTAGCATATCAAAAGATATAGATGCCCACATCATTCTGGAAAATACCCAAAAAGGTTTGTCCTTATAGGGAACCCTGCAACATCAGAAAGGATGTGTAATAGAGCTTATCTAGTAAAGTAGAATGTTTAACTTACTTAGGCATTGTATTTCTATGTTAAAGAATGGTGCCTATACCCCCACCAACGCCCTAACCTAAAGAAGAAAAACAACACCATATAAGGGAAATGGAAACTAGACAGGGGTCCTCCATGAGGAGAAAACGAAACCACACGTATATGATTTCCTGTAAATGGGCTGATTTCGGGGAAATGGGTAGGGGCTTATGCTATACTTTCTATACGTAATAATCTACTTGCTACAAAAGGGGCTGGCTGCGTCCAGCAGGCAGAACCAGTTTGGCTGCTTCTCCACTTGCAAGTGTACTAATAAACTTTGGCATATTTTACCTATACTTGTTTCGTCGCCTCCAGGTTTATTGGAACCTTGTGATCTGGGAGCGGGCCTTAGCCTTTTAATATTCAAAATATTGGGGCGTTATTCTTATCACAATCAACCAACAGAGAACCAGATGACACATTTTGAGGGGGTAGTGTCCTAAGTTTGGGGGTGGCAGAACTGCGGTGGGTGGCTGAACCATCTGCTGGTGGCTATGAGACACGACCGTGCGGTATCCACGATTTGGGACACAGACTGGTTGGCCTGGTGGCAATAAATTTTGGTGAGGTATTAAGAGGGAAAAAAATATTTAAAATTGAGTACAAGGTTAACCTATTAATATCATTGCGCATGCACAAATTTAAGGCATTTGGCAGGATTTTTCTCTTTAACCTATGAATGGGCTGACTAACAAACTTATGTCTTTCAATGTTCTCCAGCTCATCTAATTAAGCACTTGCAAAAGCTTAAAGCAATAGCTACTCTTATTGTTATCCGAGTCACGGCTATAAGGCTCATTTTATTTGGAACACCTAAATATTTGAGGAGTAATTTCCTTTCACACAGCTGCCAGAGATAAGGATGTTTGTTATTTCCATTTTCTCCCACATCACTGAATGGGGAAGAGGATTCTGGTAGCATCTGTGAGTTCCATCATGATGATTGATGGTGAGTTACTATTCTAAGCTTTGTGTTGTAATATGCAATCTAGTTAATTCTGCCCTCAGAAGTAGTCTAGGTTCTGGCATCTTTACCATTACAATCCCATCTGATATTTGATAAATAGAAATAGGTATGGATAAAAAAGGGCTAAGAAGAACCTCTAATATCTTAAGTCACTGGGGTTCAGATTGTGTTCTGGGTAGCTCTAGGTTTCCTTGGAAGCTTATCAGGATTTCCTCAATGAAAGCACCAGTAACGGAGTACAAGCTATCCCAAAGGACAAATTGCCCAGCATTACTTATATTCCTCTGAAATGTGTAGATGCAGGTGAGTGTTGGGTGTGTTCTAGGCAGAGCTTGGAAAAGTTAATCCAGTGGCCATGTTGCCTAGGGCTGATGGGAGTTGTAGTTCAAAAAAGTAACTTTTCCAAGCTCTGGTTCTAGGTTACATTCTTAAAATGTGTCATAGAGCACACCCAGCACTTGCCTGCATCTGCTCATCACAGAGAAAGATAAGTAAGCCTACATATTCAGATCATCTGTGATTCAGCAGTATATAAATAGATTAAATAAATAATATAGACTTTAACTGTCCACAGACAAATTTCTGCAAAATGAGATCTGTGAATTGGATCCAGAAGTGCCTTGTACAAGTAGAAAGACACTTCCTCTCATGTAAAATGCCCTCGCTTTTGCCAATTCCCCCCTCGAGCTGCAGCCCCCTATATCCCATTCTATGCTGTTCCAAAGGGTCACTGAACCTTCAAGCGGATTTTAAGGAGGGTAAGGAGGGCTGTAGTGGGGAGGGGGGAGAAGTGGCATATCTCCATTGTTCAAATGAAACTCTGCTTGTGCCTCTTTAGAACAAGTACCTTGGCTTCTTTTGGGAGGAAGGGTGGGATAGAAATTTAAATAAAAATAAATAAATCCGAATCCAGTGTTGTTAATTAAGTTCCAAAATCCTTAAGGCTTTAGAATTTCATTTGGCCTTGAAGATAAAAATTTGGAAATGGAAGGTGTGCCGCATGTTGTCAAAATGCAGTTTTTTTAGTGGTCTTAAAAGGAGCTAAAGAACAGCAATCCAGGTCCTTTATCTATGTACTAACCAGATGTAGTGAAGAAAGAAAAAATATTCTTCAGATTGCTAAACCATGAAATCAACCATGACCTGGTGAAACAACTCTGTTAATGAAAGTGATATAGTTCCACTTCAAGCAACATCTGCTATACCTTGAATGAAAGTTTTGGAGCTTTGCCGCATGTGTTTTCTGCTGTTGCAACATAGGCTGTTGTCCAGAAATTTGAAGATTTTTAAAAAAACAAACCCTAAACTCATTCAGTCCAGCCCTCCCTCCCCCAGTCAGTTTTACCTATCCTAAGCATGATTGCACAGGAGTAAATCACACTGAATTTAATAAACATGCAAATGATCAAACCTGTCCTTCTCCTCCCCTCTCCATCCTGCCTCCTCCCCTCCCAGTCCTCCCCTCTGCATTTCCTCTCCTCCCTCCTCCTCCTCCCCTCCCCATCCTCTGTGGTCAGTTTCACCTATCCTAAGCATGATTTCAGGGGAGTAAATCCCATTGAACTCAATAAGCATGCAAATGATCCATCCATTCTCAGCAAACTTGGACAGGATCCCATTTCTTACCTCCCGGATTAAAAAGCAGGGAAATACACTAATAGGCAAAAAACCTTGCGGTTTAAGAACATACCTATAGCCCACTGCTATTCTATCAAACTTTAAAAAGCAGGGAAATTGGGCAGCTATAGTGAATGCAGCAGGGGAGCAGGAGACCTCTCTGAGATATTGGACTGCCCTACAAATTTGTCAAAATGCAAACACCATTTGGGTTGGTCTTTCTTTGGGCTGATTGCAGGTGTTGCCACCACTCATCATATGCTCAGAGGCACATGTTACCAAATTCTTCCAAGCTACACAGGAAGTGGATTGGACTGTGAAAGACCAACCCAAATTGTCTTTGCATTTTGACCAATTTGTAGGGCGGTCCAATATCTCAGAGAGGAGTTCAGGTCTCCTGCTCGCCTGGTGCATTCACTATAGCTGCCCAATTTCCCTGCTTTTTAAAGTTTTATAGAATAGCTGTGGGCTATAGGTATGTTCTTAAACTGCAAGGTTTTTTGCCTATTAGTGAATATATACATAATTCTTAAATAAGTGTTTCAGATGCAAAAGTTCTTCTCTGCTCTGTCTGTAATCCGTATTAATCTCTTTGTCTTGGTAATACTTTCCCATGTAGTAGTAGTGAAACTACAATAAACAGGAATATTTAGGGGTTGTTTAAATTATTATCTCTTTGTGCTGGATGCTTCAAATGGCAGGAGAGGAACCTGTGGCCCTTCAGATATTTGCTGATCTAAAACTCCCATCATTCCTGACCATTTGCTATGCTGTCAAGAAGCAATAGGAATTGGAGGGCACCAGGTTACTTACCTATGCTTTTAATTTTTGGAAGCATATTTAATTTATGTAACTACACTTCCCTTTTCATGAGAGAAGCTTCCAAATAAAGAAACAAATCCTTTAATTTGAACACAGCAAGATGCATTTGAGGTAGCCTGCTGCTTTGTGGTTCTAATTCAAAATAACAGTACTAAATTATTCAGTAATCAAGAAAACCTTAGTGAATAATTCGCTTGTTCCAACAGAAATATGGGAAGTTTTCTTTTTTGGCAATCTGCACTACGGTTGGATAATGATATATTTGAAATGGCATTATCGCAGACAGACCACTATGCACAGAAAGTTAAGCACATTCAATCCAAATGAAATAAATGGAATTTAAGCATTTAACTGTCCACTCCACTTTTATTCCAGTCAGAAACAGAAGTGCACGTATTGTTTGTTTGTATTGTCTTTCAGTGGCTTTACCTTTGTATGCACCATGCCAGTAGCTAGTAATATAAAACCTTCCTGGCTAGTCAGAGGTGTTGTGTGTGTGTTATGTGTGTGTGTGTGTTAACTTAATATCGGTTACCACAATTGAGGTATACCTCCCTTTCATTGTAGTGACAGAGGCAGTTTTTCTAATGTTCCTGTGATGAAGAAGCTTTAGATTAGATCAATATGGGGATATTTTGGACTTTTTAAATATTGTTTTCATTCCATTCAAGAGCATTTTCACACATTTCAGCAGGCACTTCCTTCAGTGTTTGTCAGAACATGAAAAGACTCTAGAAGATAGTGTGGCACTATTGGGTGTGACAATTGGGTGATGGCTAACAGACTGTGATACTGGGCACAGACTTCAGCATCCTGAGAATCTCGGTTGTCAGTTTTCTTAAAAAGGAAGTTTCTAACTCTTACGGCTGCAAAGTTGAGCTTGAAAGTGTATGTGAAAAGTTCAGAAGCCAGAAATTAAATAAGATGACCAGTGGTTAGGGGTAGAGTTTGAGTGTGATACATGGCTCCTTGGACCTTCTCATGACTAGCAGAGGCAGAAAAAAATTCTGGAAATATGTGCATAATTTATATAAGTTACAGAATGTTGATTGTTTGACACTGTAGCTTCAGAACAACCAAAAGGAAGGTTTTTAAAAAATTTAAAGCATTTTAACCCTGCCAACAAAGCTCCTAGAGCAGTCAGTCTCAGGGTATGGTTTGAAGGCACATGAGGCTGCCACCTTGCTGAAGCCAAGACGATCTGATCAGTGCCTGAACGGCAACTGCATGTATAGTTCCTTGAGTTCTTTGACGGAAGAAAGATGAGATGCCTTACCTGGTCTTTTTTTTTTTTTTTTACATTCCAATATATTTCTCTTCAGTTTTAAAATATATTCTAAAAATATGTATTACAGTAGGGCCCCGCTTATACAGCGGGTTCCATTCCGGACCCCCACCATAAAGCGGAAATCACCATAAGGCGAAACCCCATTGACTTCAATGGGACGCGTCGCGCGAAAATGACACGAAAATGCTGCAAAAGCAGCAAAATGGGCTTTTAAAGAGGGGAGGAAAGCCGCCGCATTAGCGGAACGCCGGGAAGCGGAGTGCCGGAAAGCGGGGCCCTACTGTACAATCTACAGTGATTGTGAAGGTTAGCTACAGGATTTCAAAAGTAGAACCAGCTATCACTATTTCAAAGTTGTATTATTTGAACAATTATTTACTCATATGTCAGGTAATTGCTTTCTATACTGCACATGACCAAATATTCCCTTCAGTGTTTCTAATCCTTTCAAAATTGGTTAATTGTGTCTGTGCATGCGCGCGCGCACACACCCCTGACTTTTTCATCTTTTTCTTATGCATCATCCCATGGGGAGGGAAAATTGGTCAAAGACACATGTATAGGAGGGAGTGTTTCTGATGCAGTGTGTGGGAGTGTGTTAAAGTAAAAAATCCTCACTGGATCATTAGATCAGGGACTTTAGGATAGCAGGGAAGGGGTGTGTGGGATGTCAGCATTCTTCATCCCAATGCCTTTCTGATCCATTGTGATCTTGTTTATGGGAGGGTATAATATAAATCACTGGCTTATTTTTAAATTGTTCTTCACCTGAGTCCAATGCTTCCATAGCATTTGAGACATTGTTACTAGGCATTTGTCAGGTTAGCTACTGTGGGGACTAGCACATCGACTTTAGGGTGAGGCTTGGAATCCAAGTTTAAAAGGTTCCAAATATTGATAGGCCCACCAATTTGTTTTCATTCTTGAGCTTTAAGACCCACAAAATCATATTCCTTAGGGCTACTTTAATAGTTGTTTGTACCAGTCAACCTTTTGTTCATAATTTTCCCCAACTGGTACAGACCAAGGACTTCTGAAAACTTTGATGGCTTCACCACCTGAACATCAGAGTTTAATGTGGGTGACAGGGCAACTGGAGCTTTCCTAAGGATAAAAAGCTTATCTTGTAGAACTGATAACTTATCCACTATATCATCTTATATCTCTTTGGGCACTGCCACAAAAGAAGTCTGCAGTGGACATAGTGTACTTAGACTTTCAAAAAGCGTTTGACAAGGTACCTCACCAAAGACTTCTGAGGAAGCTTAGCAGTCATGGAATAAGAGGAGAGCTCCTCTTGTAGATAAGGAATTGGTTGAGAAGCAGAAAGCAGAGAGTAGGAATAAACGGACAGTTCTCCCAATGGAGGGCTGTAGAAAGTGGAGTCCCTCAAGGATCGGTATTGGGACCTGTACTTTTCAACTTGTTCATTAATGACCTAGAATTAGGAGTGAGCAGTGAAGTGGCCAAGTTTGCTGACGACACTAAATTGTTCAGGGTTGTTAAAACAAAAAGGGATTGCGAAGAACTCCAAAAAGACCTCTCCAAACTGAGTGAATGGGCGGAAAAATGGCAAATGCAATGCAATATAAACAAGTGTAAAATTATGCATATTGGAGCAAACAATCTGAATTTCACATATACGCTCATGGGGTCTGAACTGGCGGTGACCGACCAGGAGAGAGACCTTGGGGTTGTAGTGGACAGCACGATGAAAATGTCGACCCAGTGCGCGGCAGCTGTGAAAAAGGCAAATTCCATATTAGGGATAATTAGGAAAGGTATTGAAAATAAAACAGCCAATATCATAATGCCGTTGTATAAATCTATGGTGCGGCCACATTTGGAATACTGTGTACAGTTCTGGTCGCCTCATCTCAAAAAGGATATTATAGAGTTGGAAAAGGTTCAGAAGAGGGCAACCAGAATGATCAAGGGGATGGAGCGACTCCCTTACGAGGAAAGGTTGCAGCATTTGGGGCTTTTTAGTTTAGAGAAAAGGCGGGTCAGAGGAGACATGATAGAAGTGTATAAAATTATGCATGGCATTGAGAAAGTGGATAGAGAAAAGTTCTTCTCCCTCTCTCATAATACTAGGACTCGTGGACATTCAAAGAAGCTGAATGTTGGAAGATTCAGGACAGACAAAAGGAAGTACTTCTTTACTCAGCGCATAGTTAAACTATGGAATTTGCTCCCACAAGATACAGTAATGGCCACCAGCTTGGATGGCTTTAAAAGAAGATGAGACAAATTCATGGAGGACAGGGCTACCAATGGCTACTAGCCATGATGGCTGTGCTCTGCCACCCTAGTCAGAGGCAGCATGCTTCTGAAAACCAGTTGCCGGAAGCCTCAGGAGGGGAGAGTGTTCTTGCACTCGGGTCCTGCTTGCGGGCTTCCCCCAGGCACCTGGTTGGCCACTGGGAGAACAGGATGCTGGACTAGATGGGCCACTGGCCTGATCCAGCAGGCTCTTCTTATGTTCTTATGTTCTTATGTTCTATGGCAGGGGTAGCCAGCTTGGTGCCATTCAGATGTTGTTAAGCTACAGCTTCCATCATCTTTGACCATTGGCTATGCTGGCTGAGGCTGATGGTAATAGCAGTCCAACAACTTCTAGAGGGTGCTATGTTGGCTACTCCTGTTCTAGGGACTCAATCGGATCACTTGCAGCAAGTGGAAGATTAGGTGTAGGGGCTCCAGAACTTTACTTATGAGACAACACCTCTTTCTGTGAGTTGCCTGCTGCTCCTTCTGTCTCCCCTAGAACTAATATGCTGATCTAATCTAGCATGAGAGGAGTTGATCTACTCATGGACATTCATTGGTTTTTGATGAACTCCTTGAAAACCTAGTTACTGTTCATCTACTACGAATAAAGTATGTGGTTGCTATCAAGCAAAATGTTGCTGTTTAAAATAAGAATATTTCTCTTTGCTATAGTTTTTGAAAATACAGTAGGGCCCCGCTTCCCGGCGTTCCGCTAATGCGGTGGCTTTCATTCCCTGTTTTAAAGCCGCTTTTGCGGCATTTTGTGGCATTTTCACGGCATTTTTGTGCGACGCGGCCCATTATACTCAATGGGGTTCCGCTTTACAGTGATTTCCGCTTTACGGCGGGGGACCGGAATGGAACCTGCCGTATAAGCGGGGCCTGCCTGTAAACCTACCAAGAACACTGTTCAGCCAAAATCTTCCCATACTACCCATTAGAAATAGGGTGAGGCTAAGCAGATTTAGACAGAGCTTGGAAAAGTTAATTTTTAAACTACAACTCCCATCAGCCCCAGCCACCATGGCCACTGGATTGGTCTGATGGGAGTTGTAGTTCAAAAAAGTAACTTTTCCAAGCTCTGGATTTAGATGTCTCTTTCTGGAAACTGCAGGAAAGGAGAGTGCTCTTGTGCTCAGGTCCTACTTGCAGGCTTCCCACAGGTATCTGGTGGGCCACTTAGAGAACAGAATGCTGTACTAGACGGGACATTGACTTGATCCAGCAGGCTCTTATATTCTTATGTAAGAATATTGGTTTAGTTGTAAAGTATGTGGCAATTTGATTTGGGCCGCTATCAACACTGCAACATTTTAATTAATCAGCTCAAAACTATTACTAACTGATAATGTTAATCTTAAAAGGAAGTGTTGGAGAAATTCTCTTGTGTTTTAGATTTAGCCAAAGAGGAACTGAGTCCAGGAACAGGGCATAGTATCTTTCATCACTGGGTTATGAGAGAATGGTGCAGCCCAGGAGGGTCCAAGGGTAGGGATGGGGAAGAAATTTGATTCAATTTGCATTTAAAGATGAAATTACCTAATTTGTACTAATTTTATTTATTTATTTATTATTTGATTTATATCCCCCCTTCCTCCCAGCAGGAGTCCACTTACCAAAATATAGTAATTCTTTGACATTTGTATTTTTCCAAATTTTGCAATACAGTTTTCCAGCCAAGTAATGTGTACAAAATGTATAAGCACTAAGGTGTGGATATAAATTCATATATTACTGAAAATAACATAAAATGCATTATATTAGGGAAATTTGCTTGCAAAAATGTGTACATTTGTCAAAACTATTTTAGGAGAAATTTTCATGAGGAATTTTTTTTAAAAAAATTGCGATTTGCTGCAAAAATGTAGCGAACTGGAAAAATGAGAGACTGAGAGAACTGAAATTACCCAAGTGGCAACTCTCTCTCATTTTAAGCTCTATTAGGTACTGTCCCCTTGCAGCTTAAACCATTCTGTATGACAGAGGGAGAAATTATACATGGTTTTTTTTCTTGACATGTCTATCTCCATGCACATATTTATTCCATTGCTTATATTTTTTTTTTGCAGTGATAGGCATGTAAGTATTTGTAGGATTTATATATTAGTCTTTAACAATGTTTGCAGGGTGTTGGAAGAATGACAACATTTAAAGGCTTGCATTAATTAAATCTCATTTGACACAGACTTGTTTCTGAGTAAGGCATGGGATTGCACTGTTAAATCTTTTATTTTGAAAAAGACACAATATTTGAATCATGCTGTAGCTTATTCATGCAAGTATTAAAAGAAATGCTTCAGTAGTATGTATTGCCCTTCATGAGCAGCCATTCCAGCATGCTGCAGCAGAGGGAGGGCTGAGACAGCACAGCCAACTCTGCAGCTCTCCTCTGAGACCAGCTACTATTTGCCCCCTTTCTGCTCTCCCAGAATAGTCTTCCTCAGTGGTCATTCAACCTAGTCATTAAACATTTATGTAACTTTATAAAGAATGAGTGCCCAAATAGGCTTTTTACCCTGCTTCCTTACCATCCCTTCTTCCTTTTGTATCACACCCATTAGATTGTAAGCTTCTGGTCAGGGACTGTTGTTTTGTCTGTTAATCTTTTTACCATGCCTAGAAAACTTTGGGCACTTTATAAATACTTTTGTTTCATGCTGTTGACAATATTCCTTAAGTGTCAGTCAAAAGTTAAGGATCAGTCAAAATTATTTTTGTTCCTTTAAAAATAAAATCCAATAGTTCTGCAATTGTGCACGCACATAAAAGCAGCCTAGGAATGTTCAGTGCTTTTCAAGTTAGGCAGCATAGGGAAACATGTTACAACATGTGAAAGTAATTAAAAGATGACTGCAAATATAATAATTACAACATGGAGCCGACTATGCTGGCAGATATTGCAACACAGAACTCACTTTAATCATAGTGCTTCTCATAATGTGGGTGGTCACAGTGTGCAGATATTTGTCAGTCCTTTCCTCTGCATCACTGATTGTAACAGTACTGAAGTAAACAGCATTACACAGGCCTCTCAAGGTTTTTTGCTTATGCAGGCTTTTGTGATAGGTTGTTTCCCTCTGCTTTCTTTGGGCTCCTTGGTTTTGTCACTAGTAATTATACAGGGCATGCTCTTCCGGAGGCGGGGATTGCCGCTCTTTGAAGTAAACTTTATACTGCCATTAGATTTTTTTCTCAAATGGATGTGTTAACTCTTTCACCAAACATGATGCCCTATTGCTGAAACAATTCTAATATGTAACTTTATTTGCAGTGGAAGTAAACGCTAGTAACTTAGTCTTTGTTTTAAATTTATTTTTCCTGTCCATTTGATCACTTTAAATTCTCCAGTGTCATGTTCTTTAAGAACAAATCATACAGTGTGTGTAACAAGAATCCCCTGACTAAAATGGCAAGAGACTCCTCTTTGACTTTACTCTCAAGCTTGATCTGTCTCTTCTATAGGTTTTATCCAACAAAGTTGTCCCATTAGCACAAGGACTTCTGCCTGCATAATATAACTTCTCTCCCTGCCCTCCAAATCTGTTCTGGGTTTTCCCCCAATCCCCCAGAGCAAATTTGGGGAGAGGGTGCAAGGTGAAGAAGTCACCTTTGGGGAAGGGCTGTAGCTCAGTGGCAGAGCATCTGCCTTACATGCAGAAGGTCCAAAGTTCAATCTCAGCATCTCCAGGTAGGGCTGGGAGAGACTCCTGCCTGAAACCCTGGAGAGCCACTGCCAGTCAGTGTAGACGGTACTGAGCTAGATGGACCAACAGTCTGATTCAGTATAAGGCAGCTTCTATTCTGTTCCAAAGTCTAGTTGGAACAGTAGAAGGCTTTGCATTAACTTGAATGACTTCATTGGATACAACCTTATATTCTTTGTTGGTCTAGCAAAAAGGCTTTTAACATTATATAAAACTGAAATATCCAAAACTAAACTCGGTGGTGTAAAGTGAGAGAGATTTACAGAGGCTTTTACACCATTGTTTTCATGTACTAGTTTCACATAGATCAGAACTGACAGGAAAACAATAATAATCACCACTACAAAAACAACAATAATAATATTGCTTCACAAACAGACTCTTGCAAGCATTCTTTACAACTCCTTTTAAAAGGTGAATTCTGGATTATTATTTTTAAAAAAAACATTTAAACCAGAAACAAAATGCAAGGAACGTCTTTAAAATATTTGAATGTCGAATTAGCACAATCACCAACTTGATTGCCACAGAAGATTCTCACCTTCTCTTCAGTCATGAATTTCTGCAAATTCTGTTTAGTGACAGGTTTTGGTGACACTTGTTTGGGGCCAATGCCAACCAGAGAGTGCCAAGAGAATATTGCTGCTTAACACAATCACCACTAAGCTTTTCATTAGTACCAGGGCAACTTTATTCTTGCCTGGAATTAAGATAGGGAGTTGAAAAGTTTGACTGTTACTAACCTTTGTCTCCTACTGCATCTGCTGCCAGCAGAGTTGTGGGAAGATCTATAAAAAACTATAGGGCAGTATACAACTAGTGCAAGCACTTTTGGCTGCAGAGTGGAACTTCCTCTTCTTCTCCTCGCCCAAGGTGCCCCCTAAATATGTTCTGGGATGTTCCCCAACCTTCCAAAGCCAGTTTTTTTGGGGGAGGACTGTGCAGGGAGAGGAGAGGGAGGGGAAGTTCCATTGCTCAGCCAAAAGTGCTTGTGCTAGTGGAATTGTTTAGTTGGATACTAGCCCATAGCTATTGAATGGGACACATCAGGTTTCGTTCAAATCTAATGACCCCAACAAAAAATGACATGTATCACATGCAGTGTAAAATATGAGTCCTGGGTTCTTATCTCATCTTTCTATGTTAATTTCTTAGGCCCTAGGCAGGCTCTGCCTTCTGATGGTCTCTCGGGGTGCTTTCTGATGCATGGTCAGCAAAATAAAATTGCAGTCAGCACTTGTGGAGGAAAATCCAAGAAAGCAGCTCATTAATGGATTGGTATATATAAAGGTATTTGGCATCCCTTACTCAAAGGGGTATTTAAATTATTAGACAGAAACTTTCATGTGACTTGGGGACGTTGAGCTGGATCCAGAGATTTTCTTCCTCTGATAAAGAAGGAGCTTCCTCCTTAGTTTATCTCATTGCTTACAGCAGGGGCAGGGAACCTGATGTGGTTAGACTACAACTCTCATTATCCTAGAACTCCTCCAGCTGGGCATACTGGCTGGCACTGATGGAAGTCCGAGTCCAGCAACATCTGGAGGGCCACAGGTGCATCTTTGGTTTATGTGTTCCAAGTGTAAAGCATGCCTAAGCATTTTGCTAGTTCCAAATACGTAGGTTTGTGTCTTTTGGAAAAATTTAAATGAAATAGATAATATTTGTATTTCCTTCCTTTAATTCAATTTTGTATTTTATAAACACTTTTGTATGTTATTAAACAATGTCTAATGTTCTGGTTGTATCAGTATAAACACATGCTACTAATAAAAATTATGTCATTAAGTTGATTGTTTGGCCCTTAATAAATATTAGCATAAATATAATTGTGTAGTACAAGCTGTATTCTGAAACTTATAACATGGTTTAATGTGTATTGGTTTGTAGAAAACTGATTTTACATTCCCTCCCCCCCCCCATGGACTAATGAATAAGCATGCAAGAGTTCTTGTAAGCAAAATTGGGATCTGCATACTTTGTTATGATTGGATCAGAGTGTGGAAAATCAGTAAGCTGTATTATGTCAGCATCTTGCTCATGGAATAGGCTACATAAACAGAGGGTGTTGAGACAGACTAAGTGAGCAGGCTTCCTTCTCAGTTACTTAACCACTATAATTCTCTAGGTGTCTGTTTTGTAGTGAAAAGGGTTTTTTCAAATAGAAGTTTTATTGTTATTAATTTAAATGGCATGGGGGACACAAAATCTTGTAAACAGGATTTTAAAGGAAAAGAGGCAGAAAAGCAGCAGTAAATTTTAAGAGGCTTTAGACATTTGAAGAGAAGTTGAGAACTGGTAGATTTTAGTTTCTTAAAGATCCCAGGAACGCACGCTTTTACTCTTGCTTTTTAAGGAGTTTGATGAAAGTGGATTAAACTGGTGGTCTGGATTTGAAACCTATGTTTATAGAGTTACTGAGAAGCAAGAACAAGAGGAGATGCAAAGGGACTTCCTGTTCCTGTTTCCATTCTTCCAAGTGCACTTCTCATTGGCATGTGGATGCTACACACTTGAGAGCTACTTTAGACATGACCAAAAATAGCAAGATTCTCTGTGCAATTACGCAGACATGCAAGATTGGGAGGTGCTGTAACCCAATGGCAGAGCACTTATTTGTATGCAGAAGGTCCCAGGTTGAATCTCAGTTAAAAAAAAGAAAAAGGCAGCCGGTGATGCAAAAAACTTCTTCCTGAAACATTGGAGTGCCACTGCCAATCAAATACTGGGCCCAGATGGATAAATTGTCTGATCTAGGATATAAGGGAGATTCCGATGTTCTTAATATGTAGGTCTTGCATTTTCTTGACCTGCAGAGAAGGAGGGAACTACACATGTGCAGGGCAGTTGCAAAAGCTTTCGTATCTCTTCTCTGAATGTTCTCACTGCCCACTCAGTTAAGGAATGGTGAGCACAGCTTCCTCCTCAGTTTTCTGCCATGGGAGAAGAACCTTAGAGAGTTCTCTGTTGACCAGCAGTTTGGCATTGTTTCATGGTTAATTTTTATTACTGCTTCCTGATTTTTATTTTTTATCTGTTGTTCTCCCTAAAAAAAAAAGACGTAAAAGTACAAAAAGTGGTCTGGTGGTATTATCTTTACTTAAAATTATATCCCATTATTCCGTGGCAAACAAGCAAATGAGGAAACAATGAAAATATCTAAAAACAATTCCTATACAAATGTCGACTAGGAAAGATCTTTACTTAAAAGGCTTACTGGAAGATGAAGGTCTTCAGCAGATGCCAAAAAGACAACGGAGATGGCACCTGTATAATATTTAATGGGTGGGAATTCCAAAGGTTAGGTGTTACTACACTAAAGGCCCAATTCCTATATTGTGTGGAATGGACCTCCTGATGAGATGATATCTGCAGGAGGCCCTCACCTGCATAGCACAGTGATCGACTGGGTATATAAGAGTATGAGACATTCTCTCAGGTATCCTGGTCCCAAGCAATTTAGGGTTTTACACACCAAATCCAGCACTTTGAACTTAACCTGGAGCAACCAGTGCAATTCTTTCAGCAGCAATGTAACATGATGGCAATATCCTTACCCAGTGAGCAATTGAGCTGCTGTATTTTGCACTAGTTGCAGCTTCCCAACCAACCTCAAGGGCAGCCCCACATAGAGCACTTTACCGTAATCCAATCTGGAAGTTATGAGCACATGAACAACAGTGGTCAGGGTATCCCAGTCCAGAAATGACCATAGCTGTCTTACTAGCCAAAGCTGGTAAAATGAACTCCTAGCTGTTGAGGCCATCTGGGCCTCTACTAACAAAGATGGGTCCAGGAACACCCCCAGACTACGAACCTGCTCTTTCAAGGGGAGTCCAATGCAATCCAAAGCAGGCAATTGACCAATTATCTGGACTCAGGAAAGAGCCATCCACAATGCCTCCATCTTGCCAGGATTCAGAGTTGGCTTATTGGCCCTCATCCAGACTGTCATCAATCCAAGGCTTGCATGCCATCTCCTGATTCAGATGTTGCAGAGAAATAGCTGGGTATCAGAGTACTGATGACACCTTGCCCCATATCTCCTAATACCCCCATATAGGTGTTGAACAGTGTTGGAGACAAAATGGCATGCTGAGGCACCCCACAGCACAACTGCTAGGGGATCAAAACCCAATTACTGAACCTATTTTTTGAAACCAACCCTGGAGATAGGATTGGAACCATTGTAAAGTAGTGCCTCCGATATGCATCTCACTGAGTGGGTTCAGGAGGATGCCATGGTCAGTGGTATCAAAAGCTGCTGAGAGATCAAGTAAGAATAATGGGGTTGGCGCCCCATGTCCTTCTTCCGATAAAGCTCATCCATCAGGGTGACTAAGGCTGATTCAGTCCAATAACCAGGCCTGAACCCAGTTTGAAATGGGTTGAGATGATCAGTTTCATCCAAGAGTACTTGCAAGGGTTGTGCCACAACTCTCTTGAGCAGCTTCCCTAAAAGGGGGGAATTTGCTACTGCCACAAACCAGTGGGTTCAGGCTGAGCTTTTTGAGGAGTCGGATCACTGCCTCTTGCAGGACAGAAGGGACAACTCCCTCCCACGAAGATGTGTTGACCACACTCTGGATCCACTCAGTGATATCCCTTTGGCAAGCTTTAATAAGCCAAGAGGGGCGACAGTCAAGAAATGGTACTGTCTGCATTATCACAAGCAGCTTGTTCACATCATCAGGCCGCATCAACTGAAACTGATCCCAAGATATTGTAGCAGATATTGCACTGGCTACTGCAGTGAATGTGGATGTGGCCCCAGAATTGCTATGGAGGTGAGCGACTTTACTCTCAAAGTTGTATCTAATGACACAAAGAGTACTTTTCAAACTGTGTGTCCAGTGCAGTATAAGTGATAATCATTCTCTTTGTCATGTGTTCGATCTTCTCCCAAACAAACCATAAAAAGTGCCAAATTTGTCAACAGGTTACCCCTAAGGCTTGTAGTGGGTGGGCCTTGTACTTTAAAAAGACCTTGGGGGGCGTGCGGTTGCAGGTCCTGAGAAAACGCCATCAAAACTGGCGCAAGCACAGAAATATTTGGATGATATGTAGGCAATACTGGCTCCACCTAGCCCAAATGTGGATCCAAAGTGTAATGAAATGGAGAAGAACTTGGAAAATGAGAGATTATTGCCTAGAACCCCATGTCTACACCTTGTTCAGGAAGCCGCTTAAGATATTGGGATTATTCTGTTGATATTGGAAGGGGAGATGGAAGATGTTACTTCTAGAGATGCTTGTTCTAAAGGTTGATGGGGAATGCCAGACCTGTAGCACCAGTTGTTTCAGTGGGCAGAAATAATGCAAGAGTCCCAGGAGTGTAGTCGTCCAGGGTCTCGGGGTTTTAGACTCTTTACTTTTAGGGGAGCAGGATTTCAGCTGGGTCCCTGCAGCATTCTACATGTCAATCAGCACGAATGGGGAGTGTGTTAGCCACTGAGAAGAATAATCTAACATGCTTTCTTGTCCTTTTCTGCTGATTGGAGCCAGTCAGAGTGAAAGGAGGTGAGCCAGCCACTGAGAAACTCTTCTCAGTAGCAACCACAATCCCCTTTCATGCTGATTGGCTCCTAGGGACATCTGTTGTTGTGGAAGAAGGTACAGGCAGGAACGACTGAGGAGCGTGGAGATGACAACAGAGAGCAAGCAAGCGAGTGAGGGAGCATGGCTATGAGGAGCATGGCATGACTATCATGAAGGGACCCTGCACTTCTGAATTTGCCACTACATTACTGCGCTAGGCCTATGGATCCTTTCCATGATTGAATGGCTAACTAGTAATATGAGGTGTCTCCCCACTTCCCAGTTCCTGCCTTCTAAGATGTTCACTTTTTCCAGTTCAAAACAAAGTTCACATTTTTTATATTAAATCATATTTCTTTTTTGATTTCATAGGTCATCTTAGAGGGTCCATTATTTATTTTATTTATTTATTTTATTGCGTTTATATACCGCCCCATAGCCGAAGCTCTCTGGGCGGTTTACAACAATTAAAAACATTAAAAACAAGTATACAAATTTAAACCATTAAAATGCATAAAAACAGATAAGCAAGTTAAAAACACATGTTATTCTAATACTGTTAAAATGCCTGGGAGAAATGGAAAGTCTTGACCTGGCACCAAAAAGATAACAGGGTTGGCACCAGGCGCACCTTGTCAAGGGGATCATTCCATAATTTGCGGGCCACCACTGAGAAGGCCCTCTTCTTTGTTGCCAGCCTCCCAGCTTCCCTCGGAGTAGGCACCCAGAGAAGGACCTTTGATGTTGAGCGTAGTATACGGGTAGGTTCGTGTTGGGAGATGCGTTCCATCAGGTATTGTGGTCCCAAGCCATGTAAGGCTTTATAGGTTAAAACCAGCACCTTGAATCGGGCTCGGAAACATACAGGCAGCTGATGCAAGAGGGCCAGAATCAGTTTTATATGTTCAAACCATCTTGTCCCTGTTACCAGGCTGCTGCATTTTGCACAAGCTGCAGTTTCCGAACCGTCTTCAAAGGCAGTCCCACGTAGAGCGCATTGCAGTAATCTACCTTGGAGGTTACCAGAGCATGGACAACTGAAGCCAGGTTATCCCTGTCCAGATAGGAGCGTAGCTGGGCCACCAACCCGAGTTCGTAGAAGGCACTCCATGCCATCGAGGCTACCTGAGCCTCAAGTGACAAAGCATGGAAATGATCAGACCTGCCTTTCCCCTTTCCCTCTCTACTTCCATTTCTCTACTTCCCCTCCCCTCCCCCTCCCTCTTTTCCCCCTCCCCTCTTCTGTTCTGTGTTGCTGTACGTCACATATTCACAGAAGCAAAAGAAAATGCTTCACTAAAATTGCAAAGTAAATCAAATTTAAAGTGACTTATCTGAACTATATCATCTGTCTTAATATTGTTGCTTCCTCCCTGCTAAAACAAGAACAGTGCAGCACATGTCTTCTTTCTGTTATTGGGCTGATTCCAGGTGTTGCCACCACTCACCATATGCTGAGGCACATGTTACCAAATTCTTCCAAGCTACACAGGAAGTGGATTGGACTGTGAAAGACCAACCCAAATTTTGTTTGCATTTTGACAAATTTCTAGGGCAATCCAATCTCTCAGAGGGGAGATCAGGTCCCCTGGTGCATTCAGTATAGCTGCCCAATTTCTTTGCTTTTTAGATTTTGATAGAAATATATGTTGGCTATAGGGATGTTCTTAAACGGCAAGGGTTTTTTTTGCCTATTAGTGAATTTAGCTAGTATTCCCTTTAATAGTAAACTCAGGTGATTGAATGCCGATAGGATTAGAGCCAAACTGGGGCAACTGAGAAAAAAAAGGGAGGCATCAACATGCTTGGGTGACCTTAAAGCATGCAGAAGCAAAAACATTTTTAAATTAAAAAACACAGAAAAAGTCCATAAAGGAACATGCATTTACAGTAGCCTCCAGGAGCCATGAAATGTTAAGCATTGCTTGGAAGAGAACACTGGAAAACCAGGGGAGGGGATAAACTGTCCCACATGGCTTGGCTGGCTGGACTCTAAATGGGCCCATTCCTGTTAGGGGTTGAGGCTATACCATGGCATTTCATTGCAGGTCCCACTTGTCATGACTAATACCCACTGATGAAGCTCACCTTCATGAATCTATCTAGTCCCTTTTTAAAGCTGCAATCCTTAGGCAGCAGTGGGGCTTGATGGAGCAGCATGGTGAGCACTGCATCCACAACCCTAGTGCTCATGCCAGCCATGGGGGCAGGAAAAAATCACCCTTCACTGCTCTGGCTCCCAGGTTGGCATGGCAAAGAGACCTGGATCAGGCCCATTGCCATCACATGACATGAGCAGAGTCTGAACAGGATTCAGCAGATCCTATGCTGGACCAGCCCCAAGGGCGGAGGGACACCTCCTCCTCTTCCATACCCCCTCTGGCACAGTGCATAACTTTTCCACACCATGCATAATTTTATACACCCCTTTTTCTAAACATCTAAGCCCCAAATGCTTTAGCCTATCCTCATAGGGAAGTGGATTCTTTGGATGATCCGGGTTGCTTATGTACTGAATAAAGTAATACCAAGTATTAATAAATTTGTCAGAGCCTGCTTGTTTTTGTGTGATTTTCGTCTCGAGTACTTTTTCCCATTAAATCTA
This sequence comes from Rhineura floridana, assembly GCF_030035675.1. Lineage (NCBI taxonomy): Eukaryota > Metazoa > Chordata > Lepidosauria > Squamata > Rhineuridae > Rhineura > Rhineura floridana. The sequence continues at coordinate 94,668,680 of NC_084480.1, forward strand.
TGTACCAAACCCTAACTCTTTGCATCCATTGTTGCAGAGTAAGATTATTTGCAGTTTTCCATTAGTAGGTTATTGTTTGACGTGTTGCCACAAGTAGAAAGGTGATCAGCTCTTTATGTTTCAGTTTTCTTGTAAAAAATGTAATGTGGAATCCAAAATACGCAATATATGTTTGTATTTTAGAAAATCGTAAAAAATTGAAACTACAACAATAATGTTGTTATTAATGTTCAGAATGGTTTCTTTAGTGTCAATTCTACTGCCTTTGGGCACAGGCATATGGTTTCTTTAGAAATGGAGTTGAAAGAAGCAACTTTTCTTATATCCTTTTGCCAAAGCCTTTCCTGACCCCTAAAGTTGGATTCTGTACCTCTGTATTTTTGTTCCCCTACTGTTGTATTTTATTGCAATAATGTGTTCTGTAATTTTATGCTATTGTACAACATTTAGATACAATTTGCTAATGTTAAGTGGTCTAGTATTTTAAATAAATAAATAAAAATATATCCATCCATCATCACAGAAAATGCCTTTGTTGTTGCTGGATTGAGGATCTGCAGTACAAGGTTCTCATTTTATGTTCGTCAGCAGATCCTCGTGTATTCACAAAAGTGTATGGTGTTTGCACATGTAAGGTTTTGTCAGCTCTACACTGCGTCAGCAGTGCCGGTGGGGGGCTGGAAATTCCTGGGTGGTTGGCAGGGAAGCAAAGTCCTTAGCCGGCAGTCTGGTCATAAATCTGCCAGGTCTAGGAGGAGGGGAGCTGATAAGGGCCAGGCTTGTCCGAAGCGTACTTGCCGAGTCAGGAGTCCAGAAGTGAGGTCAGTAGAGGTCCGGGATCAAGTGCCAAGGGGTCAGTCCGAAAGAGGGTGCCAGGAAACTAGGAACACACAAGCCACGCCTGACGTTGCAGTCAGCAACAAGCTGCAGCCAAGGTGTGCCTTATAAAGAGCAGGATGGACAGCAGGTGTGAGCCCTCAGCGTTTGGGCCTTAAGGAGACAGGCCTGCCTCTCTTCTGCCTGACCTTCTGCTGTCTACGTTCTGCAGGTGAGGGGGGAGTATCCTGTTCACTGTCTGTGTCTGGCTGCAGGGCCTCTGCTGTCCCTGGGGTGCTCTGCAGCTGAGGGGGAGAAGGAGCTGGATTCTCAGGAGGCTCCTCCGTGTCTCCTGCTGCTCCTGGGTCTGCTGCTGTTACTCCCGAGTCGTCCTCATCTGAGGAGTCCTCTGACGGGGCCATGACAGGTTTCATGTTATCCATAACATTGTAAGCATGTTCTTTCCTTATATAAAATTAGGAGGAAGTTGCCTTTTACCAAATCAGACCTTTGCCCCATTTAGCTCTATTGTCTACATTGACTGGCAGTAAGAACTCTAGGATTTCCAGTCCTGTCTGGAGATGTCGGGTTGAACCTGGGATCTCTTGCATGCAAAGCATGTGGTCTACCACTAAGCTAAGGCCCTTTTCTCCAAAGAGAAATGGACTTCTCTTTTATTTTGATGGTTGACATTAGGATCCTGATGAATGGCCTTTTGATGACTGGTCATTAATCTGCTATTGGAATTTGTACAGAACTCCACCTGCTGTGTAGTGGCGGAAGAACAATTTGAGCAGGCTTAAATTTAACTAGAGAGGGAGAACAGTTTTGAAATTTAGAGCTAATCTGAACCTGAGCTATTTGAGAAAGATGGAGCAGGGAAACTAGAACAAGTAATAAAAATAAATAGGAGTTTGGCTACTATGATAACAAGTCCTGCTTTGAAAATCCAAAGCACTATTTCCTGTTTTTACATGTAAGCCACTAGATGGCAGTATAACAGTTGTTCTTTCTGCGGATAGAATAAATACTTTGTGTTCTTGTTTTTTTTTAAGTAGATCTATGAAGGTATTGATTTGTCTGTCCAACATGCCCTGAAAAGTAAAAAAACAACAAGCAAGGATTTGGGATGTTACTTTTCTGAAGCTATATTTCTATAGCTATATAATTTTTTCTGTCTCATTCTATCATGCTGTGTACTAACAAAACTGCACATAGAAACTGGCCCATTGAGCAATTAACTGAAGGCAACATCCATCCATCCATCCTGATTCCAGTACAGATGTAGATTGTAAAAGATTTCTACTTAAAAGGCTTGTTGGCGTCAAAACCTAGAATGTGCAATATGCTATATCCATAGGGTGGTATTCAACTAACTTATCAGAGCAATGATTCTGCTATTTAACCATGCTGGTATATTTTTCAGTTTGCACCTTTTCTAATGTATGATAGATATTTTATCGGAGCACTTATGATGTAACTTTATATAACCGTCCAAGATTCATGAAAAGATGTTACACTTATAAATTTCTATTTCTGCTTTGTTTTAATTCATTTACTTTTTTTTTTTAAATCTTCCCCTTCCGAGATAAAATGTTTTGCACTCTTCTTTCTTACAAAATTTCCACTCTTATTCATTGTTTAATTTAATAGTGTTGCGGTCACTGTTCTGAAGCATTTCAATAACATTTAGATCTTACGCCAGAACTTGGGTACTGCTCATGGTTGTCAAGGTTGCCTCCTGTGTCAGTTCCATAACTTAGCATTGTTGGTACAGATGTTTTATTGAATTCAAGTTATATATAGTCTGCCATAAACTCATCCAGTTTCATGCTGCATATGAAGATAATAGAAGTTGTTTGGGGTAGGATGCTTGCTTTTTAACTAGATGTTTTTCTCTCCTGTTGATTTTTCCTCAAGAGTTCATTATGCCACCTGCTCTCATTTTCTGGACTGGGAAATCATGACATGGATATTAACCATTTTATTTCAACTCTTGGCTTCACATCTGCAGATTACTATTCTAAACTCATTGAAAATGTGAGTACTTCATACATTTGGCCATTAACTGTAAGGATTCCACAAGAATGCGCACGGCAAGTGCCCCTTCCTTCTCTCATCTTTGTACTCATGGAGTGCTTCAGAGGCACTCAGAATGTCTTTGTAAATTCAGAGTCTGAATCTAGAACTCAGGTGTATGGCATTGTCAGTTTCTTTGTTCTGTACTTCAGAGGCATTATCAGAGCCTTATGCTACCACAGAAGTTTGAGAGATGGAGAAATGTGATAGATCAATTATGGAACATAAGAAAGTCAGCAACTCCTTCCTAGCAAGAGCTGCTTTGACAAGGATGTCTAATAGTCCCTCCCCTTTCCCTTCCAGAGACTACAGGGGCAGTGAGAAGGGGGGAATTGCACTTGACACTTTTGCAAGCTTCCCTGCCTGTAGAGACCTTGCGTCTCTTTGGAAAAGATCTAATATACCCTATTATGCAGTCTTTCCCAGGCCACTCTTCTGAGTTTCTTCTGACTGTTCTACTTGAGGGTTCTGATAAGGCAACCACTGTACAAGTGGCCAAATTTTTGAACTTGGCCATTTTGACCAGACCCTGTAAGATTGTGAATGGCAATTAATTCCACTGAACTGCTTTGCGATGTCTGCCATAGCTTCTGTTACCAAGTAGTCTTATTTTTAATACTTAATACTATGTTTGTAATTGTGGTCGGTTGACTGAAAATAAAGATTGACTTGACTTGACTTGAGTCTCTTTGGAGAGCTAGGTGTGGTAGAAATTTTAAAAAATAAAACGTATTAAGTGCCACCCATGATTTCTTTTTAGTTCTTGATTTATGGTCAAGACCATAGGTCACAACAAGTACAGAGATTATTAATCCACTTGGAAATCTAAGCCCAACTGTGTGAAAATACTGTGGATAATCTTCACTGAAATGTGTCCATATTTGTAATATGTAATTGTCTTTGTTAAACAGGTGGTCTTATCATTAGTGACAGAACTCAGCAGAAATCCATTTAATGGAATTAGCAGACAACAAAGGTTAGTATGCTCTGTCAGTGATTTTAATATATAGATGACTTTATATAGATGACTAGGATAAATGAATCTGTTTCTTATATGGAAAAACATGTATACTGAAAAATATGTGCCTATTTCAAACTTGTTTTAAAACATTGTTTTAGTGATAGGAAATTGCCTGGAGATGTAATAATAAAGAGCTTGCAGTGAATCCAAGCTGCACTGTGATTCTGTTGGCTCATCCATTAGTCTTAACCCTCCTTCCATGCTTCAGGTGGGCTGTTTGCCTTGGTTTCTTTGTTGTTTTACATATGTAGTGATACCATAAGGTCATATTGCTATGCTCCCAAAGACTATATTTAACTGCATTTGCCCACAAGGAATAGAGCTGGATTAATCGTTGTGCTAGCAGAGTCTGACCTCCACAAATTAGAGAGCCATCAGTGATCTAATAGCAAGTGTTGCTGCTGGTTTTTTTAGTTGATATTTATTAAACTTATAAGTTGTTTAATAAAACAGTCTCTAAGTGACTTAGAACTTACATGTGACTCTAAAAACCAACAATACATTACAGTAAAACCATTATAAACCCCATAAACCCATAAACCCAGCAACAGCAGAAAACTTAGCTGCAGAAAACAATTCATCAAGAAACAACAGAACAGTTGGTACCTTGCCTCAGTACTCCAAATGATTATTCTATCAGTGTGCTGATGACCTTCAGCTCTATTTATTGATATTGTCAGAATCAGAAGCTGTGCAGGCCCTGAACTAATGACTGGATGTATTGGTGGGTTGGATGAGAGGAAATAAGCTGAGCCTGAATCCCAGCAAGATGGAGGTGCTGTGGATGAGTGGCTCTCAGAGAAATTGGCCAATTGCCTGTACTAGAAAGGGCTGTACTCTACCTGAAGGAGCGGGATGCAGTCTTGGGATGGTTCTGGTTCCAGCTTTGTCACTAGAGGCCCAGGTAGCCCTGGCGGCTAGCAATGCTTTTTATCAGGTTTGGCTGGTATGACAACTGCAGCTATCATAGCTTGACCACAGTAGTCCAGGCACAGGTGACTTCATGACTGGACCACCGCAATGCACTCTATTCCTTTGCACTTCACTCTACACTCTGTTCACTCTTCCTTTACACTTGGTCCACAACTGCAGTTAGTGCAGAATACTACAGCACAATTTCCTGACAGGAGCAAGATTTTCCCTATGAGTCCGGCCATCACAGCGGGTATTAGCTCCACCTATCGTGCGAAGGCAAGAATGTCTTTGAAGTCAAGACTAGGGGCGTCAGGCCCCTCCCACTCTCCAGTTCATTCTTGCCTTCGTACGAACAAGATTGGATCTTAAGCGTAGCAAGTAGCTTTTAGCTAGGTTTTGCGTATTTGTTTGAAGTCCTTCCTTTCCCTGTTTGTGTTTAACTTTCCATTTAAGTTTGAGGGTTCCCTCAGAGACCGCGGCTGCGGTTCTCTACGTTTCTTGGCCAATTTTAAGCCTTTTATTTTTTGAGCCTTTATTTCACCTTATCTCTCTTACTTGTTTGAGGTTTGTTTGAGGGTCCCCTCAGAGACCGCGGCTGCGGTTCTCTTCGTTTCTGTCCACTTTTTATTTAAGCTTATTTCCCTTACTTGTTTGAGGCTTGTTTGAGGGTTCCCTCAGAGACCGCGGCTGCAGTTCTCTTCGTTTTTGTCCGCTTTTGAGCTTCCCCCTGGCTCTGTTGCATCCATCCGGAGCTCGCGGCTCTGTTTTTTCCCTCTGCTGGGCTGTCTCAAGCAGCGCTCTTAGGAGCTCTTGGAGAGACCGCGGCTGCGGTTCTCTTCCAGGTGGGAGCTTGCTGCTGCGGCTTCCTGCCCTCTCTTTCTCCCTCTCTCTCCGTGACTTTAATTTCGCCGCGGAGATCCCTTTACTCGGCGGCGACAGCGGCTTCCCTCCTGCTGCCTTTCCCGACACAGGCGTCTCTCGGCAGTCTCCTTTTGGGGTTTTTTAGAGCCGCAAGTGCGACTATTGACCCCGCGCCTCCCCCTGCGAGACTGTGCTGGGCAGCCCTTCCCCCAGTTCGTTACCAGTCGGCCGCCATTGCTTCTTCCCCCTCCGCCATTTTCGGATCATTTTTTCCCGCTCTTTTTTCCGGGCGCCATTTTTGTTGAATTCAAATTTCCCGCCTTTTTTGTTAACCCTTTATTAACCAACGGATACCTTCCCTGCAAGTTATCTGTATGTGTGTTGTATGTGTGTTGTAGACAGACTTACAGGGCTTCCTTACACACAAATTTACAGTGGCTGACTTGTACTAAATTTGAATTATATTCAATACCATCAAGGCTGGAGCTTTAATATCAGTGGCTGACTTGTAATAAATTTGAATTATATTCACTATTATCAACGCTGGAGCTTTAATATCAGTGGCTGACTTGTACTAAATTTGAATTATATTCAGTATCAGCAAGGCTGGAGCTTTAATATCAGTGGCTGCCTTGTACTAAATCTGAATTATATTCAGTATTATCAAGGCTGGAGCTTTAATATCAGTGGCTGACTTGTACTAAATCTGAATTATATTCAGTATTATCAAGGCTGGAGCTTTAATATCAGTGGCTGACTTGTACTAAATCTGAACTATATTCAGTATTATCAAGGCTGGAGCTTTAATATCAGTGGCTGACTTGTACTAAATCTGAACTATATTCAGTATTATCAAGGCTGGAGCTGACTTGTACTAAATCTGAATTATATTCAGTATTATCAAGGCTGGAGCTTTAATATCAGTGGCTGACTTGTACTAAATTTGAAGTATATTCAGTATCATCAAGGCTGGAGCTTTAATATCAATGGCTAACTTGTACTAAATCTGTATTATATTCAGTATTATCAAGGCTGGAGCTTTAATATCTGTGCCTGACTTGTACTAAATTTGAATTATATTCAGTATCATCAAGGCTGGAGCTTTAATATCAGTGCCTGACTTCTAATAAATCTGAATTATATTCAGTACATCCTGCCCCCTCTGTGGCCGTGTACCACGCCTGAAATCCAGCCTACAGCACTAATCTGAACTATATTTTGTACATCCTGCCCCCTCTGTGGCCGTGTACCAAGCCTAATATACAGCCTATATTACACAGCCTATATTGTTTTAACGCTGATACCACAGTGCATCCTGCCCCCTCTGTGGCCGTGCACTTAGCCATCTGCCAGTGTATTCTACCCCCTCTGTGGTCGTACACTGTGCCAGTTCGGGTCTTTACATCCTGCCCCCTCTGTGGCCGTGTACTGCACCCAAGTTAATATAAGATGGCAGAACAGCCAGGCATGTCGCAAGCAGCCAATATGATGCCAGATCAGCCAGGCATGTCACAAACAGCCCAGCCGCAACACTCTAAGGCGACTAAGCCTAAGCATGTTAAAGCAATGGCTAAGACAAAACATCTTTCAAGCCATAGCAAACCAAAGCGGCCACGCTATGCCTCTGTGCCAACCCCACCACTACCACAGCAACTCAGGCACACATAAGCGACATACTTCATTCCCCTGCTGCTTCCTCTGACGAGGAAGATTTTGCTGGCTTCCACACTCAGCCTTCGCCCAACCAGCCTCCCTCCGTTTTACCGTCCCAAACATCTGCTCCAATAGCCACTCAGGCACAAACATCTACCACAACTGGGCTGCTGCCGTCCCCTGATTTCCTCTTCCAACTTCAAGCCATGCTGGCATTTTTCACCCAAATGCAGTCACCACCACAAGTTCCTGCCATACCCCAACTCAATATGGACCAACGTGCGTGTCATGAAGCTCATCCTTCCTGTTCACCTAACCCCTTTGATGTAGCCAGAGGCAGAGTTTTTGACGAAGCCTCGTATGCGGAGGAATCATCCTTCACTGACCACGTTGAAGGAGATGACTGGAGCGAATATTCAGATCATGAGGAGGATACATCGTATCGCTTGTTTAATGCCTCAGACTATCAGCCCCTGGCACGCAGGGTAGTTAATACCCTTGGTCTCCAGACTGCGCCTTCAACTTCCTCCACCCCAGCCATCAAAGGGGCCAAGGTTCTCAAATCCCCTGCACCTACTGAACATTACCTTTCGGTGCCGGACCCGATTGCCAAATTGGCCTCTGAAGAATGGGCTCACCCATTCCATTCTCGCCACTTCAAGAACCTGGCTGACAGGTTTTACGCCCTAGCTCCAGACTTTGCCACCAAGTTAGACGTCCCTGGCATAGATGAACCAATCGCTCGCCTCGTTTCATGTTCTCTCTTGCCCAGGGAAGGGGAATCCCAACTAAAGGACACTACTGAGCGACGAATAGACTTCGCCCTCCGCAAAAATCACGAGGCCACTGCCCTCTCCATGCGTGCCTCCGCTTCAGCCTCCATTTTCTCCAGAGCAGCTATGATGTGGCTAGATGATCTTCTAGAGGACACTAGCCCTGATCCTGTCACCCTCAGAAGGTCACTGGTAAAGTTGCGTAAGACAGCAGCTTTTGTGGCCGATGCCACCTTGGATACCACTCAATTGGGGGCACGAGCCATGACGGCTCAGATAGTCGCTCGACGGACCCTCTGGCTTCGCCACTGGCAAGCTGATTCAGCGGCCAGAATGAATCTGTCCAGGGCGGCCAGAATGAATCTGTCCAGGGCTCCTTACTCCGGATCGTTACTCTTCGGCGAGGAAGCTCTAAAGGCAGTGCTGGTTGATCCCAAAGACGCCCACAAACCAGTTCTGGCCACTGTCAAGAACATCGACCACAGGCCTTTCAGGCGATCTCCTTCCTTCCATACTAACCAGCCCTTTTGAGGAACGCGGCCAGGAGGACGAGGCCGCAACTTCAGATCCTATGACCCCAATTCATTCAGGGGCTCCTGGAACCGACGCTTCCAGGGCAGAGACCTACGGCTGGCTTGTCAACTTCGACAAAAGCCATCTCCAACCAACTCAACGCCTACTACATCTAGGGGCAATGTTGGACACCCTGCAGGCAATGGTATTCCTGGCTCCAGATCGCATCACTGCCATCACAAGCATCGCAAGGTCCCTGATGCAACAAACATCAGCAGATGTCATGCTTCTAGCCAGGGCGCTCAGAATGTTCATTTCTACAATCCATATTGTGCCATGGGCTCGAGCCCACACTCGGCATCTTCAATAGATTCTACTGCCCTTTCAACAGGACATTGCCAGCTCCAACCATCGCAAAGTTCACTTGACCCCCGCGCTGCGCCTATCATTCCGCTGGTGGACAAGGTCCCAACACCTCTCCAAGGGCACGCCGTTCAGAGAACCACACAGAACTGTTGTAACCACAGATGCCAGTCTCATCGGCTGGGGAGCCCACTGCAACTCCCAGTACGTTCAGGGGGTTTGGTCCACCACAGAGCAGACTCAAAGCACCAACTGGCTAGAGCTAAAGGCTGTACATTTAGCTCTACTTCATTTTCAGTCTCTGTTCCCTTTGGACCATGTCCTCATTCGAACGGACAACACGTGTGTAAAATCACATTTGAACAGACAGGGGGGCACCAGGTCTCGTCCTCTGCAGGACCTAGCCTCCCTCATCTTTGTCTGGGCAGAGCATCATCTACAAGCCCTGAAAGCAGAACATCTCAGAGGGATTTGGAATGTGACAGCAGACTGGCTCAGCAGACAACAGGTTTTTCTGGGGGAATGGAAACTTCACCCAGCCATTTTCCATCGTCTTCAGAGTCAGTTCGGCGAATGCTCAATCGACCTGTTTGCCTCCAGTCGCAATTGCCAACTTCCCAGGTACTTTGCCCGATACCTGGATTCAACAGCGGAAGCAATAGATGCTCTGACAATACCATGGCCAGACGGTCTCTTGTACGTCTTTCCTCCAATACCATTAACCAAAACCTTGAGGAAGGCGCGAACCGAGAGGGCACAGCTGGTTCTGATAGCACCATTTTGGCCACGCCGACCGTGGTTCTCAGATCTTCTGGCAATGCCAATGATGGAGCCTTGGACACTTCCAGTCAGGCCAGACCTCCAATCCCAGGGTCCAGTATGGCACCAGGACCCTACTTGGCTCAATCTAACAGCGTGGCATTTGAACGGGGACACTTGAGGTTAGCTGGCCTGTCTGACGCTGTGATTGATATTATTTTGGCCTCGAGAAGACCATCTACCACTCGTATTTATCAACATACTTGGGTGGCTTTCTCCAAGTGGTGCCAGTTCCACCACCACGATCCCTCCCAGGCCACCATGCAACAGGTGCTGCAATATCTCCATAGCGGCTTCATGATGGGACTTAGACCCAACACTCTACGCCGACATGCGTCTACTATGTCGTCCATTCTCTCAGTGTCCTCTCCTGGAGATCCTATTTCCTCACATCCGTTCATCAAACGTTTTTTGAGGGGAGTCGCCCTACGCTCTCTGGCTGTTGTCCATCGGTTTCCCTCATGGAGTTTGCCGAAAGTTCTGCAGGCCTTGCAACGCCCTCCGTTTGAACCCATCAGGACTGTGCCCCTCCGTATATTGTCCTTCAAGGTCTTGTTCCTGATCGCAATCACATCTGCCAGACGTGTTTCAGAGTTGGGCGCATTGTCTTCTGCTCGACACCTCTGCGTCTTCCATAAGGACTCGGTTGTGCTGAAGACTGATCCTTCCTTCTGTCCCAAGGTTGATTCGGGTTTTCATTGCAACCAGGACATTGTTTTGCCTTCCTTTTGTCCGAATCCTACCCATCCTCTCGAGAAGGCTTGGCATTCGTTAGATGTCCGGAGGGCTCTCAAGACCTACCTGTCTAGGACCCAAGAGATTCGACGAATGGAGTCTCTGTTTGTATCCTTTCATCCAAGGTCTATGGGACATAAAGTATCCAATTCTACCTTATCCCGTTGGTTAAGGGCATGTATCACTTTAGCTTATGAGTCTCTGAAGCTGTCAGTTCCAGCTAGTATAACGGCTCATTCTACCAGGTCAGCTGCCGCTTCGGCTGCTTTTGCCACTAATGCTCCTGTTGCCGATATTTGTAGGGCTGCTGTCTGGTCTACCCCACACTCGTTTATAAGGCATTATAAAATTGATCGCTATGCCTCTGCTGACGCTTCTTTTGGCAGACGAGTGTTGCAACAGGTTCTTAATCAGGACTAGCATGTGGTCCCACCCTGTATGGGCTGCTCTGGTACATCCCGCTGTGATGGCCGGACTCATAGGGAAAATGGACCATTGGTCTCACCTGAAGAGTGATTTTCCTATGAGTACGGACATCACGGCCCTCCCAGTTGGAGGATGACTATATATTTTCTAATGCGTTATATATTACTGTTACGCTATTATATTTAAATTTAAGAGTGAAGTCAAGACTTCTAGTTCTGTTATACCGCTATGTTGGAGTCATGTTACTATGCATGGTACTATTGTTCTTGTATTTTTAGATATTTCTCCTTAGACTTGCTGCGAATGAACTGGAGAGTGGGAGGGGCCTGACGCCCCTAGTCTTGACTTCAAAGACATTCTTGCCTTCGCACGATAGGTGGAGCTAATACCCGCTGTGATGTCCGTACTCATAGGAGAATCACCGTTCAGGTGAGACCAATGGTCCATTCTGTCAACATATTATACCTCTGCTTAAAGATTTGCCCTGGCTGCTGATTTGTTATTGGGCCAAATTCAGGGTATTACTATCAGTGTATAAAGCCCTTACTGGCTTGAGACTGAGTTGTTATATACCCCCTATATTCCTGCTTGACTGCTTTGGTCTGTGGAATTGGTTCTTTTACAAGTGCCACATAATGTTCATTCTGCATTTGCAAGGAATTGATACCCTCTGCCCATTGATAATATGCAGGCACCTTCACTTTATTGTTTCTGTGCCTGCTGAAATAGGTAAGGCTGTCCAAATATGTAATTTTAACAGACAACGTTTTAGGTTTACTTGTTCTTAACATGTGATTCTATGTATATTTTTAATGAACATTTTATATTCTATGTAAACTGCTGAAATGTCATGGATGATATAAATCCTGTTAAATCATAAATGTTTACTACATCCAGTGCCTGGGAGAAATTTTTTTTTTTTAACCTGGCACCGAAAATATGTTAATGTTGATGCCAGGCAGACCTCACTGGGAAGAGCATTCTAAGAGTGGGAAACCATAGCTCCCTTGTCGCCACCTCTGAATCTTCTTCATAAGGGGCTCCCAGAGGAGGGCCTCAGATCAAGACCAAGGGTCTGAATAGATTCATATCACTTTGAATTGGGCTCGGACACTTACCACCAGCCAGTGCAGCTGTACCAGGATTAGTGAGTGTTTCATGATCATCTCGAGCCTGCCAGCATTGGGTGGCCGCATTCTGCACTAGTTGCAGTTACTGAACTGTCTTCAAAGGCAACCCCAATGTAAAGCACATTGCAATCCAATCTTGAAATTACCAGAACAGATTACTGCGGCCAGATTATCCCGGTCCAGATAGGGCCATAGTTGGATGGCTTGTGGAAGGCAATCTGCACAACTAATGCCACCTGTGCCTCAAGTGACAGCAGTGGACTGGTAGTCTTTGCAGACTTCATTTCACATTCCTCCTATCAAGCTCTATCCCATACAAGCACTATTCTGCTCATGGAGCAGCATTTTTCTGCCCCCTCCTCCCCCATTGCAAAGCTAAATTATACAACAGCTTATCTTGTTCATATGTTTGCAGATTTGTATGAATTCTATTTTCTTTAAAGATAGTTTTTTCTTCTCCGATGATACAGAATATTTCTCCATTAACTTAAACCACTGAAACTATACTCCTGTTGCTTTGAGACTTGTTCTTACAGTTTATGCCTGTTTGCTTGGAAACCATGGAAATTGTATTGAGCACAAATGAGTTCCTGTTTTAATGGGAAAGAGCAAAGAAAAGTTCATGCTGCTTTTAGCCGTACACCTGATGTCGGTCAGGAACAAAAATTGTGTTGAGTTAAGATTACACCTTGAATCTTCTGTATGCTCTCTCACAGGGAATATATCTCTGGTGTTCTCTTGAGCATTCGCATAAATAAGACCACGTATTTATTGTTGTTGGAACAAGAACAAGTGCACTCTACCTGAACATAGTTGAGGTCTGTAATGTGTTGTGAATTTAGCCACATTGCAAATACTTATTTAAATCTTTTCAGTGTGTGTAACTAGTCATTAGGATAAAAAATGTCTTGCTGTTAGCTATATGTAGGTTTTTTCCAATTGTCTGTGTTTAATGTTTTAGAAGAGCAAAAGTATAGCTTATTCATAGTAAATAAGAAACTTTTTTTGGTTTCTCCAGTTTTTCTTCTCGAGTAACTTCCATATCCCTTCTTTGTGTACCACTCATTACTTTGCCTGATGTAATGCCACTGCTGGAAGCCCTTCTTAATTATCATGAAGATGGATTACAAGAGGTCCTCCATCCTGAGTTTTTAGAAGCAGTGAATGAGGCTGTGTTACAGTAAGTAGTTCAGAAGTAGTTACCCTTTCACCAAATTTATGACTAATTCAACAAGTTTACCATCTGTTGAAAGTTCGTATTTGACTTTTTAGATATCTGCTATATCGGAACAACATATATTCATTCCATGGCACCTGTATATAGCTAATGTACATGTTCCTATATAGGGGTTAATCATGGGATCACAGAGTCTCAGGACACTGTCTAGCTTTGTCCTTTTTGGCACGTTTTGTGTGTCCTGTATGATTGATATGTTTGGCAGGTTTTGTGTGTCCTGTATGATTGATATCTCCTCATGAATTGCATTTTCTAGATTGGAGAGAGTGTTTACTAAGAGGAGCAATCCTATAATCCTTAATCCCACCTGCAGTGACTTTTTGCCCTGATGGTTCAAGTGAGTCTTTTGAAATGGTTCAGCCTGCCATCACCCAACCACCATCTGTGGTGTGCAGGGGCAAGTGAATGCATTTCTGATTGTCAAGCAAGTACAGAAGTCTCTACTTCTCAACAGTGGTTCCCAAACTTTTCCACCCATGTACCACATGAAAATTACTGATTGTCTTGGCGGACTAGTTAATGTTTTTTCTTCCTCTTGTAGCAATTGGAATGTGCTGTATTATTTTTTAATATCATTTTATTGCTTTATTTCTTATATTGTGTTTTACTGTATTACAATTTGTATTGCACATAATGCAAATTGTAATACCATATAAGAAATAAAAGAGGCAAATACAATTAAAAATCAATATTTAATGCAGACATGTCATGGACCACCTGAATGAAGCTCGTGGACCACAGTTTGGGAACCCCTGGCATAGAAAAACAATTGTGCATGTCCACCCCAGAGAGAATGCATTGATGAGTGACCTCCCCCTGCCCCTACTCTCACACAAGAACATTATTTATTAGCACATTTTCTTTAAGAAGTTCTTTAAGAAGAAATTATTGTTATACTTCTTCAAAAGTTCATGAATTTTCTTCCTGAGAATTTCTGTTCTTGAGTAAAGAAGAGTACTTAATCTTACCTTATGTGCTGCTTTTGCATTGCATACTTCCATCCATACTCATGGTGTAAGGGGGATCTGTTTCTCTCTTTGGCTTTCTCTCAACATCTCTTTCTCTTTACTTCTCAAAATGTGCTGAAAGGAAAGAGTTCCTGATTGATGTTTTAATAGTTGGGTTGCCTTTTGCACCAATGGGTTTTATTTTATTGGTGCTGATATCCAGAAGCACTCTTAAGTCTGGAATGCTTAATGTGATGTCCTTGTGCACCTGCAGAGAGCTACTAGGATTAGCCAGGCTCTCTAATCCACTCTGTACCAGATCATAAACTAAAGATTCTTTTCTCTCTCTCCTATACTGTCAAAGTTTTCTCCTTAGCCCCCACTGTTCTAATTGACCAGCAGACTTGGACAAGAGAGAACAGGTAGCGTCCAATTAGAACAGTTTTCATTGGATGTGACTAGCAGACGAAAGCAAGGACTGACTGTGCCTTGATGCAGGAAGGAAAGGTAGATCATGAAAGGAAGAAAAAATAGAATAACCAGGGCCTGATTGTTCAGGTTCAGGGGGCTGGGGAAGGGAGAATAAAAAAGGTAGCCAGTGCTGGAGTGGGGGATGTGTTATGATCCAGCAGGGGGAGAGAAAGATATGGGGGGGGGTTTAGCTGGCACAGAGAGAGAGAGAGAGAGCGGAAGAAGTTACCATCAGTGAATTGAGTATTTTGTCATCTGTGATATGAGTGACTTTCCTTCTGTGAAATGAGAGGTCTGATAAAGCAGAAAACTGTGAGTTCAAATGAGTTGCTTTTGTTGCATTTTGTTGCTCTACATTGTACTATTTCTTATACAGCAGTGTATGGATTAACCTAATTGCAGCTGCTGACATATTATGACCAGGACATACCCAAACCTGAAAGAAGGGTTGCTTCACTTACGGGAAGAATACACATCTCTTAGACATTTTATGCCCCATGAGAGAGACAAGCAATTCTTAAGGAGGGAAAATGCCCTTGTTATCACAATCTTTCATTAGCATGACTCACTGTATTCTACAGGAATAATTTGTTTTCCTGTTTTGCACTTCTATGTTACTAACCTTGTAGTCCCATACCTAAGGTTTTAAGATGTGCTTGGTTTGCTTCATTATGAAGTTACTTGAATTAGAAGATTGTTTCTTATGTGATTTAGTGTTGTTTCCATTATTTTCAAACTGTAAAAAGGAGACTCTTTTTTCTTTTTCAAAATAGGGATAATAATTTGTGCCATTTTCAACTGCATAAGCAACTAGAATATTTGTGTGCCATCCCAGTCAGGACGTATTTCTTCCTGTGTAGTGTAATAGCAAAGTAGGAACTAATGCTTATACATTTCTGTACACATGGTAAGAATTATAGTTTCCTTGGCATTGAGGGATATACTCTTCTGCAAAGCTCCTGTCCAAGGAATCGTGTTAAACTGAAATATGCGTAAGTTTCTAGCTACTCTCAGAATCCTGGGAATGTTTAGACAAGTGGACCCTAAAATGTACACTTCAGAATGCTTTTTGTTTAAAAAAAACCATATATTTAATTGTGTTGACTTTTAAATCTTTATAGTTAGATATATTATTAAAACAGGTAATTTAGATGTAACGTTAAACCCTATAATTTAATGCTAGACCAGTTCAGTACTTTGTGGCAAAAAATCATTGTCGTCTTGGGTGGTTACTATTACATGCTTGGGCGTTATGCTACCACAACTGTAGAATGGGGCAATCGCACTACAGTGAAGTCTTTGTAGTAACTAATTTGCTAACTCTTAAGACTAAGTTTTAACAGAATCCCTTTAATTAAAGACATAGAGGCTAAGTGCTTATACCATTTTACTGCATCTTCTAAACATTTAGGTGGATATTTTATTTATTTATTTATTTGTTTGTTTGTTTATCTATTTATTTATTTATTTATTAAACTTATATACCGCCCCATAGCCGAAGCTCTCTGGGCGGTGCACAAGACTAACATCAAAATACAATAAACACATATTAACAATTTAAACACATTAAAAAGATTTAAAATTTTAAAAGATGAAACAATTCCAACACATACTAAAAACATATTAAAATGCCCGGTCGAAGAGGAAAGTTTTAACCTGGCGCCGGAAGGATAGAAGTGTTGGCGCCAGGCGTATCTCCTCAGGGAGGTTGTTCCATAAGTCAGGGGCCACCACTGAAAAAGCCCTTTTTCTTGTTGCCACCCTCCGAGCTTCCCTATGAGTAGGCACTCAGAGGAGGGTCTTCGATGTTGAGCGTAGTGTACGGGTAGGTTCATATTGGGGGAGGCGTTCCATCAGGTATTGTGGTCCTGTGCCGTGTAAGGCTTTTTAGGTTAAAACCAGCACTTTGAACCGGGCCCGAAAACATATAGGCAGCCAATGCAAGCGGACCAGAATCGGTGTTATATGTTCGGACCGTCTGGTCCCCGTTAACAGTCTGGCCGCTGCATTCTGCACAAGCTGCAGTTTCCGAACCGTCTTCAAAGGCAGCTCCACGTAGATCACATTGCAGTAATCTAGTTTAGAGGTTACCAGGGCATGAACTACTGAAGCGAGGCTCTCTCTGTCCAGATAGGGGCGTAGCTGGGCCACCAGTCGAAGTTGGTAAAAAGCATTCCATGCCACCGAGCCTACCTGAGCCTCAACTGATAGGGATGGTTCTAAAAGGACTCCCAAGCTACGAACCTGCTCTTCCAGGGGGAGTGCAACCCCATCCAGAACAGGTCGAACATCCGCCATCCGGTCAGGAGAACCACCCACCAGCAGCATCTCAGTCTTGTCTGGATTAAGCCTCAGTTTGTTAGCTCTCATCCAGTCCAGTGTTGCAGTCAGGCATTGGTTTAGCACGTCGACAGACTCACCTGAAAAAGATGAAAAGGAGAAATAGAGCTGCGTGTCATCAGCATACTCTAAAGCTCCTGATGACTGCACCCAGTGGCTTCATATAGATATTAAAAAGCATGGGGGACAGAACTGACCCCTGCGGAACCCCATACTGGAGGTCCCAGGGTGCCGAGCAATGCTCCCCAAGCACTACCCTCTGGAGACGGCCCACCAAGTAGGAGCGGAACCACTGCCACGCAGTACCGCCTACTCCTAGATCAGTGAGTCGTCCCAGAAGGATACCATGGTCGATGGTATCAAAAGCCGCTGAGAGGTCAAGGAGGATCAGCAGGGTCACACTCCCCCTGTCTGTCTCCCGACAAAAGTCATCATAAAGGGCGACCAAGGCTGTCTCCGTGCCAAAACCGGGTCTAAAGCCTGACTGAAATGGATCGAGATAATCAGTTTCATCCAAGAGTGTCTGGAGCTGGCTGGCAACCACTCGTTCCAGGACCTTGCCCAGGAATGGGACATTAGCTACCGGCCTATAATTGTTAAAATTTTCCGGGTCCAGGGACGGTTTCTTCAGAAGTGGTCTTACTGCCGCCTCTTTCAGGTGGCCAGGGACCACTCCCTCTCGCAATGAGGCATTAATCACCTCCCTGGCCCAGCCGGCCGTTCCAGTCCTGCTAGCTTTTATTAGCCAAGAAGGGCAAGGATCCAACCTAGAAGTGGTTGCACGCACCAGTCCAAGCACCTTGTCAATGTCCTCAAGCTGTACCAACTGAAACTCATCCAGGAAATCGGGACAAGACCGTGCTCTGGACACCTCATTCGATTCAGCTGCTATAACATTGGAGTCCAAGTTCTGGCGGATGCAAGAGATTTTATCCTGGAAGTGCCTAGCAAATTCATTACAGCGCACCTCAGATGACTGCACCATGTCCGTAGGGCCAGAATGCAATAGCCCTCGGACAATTTTAAAAAGCTCCGCTGGGCGGCAGATAGATGATTTAATGGTGGCAGCAAAATGTTGCTTTTTTGCTGCCCTCACTGCCCCTAAATACAACTTAGTATAGGCACTTACCAGTGTATTATTGCATCCATCAGGAGTTCGCCTCCATCTGCACTCAAGCCGTCTCCTATGCTGTTTCATCGCTCTCAGCTCCAAAGTATACCATGGAGCTGCATGAGCTCTACACAGGAGAGGGCGCACAGCGGCGATCATGTCAACCGCCCGGGTCATTTCTGCATTCCACAGTTCCAGCAGGGCTTCGACAGGAGCGCCAGCCCTATCAGCCGGAAAACTCCCCAGAGCCCTTTGAAAATCATCAGAAGTCATTAGTCTCTGGGGGCGGACCATCTTAATGGATCCCCCACCCTTGCAGAGGGGAAAAGTCGCTATAAGATATAAGGATATCTACCTTATGAGGAAAATGTGGGGTTCCCAGTGCTATCTTTTCCTCACAGGGGCTGAGGGAGCATATGCATGGAATAATTAGTGGAAGGGGTTAAGTACCCTTTTCTTCTTTACAAATGGCCTGGAACTGCCTCCACTTTTGTATTACCTTGGCAGTACATTTGCTGATATAACATTTAGTTCTGTCCTGAGTCTTGCTTGTTCTTGCACTGTGTTGACTCATTGGGGTAATATCTTTTGGATTGATCACTACAAAAAAATACTAAATTTGGTTGGTCACACTGTTATCTCATCATCCATATACTTTACTAATTCCAGCCAGAGTTGCATGGCTTGGGACAAATCTTTCTTTCTTGTGCATTCCAGCTTTTCTTGTTAAACTATATCACAATTTACATAGGGTCTGTTTGCTTGGCATCTCTAAGCAGTCTTTCCTCTCTTTGAGCAGTGCTGTGTGAAGCTCTGCTATTTCATTGTTTAAAAGGGAGGAAAAGGCAAAAATATTTGAATTGGAGAAATCTTTCCTACTCCTATGATTAAGCTTTTGGTTTTGTAATTTTATGTTACAGCAGTATTTTACAAAACATGGACACCATTGAGTAAATATATGTGTCCTATTGGCTGTAAACTGCCAAGATGAACGTCTGCATCATGGGGTGCACTGGGTGTGGTGGAAATGAGGAGTGAAGGCTATAACAGCCAGAGTTAATAATAGCAACTTTGGTTGTTCAAAGTGTTTCACATATTTCATCTTCTTGTAGGATGAAGGGCTGTACAGCCCTTAATGTAGATTGCTGTTTTTATTCCCATATTGTAGATGGAGTGATGAGGCAAAGAGATTATGATTTGCTCAAGGCTCAGCCCTCTAGATGTTGTTAGAATACAACTCCCATTGTCCCTGACCATTGGCCATACTGGCTGGGGCTGATGGAAGTTGAAGTTCAAAAACATCTGGAGGGCAAAAGGTTCCCTATCCCTGTTCAGGCCACATAGTACATTCATGGGAAAGACAAGAGTCAAACTAGGGAGTTTCCTATTCATAACATAGTTAAGTAAACACTGTGCTGTTGTCTGAGGCTGGGGATGAAGTGGCACAGTGAAACGTGGGTAGGAAGGGGGGAGGGGGGAGAGAAGAAACTGCATGTGGGAAGTGAGCAGTGCAGGAAATGTTGCAGAAGATCTAGTGCATATTACGGAGCAGCACAAGTTTACAGAGCTATACTACATTAGAAATTTGTAGAAATTTTAATCTGGGAGCATGTGAATCAAAGAGTTAAGAACCCAAAACTCTTTAGCTATACCAATATGTTTGTCTATTATTTTTTTGTTTGACAATTCTAGTTTTCTAATAAATATGGGTATAAACACATTAGGTCATTATGTGTAAGTGTAATAATGCAAATTCTTCCTGTTTACCCCCTGCCTCCACTTCCCTTCCCTTCCTCTGCTATCTCCCTCTGGTGAATTATAGATTGTAAGCCCTTCAGGGCAGGGTACTGTCCTCTTGTACTTTGTAACATGCTGTGCACAGTGACAGTGCTATATAAATAATACTAAAGTAGTATTTCTAACTCCTTCTCCCCAAAATGTTTTAGTGAGCTATATAGATATAAATAGAGAGCCAGTGTGGTAAAGTGGTGGACTAAGACATGGGAGACCAGGGTTCGAATCCCCACACAGCCATGAAGCTCACTGGGTGACCTTGAGCTAGTCACTGCCTCTCAGCTTCAGAGGAAGGCAATGGTAAACCACCTCTGAATACTGCTTACCATGAAAACCCTATTCATAGGTTTGCCCATAAGTCTGAATCAACTTGAAGGCAGTCCATTTCCATTTTCCATAGATATAAGTATCCTTATAGTAAGAATATAAGTATTCTTGTACTAATCTATGCAGTTCATTGTGTGATATATAAAAATACATTTTTTTCTTTATAGCTTAGATGAGATAACATTTTATTTATTTTTCAAATACAGTAAAAAGATTTATTTGCCTGAATCTGGTGTGCTGCAGTTGTGGCTTCGTCATCTGCCTAGTCTGGAGAAAGCAGTGCTGCAAAATCTCAAAACTTTTATCTCTAGCCATCCAAGTTCACTGAAAAAGATGAAAAGTATGATAAAAGGTTCTTTATTGGTGAGTGTGATGCATTGACATTAGAAAACAAGTATGATTTTGCCCTTCCTGTTGTAAAGGTCACTTAAATATTTCTCAAATATACAATATACTATATGTGCATTCAAGAGCAAACAATCCTAGTGGCACAGGCAGGCATTGTTCACATGTAATGCTAAGCCATAGTTTATTTGATTGTCTGAACCCAGGCCCATGGCTTAACCATGGTTTATTAACCATGATCAAACCACATTCATAAGCCATGTTATGGTGGCGGTTTATAAACCTTGCTTTACGTTAACTATAGCTCAGCGTTATGTGCGAACCCAGATAATAGAGTATTAGCAGCAGGTGGAAGTGCAGACAGTATCGTCTTTGTCATGGCTTTAAGGTTTTAATCTGGTAGTGCAATATTATTAGTAAACACAAGGTTTGATTTTCATTGTTGACAAGTAGACTTAAATTTTAAAAACATGATATTTTTGTGGCTAATACTGTTAGAGGATGCTTTGGTAAAAAGAAGTCTTTGACTGGGCTCTAACGGGTTGTTGAATGCTGAGAGATGGGCTCCTAGCATCTAGAGCACCCTTTCTCCTTTTGTTTCTCAAAAGTTATCTGTCCTCCATGCTCCTCCATAACAAATAGATAAATGGGAGGGGAGAATAATATTGGTACCCCCCCCCCAATTCTAGTAGGAAGGAGGACTACTTCAGTTTCATAAGCAGGTAAGAGATTTCCCCATTTCCAAGTCCTTTTGTACCTGGGTTTCACAGTATAAGCCAGTCATGAAACTGGTATTGGAGATAAGGAAATCTTTACAGTTCCTGTCTATAGGCATAAATAATTACAGGTTGCCTTTGGATAACCAAAGGATCATAGCGCTTTCAGAACCAAAGAAATAATTCCAGAGATAAGCCCCTTATTTTGTTAGTTATTTAAAATAAAAGGTTCCCAGGATAGTTATTGATAATATGAATAATATTTAATGTTTATTAGGGCTGTGTCTGAGTGATGTAGGACAATGTTATATATCAGCATTTTATAAGATACAGTACTGAGCAGTATACAGAGCAGCAACTTTTCAAGTCTCATGGAAGACTGCTGTGCTTTATTATGGAAGAAATATGATACCCAACACTGTTATAGTAGGGCTCCAAATGTAATTAAAGTGTGATGGTCTAGTAACTTCTAGTTTATGTGATGTGCTGTTACTTATGTTTCCATCCCTTGGGGAAAAAATGAAATTGGTAATGGAAATTCTATAGTTACTAGGAAGTATAAAAACAAAAGGTAAGTGTTATACAGGTTGCACATAGTGAAATGACCTCTATAAATATTGTTTTTCCTTTCAGCAGTTGGTAACTCTATTTCTTTTTCCAGGTTGTTAAAAGTGTGTCCCTAAAACAGTGATATATCCATTTTACCAAAATAACTGTGCAAATATCTTGTGTGAACTGCAAGGGGAAGGGAGGCTGTTTCAGATATTGTCAGCAAGCAGCTGTATGAATGTTTCAGTCATATTTACAGTGATGCTTAGACACAGGTATCATAGAATCATAGAATAGTAGAGTTGGAAGGGGCCTATAAGGCCATTAAGTCCAACCCCCTGCTCAATGCAGGAATCCAAATCAAAGCAAAGGTATCATCGCAGTGATTGTCTCATCATGACTGCAAAAACATGCTGAATTCACTGGCCTTCTGTGACCAGTTCTATTCAGTAACACTACCTAGTGATACTTGTGCAAGTTGCAACAGCATGAAAATTGTTTGTATAATAGTATGAGAAACTGAAGGCCCTGGCCCACACATGGAGATGGTATTGGTGGGATGGGCTTTCAGCTCAATCTCCCAGTTAATTTCAGCTGAGCAACTGCTCTTGGAACACACTCTGTTCTCAGCCTTCGATTTCATCTGATTTTGTTTTTCTATCTTGATAACTCTGCCTCCTTTGTGCCAAGAGGCCTGAAATTGATTCCAAGGTGTTCCATCTACCCCATGACTTATAGGAAAACAAGATTCCTAAATAGCCAATCTTGCGGGGTGCAGGCATGACAAGTATGAGACTTTTTCTGTCTTGTTACGTTGCTAGAAGGAAGAGCCACGTGTCCTAACTATCTCTTGGCAGTAGCTGTTTTGACAAAAATTAATGCAAAGAAGTGGAAGGGGGATCTCTCCCTGTGCCTCTCATCATGAGTCCTTGATTGAAGCTGCTGCTGTTGCCAAGAAGGATAAGAATGGGTAAAGATGCTTGTCCTGCATCCTATCTGGAACTAAGCAAGTTGGTGGTAGTAGTAGTGATAGTATTGGCTTCACTATGAGGCTGAAAGATGGGGGAAGAGAGATCCTCTCTGTGTCTCACAGTTCTTTACTGAAGCAGCTGACATTGTCAATAAGAGGATGCACTTGACCTTTCTCCCTTCCTCTGACCTCGGAGGTTGGAACAGAGTTGAGCTGACTGCACTACAAGTGTGCCTTCACAATGCATGCTAGGGAAGAGAGGAACAACAGCCTGTAGCTCGCTAGTTAAATATGCACAGCAACCTGGTGGAGCACAAGGCTTTCTCTCTGCCCCTTGCTGGCTACCTATGTAAAAAGGTGGAGGGCAAATAGAGCTGAGGGCAGGGATTGGGGGGGAAAACTGGCAGATTTTGATAGGCTACTTTAAATAAAGTCACATTTCACTTTGTGCAGATTTTGTCAAATTACTTCAGTTGACTGCATTTGATTTAGATTCCACTAACACTCTGTATTGTTCAAGCAATTTTCTGTCTTCTATTAAGAACCCTTTAAGCATGTAAACATTCACTGTACTGTTCAAAGTAGAAGGCTTTCAAACTAAATGGCAGCTAAGGTTAAATACTTTTACTAGAATGTTATAGAATGGCAAAAATCAATGCAAGTGACACTGCTGTGCAAGGCTGAAACAAAAAAATCCACACGACATCATTCTCTTGCTAGATAAACAAAACTATTAGTTAATCTTATATAGAATTCTAGACTCTGGTTCCAAAATGCATTTGATTTTGCATAGTCTTCAGCCTATAAAATTATAAAGCACCATATCCAGAAGAGTATTTATTAAATTGCTAAGTTTGTATCCTGCCATCCTACATAGTCACCTTGGTGCTTTAGCTTCACAATAACTCTGAGTAGGTTAGTTTGAGAAACGGTGGTTCATCCAAGGCTACTCAGTTAACTTCACAGCTGAAAAGGATATTGGGATCTTTGTTTTGATGCTTAAGCTGAACAGTCTTCTGTGCTGTATATTGGCTTTTTTGGCAGTTCATTTAATCAGATATAAATTAACACTGATCTCAAGTCCTTGAGTGTAGCCAGCAGATTTGGGGTAATCCTGGGGTTTGCAAAAGTACAAAAACAAAACAATCCAACCCTTTAAAAAACCCCATAAGAATAAGGGAAAGTACCAAAACATGCCAATGAGGACTGAGCATGCTGACTGACTATATACACACACACATAGAGCAAATTTGTTTTTAAAACAAAACATATTACAACAAAACATCTTTAAAAACATCTTTTTAAAAAGAAACTTTAGAAACATCTTAAAAAGCAATTCCAACACAGACGCAGACTGGTATAAGATCTCTCCTTAAAAGGCTTGTTGAAAGCGGAAGGTCTTTAGTAGGCACAGAAAAGATAACAGAGATGATGTTTAGGGGAAACCCGTCAGGGCAGGGGAGAGGAACCAAAACAGCCCACTGAGGTGGCTCAGTAACCATAGAATACTGACTGACTGGGGTGTGTGTGTAATGAAGTGGTTAGAATCCCAAACAGCAGCACTCTATACCACAATAGTTTTTTGCAGGTTAAGGAAGTATTAAGGACTTTCTAATAATAAAGATTCCAAAGTATGTTTATAAAAGATAAATGTGTTAACAATGATAACCTGAAAATCAAATCACCTGCTCCCTCTTTGCACAAATATGTGAAACTGAGCCATCTGTAAAATATTTGCTGTTAATCTTTAGATGAGGCTACGCAAGAGAGGCACTATACCTCCTGCCTACATTTTGTCATTTTAACATATATCCATCCAATTCTCTTTCAAATAATGGGAATTTGGAGATGACGGCCTTCAACAGGCTGTAAATTGTTTTCTCAAATATCTGAGAAAGCCAGCTGTGAATAGTCATGAACACTAGGTGGCATACATTTTATATGACAACTTAAATGCAACTGTATGGCAGAATACTGAGGAGTACAACATGAAAATGAGGTGCCATCTAATCTTTTCAATATGATAATGACATGTTAAAAAAAATGAGATGTTTAGACTAACAGTTGTCTTCTCATATACAGTAGGGCCCTGCTTTACAGTGCTTCGCTTTACAGCGATTCACTAATACAGTGGTCTCAATTAGTCGCAATTAGACTAAAGCCCCACTCATACGGTGCTTGTTCCGCTTTTACGGCGGTTTTCAGGCATCGCGTGCCATTCTATTCAATGAGTTCTGCTTTACAGCAGTTTTTGCTTTACAGTGGGGGTCCGGAACGTAACCCACTGTATGAGTGGAGCCCTACTGTACCCCTTTACTCTTTGTTATAATGTTGTAAAATGTATCCACAAACTTCAGAATCCATTCTAAAAGTATTTTCCACGGTGTAGCTGACTTTGCTGCATGAATGCATGTTTATTGGCAATTTTTAACACTGAAGGTAGTAGTGATGACATTCACCTGCTACCCCCATAGCATATGGGGACATATATTGCTGTGATTCTTTTAAAAGTTCAGTTAGGTCACTGGTTTGGAAACTGTGTTCTAAGGGAACATTGGGCGAACTGTAATGAGTTTCTCAATCAGTAATAGACAAGCTTCCTGGCTTGCCTACTTCTGTCAATATTCCCCTGCAATGTGAAGATGAAAGGGAGTTATTAAGTGTATTCTAAGATGTAATCTCAATAAAGATGGATTGAAGATGACACCCAGCAGGCTTGGGGTTGTATCCAAAAGTGTTGCTCAGCTGACAGACTTCCTAAAATCTCTCCCCATTTATTCCAGGGGATTGGAGGAACCTTCCAGAGCAGATTTAGGGTTAGGATTTAGGGAGGAGAGTCTGCAGGGAAAATGAGAATTGCTGAAAAATTATTTCCTCACCATTTTGCCAATAAAAACTTTACCTTCAGCTGAGCAACATCAGTAGATTCAACTGTTGTCTAATAGCCCATGGAAATGGAATGTGTACCCTAGAACACTCAGAATCCCTAACAAACATGTGAAGATTCCATGGCAATAAGTTAATGTAGTTCAGGAACATAGAAAGTTTAAAAAACCGCTGTCCCAGGAAATCCAAAGGCTAGATTAACACAACAGGCTTGGATTTCTCTCTCTCTGCTTATTCAATATAATTTTAACATGTTAAAAGTAAAACAAATTGTGACCCTACAAAATGCTCTCCATCTTTGGTAAAGGTAGCAGATTGCATCATGGTTTCTAGAAGTTATGTATTTTTTTTTAAAAAAAAAAACTAATTTCAGTAGCTTGAAAGTGCCAGGCTCTTTTCATGAATTTTGTGATTCCATTTTGATTATAATAACCTGCCTTAACTTAATTCATGTCACAGTCAGTCTTGGTCCTTCCTTTTAAGTCGCTGCATCTCAGGAGAGGAGGAGTACATTTTAACAGTTAGCTTTCCCAGCCTGGTGCCCTTCAGATATTTTGGACTATCAGCCCCAACCTATTGAGAACTTTATTACAGTAACATGCTGTGGTGATCCACTATTTTCCATCTTTTTTTTGTGTTGAATTTATATACAAGTTTTGTTTAAACTATCTTGTTTTTCTTATGTTACCTTCAACAGCACCGAGCTGCATGCCATCCAGCTGTCTTCAGAACTATTGATGAAATTTTCAAGTAAGATTGCATACAATTTATGAAGGATTTTATGTATCCCCCTCAAGTCAGTAGAATATATAAAGCAATTAGCAATTTGAATAGATAAGTTATTTCTTGTGTAACTTTTGGGAAAAGAGTGTTCTAGCATTCCAATCACATGTTTATTATGAATTTCGTAATGTTAAGAATGTGACCCAGCTTAGTCCCACCGTTAGCTATTCAAAGCAAAGAACTAAATGCAGGATGCTACATGATAGCAGGAAAACTCAGACTGCACCCAAGGTACTTGCAGTATACCTTTTATCATAGTATTCTCCTCCCTCCCAATGTTCTGAAATCCATTTTTATTTAAGTAAATGCAT
This sequence comes from Rhineura floridana, assembly GCF_030035675.1. Lineage (NCBI taxonomy): Eukaryota > Metazoa > Chordata > Lepidosauria > Squamata > Rhineuridae > Rhineura > Rhineura floridana. The sequence continues at coordinate 94,695,571 of NC_084480.1, forward strand.
TAAATTAAACAACACTGCTTATTTAACATCTTTATATTGTCATTTCACACAGTTTTGCAATACTAATCCTATATAATAAAAAGGTTAAGCCATTACACCATCACACTGTCGTGATGTCATACAGCGTGATATCAGAGGCGGGCGTGGCAGCAAAGACTGCTTACCTGGGGAGCGGGCAGGCTATGCGGCAGCGGCCAGGTGGGAGAGAATGGTGGGGGGGGGCAAATGAGGCTAGTGGCGGGAGTGAACTTGGCTGGGTAGGAGAGGCTCATGGCGGCAGTGATGAAAGCGGCTAGGCAGGAGAGGGAAAGGAGGAGGACCCTGGTGACCCATGGGGGGAAGGGGGATGGGGAAGGCCCTAGCAATCCATGGGGGAAGAGGAAGGGCACTGGTGACCATGGGGGAAGTGGGAGGGCACTGGCAATCTGTGGGGGTGAAGAGAGAGGGCCCTGGAAACCTGTGAGGGGAAGGGGGTAGGCTTTGGCAATGGCAGTAGGGTTTGGCGAGCAAAGTGAACGGGTCGGAGCCCCTAGTATGAAAAATATGACAACGTAAAAATGTTATCAAAACTACCCATAAAAGCAGAAGCTAAACTCTACCTCTTAAGAATGTGTTTTATCCTGCCACATGCTAGTGTATGGCATCAGTTTCTGGGAGTGAATCTGGAGCAAGGCGTTTCTAGTCAATCTTTGTAGACAGGCAGGGAGTAGTGCTGCACCCAGTCCCTTTTAGGGCTTTAAAGGTTAAACACAACACTTTCATAATCAATTCGGCAGTTATATTGTCTTCCTTCTGATGAAGTGGACAAGGTGCTTTCAGCTTTAAAGCCAACCACTTGCTTACTCAACCCTTGCCCGTCATGGCTCATTATGAGCTGCAATGACAGACTGGGTGAGGGGATCAAGATGGTGGTAAATATGTCCCTGGAAGAGGGAGTAATGCCATCAGCTCTCAAGGAGGCAGTAATAAAACGAATTCTAAAGAAGCCCTCCTTGGATCCCCAAGATCTGAACAACTTTCGCCCAGTCTCAAATCTTCCATTCCTGGGCAAGGCGGTTGAGCGGGTGGTGGCGAAGCAGTTGCAAGTGCATTTGGAGGAAGCTGATTATCTGGATCCACTTCAATCAGGCTTCAGGCCTGGACATGGGACTGAAACGGCCTTGGTCGCCTTGGTGGATGATATGAGGAGGGTGTTGGATAGGGGCGAATGCTTGTCCTCCTGGATCTCTCAGCGGCTTTTGATACCGTTGACCATGGTATCCTTCTGGACCGCCTGAAGAGGTTAGGCATAGGGGGCACTGTATTGCAGTGGTTCTGTTCCTTCCTCTCTGGTAGATACCAGAGTGTGGCATTGGGGGATGAGGTTTTGGATCTTTGGCCTCTCACTTGTGGGGTGCCACAGGGCTCCATCCTCTCCCCAATGCTGTTCAACATCTATATAAAGCCGCTGGGGGCTATCATCAGAAGATTTGGGCTGCAGTGTCACCAGTATGCTGATGACACGCAGCTCTATCTCTCATTCAAATCTTCACCAAGGTTGGCTGTAGAATCCCTGTCCAAGTGCTTGGAGTCGGTGAGTGGCTGGATGGGAAGGAATAAGCTGAAGCTGAACCCTGACAAAACTGAGGTACTGTTTGTGGGAGACAAGGGAAGGTTGGGAGATGTTGACCTGGTGCTCAATGGGGTACAATTGCCCCTGAAAGACCAGTTCCGCAGCCTGGGAGTCATTCTTGACTCCCAGCTGTCCATGGAGGCTCAGGTCTTGGCTGAGTATCAACTCCATCTGATATGGAGGCTGTGCCCCTACCTTCCCAACCATCTGCTCCCATCTGTGGTACATGCCCTGGTCTCCTCTCACCTAGACTACTGTAATGTGCTGTACGTGGGGTTACCCTTGAAAACGGTCCGGAAGCTGCAACTGGTACAGAATGCGGCAGCTCGCCTGATTAAAGGCAGCCGCCGGCGAGATCACATCACTCCAGTGCTGAAGGAGTTGCACTGGTTACCGGTTGTTTTCTGGGCCCAATTCAAGGTGTTGGTTCTGACCTTTAAACCCTATACAGTTTCGGCCCAGTCTATCTGAAGGAGCGCCTCCAACATCATCAGGGATGCCGCTCAACAAGATCAGCCTCAAAAGGCCTTCTCTCTATCCCACCAGTTAAAACAGCTAGACTGGTGAGAACTAGGGAGAGGGCTTTTTCAATTGTGGCCCCCACTTTGTGGGATTCCCTCCCAAATGATCTCCGCCATGCCCCCTCTATGATGAGCTTCCGCTGGGCCTTGAAGACCTGGCTCTTCAGGCAGGCTTTTGGGGTGGGTTAGGTTTTATTATTGTTGTTGAGATTTTTAATGTTTTAATGTATTTGTATGTTTTTATTTTGTATGTCGCCCAGAGTGGCTGGACAGCCAGCCAGATGGGCGACTAATAAATTTAATAAATAAATAAATAAAAATAATAATAATTAACAGCACCTCTACTTTGCAGCAGGTTACTGTGTTCTGCATCAGCTGGAGCTTTCAAACATTCTTCAGTTAAGAAAAATGAAAAACAAAAAAACAAAACCAGGATTGAAATGTGTACTCAATGTTAACTCAGTTTTAAAATATTTTGATTTAGAAAAAGTGTCCATAATTAGTTGGACTGTACATTTTTTTTAAAAAATGTTATTTTTAATGCAAGCATTCAAAAAACTTTGAGTTGCACATGCTGTCTCCTGAGGTGGCACCAGCCTTTTGAGTTTCTTAAAGAAATAAGTTTCTCTTCTCATACACATACAGTATATATATTATGTAAAAACAAAACAGGATATATTTGTCTTCAGAAATGCTGTTTTATTAATAGGTAATTTTATGCATATTGAAGTCATTAATAAAAAAATAATTAATGAAAGCATATATGATTAATTGATTAAGATTTCTTTAATAGCTGACAGCTCTGGAGTGGTTTTTCAAATCCTCATTCTTTGTGAGGTACAACTCCTCATAGTAAAAGAGCCAATATTAATGTGGTTTAGCAACTTCAAGACAAGTCATTGTCTTGCATTGTCCATCTTTCACAAGCAAGATCCTTCACCAAAGGACGCTATTTTCATGACTGTTTGAATTGCATTTTAGTTCCTAATAATTTTAATATTTTCATTTTCTTTTCAATGAAAATGTGATCTTTAGCAAAAAATAATAAACTTTACCAAAATAAACTAGAAAGATTATTGAAATACCAGTGCCTAACGATAGTGGGTTTGGCAATTATGTCACTGTTGATCATTCCAGAGGTGTGGTTTGTCTGCTTTTGAGATACAATTATTCAATGGGATGCCAAAAAAGGGTATAATTAGATAAGAATTTTCCAATGCCTCAAATAACCTCCATGTCAGCTCTTCACTGAGACAGCAGTGTCGGTGGGGGTGCAGGCAGGGCTGGAGATTCCTTGGTAATTGCCAGGCCGTAAGTCCTCAGCCGGCAGCTTGGCTATAAATCTGCCAGGCTAGCAAGGAGGAAGCAAGATAAGGGAGAGGCCGTTCAAAGCTTACGTGCCAAGCCAGAAATCCAGAAGAGACGTCAGTGAAAGTCCGGGTCTAGTTTGCTGAGAGATCAGTCCAAGTCAAGGCTCAGGGGATAGGAAGACACACAGTGGTCACGCCTGACGTTGTAGTCAGCAACAAGCTGAAGCCAAGGTTTGACTTTTAAGGAGCAGGTTTGTCAGCAGGTGTGAGCCATCAGCGTTTTGGCCTTAAGTGGACAGGCCTGCCCCTCTTCTGCCTGACCTTCTGTTGTCTACGTTCTGCAGGTGAGGGGGGAGTATCCTGTTCACTGTCTGCGTCTGGCTGAAGGGCTTCAGCTGTGTCTGGGGTGCTCTGCAGCTGAGAGGGAGAAGGAGCTGGGTTCTCAGGAGTTTCCTCCATTTTTCCTTCTGGGTGTGCTGCTTCTGGGTCTGCTGCTGTTACTCCCGAGTCATCCTCGTCTGATGAGTCCTCTGATGGGGGCATGACACTCCAACACTTAAATCACTTACCACATGGTGGCTTCAAATTTTCTTTGTGTGAGTTTTTATTTCTGTACACACACACACACACTTTATAATGTTACTTTTTAAGCACAACTGCCCTTGGGTAAAAAGTATTAGTTTAATCAAGTTGGTTATAGTTTCTTTGAATATTTCTTTATTATTTATTTATTTATTAAATTTATATCCTGTCTTTCCTCCCAGTAGGAGCCCAGGGTGGCAAACAAAAACACTCTAAAACATCATAAAAACAGACTTTAAAATATATTAAAACAAAACATCTTTAAAGCTATCTTTTAAAAAAAAAGATTTAAAAACATCTTCAAAAGTAATTCCTACACAGATGCAGACGGGGTTAAGGTCTCTATTTAAAAGGCTTATTGAAAGAGGAAGGTCTTAAGTAGGTGCCGAAAAGATAACAGATATGGTGCCTGTCTAATATTTGAGGGGAGGGAATTCCAAAGGGTAGGTGCCACTACACTAAAGGTCCACTCCCTATGTTGTGTGGAATGGACCTCCTGATAAATGGTATCTGCAGGAGGCCCTCACCTGCAGAGCGTAGTGATCAACTGGGTATATAAGGAGTAAGATGATCTTTCAGGTATCCTAGTTCCAAGCTGTATAGGGCTTTGTACACCAAAACCAGAACCTTGAACTTAGCCTTTTAGCTAATGGGCAGCCAATGGAATTCTTCCAGCAGCGGGGTGACATGTTGGCAATACCCTGCTCCAGTGAGCAGTTGCGCCATTGCATTTTGCACTAGTTGCAGCTTCCAGACCAACCCCAAGGGCAGCCCTTCATAGAGCGCATTGCAGTAATCCAGCCTGGAGGTTACCAGTGCATGGACAACAGTGGTCAAGCTATCCCCATCCAGAAATGGCTGCAGCTGACTTACCGGCTGAAGCTGGTAAAAGGCACTCCTAGCACTCCACTGTGGTCACCTGGGCCTGTAGCAACAAACATGGATCCAGGAGCACACACCCCTCCAGACTACGAACCTACTCTTTCAGGGGGAGTATGACATCATACATCTGGCGAACAGAGCGAGCTAACAGGGAGAGCTAACAGGAGTTTGGCAAGGGAATGAAGGGGGAAGTCCCAATTTTTCTTCCCCTTGTATGGCGCACTACATACCAGTGGGACTCTCCTATTTACCCTGAAGGAGGACAGGACAAAGCACAGGCCATTCCAATACAACTAGAAAGAAAAAAAGAAAAGGCAGTAGGGAAGGACACTTCACTGGTGGTGACTTGCAAGGTGTGTGAGATGTTTTTCTTGCCTGAGAACAACATGGCGTAAATGTGCAACAAATGCAAGCTATTGGCGCTGTTGGAAGAAAAAGTGAGGGGCCTGGAATGGTGGCTAACACTGAAGAGTGTAAGAGAAGATGAAGAGTTCTTAGATAGAACGCTGGAACAACAACAGCAAAGAGGAGTACAGGAGGTGGAAGAACAGCAGCATGTTGAAACAAGATGAAGCAGTTGTGGACAGCAACAACGAAGTGGAAGAAACTCGGTGGAAAAGGGTGATAGGAGCAGACAAGCGAAAAGACATCTATCACCGGTGGAACTATGGAATCGCTTCCAGGAACTTGAGAATGAGACTAGTGGACAGTCTGGAGGGGAGGAATTACAGGAGACCCCGCGCGACAGTGAGTGAGATGCTAAAGCTCAGTCAAACAGAGGCAATGAAGCTACGCTCCACAACAACAAGAAGAGAAGAGTAATAGTGGTGGGAGACTTCCTTTTGCATGGGATTGACACCCAAGTATGCTGAGAAGATCCATGGACTCACCAGGTATGCTGCCTCCCTAGGGGACAGATTAGAAATGTGATGGAAGGGTTACCATAGGTCATAAAGCCCACTGACAGATACCCCTTTCTTTTTATCCATGTGGGAACAAATGATACTGCCAAGCGGAGCTATGAAGAAATCACCTCAGATTTTGAAGCTCTGGGAAGGAAACTCAAGGACTTTGAGGCTCAGATAGTTTTCTCATCCATCCTTCTGGTATTTAGAAGAGGAGTGGAAAAGGAAAGAAAAATACTCCGGGTGAATGACTGGCTATGAAGGTGGTATTGATGTGAGAGATTTGGATTCTAGGATCATGGGCTATGCTTCCTGGAAGATGGACTGCTGGCAAGTGATGGGTTGCATCTCACAAGGACTGGGAAGAATGTGTTTGGCCACAGCGTGGAGAAATTCATCAGGAGAGCTTTAAACTGAATCCTAAGGGGGAGGGACTCATAAACTTGGCAGTAACGACTAACAAAGGCTTGTGCACAGTAAAAGGAACTGAAGGAACAGCTCTAATGGGGCCCAGTAATAGTCTTCATAAAAATATAGGAAGAAAGTCAAACTGTAAATCACATGGTCTTCGATGTCTGTGTGCTAATGCCCAGAGTATGGGAAACGAACAGGACGAACTTGAACTTTTAATACAGGAAAGTAAATACAACTTGATAGGTATAACTGAAACTTGGTGGGATGACTCATGTGACTGGAATACAGTGATTAAGAACATAAGAACATAAGAAGAGCCTGCTGGATCAGGCCAGTGGCCCATCTAGTCCAGCATCCTGTTCTCACAGTGGCCAACCAGGTGCCTGGGGGAAGCCCGCAAGCAGGACCCGAGTGCAAGAACACTCTCCCCTCCTGAGGCTTCCGGCAACTGGTTTTCAGAAGCATGCTGCCTCTGACTAGGGTGGCAGAGCACAGCCATCATGGCTAGTAGCCATTGATAGCCCTGTCCTCCATGAATTTGTCTCATCTTCTTTTAAAGCCATCCAAGCTGGTGGCCATTACTGCATCTTGTGGGAGCAAATTCCATAGTTTAACTATGCGCTGAGTAAAGAAGTCCTTCCTTTTGTCTGTCCTGAATCTTCCAACATTCAGCTTCTTTGAATGTCCACGAGTTCTAGTATTATGAGAGAGGGAGAAGAACTTTTCTCTATCCACTTTCTCAATGCCATGCATAATTTTATACACTTCTATCATGTCTCCTCTGACCCGCCTTTTCTCTAAACTAAAAAGCCCCAAATGCTGCAACCTTTCCTCGTAAGGGAGTCGCTCCATCCCCTTGATCATTCTGGTTGCCCTCTTCTGAACCTTTTCCAACTCTAGAATATCCTTTTTGAGATGAGGCGACCAGAACTGTACACAGTATTCCAAATGCGGCCGCACCATAGATTTATACAACGGCATTATGATATCGGCTGTTTTATTTTCAATACCTTTCCTAATTATTGCTAGCATGGAATTTGCCTTTTTCACAGCTGCCGCACACTGGGTCGACATTTTCATCGTGCTGTCCACTACAACCCCGAGGTGTCTCTCCTGGTCGGTCACCGCCAGTTCAGACCCCATGAGCGTATATGTGAAATTAAGATTGTTTGCTCCAATATGCATAATTTTACACTTGTTTATATTGAATTGCATTTGCCATTTTTCTGCCCATTCACTCAGTTTGGAGAGGTCTTTTTGGAGCTCTTCGCAATCCCTTTTTGTTTTAACAACCCTGAACAATTTAGTGTCGTCAGCAAACTTGGCCACTTCACTGCTCACTCCTAATTCTAGGTCATTAATGAACAAGTTGAAAAGTATAGGTCCCAATACCGATCCTTGAGGGACTCCACTTTCTACAGCCCTCCATTGGGAGAACTGTCCGTTTATTCCTACTCTCTGCTTTCTGCTTCTTAACCAATTCCTTATCCACAAGAGGACCTCTCCTCTTATTCCATGACTGCTAAGCTTCCTCAGAAGCCTTTGGTGAGGTACCTTGTCAAACGCTTTTTGAAAGTCTAAGTACACTATGTCCACTGGATCACCTCTATCTATATGCTTGTTGACACTCTCAAAGAATTCTAATAGGTTACTGAGACAGGACTTTCCCTTGCAGAAGCCATGCTGGCTCTGCTTCAGCAAGGCTTGTTCTTCTATGTGCTTAGTTAATCTAGCTTTAATAATACTTTCTACCAGTTTTCCAGGGACAGAAGTTAAGGTAACTGGCCTGTAATTTCCGGGATCCCCTCTAAATCCCTTTTTGAAGATTGGCGTTACATTTGCCACTTTCCAGTCCTCAGGCACGGAGGAGGACCCAAGGAACAAGTTACATATTTTAGTTAGCAATCAGCAATTTCACCTTTGAGTTCTTTGAGAACTCTTGGGTGGATGCCATCCGGGCCCGGTGATTTGTCAGTTTTTATATTGTCCATTAAGCTTAGAACTTCCTCTCTCGTTACCACTATTTGTCTTAGTTCCTCAGAATCCCTTCCTGCAAATGTTAGTTCAGGTTCAGGGATCTGCCCTATATCTTCCACTGTGAAGACAGATGCAAAGAATTTAAGGATAATTTAAGGATAATTTAAGGATGCAAAGATTGAAGGATATAACTTGTTCAAAAAGAACAGAACAAATAGAAAGGGAGGCAGAGTTGTGCTATATGTTAAAAATATATATCCCTGCACAGAAATACAGGAGGATGAGCTTGGTAGCTCCACTGAGAATATCTGGATTAAAATAAATGGGGCAAGGAATAAAAGGAACATGGTAGTTGGAATCTACTACCAACCACCCAATCAAGAAGACAAGAATGAAATGTTTGCAAAGCAAATTGCCAATATTTTGAGGAGGCATGATGTAGTAGTAATGGGGGACTTCAGTTACCCTGATATCTGTTGGAGGACAAATTCTGCCAAACACAGCCCTTCCAAGAAATTCCTGACTTGTGTTGGAGATAACTTTCTCCTACAGAAAGTGGAGGAAGCAACTAGAGAATCAGCTACTCTTGACATGATTCTAACCAACAGAGATGACTTGGTAGAGGAAGTGGCAGTTACGGGAACTCTGGGGGAAAGTGACCATCTGTACTAGAGTTCTTGATTTTAAAGGAAGCAAAAGCTGAGAGTAGCCATATGCATACCGTGAACTTCAGGAAAGCAGATTTTAATAAACTCAGAACAATGGTAAGTAAGGTTCCGTAGCAAGCGACCCTAATGTGAAAAGGAGTCCAAGATGGGTGGGAGTTTCTAAAAGGAAATTTTAAAGGAACAATGGCAAACAATTCCTTCAAGGAAAAAAGGGAGAAGACAGCAGAAGAAGTGAATGTGGCTTCACAGAAAGCTTAGAGATGACCTGAAAAGAAGAGTACAGACAGGTTGCAGGGACGGTGCCAGGAAGGCTAAAGCTGAGAATGAGCTGAGTTTATCAAGAGATGCCAAAGCAACAAAAAAGTTTTCTTTAGGTACATCCATAGACAGAGAAAAGAAATGGTGGTACAGTTACTCAATGAGGATGGCAAAATGATAACAGATGACCAAGAAAGGGCAGAAGTGCTCAATTCCTACTTTTTATCAGTCTTCTTCCAAAAGAGGGTCTACAACCCTCCTGAGAAACGTAAAGTTGAAGGGGCAGGATTGCAGCTTGAGATTGAGAGACAATTGGTTAAAGAATATCTAATTACTTTGAATAAGTTCAAATCTCCAGGACTCGATGAACTGCATCCTAGAGTATTGACGGAACTGGCTGAAGAATTCTCGGAACTACTATCTATTATCTTTGCAAAATCATAGAGGATGGTGAAGTGTCAGATGACTGGAGGAGGGCTAATGTCCCTATCTTCAAAAAGGGCAAAAAGGAGGAACCTGGGAGCTACAGACTAGTCAGCCTGACATCAATCCCTGGGAAACTTCTGGAGCAGATTATAAGGCGGTCAGTCTACAATCACATTGAAAGCAATGCAGTGATTACTAGAAGCTAACATGGATTTATGAAGAACAAATCCTGCCAGGCTAATCTTATCTCATTTTTTGATTGGGTAACCTCCCTGATATGCTATGGGAATGCTGTGGGCATAATATATCTCTACTTCAGCAAAGCTTTTGACAAAATGCCCCATGATATTCTGATTAGCAAGCTAGCTAAATGTGGGCTGGATGAAACAATTACCAGGTGGATCTACAGTTGGCTACAGAATCATACTCAAAGAGTGCTTATCAGTGGTTCCTTCTCAAATTGGGGGAGGTAACGAGTGGGGTACCACAGGGCTTAGTCCTGGGTGCAGTGCTCTTCAACATTTTTATTAATGACTTGTATGAGGAGGTGCAGGGAATGCTTATCAAATTTGCCATTGATGCAAAATTGGGAGGGATAGCTAATATCCTGGAGGACAGAAACACAATTCAAAGGGGTCTTGATAGGCTAAAGCATTGGGCTGAAAGTAACAGAATGAAATTTAACAGGGATAAGTGCAAAGTTCTACACCTAGGAAAAAGAAACCAAATGCACAGTTATACGATGGGGGATACTGGCTCAGCAATATGACATGTGAGAAGGAGCTTAGGATTGTTGTTGATCACAAGCTAAATATGAGCCAGCAGTGTGATGTGGCTGTAAAAAAAGGCAAATGCTATTTTAGGCTGCATTAACAGAAGTATAGTTTCCAAATCATGTGAAGTATTGGTTCCCCACTATTTGGCAGTAGTTGGGCCTCATCTTGAGTACTGCGTTCAGTTATGGACACCACACTTTAAGAAGGATGCAGAGAAACTGGAACACGTTCAGAGGAGGGCAACAAGGATGATCAGGGGACTGGAAACCAAGCCCTGTGAGGAGAGACTGAAAGAACTGGACATGTTTAGCCTTGAGAAGAGGAGACTGAGGGGAGCTATGATAGCACTCTTCAAGTACCAGAAAGGTTGTCACACAGAGGAGGGCCAGGATCTCTTCTCGATTGTCCCAGAGTACAGGACACAGAATAATGGGTTCAAGTTAGAGGAAGCCAGGTTTCAACTGAACATCATGAAAAACTTCCTTAACTGTTACGGCAGTATGACAATGGAACCAATTACCTAGGAAGGTAGTGGGCTCTCCTACACTGGAGGCATTCAAGAGGCAGCTGGACAGCCTCTTGGATTCTTGCATTGAGCATGGGGTTGGACTTGATGGCCTTCTAGGCCCCTCCCAACTCTACGATGCTATGATCCAAAGCAGACAACTGACCAATTATCTGAACTTGTGAATCACCAACCCACAGCACCTCTGTCTTGCTAGGATTCAGACTGTTTATTGGCCCTCATCCAGCCCACCACCGAGTCCAGGCATTGGTCCAGGGCTTGCACTGTCTTTCCCAATTCAGATGTTACAGAGAAATAGAGCTGGGTATCATCAGCGTACTGCTGATACTTCACCCCAAATCTCCTGATGACCACTCCCAAGGGCTTCATATAGATGTTAGACAGCATGGGGGACAAGATAGTACCCTGCAGCACCCCAGACCACAACTGCCAGGGGGCTGAAAGACAATCACCCAATGCTGTTTTCTGAAAACGACCCTGGATACAGGACTGGAACCACTGTAAAGCCTCCAATACCTATCTCACGAAGTTGGCCCAGAAGAATACCATGATTAATGTTATCAAAAGTCTCAGAGAGATCAAGTAAGAGTAACAGGGTCACACTCTCCCTGTCCTTCTCCAGATAAAGGTCACCATCAGGGCAACCAAGGCCAATTCAGCCCCATAACCAGGCCTGAACCCAGACTGGAATGGGTGAAGATAATCTGTTTCATCCAAATCCACTTGGTAAAACCCTTTCTGCAAGCTTTAATAAGTGAAGAAGCTCAAAGGTTGAGAGGACATGTGGGCTGCATCGTTGCAAGCACCTTCTCCATGTCATCAGGCTGCATCAACTGAAACCAATTCCAAGAAGTTGCAGTGGACATTGCCCTGGACACCTCACTAGGGACTACAGTAGATGTGGATGGGGCATCAATATTGCTAAGGAGACAAGCAACTTTAGCCTTAAAGTGCCTTGCAAACAATTCACAGTGGGCCTCTGAAGGGTCTAAAAGTCCATTTCCTGGAGATGATGACAACAGACCCTTGACAATACGGAAAAGCTCCACTGGACGATTACTCGAGGATGCATTGGAGGCAGAGAAGTGAGCTGCCGTCACCGCCGCACAGTAGGCACAGTTATGATGTTTTGTTTGTGGCTGATCAACCTCATAGCATGTTTTTCGCCACTTGCCCTTTAGCTGTCGTCCAACCTGTTTCATTGCCTTTCACTCACTGGTGTACCAAGGTGCAAACTGGGCTCCACAATGCTGAAGAGGGCACTCAGGCAACTGTGTTAAGAGCCCAACATGCCTCATTATTCCACAGCGTGAGAAGGGCTTCAACAGAATCACCTTCTCTATCTACTGGGAACTCCCCCAGGGCATTAGGAATACAGAGGATTCCATTAGTCTCCGGGGGCGGGCCATCTTAATCTGTCTACCACCTCTGAGGGGAGGACTGTAGCCATAAGTCTAAGCTTCACCAGGAAGTGGTATGACCATGACAATGGGGTGACATACACCCCACTTATCTTCAGACCATCCCTTTCTCCATCTGGAGCAAAAAGCAAGTCGAGAGTGTGCCCTGCCCTATGCATTGGCCTGGTGACAATGGAGGCCATGAAGTTCTGAGCCAGAACACTAGAGGCAGCCTCAGCACAGACATTGAAATCACCCAGCACTATCGTTCTGGACTCCTCCAATACCACAGCTGAGACAGCCTCCGCCAGCTCAGTAAGAGAAGCTACTGGGCAGCAGAGTGGACAGTACACCAGCAACAACCCTAGTTTACTGTGTCCTTGACCCTACACAAGGTGCGGGCCCTCACAGCCAGCTCCAAGACAGAGTGGTTTCCTGGTGACAGAGATGGAAGTTCTGTAGACCACAGCAACCTCCCCCGTCCCTGCAGCCTGTGCTGATGTTGCACTGAGTATCCAGGTGGGCAAAGCTGGGTCAGATCAACTCCTTCCAGCTCACCACCCAGGTTTCGGTAATGCACACCAAATCACTGCCCTCATCCATGATCAAATCATGTTTGAGTGTGGTCCTATTGTGTACCAATCTGACGTTAAACGAGCACACACAGGGCAGTGGGCACAGCAAATGAGCAATGAGGAACCAGTCCCTGAGAGGAATAGGAGCAAAGAACAAGACATAGATAGCCTTGCCCTCGTCTTCTGTTGTAGCTCACCACCTCCCCATGGCTATACTTCCCTCTACTCATAATCACTGAGATTGGGGTGGCATCACCCATGGCTCTCCTTACTAAGACTCCTCCTAAATACCTGATATGGGCAGAATAGGAGCCCACCAACAAAACCTACGTGCACCAGTTATCCGAGAGGCCTATTTTTCACACAGGGCACATCTACTCCTCCCGTCTCATACCCAGGGAGGGCCAGCCTTCTGCCAATTGCAGACTCTCACTCTGAAGGCATCTGGTGACTTTCTCCTATCATTCAGTTCACTGCACAGAATAAAATAATAATCTGCAGCCAACGACAAATTAATTCCTCACATTCCATGGAAAGTCTGGTTTTAAAAATTTAACTGTCCACTGAAACTGAACTGAGTGTTGGAATTCAAAAGTAGCAGGAAAACTTTAAAAAAAGATCTATAACCCCAAATTTGAATTATCTTGATGGAAGCGTTTTTCTTTTACAACCAATTTTATTTCAGATAGTTTCAATGAACATCCAATGAATAGTTATACCATATTTGAGCTCTGAACTTGAATAAGAGAGCTTTAGGAGCAGATCCCTTGCTAAATATAGACAGTGAAAGATAAGGACTATTGAAAGTGATTTTTTTTAAATGGGAGATTGGGAATTGGAACTCCCCCCCCCATTCCAGAAATCCTGAGCCGTTACAAACAGGACCATTCTCCCCCTACCAGTTTTGGTTTTGCTTGTAATGTCTCAGTGGTAGCCCTCCATCAGGGCCAGTTTTCTCTGCTGCCAGTTTTCCTCCCTACTTTCTGAACATACTAAGTTGCAGGGTGGAGGGAGGAAACCTTTCATAGCAAAGACCACAAAAAGGAAAGCTTTTCCTAGGTCCCCCAAAATGTTTCCATTGTTGACCAGTTTGGGGAACTGGAATGTTTTGTTTCTCCTAATTCCTTAGGAGGAATATTTTTTAAAACAAAACCCAGTAGTACCCAGAGTTCTCCTTGGCAGTGGATACTCTGAGCATGCACAGAAGGCACTGCAGATAGGAACCATGGGAACTAAGGATGAGCTCTCAGCTTTTGAAGGCATGAGAGGGAGAGACATCGGAGTTCTTTCAAAGCTTATGAGAAATCTTGGAAGGCCGCCCAAGTTTTCTCCAAGGAAACTTAGAAAGAATGAACCGCTTATGAATCCAGATAGGGGAATGAGAGGAAAAAAGCCCCAGTGGATACAAGCAGATCACAATCCCCATACAAAGAGTCATTAATGCCCAGTGTGTCTCAATAGTATTAATATGACAGCTAAAACAGAAATGTTGAAAAGTTGGGAGAATGAGGATTAGGGTAAATGGAAAAATGTTAAACCAGAGAGCCAAGGTAAGAGCTCAGCAGTTTTCGGCAGGTCTGTTGATGCCACAAAACAATTCTATCAAAATACAATAACAGTCCTCCACAAATGACAGCACAGTCCAGACAACCGTGCCACTTCTTCCTTTTACCTCTCTGCTCCTAATGTTCAATAAGTTGTACATACATCATACTCTAGTATGAGATTTTATATCTAAGAAACTATGTGGGCAACTAGATACTGTGTTTACAGCTGTAGCTGGCGGGTTTGCAGATGCTAAAAACAAGGTTGCCAATTTTAGATTGACACTGGATTTGTAATAACAGTAATTATATTGTAAGAGGGTATTTGCGCTTTCATATTTAAAAAAAGGTAAAGTGGAGTTAGTGTTTTCTTCATTTCCCAAGTTAGCATAATAGCTAGATGAGTTTAAGACCACAGCTCAAGGCATGGGAAGAACGCTCTCATTGGTGTTTTTTTCCTTCTCTCAATTGACTGGCACTCTCATAATCTCACCTGTCATAATTAAACTTTTCACTGCTCAGGAATGCACTGCTGGAAACTGATGGAGCACCAGAAGTAATGACCGTAATGCAGGTGTTTACACAGTGCTTTCTTCAAGCTTACTATGAGAATAATAAGCAGGTTAGTCAAATTCCATTTTTCATTATTATTTTTAAAAATGAAATGCTTTGAAATTTAGTATAAAAACAATTTTAGATTGCAGAGTGCTAAAAGAATATAATGCGCCAAATAATACCTTGCTGCAGCAATAAATCAAATCAAATGTATTGGAAGGGGGGTCACCATAACATTCCACAGATTACTCATATAATAGTTCAGAATAGTATATTATGTACTTGTACTAGTTATAATAATATGTTCAGATGATGATACTATTTTTTTCTTCCTGTAGTACATCACAAATATGAAGTGGTGACCCTTTCTGACTGAGGGAACTCCAAGGTCTCTCTCTTTCTCATGCACATGGACATGCAATCTTAACAAAAATAAACAAAGAAATCTTTCTTGCATGGACCCTTC
Source organism: Rhineura floridana (assembly GCF_030035675.1). Taxonomy (NCBI): domain Eukaryota; kingdom Metazoa; phylum Chordata; class Lepidosauria; order Squamata; family Rhineuridae; genus Rhineura; species Rhineura floridana. The sequence goes on from NC_084480.1 coordinate 94,710,968, forward strand.
CATGCCCTGGATTCACATATAGAAAAACACATAAAGTGATTCTACTTAACAACCTCATGTAGTGTCTGATTCTTCCTTCTAGTTTTATATCTGTACTACGATTGGGATTACTCCATTTAGTTTTAGACAACCAAGTAACCATGCTTGATAGACTGAAGCTTTAATTTTGGGCCACATAGTCTTTTCAAGCTTGTCTCTCAGACAACACTTTCCTTTTCAGATAACCAAATACAGCATTGCAGCTTTTAAATTTTCTTGGGAAACTGTTGGAGAGTGAAAGGATGAATCTTCTTCTAGGAACTCATACAATATTGATTCTAATTAGCATTATGATTAAATCTCCCTTTGAGTTTCAGAAGATATATCACACCCATTAATTTTATGCAGCTTTATTTACATGGCAGCAACATTTTGCAGCCGCAGGGTGGCGGGGGTGACTGGGTGGAGAACTTAAACCAAAATGCCACACCCTTCAAATAGCTAGGAGCCAAGTATGCCATAGATGTTGTTTATGTGCTTTGTTGTAAGCTGTTTTTAAAACATTAACTAGGTTTTCTTGATGATATTTGCACTGAGATTTCATTTTCACTCTTATGATTAGAAAAGAGAAACACTTGAGTATTGGTTTGTTATGAAGGCAGCAGTGCTTGCAGTTTTTTCATGTACATTTCTTAAATTCTGCACAACCTTAATATAAGGGGTGACTGCAGAATATTCAGAGTGGATAAAACAAATGAATAACTGTTGTTGAAAACAAAAGGTTGAACTAAATGAACTCTTTCTCTGAACCCGTGAGACAATTGCTCTGTTCTTGTTCATTCAGCCTTATGGATACCACATATCAGTGTTGTATTTGCAGTTAATTGTTATGGGCCGATATGTTCAGGAAATTCAAAACGCAATATTACACAAAAACTCACTCCCACCAAAAATGCTACAAAGTCAGTTATGCTATTAATATGTGTGCTGCATTCACACATCATGATAAACCATAAACCATGGCTTACCATACACTTCACTCCTCCCAGTTCACACTGGGATGAAGCAAACCACAATCCTTGGCTTAGGTTGTATCCAAACTATGGATCATGGTTTATTTCGCTCCCTATAGGGAATGTTTGTTCTTGGATTACTGATTGTGGGTTATTGGAGTGAAACAAACCATGATTCCTGGTTCAAATGCAATGCTAAGGTAGGATCATGTCTTGTTTTCCTCCGTGTGCTAGCGAGGAAGACACAAACAGCCCAATAGGCATGTTCATGGTAAACCACTGCTGTTTCCTGTGATTGGTTTAGTGTGACGTGGAATGTGTGAACTGTCATTGTCTACTAGATCACCCCTCTCTGTGTATATGTTGACACTGAAAGGATTCTCAAAAGTTGGAGAGGAAGACACTGAGAAGTTGTGACATTTCTGACACTGTAAGAATACTATCAGTGGGGTTCCTTTCAGTAGAAATGGCACATTTTTGTGCTCTATTTGCATATTTTGTGTTGTAGTAAGTTTTTAAAATTGGTCCATAAGTGACCCTTTTATGTTCACAGAAATATTACAATATTTTTAAAAATTACAATATTTTTTAAAAATTATTTCATTTTAGCATAAATTCCCAATGAAGGTCTACTTTCCTCATAATCCCCATTCACTTGTGATGGCTTTCCTTCAACATCCCTCAGGTAAGATCAGCTGTGAAGTATTTTTCATATTACCAGCTGTGTTCATTTTTGAGATCTATGAACTACAACTCTTCTGGTTGTCTCTTTTTCTTTCAATACAAAGTAGACCATATTTTGGTTTTTACTTCAAATGACTCCTCTGAATATTTCTCCTTTAGACTTGCCAGCTATTGATGTACATCGGCACTTGACCCACATTGCAGAAATGCTCAAAACAGCAGAAGCTGAGCACATTGGGTAAGCAACAACAGCAGTAGTTTCCTTCTTTGCTTGTTTTTTTTCTTTTCATTTTATTTTGAGAATGCACATCTTGGTGGTCTAAAATTCAATCTCTTTAGTTTTGATGTATTATTTGCTTCAAAATAGTTTCAAAAACTAGTCTGAAATAAAACAAACGGGAAGATGTTAGTCCATGAATGTATAGCTGTCTTGGCGCACTCTTGTCTACATGGGTTTCCCATTCAGCAAAGTCACATCTGCTGTGCTGATGGCAGATTTATTTATTTATTTATTACATTTATATACCGCCCCATAGCCGAAGCTCTCTGGATGGTTTACAGCAATTAAAAACAAGTATACAAATTAACACAATTTAAAAACAATTTAAAAACACATGCTAAAATGCCTGGGAGAAAGAGGAAAGTCTTGACCTGGCGCCGAAAAGATAACAGTGTTGGCACCAGGCACACCTTGTCAAGAAGTTCATTCCATAATTTGGGGGCCACCACCTCTCCCTTGTTGCCAGCCTCCCACCTTTCCTCTGAGTAGGCACCCGGAGGAGGGCCTTGGATGTTGAGCGTAGTGTACGTGTGGGTTCATGTCGGGAGAGGTGTTCCATCAGGTATTGTGGTTCTAAGTCGTGTAATGCTTTATAGGTTAAAACCAGCACCTTGAATCGAGCTTGGAAACATACAGGCAGCCAATGCAAGCAGGCCAGAATCGTTTTTATATGTTCAAACCGTCTGGTCCCTGTTACCAATCTGGCCACTACATTTTGCAGAAGCTGCAGTTTCCGAACCATCTTCAAAGGCAGCCCCATGTAGAGCGCAAACAGTAATCTAACTTGGAGGTTACCAGAGCATGGACAACTGAAGCCAGGTTATCCCTGTCTAGATAGGGGCGTAGCTGGGCCACCAACCCGAGTTGGTAGAAGGCACTCCATGCCACCGAAGCTACCTGAGCCTCAAGTGACAGAGATGGTTCTAGGACAGCCTTTCCCAACTAGTGGGCCACCAGATGTTGTTGGACCACAATTCCCATCTTTTCTGACCATTGGCAGTGCTGGCTGAGGCTGATGGTAGTTGTGGTCCAGCAACACCTGGTGGCCCACTAGTTGGGAAAGGCTGTTCTAGGAGAACCCCCAAACTACAAACCTGCTCCTTCAGGGGGAGTGCAACCCCATCCAGGAGAGGTTGGACATCCACCATCCAGTCAGAAGAACCACCCACTAGCAGCATTTCAATCTTGTCTGGATTGAGCCTCAGTTTATTAGCCCTCATCCAGTCCATTGTCACAGCCAGACACTGGTTCAGCACATTGACAGCCTCACCTGAAGAAGATGAAAAGGAGAAATAGAGCTGCGTGACATCAGCATACTGATGGCAATGCACTCCAAAGCTCTAGATGACTGCACCCAGTGGTTTCATGTAGATGTTGAACAGCATGGGGGATAGAACTGACCCCTGCGGAACCCCATACTGGAGAGTCCAGGGTACTGGTTCCCCAAGCACCACCTTCTGGAGGTGACCTGCCAAGTAGGAGTGGAACCACCGCCATGCAGTCCCTCCCACTCCCAACTCAGCTACTCTTCCCAGAAGGATAGCATGGTCGATGGTATCGAAAGCCGCGGAGAGATCAAGGAGAATCAACAGAGTCACACTCCTCCTGTCTCTCTCCTGACAGACGTCATCATACAGGGCGACCAAGGCTGTTTCTATGCCAAAACTAGGCCTGAAACCTGACTGAAATGGATCCAGATAATTGGTCTCATCCAAGAGTGTCTGGAGCTGGCCTTCCACCACTTGTTCAAGGACCTTGCCCAGGAATGGAACATTTGCTATTGGCCTATAGTTCTTAAGATTTTCTGTGTCCCAGGAGGGTCTCTTCAGGAGTGGTCTCACTACCGCCTCTTTCAGGCAGTCAGGGACCACCCCCTCTTGCAGAGACGCATTAATCACTTCCCTAGCCCAGCCGGCTGTTCCATCCCTGCTAGCTTTTATTAGCCAAGAAGGGCAAGGATCCAGCACAGAAGTGGTTGCACGAACCTGTCCAAGCACCTTGTCAACGTCCTCAAGCTGTACCAACTGAAACTCATCCAAGAAATTGGGAGAAGGCTGTGCTCTGGATACCCCTCTTGATTCAGCTGCTATAACACTGGAGTCCAAGTCCTGGCGGATGCTAAAGATTTTATTGTGGAAGTGCCTAGCAAGCTCATTACAGCAGGCCTCAGATGGTTCTACCATGTCCCTGGGGCCAGAGTGTAATAGCCCCTGGACAATTCTGAAGAGCTCCGCTGGGCGGCAGATTGATGATTTGATAGTGGCAGCAAAATATTGTTTTTTTGCTGCCCTCACTGCCCCTAAATACAGCTTACTATAGGCACTTACCAGTGTGTAATTGCATCCACCAGGAGTTTGTCTCCATCTGCACTCAGATGGAGCTATGCGTTAGCTATTACTCACATAGAAGAGGGGTGGGGAACCATTTTCAGCCCAGGGGCAACATTTCCTTCTGACCAACTTTCCAGAGGTTGCATGCCAGAGGTAGGTGGGGTCAAAACAAAAATGGGTTTGGCAGAAGTGGGTGGAACTAGAGCTGGCAATGGGCAAAGCCACCCACAGTCTCTCTTTCACTCACACACACCATACATACACGCACACAGATGTTCATACTCAAAGCACACGCCTTCATACACCGTGAAGATTGGCCCCTTTTCCATGCAGAACAGTTACGCTTGAAAAGAGTCCTACTAGAGTCAAGGCGTTGCTTTTTTCATTACACTGAGCGTGGGCAATTTTCAGGTGGGTGTGGCAGTGCATGGGAAGGGAGGGGACTCTTTTATAGCCTCATTGATGTGCTGTGACCAGATGGGAAAGCCCCCATAGGCCACATTCAGCTTGTGGGCTAACATAGTGCATACTGGATGAGAGTCTAAGTTGGAATGCAAAGTTTCAGACCAGTACCATTTAAATTCGTGATAGTTTTACCACCCTTAATTTTAGTTTGCATTTAGATTTCTTAATTAACAAGGTTCCCTTTCTAATGATGTTCCAAGGTATTACAAGTGCATTGTCATTTGAATACAGTGTTTGTTGTGATGCTTGGTTTTTAAAGTAAGTTTTTTAGGGCCAATGAAGTCATAGCTAAGGGTATTCATTTTTAATGAAATAAAATAAAAATCTCAACTATTGCATTCCAGCTCTGGTGAAATTCTATAAATACAACTCTCTGAATATTAAGGATCTTACAATGGCAACAATGAAAAGCACAAACATCCTATTTATTTTATTTATTAATACATAGATTGGAAGCCAGTGAAAGTGACATAAAATCTAACATAACAGCCTGACATTCTGCAACAATGTCCAGAACATCTTTGTGGGCAAGCCAGTGTACAATAATCCAATTTCTAGGCAACTAGATCTGAATGACTATGACCAGGTCAGCCTTCTCCAGGAAAGGGTGAAGTTCATAAACCACAGGTGGTAAAAGGCACTTACGGCTCCTACTGTTACCTGTGTATATAAGCAGAGACAGATTTACAAACCTGTTGCTTCAGGGCAGTTCAATCCCATCCGAAAATGGGCTGAACAAGTTCTCTAAAGTTCAGCTGTACCTCCAAACACCAGCACTTCTCTCTTTATCAGGATTAAATTTCAGTTTGTTTAACTCTCATCCATTTCAAACACCAGTTCAGAATTTCCATTATCTAGCTGATGGGTATTATGCACATAACAGTGCATAACCCAGCCCTAACCTCCAGATGACTCTGGAGAATTCAGACCTTAAAAGGATAAGGGCCTTCCAGGTATGATGTTTGTTGGCCTGGGTGATGATCTCACTCATAGGAACATAGGAAGTTGAGTTATAGTGAGTGAGCCAGACAATTGGTTCACCTAGCTCAGAATTATCATCTAAACTGACTGGCAGCTGCTCTCTGGGGTTCAAGACTGAGTCTGTCCCAGTCCTGGGTGGAAATGCCAGGGATCGAACTTGCAGGTTTCTGTATGCAAAACAGATGGCCTACCACTGAGCTACAGCCCTTCCACAATTATGTTTTCTGTAGTTTTTATATCAAGTGTTGATTTGTAGTGTTCAGTGTTTCAAATTTATAATATTTTAAAAGTTTATTTTAGCTTGGAAGCTGCTTTGAATGGGCATTTGATCAGAAAAGTGGCCTAAAATATTTAAAATAAAATATCCATATGTGTTATATTTGTCTGAGGCTGCCATCACATTGTAATAACGTGACAACAGCCTTCTAAATGTTGCAGGGTCATGGCAGCAGCAGGCAAGGTGAGGCAAGGAGAAGATGGGGGAAGGGGAGGCAGTGGCTTTGGCAAGCTGTGGAGGAATAGGCAAGGTAGGTGGGCACTGGGGGGGTGAGGGGGGTTCCCAGGGTTCTCATTCCTGGGGTTTGGTGGTGGGGTTGGTGCACAAAGCATGCAGGGGCAGAAGTCCAGCTCCTCAGACTGCATTCCCACAAGGGCAACACATCTATGTTGAAATTTAAAATTATAGTCTGAAAATAATCTGAAATATGTTGTGGTATTGTTTCAGATCTTGTGGAGGCCTCTTTGAAAACTGGTTTTTGTTCGTTCATTTTGGAGAATGGGCTGATATCGCAGCAGAGCAGTTGTTGTCACAGGCTGAATCCTCAGATGCTTTGCTTTGGCTTTTGGTATTTTACTATAAACCAGGTGACGAAAATCAGCAGAGAACTCAAACAATGGTGGGTAGTTCTAGCTATGTGTGTTTGCATTCAGTAATCAGTTGTATGTCTGAAAAGTGAAGCACTGATGTAGAAGAGACATTTTGTCACTACTGTAATTTAGGTCAGGCTGCAAAGGAAGTACCTTTGCAACAACTATGGCTACAAAGATGTTTCCTGGTAGCAGGGCTTGCACTCAGTGCTGAATTCAGTGTTGATTGCAAGCTCCGCTTTCTGCAAAGATCGGCTCCACTCAGGAGTTTCTAAGTGGAACCAATTCCTTCAGAAAGCAGGGCTTACATTTGGCAGGAAATTTAAAAGGTCCTGAAAGCAAGCCTGTCTTGCCATGGAACAAGCAAGAGACGATCAGGAACAATCAGAAGTCTCCAGGTTGTTCCTTTGCAGCCATGACTTTACTTGTCCAAAACAGATGACATATGACATTAAGTGGGCATGTGTTGAGGAAAATTGCCTCTTGAGCTAAATTACAACCCCAGCAGTCTTAATTTGGCCCTTGGGTGAGAGGTTCTGTGTGCCTGGGAAAGGAAATGCTTGTACAAGATGGTAGATATCATTTCTAAGGCTCTTCTGTTCACTAAAATTTCCAGTCACAAAGTTTTTTATTAAGTGTATTGTAGGCCACAGCAACTCTGCTGTATTCTTAATAATGGAAAATGACAGCTGATCAGAAGATTAGACCTTTAGTGGCGCATGTGAGTAAAATACCAGTGGTACATTTAGCATGTATAAAATAAAGAATTTCTATTCAGCCAGCTCTGTGTACTGCTAGTTATTACTCTTGGATCATTCAGTAACAAAATTGTGTAGCACTTGATAGTCTCACAGTGTGACCACATGTTAAAACTTTGGGTGGTGGTCTTCCATTTTTTGCCAACAGCAATATACCTTTAGCTGTCATAGTGATTTTGTGACAAAAGACATTCTGACTTATGTTTACTGCTGAGTATCTTTTTCATATAAAGACATGGGAGCTATAATTTAGCTAGCCAATTAGTTGGTTTTTATCATGCATTTTTATCCAGAATGATACCAAAGTGTCTTACTTAAAAATAAATAAAATGCCATTACGTTGGGCTGCTTCCTCCCTCTCACAACAGCTGGCATTGTTCTAGGGTAATGTATCCTCCTCGCTCCCCCAACTCAGTTCACATTAGGCTGTTGTGGCTGTTCCCATCAAATTTATCCCATTTTATTCCTCTGAGTGCTGGCATCTGGGTGATCTGTTGCCTGGCTGTGCACCCTGTTCTCCCACCCAGGACTGCAGGTATTTTCACTGCCCAAGGAAAATGAGAGGTAGAACCAGGTGCTGCTGTAGCTATATCTCAGGTGACCACCGGGGTGAAAGCCGTTGGATGTTACAAGCAGTTGCCTGGCTGCAAGTTTCTTCCTTCCCCGAGGACAGCCCACATATGATGCTTGTTAATATTTGTGTTTATTAATACCACTATGTGCCATCAAGCACTTTGCTGAAATTATTTTGATTGTATTTGTTTTAAACTGATTTCAATATTGTATTTTTTAATTGCTGTAACCTGCCCTGGGACCTTGTGGGGAAGGGCGGGTAAGAAATCCTTAGAAGACCTTCCTCTTTCAACAAGCCTTTTAGGTTGAGACTTTGTTCCAGTCTGCGTCTGTGTTGGAATGTTTTTAAACCTTTTTAAAAAAAATGTTTTTAATCTTTAAAAAAAAAATGTTTTGAAAGCTTTTTAAAAAAATGTTTTTAAGATGTATTTTAAAGTGCTTTTGTTTGCCACCCTGGGCTCCTGCTGGGAGGAAGGGCGGGATATAAATCAAATAATAAATAAATAAAATTAATAATACTCAGTGGAAGCCTTTGCCAACCTGATGCCTTCAAGATGCATCGGATTCAGCCAGAGCTGACTGGGGCTGATGGGAGTTATAGTCCAAAACATCTGGAGGACACTAGGTTAGTGAAGGCAGGTCCCTGGGCACCACAAAATAATAGCAACATCTGGAAATTTTAATTGTCCCTCTATTTCCGAAGACCTCTTTCATTAAAATGCTGCCAGGGGTTAGTTCTGTTCACACCTTTTTATTCTTTAATAGCTCATGTCCTAACTTGACCCTTTCCAGTAAATACTCTCTCCTCCCACACCTCTTTTTCTCCAGTTGCAAAACAGATGCCTGAGAAATTAAGGATAAAAGAATTACTTTTTTTTATAAACAAACTCTTAAGTATGTGATGTCTGCAGCAGTTTCCACAAGGACATTGTTAATCCCTGAGTAGGCAAAAGAGAAAGAGTGAAACTGCAGCCATTATATACATGATGTGGAGTGTTATGTAGAGTATACATTAATTTTGAAATTAATATGTATAATTACAGAAGGGAAATAGACCTGCACATTAGGTAGTCTTGTAAAATGTTGTATTGCCTGACTGCTCTGTATCAAGCACTTTAGGTAGGTTGGCCTATATCAAGACTGCTTTTAGTTACTTAGTTAAATTTGTTGTTTGAATGGGCAAAGCAATTGCATGTAAATTTACAAAAGGTGAAATAAGATTTAGAAAACTTTCCTCTGAAATTCACCTTTGTAACAGCCAAATCCTGTTAAGGATCAACTCTTAATTTATTTTATTTATTAATTTAAAAATATTTTATACCACATTTTAAAGATAAAATAATTCTCAAGTCAATATAGTTTTCAAAATAAAAACATGAAATAGTAAAATATATGTAAACAATAACATTAAAATAACATTCCAAATCCAAAATAAAAATATCAATAGTAAGTATGTAATTGTAATATATAAAATTATAAAAGCAGACTTGAATATCCAGATCTTTAAGTTCCACATCAAATAGTCAGGGAGGAAGCCAGGCATACCACAACATCCCATAAAGATGGGTCTACCATGGAAATGGCCTTGTCTTGTGTGCCCACTTAACCTCAGTACATCTTACTGATGGACACATCAGAGTGGAGAATGATCATACAGATGCATTGCGAACCTTCAGACAAGTTGGCCCCAAGCCATTTAGGGCTTTAAAGGTAATCTTCAACTCTTTAAATTGGGCCTGGAGGTGCACTGGCAACCAGCATAAGTAGCGCAGAAGCAGTGCTATATGTTCTGACCTGCATTCTACATCAGCTGAAGCTTCCAAACCATCTTTAAATGCAACCCTACATAGAGGTCATGATGAAAGTCTAGTCTGGATGTAATCGGAGAATGAATGGCTGTATCAAAGTCCATTTTCTCCAGATAGGGCATAGCTGGTAAATCAGCTGAAGCTCATAATAATGACACTACCTGCACCTCCACGGATAGTGCCAAGTTGAGGACAACCCCAAGCTGTGCACTTGGTCCTTCAGGAGGAGTGCAACCCCATCGAAAACTCATCCCACATTTCCATCCAGATAAATTGGTTTCCCCACCCACAGTACCTCTGTCTTCCCTGGATTAACCCTCATGTTGCTTGCTAGCCTTTTCCATCTCAAAACTGCCTCCAGACACCTACTTGCGGTTTCCACAGCTTCCTTGGAACTAGTTGGAGGAAATGAGAGGTAGGGCTGTGTGTCATCTACATGATGATGACACTTTAGCCAAAACCTCTGGATGGCTTTTCTTCATGTAGATGTTAAAAAGTATGGCAGGGGGACACGCAGGTAAAACCCTATGGCACCCCAAAGGCCCTGCAGTGGAACAGGATTCCCCCCAGCACCACCTTCTGGGTATATCCCTCCAGAAAAGACCAGAGACACTGTAACGCCATGCCTCCCAGTCCCACCCCAGCTAGGTGACCAAGAAGGATGCCACTGTTGATAATATTAAAAGCTGTTGAGACGTCCAAGAGAGCTAACAGGGTTGCATTCCCTTTCACCATTCCTTGGTGTAAAGTCAATCATCTGCTAGGGTGGCCAAGACTGTATCTGTCCCCTGATGAGATTGGAACTAATCCAAATAATCATTATCATCCAAGGCCACATAGAGTTCAGAACCAAACAATCTAATATTAGAGCCAGCTCCAAGCTTTTGAGAGGGGCCTGGGGCAAGATGCTCTCAGTAAGTTCCCTTTCTCTTCACCACTGCTGCTGCTTGGTCCCCCCCTCTCTTTCTCTTTCTCTGGTCCCAATCCATTTAGCTCCCCAAAAGGGTAAGATGAAAAGAGGCGGCTGCTGCTCCTTCTGCTTGCTCCTGCCACTGCTAGTTTTTTTAGAGACAGCAAATGAACAGACAACGACAGCAAGGGGACTCCCTTGATTGGCAGTGGGCTCCCTGTTGCACCCTCTCTCTATACATACACACATTCTATTCACTCTGCTCATTAATCCCCCATGGTAACTCCCTAAAGCTTTCCTTTCCCATCCCATGCAACTACTAAGCCTCCTTTTCACCTTCTTAACCCCGTTTCTGAAGCCACTCCCATTTCCGTGCCTCTGCAACACATGCACACCCCTTGCACACAGACCAGTCCCATGGTAATGTCCTGGATGTCCCTCCTCCCACACATGGCCATTACTAAGTTCCCAATCCTGAAACCACCTCCCTCCTCTTCTGCAGCACCTTTCTACCCCCATTTTCATCTTCACCCCCATTCCCATGCCACCTCCTCCCTCCTTTTTAGCAACCCCACCTTGCAAACAGACCCCCATGTAACTCTTAGATCTTTCCACCCAATGCAGTTATTAACCCTCCTTTTCACCTCCCCATTTTTAAAGTCACTGCTATTCTGAAGCCCCCCCCTTTGTATCACCACCCCTGATGCCATAGGCAGCTGTGCCAGTCCACACAACAACATGGGGCATTCTGAATCTTCCTCCTGCTGAGGTAATGCACTCAGTAGCTGCTGGCCTCTTCCAGCTTCTGGTGTGAGGTGGGGAGGAGGTGCCACCTGCCAAGAAAGAAGCAGCGCTGCCGCTGCCTTCTGCCACACCTCGGAAGCCTGAGCCAAGCAGCCCCAGCTCTGAGCAGGGCTGAGGCAAGAGGTGACAAAAGGAAGTGGGGCCTGAGCCAGGCCTGGGGCCTCTGTCCTGCTCAGAGATGGGTCCGTTCAGGGCTCAGGCTTCTTTGGTTCTCAGGGAACCCCCACTCTAGATTGTCATTACACTGTAGTTCACAAGGCCTTTGTTATGCATGTTTTCAGAAATATATACACATACATACACACACATACCTGCCTGCACATACACACATAAGCGTAATGATTAGGTAATATATATAGTATGTGCCCCTTATGATGAAGGAGCAGCAGCATAGAGTTGTCTTACTATTACTGGCATCACACAGTCATTGATTTGGCCACCTTAAGGGACCAATGCCATTTCTAACCTTGCCCTAGCCTACCCTTTCCAACCTCTTTGCTTGGTGTAGCTGTGCCACACAGGAGCAAGGGAAGAGCCCTGGGGCAGCAGTACAGGCGTTGGTTGTTGTGGCGCTTGTGCTCGATTACCCACAGTTAGCATTGGGATTCCTATGCCAGTGAACCATTGTCTTGGCACAGAACCTCCTGCTTGGGTGATTCATTAGTGGAGGGAACTAAAGGTCTATAAATTCTATCATACATATAGTGAGATACACAAGGATCTCACATATAAATCTTTAAACTAGGAAGCATATTTATAAATGTTAATAGGGAAGGGGAAAAAGGGAATAAGAAAATACATTGCTTACACTACTGTATTTAAGGTTGCCAGAAAGGAGATGTGTGGATTCCTTTATTTTCCATTTCCTGTCGTGCCTTTTATGTAGCAAATATTTTTAGGTAATACTACTTAGGATCCGGCCAATAATTTCCTTTAATGCACAAACTCTCAAATCCTGCTTCTATTTTGGCTCCAGAAGCTGCTTGTTCTGGCTGCTTCAAGAGGTGTGGGGGAGGGGATGTGTTTTAAACAATACTAGAAGGAAACCAACCCCCCTGGATTCATACCAGATTTTTTTTATCAGACAAGGTCAGATTGCATGGGGATTAATTTATGGTTGCAGTATTGTGCGCCCTCAAAGAGTCTTCTGTTCTTTTCCCCACAATACAACAATTTAACTTCATTCTGCTCTTTCACCATTTCCTCCCCCCCTCAAAAAAGGTCAACCTGGCCCCCACTGCTTAGTTTTTCCAGACTAATGAAAGTGTCAGTGGGGTGTTCGTTGTTCTTTTAAAATCTTCATTCTGTTCCTGTTATGTCATTCCTTTTCTGAACCACAGTCTCTTCCTGCGACCTTCCTTCATCCCCTTAATCAGCCAAAGAACCAATTGCATGCTTTTCTGCAAAACTCATGAAAATGAATGTTTACTTTTCTTCATGTAAACCTTTATTCCTTGCAATGCTCCTCAACAGGTAGAAGCCAGATTGGTGTGTGATCATTTGACAACCCTGTCCAGAACTCCAACTATTTCTGTCACAGATCTGCAGATTGCAATTAGCAGCAAAACAAAAACCAGGCAACCAGGTACCAGCCTGGTAGTTATGCATCTGATTATCAGTTTTCTGCTCTTTACTCCTGCTGGACACGTGGTAGCCAGAGAATTCATTGCGGATGTAAGTATTTCTTTTTGTTATTTTTAAAATTTTGACGGATAGCAAGATAATCTACCAGCATGGGGCAAATCAAAAGTTTGCAGAGTGTAACTTATGAATGATTTATGTGCGTCTTAGAGGGGTATGTGTGTGAATGTGCATGCGCACATGCTTATGCCCATCGCAGCCTCTGTGTCACATGGTAGAGCACATATAACTTCTCGTCATCCTGGGAGTGTGCCAAAAACCTTTGAACTCAGAAAACTAATTATGAGTGCTCTTTTAAAAAAACCTTTAAAGTGTATGTGAATGAATGGTTTTAAGCTGTGTTCCTTTGTAGAAAGGTTTGTGCATGTATTTCTTTCCAGCAAGTAAGAAGGTATTCATTATCCTTTGGAGTGATCCCTCCTAGCTAACTAGGAGGCAAGACCAGCAGTTGATTGCCTTCTTCAAGAGGAGGAGTTCCTTCCTAGTTCACATCCACACTACACATTTAAAGCACATGGCTTCTTCCAAAGATTTCTGGGAACCGTAGTTTAAAGGTGCTGGTAATTTTAGCAGTGTGAGGGATAAACTACAGTTCCCAGGATTTTTTGGGGGAAGCCATGTGCTTCTAAATGTCTGGTGTGAATGTAATCCCAGTCTTGTCCTCCCTTCCTAGCTACCTTTACTTTTTTTAAAAGATCTATTTTTTCCCTTTCCCTTGCCTCTCTCCTGACACATCTTAGCCAGGGTACATGACTTTATATGGCTTGGGAGGGCTTTCAACTCCTCAAGGCTGCATGTAGGCATCTCCACAAATTGAAGCTTAGTCATTTTTCCACTTGAGTCATTTTCCTCTGTGCGAGTGTGTGTGTGAGAGAGAGAGGGAGGGAGGGAGAGAGAGAGAGAAGCAAATGATACACAGATGGCTGCCTGTTCCTTTGCTGTTGAGGCAGGGCAAGAAAGATCTGGAAGAGGAAAAGGTTTTGCCAAGCACTAGCACAGCTGCATGGGTGCTACACAAATATGGAGGCAGGAAGAGTGTGGAAGGAGAAACATCCACAAAGCTTTCCTATTCCCCACGTCTGTCATACATTGCCATTCCAAGTTTATCTGAGGATCTGTTTCCTGTCATGGGTCTAAGATCTGATTCCTAAAAAGAGTAGTTGGTTCCATTCCAGGGCTCCCATATCAGTTGTTCCACAAATAATGAAAAATACAGAAGCTCAAGACACACTTTAGGAGCCACTCTAGACACAAGCAGTCAAGCCAATCAGCCCACAACAGTTCTTCATCCATCTCTTCTGCCAGGAGGTCATCTGACTCTATCCATGACTGATATTCTCGGGGGTTTACAAAGTAGGGCACTTCTGCCAAATAAAAGACCAGCTTTGCAGGCCCTTTCTCTGTACAGAATTTCTGGACCAACCCCCAGCATGACTTTTGTCGAAAATCATGGACAAATTTTGCATCAGGCTGATATGTTCCAGCTAGGAAGAGGGGGAATTATTGCGAAAGGAGAATGAACATGCTGACCTTATATATGGAATGACTCTTCCCAATGGGACTGTTTCAAACACTTCTAAAGCTGTGAGCACCTTGTAGCTCCGAGTATAAAGATAAAAAAACCAATTCTTCTGAACAACAGGCATGTGTGAACAAAAATTTCCAGGAACATCCTCCTCCTTTATGGCTAATCTTCATCTTACTTTTGAATACTCTGTGTTCTGTACATTTTTAATCCTTCACAGTTTTGGTTTGTTTGGCATTTTTTACTTGGCAGTATTTCTTCCCTCTCCTGCCCCCCCCCCAAAAAACCCTCCACTTTGTTGAATTGAAGGTTGCCTTTTTTGTTTAGTGGCATTTCTCTCCATTTGTTGGAAAGATTCTCTGCTTTTCTAGTTCTGTACAGGAATAATAGGAAATCTGTAAAACTGTAGCATTTGAACCATCTTTGAAGTAACCTCTGTAAACTAAGTTGCAATATTCTAAACAGATGGTTACTGAAAAATGGATGATTGAGAGCAAATGAGTATCTGAAAGAAACCACAATCAGCTCCGCAGTCTAAACTTGGGAAAAGGTGTTGCTAGCAACAGCTACTACCTGAGAATCCATAGCAACACAGCCAGCCTATCTTATAACCCTCAGGAGAGCTAAGGAGAACTGCCAAGGAACCAGTTATTCTTCTGAATTGTAGTCTGCCATCAACCCCTTTGTCTTGACCCCCTTGTGACGCCCTTCCCTGGCTCTCCCTGTCAGGTTCCTACCTGCGCGTGGCTACTGCCTGTCACTAGGCACCACCAGGGACTCCACCAGTCCAGACTGTCCTTTTTTATTTTTTCTCTCCCCGCTCTAGCACAGATCTCAACAGATCCCCCTGCTAGGCAACCACCAGTCACGTCCTAATACTAGTATTCCCAGAGACTCTGAATACTGGTATTGTTATTCTCTTCACCGCTGCCACCATTTGTTACAGTTTCCCTTCAGCCTTGGTCATTACCTTACCCTCCCTTCTGGTCTGTGAAACCCCAGCCAAGGATCAGGCCTTTGGTAAACCAAATTAAGTATTTATTAAAGATAACAAAGCTAACAAGATTAACAAGATTTCTTCTTAAGGCACATAAGCATATGGTTTTACCCAATACTAATCCAAACTCCACCCCCCTCCTTCTCCACTCTCTCCTGGCAAACCACTCTCTCAAACCCACCAAACAACCCACTCTTTCTCTTCTCCCCCCAGATTCCACTCTCACTCTTCCTTTTATACGTTCAGCCATTTTAAACACTCAGCCAATCATCTAGCATTCTACTGCCCATTCACTCCCCCTCCTCTTTCACTCCACTTACCATGTATCTTCTAAACAACAACACTTACATTAATATAGGAACATCACATTTCCCCCCCCCTTAAAACAACGGCAGAGTATTATTCCTGTTCCAGGATTTATACGTCGCGTTAACAAATAAAAGTCTCTATGGGGAAAATGTCTTTCTTTGTTCCTCTGTCTGGTCACGTCACTGCAGTCCCAGCCACTTGCCTGGAAAGTCCATCGGCCAGTACATTGTCCTTGCCTTTGATGAACTGGAAGTCCACTTGATAGTCCTGTAGGGCCCAGGACCACCTCTGCAGCATAGTGTTATGGTTTTTCATAGTCTGCAACCATAACAAGGCCCGATGATCCGTAGTCACTGTGAATCTTCGTCCCCACACGTATGGGCGCAACTTGTTCAGTCCCCACACGACCGCTAGGCACTCCTTCTGGACCGACGAATAGTTTTTCTCCCTCGGCGTCAGCTTGCGACTCAGGTACGCCACTGGATGTCTGGTGCCTTCTCTCTCCTGTAGCAAGACAACTCCCAGCGCCAGGTCCAACGCATCTGTAGCCACGATGAATGGTTTCTCATAGTCTGGTGCTATTAATATGGGTCCTTGGCACAAGGCTTGCTTCAGTAGATCAAAAGCCTTCTGACATTCATCCGTCCATACCACACGCTCAGAACACTTCTTCTTTGTTAATTCATGCAAGGGGGTTGCTATTTCCCCAAAATTTCTCACAAACTTCCTATAAAATCCAGCCACACCCAGAAATGCCCTTACTTGTTTTTTGGTTAAGGGGATCGGCCACGCTTGTATTGCCTCCACCTTGCTCCATAAGGGGGTGATTTTCCCACTCCCCACCTCATGTCCTAAATAGATTACTTCCTTTAGTCCAAACTGGCATTTCTTAGCTTTTATTGTGAGGCCTGCTTTTCTTAAGGCCTTCAATACTGTTGTCAGGTGTTGGACATGCTCAGGCACCAACTTGCTAAAAATGGCCACGTCATCGATATAGGCCACTGCAAAATCTGACATGCCTCGCAACACAGTATTGATTAGCCTCTGAAATGAACTTGGTGAGTTCCTTATTCCCATGGGTAAGGTCACAAACTCATATAACCCATCTGGTGTACTGAAGGCAGTTTTGGCTCTAGATTGCTCATCTAGTTCCATTTGCCAAAATCCTTTACAGAGATCTAGTGTAGAGATAATGGTTGCTGCCCCCAACAACTCTAACATTGCGTCTACCCTAGGCATAGGATACGCATCTGGGACAGTAATTTTATTGATTAGCCGATAATCAATGCAAAACCTTGTCGTTCCATCTTTTTTCGGAACCAGGACAATACCTGAGGCCCAGGGACTGATGGATTCCCTGATCACTCCTAATTCCAGCATATCTTCCACCTCCTTTTTGATCTCATTCAAAACTTTCCCATTCACACGGTACGGAACAGATCTGATTGGGGCATGATCTCCAGTATCAATGGAATGTATAACTATACTGGTTCGGCCAGGTTTGTTGCTAAAGAGATTCCTATAGGTTTTCAAAACTCTCAGAATCTCTTCTTTTACTTCCTCCTTCACCTCCTCTGACCATTCCACTTGATCTACCCCTCCTTTGTCTTTGCTTTCCTGTACCAAATCTGGAAGTTCAGGCCCACTTCCCTCAGGGAATAAGGTAACTTGCAACACCTGTACATCCCTGGTATGGTAAGGCTGCAACATATTTACATGAACCACTTTGCTTTTGTTTAATTGGTCTGTGGTGATTACATACGTCACTGTGTCAAGCCTTTCTCTGATGGTATATGGTCCTTCCCAGTTAGCCTGTAATTTGTCATGTTTCCTGGGTATGAACGCCATAACCATATCTCCCACGAATACACTGCCTTGATCCGTCAGCACTTCATGAGGAAAACCCAGCCTCATAAAGATTTTTAATAAAGCCTCTGCCACTACAGGGGCTTCTACAGATCTTAGTGCTTCTGCGTCTGGGTACCTGGTGGCAAAATCCACCACCACCACTAGATATTTCTTGCCATGCCTTGTGGGTTTGGAAAAAGGGCCCACCAAATCTATTCCCACTCTATAAAAGGGTTGTCCAATTATAGGAAGGGGCTTTAAGGGTGCCTTAGTCTTTACTCCACTTTTCCCCACCTTTTGGCATATTCCACAAGATAGACAATGTTGTTTTACATCTTTGGAGATGTTTGGCCAATAATAGTGTGCCGCCAATCTCCTCTTGGTCTTTTTTATTCCCAGATGTCCTGCACATGGGACATCGTGGGCTACCTCTAGCAATCTGGTTCTGTATTTGCTAGGTACTATCAATTGCTTCACTGGTTCACATTCATCCTTTCTCTCAGCGGGCATCCACAGTCTATATAAAATCCCATTCTCACAAACAATTTGATTCCTCAGTTTGTCAGTGAAAGGAATCTGTTGGGTCAGAGCTTGTTCCTTTATCTGCTTCAAACTTATATCTTTATGCAGCTCTTCCCTGAATTGCTCTGCTTCTTTCTTATCAGAGACCACTTGATACAGTTTGTCTCCTTCAGCAGGCCTGCTAGTGGTTGCTATGGTGACCTGAGGCTGGTTAACAGATTCCACCCTGTTTGTTTCAGCCCCCCTTAATATGGCTTCTTTTTCTCTGCCAATTTGCTGTCTGGTCACTACATATATCTTTCCTTGGGCTCCCATTACATCTCTTCCCAGTATTACTGGTTCTTGTTGCTGGGCATTAATGCCTACTTTATATCGGCCCTCTCGGCCTCTCCAAGTCATTTCCACCAGGGCCACAGGCAAACTTTCTGGTTGACCCCTCACTCCTTGGATAGTCACCGTTTCCTGAGGTAATATTTCTTCAGATTTTATTAAATCTGGCCTCAGTAATGTCTGAGCGGCACCAGTATCAAGCAATGCCCAATAATTTGCCCCTTGTACACTGACTTCCTCTCTCAGACTTGAATCAAGGTCTGTTACTTCTGTCCAGTTTATCTGGCAAAACTGAACCTTTTTCGCTGTTTCTAAAGCCTTGGGCTCTGTTTTCACTGCCCTTGTCTGAGCAGGATTACTAATGGGGTTGGCAACCTCACATTGAAAACGTAGGTGCCCCGGTCTACCACATTTGTAGCATAATTTCTCCTCACTTTTAGGGTACACAGATCCACTCTGGGGTGTCCTGTGCCCTTCAGATTTTACTGGAGGACTCACTCTCTGGTACCACATCCCTTCTGCCAGCGTTATATGGTCTGGGTTTAAACTCTCTTGATGTTTTCCCCACCCAGCCAGTTCTATTGGAGGCGAAGTGATCCGCCATCTCTGCGGCCTCCTGCACAGATGTAGGGGAACGGTCTTTGACCAGGAGCCTTATTTCTGGTGGTAACTGATGGTATAATTGATCCAGTATCATGAGGCTTTTCACCTCTTCCACTGACTGAGCTTTGGCACTACTCATCCACTTTCCAAATATATCCATCAACTTTGCTCCCAGTTCCACAAAAGACCTCCCTGTCTGTATCTGGCAGTTTCTGAAAAGCTTTCTAAAATAATCAGGCCCCAGTCTGAATCTTTTAAACACTGCTTCTTTGAATTCAGCATAGGTGACGGGCCTGTCTGAGGGGAAATATTGGTATACCTCAGCCAATTCCCCTTTAATCAGGTTTGATAAATACTGCATGTATTTATCTTCAGGTAGCCCCCACAACTAAGCTGCTTTTTCAAAGGTGCTGAGGTAAATTTGAGGATCTTGACCAGGCTCATAGACAGCAAAGTCCTTTGGAGTAATTTTTATTTTTGCTCCATCTCTGTCTTTCCTTGTCTCCTCAGAGTGAAATTTCTCTCTATCAAATTTTAACTTTTCTACTTGTAATTCAGCATCCAATGCTCGTTGCTTCTCCCTCTCCTCAAACCGCAATCTCATTCTCTCAATTTCCAACTCCCTCTGTTTTTCCTTCTCTGCACCTTCCATCCTCAATCTCTCAGCTTCCATCTTCAATCTCTCAGCTTCCAACTCCCTCTGCTTGTCTTTTTCCTCAGCCTCCCATCTTAACTTCTCTCTCAAGTACTCTATATAAGCGGGATTGCTTAAATATCCTTCTGGGGTCTCTTCCCTGACAAGTTGTTTTTGCTGGGCAGTAGCAAATCCTATAAGTGCTACCCTCAATTCATCTACCCCTTTACCCTCGTGAGGTAAATTGAATGTTATGCACTTCTCCACCAGCTCCTCTCTTTTCATTTTTATGTATTCAGCCATGGTGTTTGAGTTCACTCACTCTTTGCCACACACTCTTTGCCAGTCACTCTCACAAGAAATCTTGTTTTGTTATTTCTGTCTGCCACACCACTGTTCTGGATTCTCTAGTATTCGTATCTGGATTCTCTGTTGTTCATATCCCACCGCTACTGCCACCACGTGTGATGCCCTTCCCTGGCTCTCCCTGTCAGGTTCCTACCTGCGCATGGCTACTGCCTGTCACTAGGCACCACCAGGGACTCCACCAGTCCAGACTGTCCTTTTTTATTTTTTCTCTCCCCGCTCTAGCACAGATGCCCCTGCTAGGCAACCACCAGTCACGTCCTAATACTAGTATTCCCAGAGACTCTGAATACTGGTATTGTTATTCTCTTCACCGCTGCCACCATTTGTTACAGTTCCCCTTCAGCCTTGGTCGTTACCTTACCCTCCCTTCTGGTCTGTGAATCCCCAGCCAAGGATCAGGCCTTTGGTAAACCAAATTAAGTATTTATTAAAGATAACAAAGCTAACAAGATTAACAAGATTTCTTCTTAAGGCACATAAGCATATGGTTTTACCCAATACTAATCCAAACTCCACCCCCCTCCTTCTCCACTCTCTCCTGGCAAACCACTCTCTCAAACCCACCAAACAACCCACTCTTTCTCTTCTCCCCCCAGATTCCACTCTCACTCTTCCTTTTATACGTTCAGCCATTTTAAACACTCAGCCAATCTTCTAGCATTCTACTGCCCATTCACTCGCCCTCCTCTTTCACTCCACTTACCATGTATCTTCTAAACAACAACACTTACCATATATACATTAATATAGGAACATCACACCCCTCACCAAGAGATTCTCATGAGGTGGCATCCTTAGATGGTGGCTCCCATCTGTTTGAGGATAAAGAACTTTCAGGTGCATCTGGAATCATTGCTGAGAGGAGAAGGAACCTACTGAGTTTTGCAGGCTTCAAGGAAAAATAACCCAACTACAGACAAATATTATGTGTTCAGTGCCCCGTGTGAATTAGCACAGTTTGTCCCAGAGCTACCTAGGATGTCCTTATCATGACTAGAAAGAATCCTCATGACTAAGTCCAAAATTTATTCCTCGGTCATGGCAAGAGGACAACCTTAAATGTTGAGCAGCAGTGACTCAATTGAGGTGAAGAGAAATCAAACTATTGGTCCTCTGTCCCTGTGTTGGCTTCTCATACTGGCAGAGGCTCTAAGGTGTTAGCCAGAGATGTTTGCCAGCTCTACTACCTGATATCCTTCAAAGTGGAGATGCTGGAGAATAAACTTAGGAGCTTTTGTAGGCAAAGCATGTGTTCTACCAGTAAGCTTTGGGCTGTCAGTTTAAGGCAGCCTTTCCCAACCAGTGTGCCTCCAGATGTTGTTGGACCACAATTCCCATCTTTCCTGACCATTGGCAATGCTGGCTGAGGCAGATGGGAGTTGTGGTCCAACAACATCTGAAGGCACACTGGTTGGGAAAGGCTGGTTTAAGGGTTCAGTTTATAAATGCAGATGTATAAAACTAAGGAACATTGAAGATAACAGAAGTTTTCAAAATTGTGTGATATGTGAATTGCCACTGCAGAAACAAAAGTTGAGACAGAGCAGTAAAGACAGTGGATCTGTTTTCCTTCAGGAAGCAATTGTTTCATCCCATCTCACCTACTGGCAGTAGAATAACTGGTTCTTTGGCAGCCTAATAGGAGAATCTCTCAGGAGGAGGAAAGAAAATCTGAAACCTGAACAGAATGTTCAGAATGTTATGTTTTAGTAATCCTGAATGGTTCAAGATCATCTCCCTAATGAAAGCAGTAACTTTACATTCAAATATTTATTTATTTATTTATTTGATTTATATTCTGCCCTTCCTCCCAGCAGGAGCCCAGGGTAGCAAACAAAAACGCTGCAAACACTTTAAAACATAAAAACAGACCTTAAAATATATTTTAAAAACCATTAAAAACATTTAAAAAAAGCTTTAAAACATCTGTTTAAAAAGGGTTAAAAACATATTTAAAAAAACACATATTAACAAGCTATTCTAACACAGACACAGACTGGGATAGGTCTCACCTTAAAAGGCTTGTTGAAAGAGGAAAGTCTTCAAAAGGCGCCAAAAAGATAGCAGAGATGGCGCCTGCCTAATATTCAAGAGGAGGAAATTCCACAGGATAGGTGCCACCACACTAAAGGTCTGTTTCCTATATTGTGCAGAACAAACCTCCTGGTAAGATGCAGAGTGCAGTGATCCACTGGGTATATAAGGAGTAAGACGGTCTTTCAGGTATCCTGGTCCCGAGCTGTATAGGGCTTTGTACACCAAAACTAGAACCTTGAACTTGGCCCAGTAGTAAATGGGCAGCCAGAGCAATTCTTTCAGCAGCAGGGTGACATGTTGGCGATACCCTCCTCCAGTGAGCAGTCTCACAACAGCATTTTGCAACAGCTGCAGCTTCCGAACCAACCTCAGGGGCAGCCCCACCTGGTGCGCATTACAGTAATCCAGCCTAGAGGTTACCAGTGCGTGGACAACAGTGGTCAGGCTTTCCCAATCCAGAAACGGCTGCAGCTGTCTTACCAGCCAAAGTTGGTAAAAGGCACTCCTAGACATGGAGGTCAACTGGGCCTGTAGCGACAAAGATGGATCCAGGAGCACCCCCAGACTATGGACCTGCTCTTTCAGAGGGAGTACGACCCCATCCAAAGTAGGCAACTGACCAATTATCTGAACTCGGGAACCACCAACCCACACCTCCATCTTGCTAGGATTCACTCAGTTTATTGGCCCTCATCCAGCCCACCACTGAGTCCAGGCAGTGGTCCAGGGCTTGCACGGCCTCTCCCGATTCAGATGTTACGGCGAAATAGAGCTGGGTATCATCAGCATATTGTTTTGTTGCCTTGAGTGTTCACTGGGATTTTCAAATTTAATGAAAATTATAGGGTCTTTCTCTCCTAGTTGAGAAACTACAACCAGCTTCCCTGTATCCAGCAGACTTTGGGGGAAGTGGTTCATCATCTAGATCAGAGGGCACAACTTAGCTCTGAGCACTAACACTTTTATTTTTAGTAATTAACAGCATTTCACTTTGTTCTGTCTCTGAAAAAATGTTTTTTCCCCATTGTGTTCTGCAAGAACTACAGAACTGTAAAATGTGTAATTTTCTAATGAGTATCAGCAAATTTATTGGTCTTTGACATTAAGTAACACATTTTAACTTTTTCCATGCTCTGTTGTTTTTTCCTTTCCTTTCAGTTTGTAGTTGCAGGCAGTGAAATCCCAGAAATTACTGGTCTTCTAACCCGCCTTGCAAACAGAGTTAGCCAACTTGGAATGAAATATCAAAGGACTGTAAAGCTGGTGAATGATCTCCTCCAGAAACTAAAATGTGGGGTTTAGTTTTCTTTTTGATGTTCATCTTGGACCAGTAATCAGACTCACTAATCAGAACAACTAAAAAGGAGATAAGGTGTTGAGTTTTTCTAGGAGCAATTTTTCCTTTATATGAAACAGTCATATGTGTGTGTGTATAGATGAATAGATAGATACACACCCCTGTATATATGTTAACACTCAAATAAATAGTAAGAAATGTAGTTGAAAATGCTGTTGGTGATCTACATACCAAAACATCATTATATCTTGACTTTTTTGAAGTCACACACTGATTAGAATCTGGTTGTGTCCTAGAAATACAGTCTTCAAGTTCACTTTCATCATAAGACTGAAAACAAAATGTGATAGTACTGGAGGATTTTCCTTATGTAGCTTAATACTGGCAAATGTAAATCATCGGTAGGAAAAATCTTTTTCTATTTGCCTCGTGAGAGAACATTTATTAAATTACATGATTTATTGATGGAGTTTTCCCAAACTCTTTGGGAGTTATAGAACTGTTTTCCTGACATGCAGTTTTGTAGATAGTCTAAGCCCCCTCACAAGTAAGTTATTGTTAGTGTTTCCTTTTGAAGTAAATGCATGCATCAGATCAATGACCAATCACCACCTTATATTTCCTCTGTTTTTTTTGCCCCAAAGTAAGTGGATCTCTATTTTGTTAAAGTAGCATTAGTCAGCAAGTGTGCTTTCCTGGGGTAATGTGGACCACAGACCTTTCCTGAACTAAAGGCATCCTTTGAGCAATGCCAAGAAGTGTGCAGCTGAGAAATGGATTTGGTTTGATTTCTTCTTCACAGCAAACCTCTCCCCACCCTACAAGTCACAGTTTGCATAGTTATAAGTGTCAGGTCACAGTGTTCTCTCGTTTGCAGCTTGAGAGTCTCAGTGGAAAGAAATAGACTGGTCTGGAAATCCTTCATGTTTTTTATTTACAGAAAGGGCATACTTCCCAGAAAGTATGCACTTAGATATTTGTTTACTTTGTAGACTTTTCATTCAAAACCTGCTCGAAAGTGTGGGTAATGGAACTCTTTCACCTACATTGGAATGGATGGAATATTCTGCAAGAAAACAACTAGAAAAAGGTGTGTGTGCATAGTCACATCATACTTTGGTGAAGGAAGCTATTCCAGATTTTGGGTGTTATGCTGGCAGCCATCTCCATATGTAAATTGGACATTATACTGTATAAGGATGAAAAATGACAGGGGTGTAACTCTCTGATCTCAAGACTGTGGAATAGTCCTGAGGTTGTTCTACCTTGATCTGGCAACTAGAGGAAGTTTTCCCACGAAGTGTAGATCATGCTGGATGAAAGAAAGGGTTTTTCCTTCCTGGGGTATGTAATGTATCACAATTGGCAAGTGCTCCTTCCACTTATTATTTGATTTATATCCCACCCTCCCAGTAGGAGCCCAGGACAGCAAACAAAAGCACTAAAAACACTTTAAAACATCATAAAAACAGACTTTATAATATATTAAAACAAAACATCTTTAAAAACAGTTTTAAAAAGGTTTTAAAACATGTAGAAAAGTAATTACAGCACAGAGGCAGAGTGGGATAAGATCTCTACTTCAAAGGCTTGTTGAAAGAGGAAGGTCTTCAGTAGGCACTGAAAAGATAACAGAGATGCACCTGTCTAATATTTAAGGGGAGGGAATTCCAAAGGGTAGGTGCCACTATATTACAGGTCCATTTCCTATGTTGTGCAGAACTGACCTCCTGATAAGATGGTATCTGCAGAAGGCCTTCACCTGCAGAGCACAGTGATCGCCTGGGTATGTAACTTATGCAAACAAATTAAAGCATCTTATAAAAGTATATTTATTCAACATAGTTTGGATACTCTGATTATTTTACAAAAGCTCATTTGTATTTCAAAGTATTGATTTGGAGGTAGAACAGCATTTTTTCCCTTCCTTTAGAGAATGTACCATTCCTATAGCTATAGGAGCTCCACAGGTATAGAGTAACTACTGGGTTCTAGATAGTCTGTATATTGCAGCCTTTAGTGAGGTTATTAGAAAAACAATATATTGACAGGTGCTTCAAGCGCTCATAATTCACAGTAACGACATGTGAATCTGTTTAAGTCTACCTACCAAGCTGGCTAATGCCTGAAAATTGATTTTTTTTTCTTTCAAGTACTTGCCTGAACTTTAAAAAGATGTGTTCATGGTTGCAATTTCAAATGCTACCTTAGTGTCGATTCCAGGAATTCATATTAGGGTGGTCCATATGAGAGCAAATGCCAGAAAAGAGTTTCCCTTGCTTATTCTGGCTATCCTCCTTCAGCCATCTGTCTGACTATATAAAAGGATGTTAAAACTGATGTCTATGTATGGATGTGAAAGTTGGACAGTGAAAAAAGCGGTAAGAGAAAAATAAACTCATTTGAAAAGTGTTGGAGGAGAGCTTTGCACATACCATGGACTGCAAAAAAAATAATTGGGTGTTAGAACAAATTAAACCAGAACTATCACTAGAAGCTAAAATGATGAAACTGAGGTTATCATACTTTGGACACATCATGAGAAGACAGGATTCACTAGAAAAGACAATGATGCTGGGAAAAACAGAAGGGAGTAGAACAAGAGGAAGACCAAACATGAGATGGATTGATTCCATAAAGGAAGCCACAGATCTGATTTACAAGATCTGAACAGGGTGGTTCATGACAGATGCTCTTGGAGGTTGCTGATTCATAGGGTCACCATAAGGCGCTGTCGACTTAGAGGCACATAACAACAACATATAAGACATTCCCCATTTTCAATAGCCTTATCACAAAGCTGGACTATTGCAAATCTTAAGCTTATTTTTTAAGCTATGTTTTATTAAAATGAAGTTTTTCATTTAATTTTTTTTACAAAGATTGTAACACATGAGAAAGCCTAGGATTCCTAATTAACTATGTTACAGGTCTCCAAAGACCATACCAAGTTCTCTATTATTGGGCATAACTTCTAGGCCAGTTTAGAGTCAATCTGGACATGCCACAGAAAAGAACCAGCTCTTGACAACAGGAAAGACCACGAAATTAACTTATCTGTTTGAAAGAAGTAGCTGTCTCAGTCTCTTACAGTAAAAACAGTGTCTTGTGGTCTCTTAAAAGGTAAATATTTATTGTAGCTAGGGTTGGGGGAGAAATTAGATTCAGTTAGAATTTAAAGCTAAATTATCAAATCTGCACTTTCCAAAACAGTATGTGAACACATCTATCCTTCAAAATTTATACTTATCGAAATTTTGAACTGCTACTTCCAACTTAATATTTACAAAATGCACCTAAGTGAAGACAACATACAAAAATGCATTAAATTAGGAGAAATTGCTTGCAAAAATGTGTCAGAAATGTATTAATAAGAGGAAATTTGTACTAAAATGCTGTAGAGTTTGTTTGTTTTTTAAAAAAAATTGCTTCAGAAAAATGGAAACGGAATTCAAGATTGGAAAAATGAGAAATGGAGATAAGTGAAATTGACAGACATTTCCATCTCTAATTGTAGCATAAGCTTCTGTAGAGTTCACTTCAGATGCATTGTGTTACATTTTAGTGACACACATATGAATGAGAATTCCTCCTCAATGGCTGATGTTTTCCTTTTACTACACTAACATGATCTACAGTTTTACAGGGTAGAAAAGGTACAAACCCAAAAAGACAGCATAGGAAGTTGCCTTATACTGAATTAGACTATTGGTCCACCTAGCGTAGTGACTCAGTATACAGTTGGGAAATAGCATATCATAATCCAAGGGTTCCCCAACTGTGGTCCACACATTTCATTCTGGTGGTCTGCACCATGTCTATATTAAATATTAATATGTATTTTAACTGTATTTTTATTGCTTTTATTTCATACTTTATGGAATGAAAACTGTAATACAATAAGATATGACATAAATAAAACAATGAAAATACAAACAGTACAACACCTAGCACAGTGCATTACAATTGCTACAACAGACAGAAAAATCATTAAATGGTGCACCAAGACCATCAGCAATTTTCAAGTGGTCTGTGGGAGGGAAAGGTTTGGGAACCGCTGGCTTAAGCTACTGATATGCCAAAATAATAACCAACATATTTGAGAAGAGTTACAATACTCATCAAAAGGAAGATGACGTATTTAGCATTAACATTCAAGATGTATGTTCCATCCAGGAATGACTATTGATTGACTCTACATAGGAACTACCACCATTAAGCAACATCATGCCTCTGTCATTCTTTGACAGTGAAAGGAGCTAAATATGAGCATCCATACATATGATAACAATGATGCTGTGCTTAAAGCTTTTGGTTTTCCACTAAAGTAACAGGTTGTGCTAAGAGAGATGCTTGAGTATATAATTTATATGCTGTCATTTAACAAATAAAAAGTTATGAATCACAAGAACAGATAAAATACAATAGCTCTTTCATGTACAGTGGCAAATACTGTAATGTTTGGGTCTCCTTACAGCCAGACACTTTAGAAGTGAGGAGGGTTCCCCCCCCCCCGATTGCCATTACCCTCTGGCAAAGATAAGTACAGGTAAAATGTTTCTCAAAAAGGCTGGTATAGCACAGTGGGGAGGAGAACCTGTCTGGGAGTCCAGAGGCTGGGAGTTCAAATCCCCGCTCTTGTCTCCTGGGTGTCAAGGGCCAGCTAAAGATCACCCCCACAGTGAGTAGCTCAGGGATTACGTGCCCTGCCACCTGTGCAGCCATGGGCAAGCTGCATAGTCCCAAGGAGCCCAGTTGCCCCTCCAGCTGGCAGTTGCAGACAAAGAAGGGGCTGGCTTGTGCAGCTGTGGCAAGCTGAGCAGGCCCTAGCCAGCTGGGGAGGACTAGCCTCAGAGGAAGGCAATGGTAAACCCCCTCTGAATGCCGTTTACCATTAAATCCCTATTCATAGGGTCGCCATAAGTCGGGATCGACTTGAAGGCAGTCCATTTCTATTTTTCCAAAATGTTTGTCAGCCAATTGTTTTAGCAGCCACAGAATCCCGCCCTTGATGTCCAGGGTCAATGAAATCTTAGTACTACCCACATTTGGTAGCAGATACATTAAAAGTCTCTGAACTTTCCTGCAAGGGAAACAGTGGTAAAACTTATTACTCTGTCACAATGAAGGAGTGTTTGTAAAGAAGTTTAGAAATGAAGGAGATAGCTTTTCTTTACTGTCAATCTAATTTTCCTTGTATCCACGCAGTGGGAGAGAATCATAACAGATGTAAAAGAGTAACATCTGGAATTCATGTGATATTCATGTGAATGTCACATCCTGTATCATAAGACTGAATGTAATTTGAGAAGATGTAGAGCCTAGTATTCCATAATATAGAATAGAAAAGTCCCATCAGTGTAGCTTGAGGAGGTATTAGGATAATTATGTGACCACCAGCACAGCTTCCTTAATATATACTTGAATGGAAAGAAGAAAACATTGCTCCCCCTTTCAGAAAACAGTTACTAGTACATTGAATGCCAGAATGAAAGACCCAGGATACTACATTACATTTGCTCTTTGAATGAGTAAATTATAACTTGACAAAGCCTATACATACTTCACCCTCCCACCTGCAAAGCTACTCGCTTTTTTTACAAGACCATGGCATGTAGTCCAGGTAAGGATTTGTGATCCACATCAAGGTATCAGTCTGCATTTAGAAAGGAATCTTTTTTGCTTTAGGGCTCGACTCCTGTTCCTGCTGAACTGAGCCAGTATGTAAAATCAGAACTGATATCAGCTCAGTAGGCACCGGAGGACGGGTCCATCAAGAGCCAGGAAGAGCAATTGCTGTAAGGAACAACTCCACTAAGGAATAGCTGTATAACATCAATATACACAGTGGTCTTTGGATTCATTGGGGCTGTGTTCATTTAAGAGTGGAAAATATTTTATACTTGATTCTAGGTGCCATGAAAAACAACATACTTTCACAGTTATTGATTACTTCTATACTGTAGCCAAACAAGGATGTTGTCCCATGTGGATTCTTTTCATTCTCAGCAGAAAGAAGTGTACCATATTCCCAGGGCTTCTTCATCTGTTGTACTCTGCAAACTAGATTCCAGGCAAACATGTGCTATGATACTACCACAGCAGCAGCCAACATTTTAAGAAAGTTTTCCATCTTACCTTCTCTTCAGGTGCAGAACTTAGCCACTGTGAACAAAGAGGAAATCAATCACTGTTCACCAATCAGCTAAGCTCTGCACCTCGCTAGAGAGGTCTTCCTCTGAACATAGTTAAAATAGCAGCTGAAGGCCTTCAGAGACTTGTTTGTACATTTAGATTCATGGGTTCCAATCGTATGGATATGAGACAGCCATGCATTCATTTACAGAAGCCAATGTCATGGCTATGTGGTAATCCCTGGCAATGTGATTTTAATCTTAAGTCACAAATCAGCATGCCAGGAACCCAAACAACCAAAACAGAAAGGAAATCTGAGCGGCGTCTCTCTGTTCCATCCAGATAACTTAATAAAACCAGCCTTTTCACTCATTCCATTTACATGCTAGAATATTTTTTGGCTGCTCAAAATAAAGCATATTAAACTCTAGAAAACAGTATAAAGAGTTCATTAAAAAGGATGCTATTGCCAACAGAATAAACTTCTTTAGCATTTTATATTAAGGAAGAACAGAATTATTTCAAAAAAGAATGGTGATGGCTTGAACGAATTACACAGCAGCAAACAAAACCAATTTAAATTTGCATTTCTGATTTTCAAGCCACGTCCACTAGAGTTTATCTGGCATACCTTTGTCCCTCATAAATGAAGAACAGGAATTTGCATATTCAACTTCATAACTGTAGCAGTCCTGTCACTTTTTGGGTATTGGTGCATCTTTTCCTATGCATTAATTTCTGGTGGAACAATTTTGTTACTTGTTTGCCTTTCATCCCAAGTGTAAAATTATGAGATCAATCCAAGGATGTCTGTAAAATGATTGACATCATTACACAAAAAACCTAAGAAATGCTGGCCTGGAAAGGATCCTTATACTAAGGCTTAATTGCTCTGTACAAGTGTCATTAAGTTATATCCCATATAAATCAAATAAATAAGGGAGGAAATATTTCAGTGTAAATTACAGGATTAAAATAGTTGCTGCTTCATGTATTGATTAAGTGTTTGGGGCTATTTTACTGAATATATGGCAAGCTCTCATGTCCACCATGGGACTGCTAAAACTAATTCTATTTAACAGTACATGATAAGCTAACCTCATTAAAAACTGAGGAAACACCAATGATTTCGAACTGGTGCAGGCTGCTTCAAAAGCCATATATAAAAAATGGCCAACCCATACCTAGTACTGCAAAAACCCGCTTGGCTGGCAACATGATGTTCAACTCAGTATAAGTTGTTCCTTTTCTATGACATTCCTGCCCCCAAAGTGGAATTAAAAGGCAACTGTTACAGTTCATGTTTAACCAATTAATTACATGCAATTAAAAAGTTACATTTTTTACAATCGGTACATCCAAATATACACACAGAATCCAGAAGCAAAGATTAATTTTTATTTCCTGAGAGCTCTATCAAACATCCTGGCAACAAAGGAGAAAGAACAATATAAGCTATAGCTTGCCAATCTCACATGCTCCAACCATACTTACAGATGACCAATTTTGATGAACCAAATTTGTGTGGATTCTTTTGAGCCTCCTCAACAGATCTATGTTCTGACCACAGTTTGCAACTGCCATTGAACATAACAATCTTTGCTAAAGTACTGACTCCAAAATGTCTCTTTTTTCACATGGTCTAGCTCCATAGAGGTAGTATGCTCCAAATCAAAGTACACCACATACAAACTTTGCCCACATACCGAGGCACCACATTGTTTCTTGCTATGTTCTGTCTATAAAGTCTTAAGAAATAACTAGTTGGAATATCTTACTTTGGAAATTATAATTAATCAGTTCAACAAAAGAATATTTGCTCACTAATACAAAATAAGGATATTATTGAGAAAATTGCTTCCTTTTACCTTTGTTGTAGAAAAACCATATCCAAATCTTGTAATGAAACATTGATTATCTTTCTGGTTCCTAATTTTACCCGTTAATGATTGTATTGTTGCTTAACACAGCTGCCCTTCTGGATATTGTTCTTTACTTTGAGCATTTTATATGACTTCAGGTCTTGACAAATCAACGTATTCATTAACTGTATTTCCCTCCACCACCACCACTCCACACTGAAAATTGGACAGTGACGAACTATGAAGGGGAGGGAAACCACCTTATTAAAATAACATCTCTGCCACTACTGTTGCTGAGGACACATCCATTTGGTCACGTGTTGTGGCAAAAATTTTATGTGCAATTTCTTGCTGTTTTGCATCCTCATTCACCATTAATTCTCCATACAGATAGACACCCATTGCCTGAAAGAAGAAGAAGAAAATAATCCTATAATATAATCCAATCCAGTGTGATGCTTTTTTAGGACAACAGCCATGCCCAACTTTTTTTTTAAAAAATCAATTTATAATTTAAACATGCACAAGTGTTTCTTCCTAAAACGTATCAAAGTTCTTTGTGATACTTTTAAAAAAAATAGCACAATACAACCGTAGACTAATATATTGGGTTGTAGCCAACTAAGTTCTACTCAGAGTAGACTCACTGCCATGAATGGATTGAAGTTATTAATGTTAATTAATTTCTGAATGTTACTAATGTTCAGTACAATCCTTTGAAACAAACACCAGTACATTTAAAATCTTACATTCCTCAGGTTGTAAACTAACATCTTTGTTGTCAAGTGAGTCTCACTAGACTGAAATTGGGTTTTTCTTCTACTGAAATATTGGATAGAACTCTGCACCCAGTCAATAATTCCTGTGGCCTGCAACCATGGGACAACTGCAAAAATAATCTGGGTGGCTGAAGGAAATTACAGATGAATACACTGTAATGCAAATATCTGAACAAAGATTGGTATTTCCAGTGTCTAGGACTTACAAGAATTGGTCCTAGGAAGTGGGAGGTGTATGGCTAAGAAGTAGGGTTGCCAGGTTCATAGCCTGAGACTGATCCTGTATCTTTAGGAGAAGAGAAAGTCAGCCAAGTGGAGGTGTTCTTGCAACACTGTAATGGGAAAAATCACAAGGTGGAATTCTCCCTTCCCTCTGCACAACTTTTAAAGATACAGAAGACCTCTTGGAGGCTGGGCCTAGCAACCAAGAGGTCTTCTGTATCTTTAAAAGTTGTGCAGAGGGAAGGGAGAATTCCACCTTGTGGTTTTTCTCATTACAATGTTGCAAGAACACCTGCACTTGGCTGACTTTCTCTTCTCCTAAAGATACAGGATCAGTCTCAACCATGAACCTGGCAACCCTACTAAGAAGTCAGTTTTGCAACACTCAGGTAGCCATATTGTAAACTAAAACAGATGAGTCACATTTCACTTTGTCTCATGCAGATATACATTTAATAATTATTAATATATGTCATTTTTTTCAAAACCATTTCTACCACCTTCATAAAGGTTTCAGCCAGAGGTTGTCTGGTGCAGGAAAGCTGCAAGGCAAACTAACTGGCTTTGGGCCAGATTCCAATTAAAAGACAGAAAATGGCAAAAGTAAACAATGTTTGCAATGAAAAAGTATATGCAGTGGAGTTTCTGAAGGAGCTGTTATTAGAATCAGGTTTATTTAACTTTCAAAAATGATCTGAACAGGGATTAATAGTGAGAATGTCAGATTAGCATGTTATGATAGATTATTCATGGTAACAAATTCCCAAACAAATTGTGAGGAGTTGCACAAGCTTATCTCCATACTGAATATTTAGGCAAGAGAATACTCGTGAAATTTTATAAAAACTAATTCCATATGCATAGTGATGGGATCTAAACTGATTTAAAGCACTCCAATGATAAGATTCTGGTGTCACAATAGAAAGTTTATTGAAATTGTCAGCTTTATGTGTGCAGGCAATGCAGAGCACAAATTCAGAACTTGGAATGATTAAGAAAAAACTTGAAATATCAAAACATTAATACTTGATATTAGAATCCAGAATCGTCTATTAAACTACGGTTTAATGCAAATGAGCATATGTGTGGGTTCCTGGAGCACAGATCGCAGCTGCAGCCTCCCCCCCAGGATCTGCTGCTACTTGGGGCTAAACTACGATTTGGCTTAATGTTACATGCAAACCTGGGCTCATGGTTTGCTCCACATAAATGACAATCTGTAAGCATTTACTGCAGCCTATGATGATAGCCACTAGTGCAGGAATGGGAAATTGGTGGCCCTTCAGATGTTGCTGGACTCCAGCTACCATCATCCCTGACCATTGGCCATAAATGCTAGGGCTGATGGGAGTTCAACAACATCTAGAGGACCACAGATCCCCTCTCCTGCGCTGGTGGTATAGATGGCATTTAACAAGTATGAGACAAATTAACAAGAATAGTTCTAATCTGAAAACTGGAATTGCCATGTTCAGAAACAGTATGTCAGGGACAATCAAGAGTGGGTGACTAGCTTCATAATTTCCTACTTGACTGCTTCCCAGAGGCATCTGGCTGGCCACTGCCGGAGACAGATTGCTGGACTTAGATGACCCTCTGGCTTGATCCAACAAGGAGATTCTTGTGGTCGTATTATGCAAACTGCACTAGTTACAGTACATAAATTATTAGTTATTCTGCAAACTGCACTAAAACAACAGACATGAGACTCTTTCTGGAGAGATCTCTTACAAATTCAAACAGGCTAGCATGTAAGATTTAAATCTAGTGGAAACAGTGTTGGTAAGTAGCCGGCAACCTACCACCTACTGCCAAATTAGAAAGTAAAGCCACCACTGAGAATTCTCATTCTGATTGACCTTTCCATGAGCCATAACTCAAACATCCAAATTTAGTAAATACTGGTGGTTCTGTTATCTTAAATGCTAATGGTTACATTTGCATTTTCTTCAGACTTCTAAAACAACCATGTTGCCTTTCAAGACTGATGCAAAAGACTCCTTCGATTTCATGCATTATCATTCCATAGATTCCACACATTTTTGGAGATTAAAAGAAAGGTCTAAAATTATCTGCAGGTTTTGGTGTCAGGAATGTTACTCCTCAAAGAGCATGAAAATATAAATCCATACATATTCTGAAGTGGAGACGTATGGAAAAGACAACTTCTATGAAATGGCACAATGAATTTCTGCACCCTGCCCACTTCATAGAAGTAGCTGCTCCAGACATTAATTTTTACATGGAAAAACAATCGTTTCCCCCCCCCAAAAAGCATTAACAGCACAGCACCAGTGTTTGCTTAAGGTATAATTACTTTTCAAATTGGGGTGAATATTTTATTTTGTATATATATATCTGAAAACAATCTATGCTAAAATGTAATCAAAGTGTCTTTATTTAAACTGAGGTCTGGACATGTAGACACATGATGGTGAACCAAACATTTTTGAGCAATAAAGCTCCAATGTAGGGACATTACAATATAAAAATAAGCATAACCAAGTTTTACTGCAATCACACTGACTTGTCTTCTAAGTTCATGCGAGCAAAACTTTAGCCCTTGGGCA
Organism: Rhineura floridana; assembly: GCF_030035675.1. Taxonomy (NCBI): domain Eukaryota; kingdom Metazoa; phylum Chordata; class Lepidosauria; order Squamata; family Rhineuridae; genus Rhineura; species Rhineura floridana. The sequence continues at coordinate 94,746,100 of NC_084480.1, forward strand.
CCAATCTGCCCTGGGCCCTGGCACTCCCCTTCTGTGATTCACGGCAGGATTGGTACCACGGATTGCAGGGCAGGAGCTTCCAAGCCACCCACCATTCCCGCAGTCAACCTACCTTTCTGCTTTTGCAGCTGCGCGCAGCATGCATGCAGGGTTGCCATCAACCAAGATGAAAGCAGAGGCTTCAGCCCCTTAGGGAAACCTTGGCCACCATCTTGGTTAATGGTAACTCTGCGCACATAGTGCTCGCAGCCACAAAAATAGCACAGAGAAAGGTAGGTGGAGTGGGGGAATGTGGGCAGCTCCTGCCCTGTGATCCGCGGCAGCAATTCGGCCACAGATTGTGGAAGGGGAGTGCAGGGGCCCCAATAGCCCTAGGGGCCCTCAGCCAGGGCCCTACCTGGCTGCCCTTTAGAGCTAGCCCTGAAAGGGAGAGGTGATTTTTACTCTTTCCTTTCCCTGTGCAACCCTCTGTGCCCTTCCCTTTGAAAATGTGTCCCAGAATGTGTGAGGGACCCCCTGGAACAGCATGTGAGTTGGTACCAGGGGCTGCATGAGGAAGGGGGAACTCAGAGTTCCCTATTGATCGTCCACAGTTAAGTTGATTTATTGCCTCATGCCCAGGCTCTGGTTAGCCTATCATCTTGCCTGGATTTAAAAGTGAATGTTTTTTCTTGTCTGACTTTTCTAAGTTCTTGTTTACTATAAAAGGCATGGTGACTGTCTGCAGTGTTTCAGTAGGCTATCTCAGTTGAATAGGAATAACTTCTCCCTCTAAAAGGGCAATGCTTTATGAACTCAAAATCAGATTTGGGCATATGACAATGAACAACAACATCAGCAACAAAAATTACTTGGATAATGCTTTATGCCATGGGCTCTGGACAAGATATCTGTATATTTTTATACGCTAATGGGTTTGGCAATGTGCAGTTGGCTCAGTTCCCTGGCTAACATTGAGGGGCCTGGCAATATCCAGCTACCATCGACTTGAGCTATTCTAATGCTAGAGGCTGAACTGTTCGAATTCTAAGTGCTGCCACAGCTGACATCAGAGAGGAATGGTGCAGGCAAACAATCTTAGGGAACAACAGTTGAAAGAACCAGGAGGAAAGTAAGGCCAAACTGATCTGAACGCCAGAGAAATGAAAATGAGAAGAGCAGAAGAAAGTGTTTCAGAAGGGAATGAAAACTACAAAGGGAAAGAGGGTAGTTGCAAGTGACCAGGAGTAGCAGAGATAAAGGAGGCAGGTTTCACCTAACCAGCCAAATCTTTGGCTCATGGTCTCCACAGCAATTTTAGCTCTGACTTCACCATCTCACCCCTTCCTCTATGCAGCAGGAGTCCTGCTGTAGCTCTGCACAAGTCACAACAAATATAACATGATTTACTGGTGGGATCTTTTAAGAGTCATTTCCAGTGAGGAGTGGGGAAGAAATTCAGTTTGCTTCGCATTCTTTTGTGAACCTAATTCACACTTCCTGCAATAATAGGGAGACTGAAATGCAGCTATCCTCTGAAATTTGCACTTCTCCTAATTTTATGATGTAGTTCTCCAGCCAAAAAATGTGTAGAGGAATACATATATTAGGGGACAATGTGCATTAAAATTAAAATATACAAAAAAGCATTAAAGAAAACTGAAAAATTTGTAAGACAATATTGCATACAACAATGCATATATTAGACATGCACAGTAAAATGCTGATGAATTTTCATGAAGTTTTTTTTTTTTAAATCACAAACTGATGTGGAAAAGTGGCAAACTGAATTGAAGATGTAAAAAATAAGAAAATGAAACAATCTGATTAGTCTATCTGTATTCCAATAAACCTTCATTGTATACTGCATAGCTATTAGCTATAGCATTCTAAGTGGAAAATATTAGTAAATAGTACTGACCTGATCTTCCTTGAGGAATTTCTCAACATCAGCATACCCTGCTATGTATTTGTGTTTGATAACAAGTTCACACCATCGATGTTGAACCTTTAGCAAAAGAGAAAGAAAAGAAAAATAGCTGGTTAAATAAATGCTCATTAAAATGCTGATGAGTGACATTAAAACCCTTTCAATTAAAATGTTTTCCACTGCACATTTTAAACTTCTTCACTCTTCATTAAATACTATATAGTCTTTAAAAAACAATACATTCCTATTTTTAACACCATTTGCCATCTTCAGCACTTGGTCATGAATTGCTTCCCACCACTAGATCATGAACACAGCAATCCAAATGATGGGGAGCTGGGGGAAGGGGGGCTGGCAGAGAAGGAGCTGGCAGAAAACCCCATGGGATCCTCCTCCGGTTCAGGAGCCACTGCTCTGGCTGAATGCCTCCTCCATCAGGAGCTGTGTGCACAAGCTGGTTGGGAAGTGACAGCTCCTATGAACAAGCCTCCTAGGGAGTAAGTGCTCCCCATAGGCCACCATGAAAATGTTTTTACTGCACTGGCCTTTTGGCCAGCAGAGATTCGAGGTGGGTTGGGACCTGGGGGAGGGTTTCGAACGCAAGAAGGATCTCACGTTATTCCCCCTGCAACTTTGCCCCCGCCACGCTCCCAGAACGTCCCGTTTTCAGGGCTTCTGTTGGCCCACCATCCGCCAGCCTGGCCATCTCCAGCAGACCCCCAGCAGCACTGGTAGGCTCCTGGTGGAGGCTGGCATAACCCAGCAGTGCTGGAGCCTGCTAGCACAGCTGGCGGTCCGCCACATCCAACTTCCCCCAGCCTGGCGGACAAGTGAGTTAGACTGCGCCCTAATATACTAACCAGACATTATTAATATGCTAACCTGCCCACATTAAAAACAATGAAATTCTAAACAACCCCTCTCCAGGATTGTTGCAATAACAAATATCTAAAGATCAACATTATCAAATAAATTCAGGTTATGGTATTTTATCTATATAATAACTTACAAAATTACACTGAAATGCTTTATTTCATCACACTATGCATTATTTATCAAACTATGATATTTTAAAAGCCAGTTAAATGTTCAGAATAAAGGAATACTGTCAAAGAGTGTGTAAAATACGGGTTTCTCAGCACAGTAGGGATTGTTCAGACTGTTCTGAAGACAAGATGGTGCCCACAGTGTCCACACTCATACTGGCCAGAGCTTAGTCAGCCAACTTATGCTAGGAAGCAGAAGCCTAGCCTCTGAATGACTGGTAGGCATGGTCAATGGAATGGAAATGGCCCTGCTAGCCAGCATCCACCAGTGGTTTGAATTTGTTTATTTACTTGTAGTATTGGTAAGTTGCCTTTCCAGCACACACTTCTCAAGATGATGTGCAAGATAAAAACTGCCCATTATAATATTACAAAAAACCAAACAACGTATATACAAACAGACAGACAGTAAAAATGGCAACAGGAAGAGTAGAGTCTTGGAAAAATTAAAAATGTTGCTGGAGATAAATCCATTGATGAATGGAGGGCAATGATAATTGTTCCACAAAATTGCTTGGGGAGGGGTACTGTCAATGAGATGTGACAGCAGACTGGGACTCTTTTCAACAGAGCTGCCTAGACTCATGAAGAACCAGACTCCTTTCTTCCTTCACACACATTCAGCTTAAGATCTGCTGCCCCATGAATGCAATCCCAGATCACTTGAGAGTGTGTGTGAATGAAGAAAACAGATGGACAAATCCAATCATGTTGGTCTTTCCTACCCAAGAGTAGGTATACGGTGTGGCACCACACACAAGTTCCTATGTCCTTGCTATAGAGGTTTTGTTTTGTTTCTCGCTTTTAGAAGTTTTTTAACAGCTTTAAAATGTTTTATTTTATTTTTAAAAATCACAAGTGCTTGCTGCCCTGGGCGTCTTTGAGAGGAAGGGTGGCAAATGAAATTGGAGGATATCCGTATCTTTCAGCCTTTTGGGAGGAAGAGGAGAGTATTCCTATTATGGCCCTTTCTCAGACACATTAAACAAAAAGGGACACTCCTTTCATTCCATAAAGTTTTTGAAAAAGCTAGTGTACCCAAGGCATCATGGGGAATGAATCAAAAATCTCAGGAAGAATTAAGGTGAAGTTCTGTGCAGAGTGGCTAATAATAAAGAAGACAACTCACCAAAACTTTCCTGCCAGAAACTCACTGCCTCACAAGTGAAGGTCTGGTACTATCTGACGCCAGGGCTGGCCCTGCCACACAAACTGGTGACATGACCTGCATCAGGCTCAGAGCTTGGAAAAGTTACTTTTTTGAACTACAACTCCCATCAGCCCAATCCAGTGGCCATGCTTTTCCAAGCTCTGTTCAGGCGGCACTGTGAGGGGACACAGGAAGGCAGGAATTGGAGTGTGAATGGTGTAACAAGATTTTTTAAGTGTCAGCCTAAGCAGGGAAGGACTGTTTGGGCTCCACTTCAGTCAGCAAAATGTCTTGGTCTAGTACTGCCTGAAGCCATGACAAGTTATGAGAAAATAAAGCAGGAAGTTGCTAAGCCAGACTCACAGTTTATGCACAGAGTGCCAAAAATACTTTGCTGAGGAGTGCTGCTTATTCCTATCAGCACTCCAGAATGTTCTGGGGCCGGCCCAGGGAAATCCCACATATAGAACTGTTCAAAGCCATGATGCAGAATTAGAAAATTTTGCTAATGGTAAAACATAAGCAGTTACTACATGTTTGGGCAAGGCAAGTTAAGATTTCACTCACTCACATCTGCTTAACTACCATGAGACACTTCCTTAAGCATTGATTTGAAGATGCACTGAACAAAAATGGATAGAAGAAGAAGGGGAAAATAGTTTTTCCCTTCTGATGTAAGGAGAGTTATTATTAACTATCCAGCAAAAAATCTTAGTCTTTTCATTCAGTGCTTATACAAGAATGCACACCTTGCTGCATTGCCCTGTAATAAATATGTCATTTCTCAAGAGCAATTTAATGGAGCTATAAGAAATAAGTAGATTATGGGGAATGATTGACCAATTTGCATCCTATGAATACACTACCTGTTTATTCATAGACTATGATCTGACTTGTGTGTAAGCCAAACTATGGCTCGGTGACTGCAGGTACTCACAGGAAAAATGTAATCTACCCTGGTGTTCCTGCTGCTATGAGCTAAGCCATGGTTTGACTTACCATTACATCCAAACCCAGGCATGGCTTGATTCAGACAAACCATGGGCTGTGGCCTAGGTTTGTTCTTGGCTTACCATTCATCATTTGTCTGGATGAGTATATAGCACCTCTTCTTCTGCTTCTAGCACATCATATTGTGCCACAAATATTTTGGGTATACCATCTCTGAAGTTAACAGTTTATAAGTGCACACAAAATCAGGGCTCATACTAACTTTGCACATTCAGTATTGGAGTTACTGAAGGAGGATTTATGGTTGGGATTTTGTTTTTCTAAAGTAATGTATTTTTGCATGGGTGTCAGGAGACAGATAAGTGTCTGCAAATTTAACAGAGAGAGACTTGGTTCGTCATCAGGGGAGGCTATTTCCACCTGCCTTGCCTCACCCTCCATGCAGCTTCTTTCAGAAGACTTTCTGGCCCTTTGGGTTGAGCTATGGGGGTTCGGGGGATGGAAGAGATTTTTGTATCAGCTTGGGAGTTAGTTTTTAAATATTTTTGCTTTGGCTTTGTTGCTGAGCTTTATGCTCATTTATGCTTTGATGTGTGTGTGTGTGTGTGTGTGTATATATATGTATATATATATAAAATCTTAGTGTAGTGATTATACTTTTTATTATGTGTTGTGCTATTGCATTTGGACTATTTGTGTGAACCGCTTTGATCACATGTGTATTTGTGGAAAATGTGGTATATAAATAAGTTTAACAACAACTACTACTACTACAGAAAATCAAGTTACTGGCTAATCAATTTTCATCTTGAAAACACTTTCTTCCATTTGAACATACAGGCAGAGAAACAGAAGCTGGGGAGCAGACACTGCCCAAAACATTTTGCTGTCTGAAGTGGGGCAGTAAATGGTGCCCCTATCATACATTAAGTTCAGATGCAAAGTACCAAAGTCAGCCAAGTTACTTTGGCACCTATGGCACAAAATTCCACAAGCACATACCACTTCCTCTGCTGCTGCTGCTGCCGCCCTGGCAGTATTATACAAAAATAATAAATTATATAAAACAATTTCATTCCTTTCATGATACTTCAAAACACACTGTGCCTATTGGTAGTGCCAGCCCTGTCAGGAAAATGATGTCAACCTCTGAAATCTGAAGGAGCTGTTTTATGGTGCTTCATTACACAGAGTATTAGGACCTGGCTCTTCAGGCAGGCCTACAGGAACTTTGAGCTAGATTAGTTTGTAATGTTTTAACTGATGTTTTGATGTTAGTTTTAATTGATGAATATGGTTGTAATTATTGTATTGCACATTGTACTTGTTGCTGCTGTAAGTCGCCTAGAGTGTCCAAAAATTGGACAGATAGGCAACTAACAAATTAAAGTTTATTATTATTATTATTATAGGACTGCACAGAAATAGTTAACCATTCTTTTAAGAGACAGAGCTACTGCTGTTTTACCACATTAGATTCATATAACATAATTTACTTCCACAGAATCCAAGTAAACCATCATAGCTGACCAGTGTGGGCTCATAATAAGGAATTATTTAAAAGGATAAGCAACTCTACAGATCAGGCAAAACTGATCAGCAAGGTCCACTACAAATAGATGATGATAATTGCAGCAAGATTTAGCTTTCATGGGGAGGGAGGAAACAGCACATAAAACTATTATTGCTGATCCTGCAAAGAAGCATTTATGGCAGAATGTTCCTCCTGTTACATCAACACAATAAATCACTAAACATGATGTTATGCCAGCATTGCAGATGAAAACAGCATCAGTATTCACCACTGACCTACTAGAAAGAACATAAGAACATAAGAAGAGCCTGCTGGATCAGGCCAGTGGCCCATCTAGTCCAGCATCCTGTTCTCCCAGTGGCCAACCAGGTGCCTGGGGGAAGCCCGCAAGCAGGACCCGAGTGCAAGAACACTCTCCCCTCCTTAGGCTTCTGGCAACTGGTTTTCAGAAGCATGCTGCCTCTGACTAGGGTGGCAGAGCACAGACATCATGGCTAATAGCCATTGATAGCGCTGCCCTCCATGAATTTGTCTCATCTTCTTTTAAAGCCATCCAAGCTGGTGGCCATTACTGCATCTTGTGGGAGCAAATTCCATAGTTTAACTATGCGCTGAGTAAAGAAGTACTTCCTTTTGTCTGTCCTGAATCTTCCAACATTCAGCTTCTTTGAATGACCCCAAGTTCTTGTATTATGAGAGAGGGAGAAGAACTTTTCTCTATCCACTTTCTCAATGCCATGCATAATTTTATACACTTCTATCATGTCTGCTCTGACCCGCCTTTTCTCTAAACTAAAAAGCCCCAAATGCTGCAACCTTTCCTCGTAAGGGAGTCGCTCCATCCCCTTGATCATTCTGGTTGCCCTCTTCTGAACCTTTTCCAACTCTATAATATCCTTCTTGAGATGAGGCAACCAGAACTGTACACAGTATTCCAAATGCGGCCGCACCATAGATTTATACAACGGCATTATGATATCGGCTGTTTTATTTTCAATACCTTTCCTAATTATCGCTAGTATGGAATTTGCCTTTTTCACAGCTGCCGCACACTGGGTCGACATTTTCATTGTGGTGTCCACTACAACCCTGAGGTGTCTCTCCTGGTCGGTCACCGCCAGTTCAGACCCCATGAGCGTATATGTGAAATTAAGGTTTTTTGCTCCAATATGCATAATTTTATACTTTTTTCGCCCATTCACTCAGTTTGGAGAGGTCTTTTTGGAGCTCTTCGCAATCCCTTTTTGTTTTAACAACCCTGAACAATTTAGTATCGTCAGCAAACTTGGCCACTTCACTGCTCACTCCTAATTCTAGGTCATTAATGAACAAGTTGAAAAGTACAGGTCCCAATACCGATCCTTGAGGGACTCCACTTTCTACAGCCCTCCATTGGGAGAACTGTCCGTTTATTCCTACTCTCTGCTTTCTGCTTCTTAACCAATCCCTTATCCACAAGAGGACCTCTCCTCTTATTCCATGACTGCTAAGCTTCCTCAGAAGTCTTTGGTGAGGTAAGTTGCAGTGCAATCCTATGCATGTTTCCTCTGTTTAATACATGCCCAAACTGTTCTGAGGTTCCACTAACCCTCCAGAAATTTGGGCGGCATGAGGAGAGGGCGAGAAAGTCCCACTGAACCAGTGGAAGTCCTTGCACTAACAGGATGACCTGGTTGAATATAACCCAAAACCTCTAACTGGCAACCTTAAAAAAGAAGAATTCAACTATGTCAAACACTTTTTACTGAAACAAAAAAAATTAGAACTTGCCTATAATTTGATCATTCACCCTCTCCTTAAAGTAATTAGTCCAACAAAAATAATCAATCATATAAGCTTGGAAGTTACTGAGGCTTTCCAAATGTACATGCAAGAAAACTATAAGAAAATGGTTTACCTCTGAGGCTTGCAAATAAAACCCAAAAGGAAAGTAATTCAAAACACATGCTTTATTAAAAACTATGGGTTTCGTTTTTAGAAAGGAGACTAGCTTTGGGGAGAAGTGAGTAAACATTGCTAATAGCTGGATTTAATTTGAAAGGCGCCAGGAGACCACAATTCTAAATTCAAAAGAATTCCAAATCACAGTACACAAAGAATGCAAGGTTCTATAAAATAGATTTTTATAGAGAGGCTTTTAATATATAAAGCTGCATGAGAATATCTTGACCACAACAGTAGACAGTTCCCAATAATGGATTGGTTAGTTCACATGTGAAAATAAGATCTTACTACCCTCCTTGGCTACCCTTGGGTACAGAAATCATGTATGAAAGTGTGTTGAATGTATTGTCCTTCAACCAATATAATTCCACTGCTCTTTCCATGACAGTGGTGTCTAAAAAAGTATTGCCATAATCGTGACATTCACTTTTCATAATTAAGAACATAAGAAGAGCCTGCTGGATCAGGCCAGTGGCTCACCTAGTCTAGCATCCTGTTCTCTCAGTGGCCAACCAGGTGCCTGGGGGAAGCCCGCAAGCAGGACCTGAGTGCAAGAACACTCTCCCCTCCTGAGGTTTCCGGCAACTGGTTTTCAAAAACATACTGCCTCTGACTAGGGTGGCAGAGCACAGCCATCATGGCTAGTAGCCATTGATAGCCCTGTCCTCCATGAATTCGTCTAATTTTTTAAAGCTTAAATACAGTCCTTGTACTTTGAAACTATTAGTAAAAATCTTATGGAAATAATTCACAAACAAACTGGCTATATATGTTCAGCAGTGCTATTAAAATTAAAAGGTGAAGCAACTCACAAGTAATCACAAAAGAAATGATTACTTCTGCTAAAAAAATAAAAATGTGAACAAGTACATTCAGACATTCATATTTAGACTAAATTGTTGGACACGCTTGTAGTTGAGAACATGGTCATTTATGTCAAATAATAATTAAGTTTTCAGACAACTAGATACGACATCACTGCCAGACAGATATGAGCTGCATGTAGTTCCCACATCAGGCTGTACCATGACGGCTGATTTCATGGTAGGCTATTTCCCCTGTGAGTTCAAAAAGCTTTAGTAGTGGTTGTAGCTCAGTGGAAGAACACAAACTTGTTTATTTCATTTATAACTTGCCCTTTTTCCAAAGAGTTTGGGGCGGTACACATATGGGTCTCCCATCCTTTTGCCCTCACAACAGCCCTAAGAAAGTGACTAGCCCAAGGTCACCCATGGAAGTCATGGCTCCCAATTCCTGCAACAATCTAGACACAGAATTGAAGGCTGCAGAGGCACAGACTACAGAGAGCCAGATCAAGTTCAGGGCTCTGGGGCTGGCTGCTGGAGACCAGTGGACCACTCTGACTGAGGATAGCAGACAGACGCCCCCAGAGAAAACTCTGAGACTGCCAGACTCTCATGGGCGCCTCCTCCTGAACCTGAGGAATCTGATGCCTCCAATCACACTTCACCAGTCCTGCAGCGGAGGGAGTGCACCAGGAGGCAATAGAACGGAGGAAAAGTGCCCGTCTTCAAGCTGGGGGTTGGTTCTTAAAGGTCGGTAGTTCTCCATGAGGGGATAAAGCCTGGAGGTGGTAAGCTGCTGACAGAAGCTGAAAAGGCCTCAGTTTGCTCCCAACTCTTGCTAGAGCAAGTTGCTCACTTGGAGTTATCCGTGGTCCTGCAACTTCTGCCTTGGCTTCCACATTGCCACCTTTTCTGTGGGATCCAGCATCAGACTGGAACCTGACACTGAAGAAGTCCCAGGTTCAGTCTCCAGTTAAAGGGTCTGAGCTAGCATGGCTAGGAAAGTCCCTCAATCTGAAACTTTAGAAAAGTGCTGACAACCAGAGACAGCACTAGATGGAGCAAAGGTCAGACTTACTATAAGGCGGCTTTATTTATTTGTTTACAAGTGTTTCTATACTGCCCTCTTGCAAAACATCAGGGTAGCGTACAACAACATAAAACATTTAAAAGAAATACAAAACGATCTTTAAAATGACTGGCTACTAAAAAAAATTGTTTTAAACAGCTGCACAGACGTTTTTGGCACAAAAAAGTCTTCTAGAGACGCTTGAAAATCAAAAGCAAGGATGCCTGCTGAATCTCTGCTGGATGAGTGTTCCATATGGGACTAGCAACACTAAACGTCTGACTTCTGACTGAGCCATCTGGGCCTCTGTACCAAGGGGGACAACTAACAGCGCTCCTCTGATGATTGCAGGGATAGGGCTGGGATATGAAGGACCCAAGTTGTTCAGAGCTTTGTATACCAACACAACAACCTTGAACCTGGCCCAGTAGGATACGGGTAGCCAGTGCAGATGTTTTAGCAGAGGTGTTACATGCTGCCAGCCATTTGTCCCAATCAGCAGCCCAGCTGTTGTATTTTGCACCAGCCAGAGTTTCTTGACCATGCCCAATTCAGCCACACACAGAGTGGATTGCAGTAATTCAGTCTCGAGGTTACCAGTGTATGGACTACAGCAGCCTAGTTATCCTCATCCAGACATGGCTGTAACTGGTGTACCAGACAAGACTGGTTAAATGCACTCCTAGGCCCCACAGTCACATGGGCCTCTAATTACAATGATGTATCCAGGAGTACCCTCAAGCTATGTGCCTGCTCCTTGAGAGGGAGTGCACCTCCATCAGGCAACTGGCCTATCTTCTGAAGAGAGGGAGAGCCTCCCTCTTTCCAGGATTCAAATTCAGTTTACTGGTCATTATCCAGTCCACCATTGCATTAAGACCCTGATCCAGAGCTTGCATATATTTATTATTCATTTAAAATATTTCTATCATGCCCTTCTACCCTACAATAGGACATTCAAGGCAGCTGACAATAAAATCCTACGCAAAAAAAAAATAACAAAAACATTAAAACAGATAAAAATACATAGAATACAATTAAGAAATATAGGGGAGTGATATTAAAAGGAACTAAAGAGGTAAAAACTAAAAAAGGGGGGGATACAATCATTTACAGGCTCTACCTCCCCAAAGCTCTCCAGAACAAGATGGTTTTCAGAAGTCTCTGGAAAACCATCAGGGAAGGAACAGTGCAAGCTATATAGTAGCTACATGCTTCAGGACACATCTAGCCATGGTTGAACTTGTATTTTGGGAAAACTCATTGGCAGTTGAGTGTGCCTCCATCCCTGCTGCTCGGACCTGGATGGGCATCTGGCTTAGCCCCATACTTGGAGGGGACAGATAACAGCATGGGGGAGGGGAGGGTGTGGACAAGCAGATGCTCTTGGAAGTCACTGATTTATAGGATCGCCATAAGTCATAGTCTACTTGGAGGCACATAAAAACAACAACATGACACAATTGCACTGGTATTAGCACAATAATCTCAGAGGAAAAAATTATTTTCAAAAGCCTATAAACAAGACAAACAATTTGAAGTGCTATATAATATTGGTGATTACAATAAATGTACATTTTTCCAACTCTTGCACAGCATTCTGGACTAAAGAATACTATATATGTTATGGATTTGTCACTGAGCAGCACGAGCCAGAATCTGCTTTTGAACTGGGTTTATCTTCTCTTGTGCATAAGTGAAGCTGAGCTCTTAATAAAGTATGATCAAAGAACAAAGGGCATTTGAATATACTCTTTACCCCCAAATATATATAAAGGACAATATTAAACTAAATAATAGCATTAGCACAAGGACTACTGCTAGTACAACGGGACTTCCTCCCCCCTATCCACAGTTCTGTTCCAGAGCGATGGGGAAAACCCCTGAATAGATTTGGAGGGCTTGTAGGGGGAGAATGTTCCAATGTGCAACGAGAAATCCCTGTGATGATAGAATGTTTGCCTTAATGCTATGTTGAATACAACCCATTGCATTCAATCAACATCTGATGGGCAATGAAAGTAAGGTTTGGGAAGACTGATAGAAGCCAAGCAAAAAAGCAAGATGGCTCCTAGGAAGGTACTAATGAATTTTTCACAGTTTTAATTCTTTGTTTTCAAAGAAATAATTACTCTAATCATAACATAATTTTGGATCAATGTTTCTGTATAGTTATTTCATTTATATTTTTGTTTTAAATATTTATATCCTGCCTGTTTAGTGATTAATTAATTAATTTAAAAAATTATCCCATCCTTCTACCCTACAATAGGGCATTCTGGGTGGCTTACAATAAAATCATAGTCCTTACAAGACAGCCTACAAAATAAACAATAAAAACATAGTATCTATAAAATAACACCATCAAATACAAGACATACTGAGCCAGCACAGTAATAAAGGTTTTTTTTGGGGGGAGGGGAGTTTATTTTATTTATTTATAATTAAATTTATATCCCACACTTCCTCCAGAAGAGAGTCCAGGGCAGCAAACAACAAGTAATAAAACACTAAAAGCATCTTAAAAACAATTCCAATACAGATGCAGACTGGGATAAACGCATCTACTTAAAATGCTTGTTGAAAGAGAAAGGTTTTCAGTGGGTGCCAAAAAGACACCTGTCCAATATTTAAGGGGAGGGAATTCCAAAGGGTAGGTGCCACAACTCTAAAGGTCCGCTTCCTATGTTGTGTGGAATGGACTTCCTGATGAGAAGTCCTCTGCAGGAGGGTAAATAAGAAGTTAGACCATCTTTCAGGTATTCTGGTCCCAAACTGTAAGGACTATATGCACCCAAACCAGGACCTTGAACTTAGCCCAGTAGCTAACTGGCAACCAGTGCAATACTTTCAGCAGCGGGATAATTTATTAGTGATATCCTGCCCCAGTGAGCAGTCACACTGCCAGCTACAGCTTCCGGATTAACCTCAAGGGCAGCCCCACACAGAGCGCATTACAATAATCCAACCTGGAAGTTACCACTAAATGGATGACAGTGGTCAGGCTATCCTGAGCCAGAAACTTGTAAAAGACACTGTAGGCTACTGCAGTCATTTGGGCCTTTAGTGACAAACATGGATCCAAGAGCACCCCCAGATTATGAAGCTGCTCTTTCCGAGTACAACCCTATCCAAAGCAGGCAACTGACCAATTATCAGGACTTGTAAACCACCTATCCAAAATACCTCCACCTTGCTCATATTCAGAGTCCGTTTACTGCAGAGCTTGGAAGTAATTAGTTACAAAAAATGAATTACTTGTAATTCAGTTTGAGCAACGAGTGGGTAATTCCTTTACATTTTGATTATAAAAGAACAAGGAATAATTTTATTACATTTGAGTAGTAATTGTAATGTTTCCAGCATTACTTTTGGGCATTACTTGGGGGGGGGGAGAAGGGGAAGTCTTCTGCTCCTCTGATTTGTGGATGAAAATCATGTGCCTCAAACTGGGCTTCTGTGCAGCGTCGCTCTTCCCTCGTGCTCTGTGGGTGGGTAGGAGGTGACGAGGGAGGAGGTGGAGAGTGAGATGGGTAGAGTGGAGAAAACAATTGTTTTAAAAAATGGATGGTGGTGGAGAAAAATGGAGTGGAGGGAGAACGGAGCCGGAGGGAAAGGGCATTAATGAAGGAGAAGGAAGCAGCAGAATGGCGATAAAGAACTGTGGAGGTGAAAGATGATAACCTGTGTGTGTGTATCTGTGAATACGGTGTTTGCACTTGGCACACAAAGCAGCCTCTGCCGCCTTCCCTGGCTACTGTGCTGCATTTGCATGTTTTAACTATTTGCATCTCAGGGGAAAATGTTTGCTTGGGTGGGTGTCCCTTAGTTGGTGGCAGGGCTAGGGTGGTTGAGTGAGAGAGATTATGGTTGATGGCTGACAGACAAAGGGGGTGTGGGGGGTTGCACTTGATTTGACATGCAAAGATCTGAGCAGTGGCGTCGGCCTCCCTCCCCGCCTCCCTTACCAGCGGAGAGACCACTGCTGTCTTATGGATGAAAAGAATTATTCTACCGTCTCTCTCTCTCTCTGTGTTTATTTTTAATATTGTTTTAGGCGACTTAGGTGTGCAGCAGCCAAGGGCAGCACCTTGTAGGCACTCTAGTTTGTTTTTAAAGTAACTTAAGTGTAATTGTAGTGATTACATTTGAGTAATGGTAAAGAAATCAATTCCTTTCAGAACAATTTTAATTGTAATGGTAATTTATTCCTTTTTTGGGACCATATAACAGTCATTGCAATTTATTCCTTTTGAAAAGTAATCTTCCAAGCTCTGGTTTATTGGCCCTCATCCAGCCCACCACTGAGTCCAGCTACCGGTCCAGTGCTTGCATGGCCTCTTCCAATCCAGATGTTACCAAAAAAGAGAAGTTGAATATCATCAACATACTGCTGACATCTTGCTTCAAATCTCCTACGCCTGCTCCCACTGGCTCACATAGATGTCAAACAGCTTTGGGGACACAACTGCCAGGGGACTGAAATACAATCACTTAATGCTATTCTCTGAAATTAACCCTGCCGATAAGATTTGAACCATTGTAAAATAGTGCCTCTGATACCCATGTTACCAAGCTGGCACAAAAGGATGCCATGGTCAATGGTATTAAAAGCTGCTGAGAGATCAAGCAAGAATAACAGGTTTACATTCCCCCTGTTCTTCACACAATAAAGGTCATCCATCAGGGTGTCCAAGGCCAATTCAGTTCCACAACCAGACCTGAACCCAAGTTGAAATGGGTAAAGATAATCTGTTTTATCCAAGAGTACTTGTTCCACAACCCTCTCAATCACCTTCCCTAAAAAGGGGTATTTGCAACTGGGTAGTATTTGTCACAAACCAGTGGGTCCAGAATGAGTTTTTTTCATGAGCGGTCAGATTACTGTCTCTTCCAGGGTGGCTGGGATCACCCCCTCCCACAAAGATGCATTGACCACACTCTGGATCTACTCTGTAATATCCCCTCAGCAAGCTTTAATAAGCATTGTCACAAGGACGTCCATATGATCAGGCTGCATCAACTAAATCTGATCACAAGAAGTTGCAGCAGAAATTGCAACTGACACTTCACTGAGGACAACAATGAATGTGAATGTCAGCAACTTTACCCTCAAAGTATCTTGCCAACCATTCACAGTGGGCTTCCCAAAGGTCTAAAACACTATTTCCTGGAATAGTTTATTGTCTCCTTGGGCCAACACCAGGTGCAAGCTCTCACAGCCAGCTCCAAGACACAGTGGTTTCCTGGTGATGGAGATGGAAATTCTGTGGACCACAGCAACTCCCCCTCCCCCCGTCCCTGCAGCCTGTGCTGCTGTTGCACTAAGTATTCAGGTGGGCAAAGCTGGGTTAGAGCAACTCCTCCTAGCTCACCCACCCAGGTCTCAGTAATACATGCTAGATTGACAACCTCATCCATGATCAAATCATGGATTAGTGTAGTCTTATTATGTACTCATCTGGCATTAAAAAATACAGCATGCACAGGCCAGTGGGCATAGCAGATAAGCAACCAGGAACCCATCCGTGGCGGGGGGGGAGTGAAAAACAAGGCATACATGGCAACTTATCACCTCCCCATGGCTATACCTCCCTCTACCATGGTCACTGAAACTAGGATGGCATCACCTATGTCCCTCCTTCCCAAGATGCCTCCTAAACTCATGATATAAATAAATACAGCCCACCAACAAAATCTACCACAACCAGTCATCCCAGTAGGCATCTGACAGAATTGGAAACAGTGTTACTAGAAGTTCACAAGAGCCAACTAATGCCTGTTACACTGGGCACATCTATCCCCCCGTCTCACACCCAGGGCAGGCTAACCTACCAGTTGCAGACTCTCACTCTGAAGGCATCTGGCAACTTTCTCCTACCACACAGGTCACTGCACAGGCTCTCACCCTGTGCAGGCGCCACATGTGTGCCTAAGGCCCTCCCCATTATTCAACTCCTCTAGACTGGGGGGGAAAATAGAAGGGGGTAGCGCCCTCACCTTCAGGACTCCAAAAGGATCGATCCCCTTTGGTGTTTCCTCTCTAGTGCTGACTCTGGTAGCTCTGCCAGGCTTGTATGCCCCCTGACCCAGCCAGGAGTTGGTGCATGAAGCTGTAAGATTGAGTGCAGCCTGTCTTTGGATTCTCTCTGGACTTACAGCACTTATCAGGGACCTCAGCTGTCTCAAGAGACAGCAAGCCAGGGGAACAAGCAAAGCACTCAGATACTCAAGTACTCCCAGGGCAGGCCTTCTCTAGTCCTCCAGGGCTGCAGCCATTCCCTGTTTGGTTCTCTGGCTCATTATATATAAACAGACCACAAATCTAGCGTAGTGCTGTTTTTCCTTAACACCTGTTATCTTAGTTCCCATATATCCCCCTTTCTGAAACCCTGGAAAGCTGCTACCAGTCATTGTAGAGCCTCCATTTCTCTATTTTGCGTGTGTCTCCTACACACACACACACACACACACTGGAAGATATTGTCAGAGTGGTCCTGAAAGCAAGACTGATCCCACAGCATGCAGAGGATCCTATCACTGGTGTAGCTAATAATGATCTAGAAGGACCAATGATCTGACTTGGTATAAGGCAGCTTCCTATATTCTTTCTTTCTGCTGGCAAGCATGCTCAAAGTTTCAGAACTTCCCAATCCCTTTTTCATCCTTTGATGGATAAGAACAGCAAATGAAGACTGAAGTTTCCAGACTCACCAGCATACAATGGCTCTGTAGCAAGACAACTCCTTGTTCTCTTCCCACAGGTTCAAATTAAAGCTTTAAAAGTACACAGAAAATATGGACATCACATGACACAGGAAATAAGTTATCATAAACACAGCCATTCTATTTAGTACTGCCCTGAATTTTTGTAGCTGAACATTTTCAAAGCAAATGTTGAAATGCCAAAGAGTGCTAATAAACACTCAAAAATCTCCTACCTTATTTATCAGGGGGCAGCAGTCCACAGCCCCGATATGCTGCTGCTTTAGTGCCATTTTTAGGGCTTCTTTGATATTATTATGATTTATTTTCAGTGTATAATACAAAAGAAGTAATAAATTGTAACATAAAAGTTGTTACAATTGCAGTGTACAAAGCACTATTTAAAAAGCTGTAAGAAAGTGAATGTAAGAATTCAGTCATTTTCTCGAAACATTTCACACTATTTTCCTCTTGTAGGGACCAGTTATATATTACTTAAGGACTTAGAATAGTAGAATTGGAAGCGGTAGGGTTCCTTCTTTAACAATATGCTGCATAACTTTCGATGTGATGTACACAATCCTGTTTGCCATCCCCATGCTGCTGTACCTATATGGAACTACAGTTTGATCAGGATGAAAGTTTTGCTGCGCTCAGCAGTTAGTAAAACCACAAATGGTTGCCTCAGATAGGAATATGCTCTCTCTTTTCCTCCCCATTGCATCAGGGGCAATGCAATGGCTTCACTTTTATCAGTGGTATATTAGCCAATTCTGATTGACTACATGATGCTATGACATCACATTCACTCTGTGATCGCTGACTGACTGGGATCACATAATGATGAAAGAAGTCCTAAAACAGACATCAATGCAGTAGCATGTTAGAACCACAAATAGGTGTAAAAAAAAACACTAGCAAAAGAGTTTTGAGGGACTTTTCAGTGGATCTCTGCAACAGGGAGGCATTCTATCCTCCACCCGTCTGAACATCTTCATAATGATTAAAAAAAATGGTTGGCGGAGGGGGATTTCACAGGAGGGAAATTGATTAATAAAATTTTTCCCTTCCCCTTTATTTTGGCTCAGCACTTATTACAGATTGAGCATAAGTTGAGCTGAACAACTAGATCCCACAGTTCCCTAACAACAGTAACCAAAATGCATTAGGAAGCAAATCTGCTAATTATAATTGGCTTTAGAATTGTGGGTATATCAATGCCAACTGAATACTGGCAAAGTCTGTGGAATGGCCAGTCTGCAGATCTGATTCTATCACTGCTGAACAACTGCAGTAAGACCATCTGTAGCACATAATTTCTTAGTTCTGGATTCACACAGCAAGGCATTAGCAAAACCTTTTTACAATGTCTGGACTGACAGCAACTATAAAATCTGACAATAGTTTGACAGTTGCTCCTGCATGGGCCGGTAGCAAGACAAGCATTTTGCCCTCCTGCCTGTCATGACAACACAACATGTAACAAAGAGTTTTGGACTATTAGAAACCTCAAATCATATCTATAGACAGACATAAGAACAGGACAGAACCTACAACATGTGACACACTCCTTCTGTCTTTCAATGACAGAGATAACCACCAAGAAACCAGTAAACTATTTACATGGGCCAGCCTGCATTTAACTGGATTTTCATTTCAGTGACGCTACACCAGTTAGGGTGATTAATCCCATTTCCTTTTGCAATTGTTGTGGTTCTAAAAAATAGGGGGACAGCCCATTGTTATTGCTCATTGCAAACACAAGACGATGCTGTCATTGGGAAAGGATGTTAAGGGGGCTCCTCTTTATTTGAAAAAGAACGCAGCATGACTCATGCTCTACTGAAGGTTAGATCTCAGCCATTCACTTTATGAGAGATGCCTTGTGCAGAAATCTGAGTCTTTCTAACATACATTGTACAGCTTTAATTGGGTTCCCATCCATTTCCAGGCCCAATTCATTCTGACCTTTAAAGCTGTAAATTGGTTTGGGACTCCAATATCTGGAGGATTGCCTTTGCCTAATTGTAACTGTACTTTGGAACAATTTTAACTGTTTTTAGTAGGGTTTTTTTTGCTAAATTATTTTGTTTGTGTTTGCCACCCTGGGCTCCTTTGGGAGGAAGGGCAGGATATAAATTTAATAAATAAATAATATATGAACTTTCCTGCACATTTCAGCCTCAAACAGGAGCAAACCACACCACAACATATTGCTGCAGGTTCCACTAGTTTCATTTATCTTTCATTATAAACAGATAAAGGAATGTGGGCCTAGCAAGAAGGATTGGATTGGGGGGGTGAGGAAACTTGCATTAAAATAACTTGCAAAATATCTTCTGGAAAAGAGCGCTTTCCCTTTCTGTGTCTACTGTTTTTTCCATACATGATACCATAACTTCCTACTGAAGATTGAGAAACATTACACAGATGTACCACAGAGCATGCGGCTCTGAGACACATAGGGGAGCACACATTTAATACAGTATAATACAGTATATAGAAATAAGAGTGTTAAATGCAAACATGTATGTGCACCCAAGGAGACACATATACGTTCCTTTTGCAGCTTTCGAAGTACTGAGAGAGCTTTCTCAGGCACAGCTGTGTTTATTACTGTATTCCAAACAATTATATCACACACATCATTTGTCATCTCTCAGTGTCTTGATAATTTTCTACTTTCCATAAACTATTCCTGGGAGTAGGTGTAGTTTCTACCATTAACCATACTGAAATCTCTGTGAGACAGTAATGCACACAAAGTCAAAGAATACATTCTTACAGACTGATGTATAAAGGGATCAGCTCATGAGCGAGGACTATTTCCGTTGTTAAGCAGAGTGGGTGGTTCATTAGGATACCACTGCAAAGAAAATAGTCTAGTAATAGTGTCTGTATTTCACTAGCTGAAGGGTGGGGTACAACAATCAGATACTTATATACTAAGAGTCCCCCTCCCAAAAAACTTTATGATTAGAACCCTGCCCCACAGGACTTCTAGTATTTTACACAATTTGGAATCATTCTCTTATAACGTAAGATAACTCCACAAAACACCCCACTGTAAAAAAAAAAAAACACCAATTATCATCAGCCTCTCCTTTTTTTAGTTATATTAGCAACAGAAATAATTCTAATTTCACTTTTCTTTCAGTCTGGAACACACCAACAGACAGTATCTGGAAGCATCTACAGAACCAGATGTGATGGTGACCACTAGCCAGCACAGAAATCCAAACCCTTGATCTGCCACACTTGAGGGGTTTGAATGAGGTGTCTCTCCACCCAGCCCTGCCCAGGTCACACCAGTGAGGAGTTTCCCAAAGCTCCCGCCCAGTGGCGTACCAATGGGAACTCCGCCCCGGGTGCAGGCAATTAGGGGCTGCATTGTCTGCTTCAGGGTACCAGGGTAGACTCTTTCTCAAGAGCACTGAAACCAGGCACAGGCTTCTACCTGGATATAGAGCAGTGGTTTACCTCGCACACTTCCATCTTTCTAGCCCTTCCCGGCAACCAATAAAGAGACTTCCCGCCTTCTCTCTCCCCCTTCTCTTCTCCCTTCGCAGCTGGCCCTTAATTCCGCCAGAGCCTGAAGAGAGTCACGCGGGCTTGCAACCAAGCAGTGTGAGAAGCTGCCCCACCTCTCTCTCTCTCTCTCTCTCTCTCCTCTCTCCCCCCCTCCCTCCCCACACTTGAGTTTTGTTTCCCTTCACGGTGTGGTAAACCCTGTCACCTTGTTCTGTACTTTTGTCTCCACCAAGAAAAGTGACCAGAGCTCTGCATCCGTTCAAGACATACTTATTCGAGCTAATTGTAAATCTCTCCAGGGTCCTGTACCCGACTCCCATGCTGAGCCAGCCCCGCACGCAGTAAGTGAACTCCACGCCTGGCCGGCATGCTGCTTGCTGCCTGTCTTGGTGGGGCTCACCTCCGCATGGGGGGCAGCCGGCACACAGGAGAGCCCACCAGGGAGCCGCTTCGTGTGTACCTCGCTGCTGCTGGAAGCATTTTTATTTGAATGATTGGATTACTCTTTTAGAGTATGAAGTTGGGCCATTTCTAGCTTTGCTCCATCTTTGCAGAGTGTCCTTCATTTGCCAAAGCCCCCCACTTCTGGTTTTCAAAAAGAAGGCGAAAGACTTATTTATTTCAGCAACCCTCTACAGCTGTTGGAGTGAGATCAGTAAGGGTTTTTGAGGTCTGGCAGGTGTAGATTTTATTGTGGACAGTTTTTGTTCATTATTTTGCAATGCCGGCTTTATTTATAGCATTGTATACACACGTGTTGATTATCAATGTTGGTGTTAAGTGGCTCCCGAGTGAGACGATGTGAGCAAGGGCCCCTTGACATATAGCTTATCCCTCAACGCTAACCCCCACCCTTACTGATTTAAAGGAAAGTTATTTTTTACATGCAAACTATAATTGAGGGGTTGCCAGCCTTTTCAGACCAGAGGTCACATTTCAAATTTTGAGAGAGTGCTGAGGGCACCAGTCATAAAATGGCTGCCATGGGGAGGGTGTGATATAACACAAAATTAGAGAGCAGTCATGGTGAAGCTTTCCCCATAATTATATATCCATACTACAAAAGGTTTGACCTGATGAATTTCTGCCTGCCATACAGCTGTTAAAGGCACAAGAATCCTGTTTCCCCCCCCAATGCCAACCCAAATCAAGGCCTAGTCTTCCATCCTATACTCACTTACTGGATGTAAGCCCTATTAAACACACTTATGTCAGACTAGACATATATACTATTGTACTGTAAGTAAACTATATAGTGAATTCTTAAAGCAGAAAACATCCCTAAGCCTCTTTGCAAAGTTTTCACATTTGCCTTTTGGGAGGAGGGTGATTCTTTAACATTCACCACACTTCTTTATTGTGCAGTAGTATTTGCAAAAAATAACTTCTAGGCACTACCTAATCTCTGGAAGGGGATGTCTTTTACACGGTTCTTGAAAGTTTCTTTTCTGACCATTATTATTATTTGTTTCATTTCATGATTACTGAAAATAATTTTGTTGTATAGAGGAGGGGAGGTGTTAAAAAATGATCCGCTCCGGGTGTCAAATTCTTTACGCCACTGTTCCCGCCCAAGTGGTGGGCAGAAGCTATGGCTGGCAGCATTCCTGCCTATAGTAGCCAATGAAAAGCTCTGAAACAGGGAATTTCAGGATCAGGGAGGTGATGAAGGTGATCCGGCACAGGATCTTTTCAATCCTGAACTAATCCTGCTGTCCACACATGAACTGGCATAGTGAAGAAGCATTTTTTTCTTCTCCATCTGCCCCCTTGCCAGTGCAAGGAGCAGGGCTGTTGATGTGGCAATGGCTATGCCTCTCCATTAAGCCCCATCACTGCCAGTCAGGAGTTTGGACTGTCATCTTAGATGTATTTAAAAAGAGATTAGACAAAAGAATGGAAGATAGAAAAAATCCTAAAACGGATTGGATTCATTAATAGGCAAAAAACCTTGCGGTTTAAGAAAGAAGGTTTTTTGCCTATTAGTGAATTTCCCTACTTTTTAGTCCGGGAGGTAAGAAATGGGATCCTGTGCAAGTTTGTTGAGAATGGATTGATCATTTGCATGCTTACTGAGTTCAGTGGGATTTACTCCCCTGCAATCATGCCTAGGATAGGTGAAACTGACCATGGGGGAGGAGGAGGACGAGGGGAGAATACAGGGAGGGGGGAGAGGGAAGCAGAAGGAGTGGGAGGGGGAAGGAAGGGATTGGAAGCGGAGGGATAAGGGGTGAAGGAAGGGGGAGGGGAGGGGCAAAAGAGAGGTGATGGGAGGGAGGAGGAGGAGGGCAGGTTTGATCATTTCCATACATTTGAGTTCAATGGGATTTTCTTCTGTGCTTGAAAATGAAATAGACTGCCTTCAAGTCAATTCTGACTTATGGTGACCCTATGAATAGGGTTTTCATGGGAAACATTATTCAGAGGTGGTTTTACCATTGCCTTCCTCTGAGGCTGAGAGGCAGTGACTGGCCCAAGGTCACCCAGTGAGCTTTATGGCTGTGCGGGGATTTCAGCTCTGGTTTCCCTGGTCACAGTCCTAGGATAGGTAAAACTGACCAGGGGGGAGAAGGGAGAGAGGGGATTAGAAGGGGATGGGGGAGGGGTAAGGAAGGGTGAAGGAAGGAAGAGGGAAGGGGAGAGGGGATAGGAGGGAGGAGAGGAGAAAAGGTTTGATCATTTGTATGCTTTTTGACTTCAGTGGGATGTACTCCTGTGCAACCATGCTTAGGATAGGTGAAACTGACCTGAGGGAGGGACGGAGGGGACGAGGAGGGCAGGAAAGGATGGAAAGGGTGGAGGGAAGGAGGAGGGCAGGAAAGGATGGAAAGGGTGGAGGGAAGGAGGAGGGCAGGAAGGGGAGGGGGGAGGACATTGGGTGGGTGGGCACTGGGCAGGGGGGAAGCCCCTTTCCTTTCCAAAAGGAAAACATTGTGAACAGTATCATTCTTTGTCAGGGTTTCCCCCACCTTTTTATTCTACAGCAGGCACATTTAGTCACCTACCCAAATTTAAACAAAAGCTGTCACTGGTCACATTCGCACTGGGTTGTTATTTCACTTTAGGTAGTCATGGCTTCTCCCAAAGAATCCTGGGAAGTGTAGTTAGTGAAGGGTGCTGAGAGTTGCTAGGAGATGCCCTGTTCCACTCACAGACCTTCAATCACAGCAGCTGACTGTTAAACCAGTCTGGCCACTGGAGCTCTGTCAAGGGAATAGGAATCTCCTCTCAGTACCCTTCACAAACTATACTTTCCAGGATTCTCTGGGGGAAGCCATGACTGTCTAAAGTGAAAAAAAGGTCTGGTGTGGGTGTGGCCCCGATTAGGCAAGCCAAGGAGCTGGGAGTCTGGCTTTTACAACACTGACAGTTGGTTCTTACTGAGCATGCCCGACATTATCACTGAGTTCAAGCCAAAATTTCTTAAATTAATTAAAAATCAGCCAGAAGATGAAGGTCAGAGTATGGGGCAAGGTCAGTAATAGGATTACAGGTACTCTGTGACACATGGCTGATGTTTAATTAATTTCAACAGATTATGAGAACTCTGACAGAAAAAAGTCCAAAGGGGGTCTGGTTTTTTTCTCTTTCTTTTTACACTTTGAACTCTCCATTCTCTCTGACTGTTTTGTGTATCACCATGAAAATTTAGAGGTTGTTAAGCAAGCGTTTCTGAGTTCAGGAGTATAAGTTTTGTAAGGTTTTGTTTTGAAATGAGCTTATGGGAAGAATCAGAATGGAATGGGGGGTATTTTCAATTTAACACTGCAGAATGCAAAAAATCCAAGCTGACTATAGTATACAGCATAATCCTAACAGCTATTAACTATGATAGCCAAGTAGAATCACCATGTTCATATCTTAATATGACATTCACAAAGCCACTTCCCCCTCCCCTTTCCTCCCTGGTGCAGCCATGAGGAGGATATAAGAAGCTTTTGCTTCCATTTTCAACTAACAATAGCTAGTTTTAACTACTTCCATTGAAACAATTCAGCTTCAGATCCTGGCTTGCTTCAATAAACCAAAGATAACACTGAACACAATTCCCAGTTCAGATGGAATGAGAAACTGGTTAGGTGAAAACAGCTGTGAACGTTTCTGATCTTCTCTCTGAGTTTGCACCAGAGCGGGAACTGCATGACCCCAAGGCTTGTGTACACAATACTAAATTATGGTTTGCCATTACATGTGAACAAAGTATGCCTTTGAATATTAGATGCTGTGGACACATAATGGGACAAGGCTATTGTCTTCATGTGCTACTTGTGATATTCCCAGTGGCGGCTGCTACTGTTTGAAATAAAATGGTTGACCAGAAGAACCTCTAGTCTGATTCAGTAGAGGTTTTCTTATGTTCTCACATCCTATGTAGAGGACAGAATTTATTTCCAACGTTGTTTATCCTTTCAATTAAGGCAACTGAATAAAGACATCCTAGCACCAAATTCTCAATATAAGTACTGTACCTTCAATATTTACCTCTACAAATCATTACTTATGAAATGACAAGTTTCAGAACTTTGAGTTGGGCTGTTAGTCAAATTTAGGTTTGAATTTGTTTCAGTTTTCTCATAAGAGAGAATTTGAAATGTACCTTTATTATATGTAACATGAACAAGGCTTAACTGGAAAACAGAACAGCTTTCTCCAAAACAAGCATGTCCTATGCCTACAAAGTAAGGCTGGATCACCTTTTTCAGTCTAAGGGCTGCATTCAAGGTTAGCCAGCCCTCCAAAGCCACATGGCATATACAGACATGTGCATTCACTACACACACACACCACATGCAGATCGCACATAGCACGCACACGCACGCACGCACGCACACACACACACACATATGCAGGAACGCAACACAATTTCTCACTCACACACAGAGATCTCTCTCTCCTGTCTCTGTCTGATCAGCAGGGGGAGATCACATCCCTACCATTCCACCAGCCTGGGTGAAGACTGAATCCTCTCCATTCACCATAGCTCCCTCTCCCTGCTTTGTCATAATTAATCAACTATTGTTGCAAGTGGCAGCTGCTGTCATATGTCCAACAGCACACCTAATGACTAAAGGAGAAAGCAACAGAGAGTGAGATTGTATTTTTTCAGCAGGCATCACTACAGGAAGCACCACGCAGGAGGTTCCCCAAGCACTGCAGAAGCACTCTCAATGAGGAAGCAGTCAGCTGCAACTTTTAGGAGAGTTCTCCCCCACCCCTGCACAGATTAAGAGCTAGGGAAGACTGACAAAAATGTGGGGGTTTTGGGGGCCCATAAAAAAAACTTCTAGGAGGCCAGATGCAGTATGTGACCTAGCCATCCCTCCTATGAAGTGAAGAAAAAAGTGACTGGAAATTAACTTTAAAGTTCTACAGGGTTTTGTTTTTTAAAAAATTACACAATTGCCCATAAACTTTTATGAAATTAATAAATTATAATGGAAATAGTGTTTGTAAAAGTACAGGCAATGTCCTATACACTACTCTAAAAAAATTAATTCTCAGGGGAGAAATTCCCCTTTTAAAAATAGGAAAATTATTTCCCAATTTAACATGTACGCACATTATTTTATTTTGCCCAGTGTATCTTTCTGAAAAGCAATATGGCATATAGGCACTATATGAAATAGCCAATTGCCTTACTTAGTTCAGGTCAATGTGTGGATCTCCTATCTGAGACACAGGCTGATGATTTCTGCAGATATTTCCCCAATTTACAATACAATACAAAGCACTCTGGTATTCTGCTTTGCAATCCAATATGATCTTGACTCACTTAATAGGGGTAAGGAAGTTAATTTTGTGTACCTGGAAAGAAACAGGAAGGAGAGAAGGACTTACTGTTTGCAGAATGAAAAAGTTTTTCATATAGTATCTTAACATACTTAGGAACCTTGTTTTACAGAAACATTTCCTTCAAGGCCGCAGGTACATTCTTAGACTGCACCAATTTTTCCGGGGGGGGGGGTGCTCTACTCATTGTCTTTGGCAACATGGTAACGACTCTCTTCCAGTTGTACAACACATTATGCATGGAACCGATCCAACCAGGTGTGGGCTATATTTTAAACACTACTTGGTGACAACCTGCAAAATGTCTAGGTAGGCAGATAAGACACTGCTTAATTTAAAAGCAATAAGCTTGGCTGGTAAACAGAGAGGTATTGCTTTGTGGTTAACATGTTCTTGTATGCTTGCCAGTGTTTTTATGGTCTGGGAAATGGATGGAAGTTATTTTCTGCACAAAATTTATTTTAAAAAGCAACAACAGCTTGTGAGCTTTATAAGGTTTGTAGGAACATAAATTCATCTGCTCTGTTAAAGAAGAAGTCATCAGTTTATAAGACAAAGTATAAAGAAACTGTTGTATGAGAATGGCTACCTACCAATGGATATGATATATGGACTTCTATTTCTCATATCATCTGCAAAAACACTTATATTTCTTTAGTCCATTCTCTCCCTCTAAATATTCCATCTGATGGCCTTGGTATGCACTGCACATTATGAAACTGAACATCATTAACCAACCTGGTAAAAGTGGGGGGGAATTAGTGAAGTAACTTTCCATTCGCAATGAAAGAAAATTAAGGGGGGTGGTAACTCAGTAACATATATAGGAAGGAAAGCTAATTTGAAAGCCAATTTTATTTTGTGGGTAGTACTGACTAAGAGGATTTGTATGGAACATTTACTAGATGGTGACACCATGGTCACACCACTCAGTTAGGAGAAGCACAGGACATGAAACTACTTGGTTTACACTTTACACTGTGACTGGAGACTACAGGCTTTGAAAAAGTGACAGTGATACATAACAATATGCATGTGAAATGTTTGCAAATAGGTTTTGGGATCCATGCTCAGCCTTGAAGAACTGTTCTTCTCAGCATACGCCCCTCATCTCTAACTGGGATTCTTGCAATCTCCTAGCTGTTTGGATTATTTAGGAAAGGGTCAAGTAATGCACATCACTCTGCATGCCCAAAGTGCTATACAATTAGTCAATGAAGAACTTCTGGCGAGGCCAACTTCACATCCCAATTGCATCTGAAGTATGGTTGATGAGGGACTTCCCAGGAGGATCGCTCCGCCTGTGCTTGCCTCTAGACGAGCTCTCATCTCAGAGGAAGCTTTTCAAGTTTTAAAACCAGTCAGAAGAGTTTTTTTGACTGGGAAATTTTTCTCCCAGGCAAGGGAGAAACTTAGAGATTACTCACAGAAGTTCCGTGGTGTTTGTTGGACTGGAATTCATTGGAATCGCCTATGAAGGAAGGTAGCCAACAGCGTCGGACGGAGCCAGGGATTACAAACAGGCTCTAACTGATTAAGCGAGACTTTTTTTTTCTTCAAAGAAAAACGGAAATTAACAGGCAAGCATCCTCCTGTCTATTATCATCATTTTGTTATCGTTACTGCAAAAGAGATTTGTCAAAGAGTCAGCAACAAAGAAGCCCTGGGTGAGTTATAACTTTCTCTTTTACATACGGAATTAAAGAGGAAGAAAATCAAAACAGCCTATCTTTGTTTTTTATTGCAAAAAGCTGGCATGGAATTGAGCATTTTAAAGATATAAACGGATGAGAGGCATCTGATTTGAAGAGAAAATTTGATTTATCTGATATTTGAGTATTATATGTCTGGGACTATTTTTTCTGGTCTACTTTTTTTTTTTGGCGAATCTGCTTATTCCTTATGCCACTAATCATTTGGACGCTGTGAACTAAATCTGTTTTGGACATATAAGAGATAAGGCAATTCGTGCTGTCTAGAGGGTGATGTCATCTGGCTTGGAAGATTAACTCATTTGTGACTGGAAAAAGAAATAAACTGTTCTTTGCTTGAGAATAGTGACTATATTGGAATTGAAGGGGTTTTGTTCTTTTGGTTTTAAGAATGACAATCAAGAAGGTGGCTGAGACCCTGGATGTTCAGGAAGGGGTTCTCTCTCTAAATATGTTTCAGAAAATAATGAATGAGATTAAGCTAACAAAACAAGAGCTGGGACAGAACAGACAAGAGATGAAAATTGGATTTGGCAAAATGAGACAGGAACTGAAAGAAATTCAGGATTCTATAACTGGACAAGAAAAAGAAGATGAAAGAAAGATCAAAGGGAAGGTTCAAGCCCTGGAGATTGGAATAGATTTATCAAATATGGACCTGGAAAAAGATTTGGATTTTATGGTTGTGATGGATCCTAAGACAAATATTACTGTTTGGAATTCAGCGCTGCCCCTGAAGGAATTGGTGAAGAGATTAGAGATAAAGATATCAACGACTCGAAAAAATTCCTGGATTGGAAGGATTTGATGGAACTTGAAATAGAGAAAGTTTATAGAATAAATTCCAGATATGTGACAATGGAAAAACTCTCAAGAGATGTGTTAGTGCATTCTGTAAAAAAGAGGAACAGAGATACAACTTTACAACAACATTTCAGTAATACATTCAGAATTGATGGCAAGAAAATATCTGTGATGAAAGAAATCCCTATCAGACTCTTATTATATGACTATGGCAGCAAGACCAAGATTATTGGGTGTGCAAAGATGGAAGATGGAATCAATACTGATAATGGGAGAAGAGCTATTGAAATTACTGGACTTAGTAGACCTGAAGAGATGGATTAATTGACATGTCTATTTGGAGAAAAATTGATGGATATATATCTCAAGGATTAGAAACTTCTCTTTGACTTTTTGTGGAAAGAATAAAATGATGTTAATGAGATTTGATACCAATTAAGATAACCACTGGAGGAAGGCGATTGTATAATTTTATTAAGAGACAAGTTTGTTATATATTATAGACTTCTAGCTAATCTACGACAAATCGGAAGTCAATAGTTTTTATTGTAATAGTTATTAATTTGTTTTGTTTGTTTTGTTTTGTTTTTGAAAATTTGAATAAAAAATAATGATAAAAAAATAAAATAAAAAAAAGAAGTATGGTTGATGAGTACATGGGTCAGGGCCTTTTTAGTTGCAGTGCCCAGACTCCAAGAAAATGTCCTTCCTTGAGACATCTGTTAACATACAGAACATTGATGGAAGACCTCCTTCTCTGGTGGACCATCAGTGTTACGTTAAATTGTTCTTGGCTTTGTGGATTTTGTGTTTTTCTTTGGTTAACATGAAGTTTACATTTTTCCTGTTGTACAATACTCTCAGGTCCTCTTTGGCTGAAAGCTATTTATACATTTTTAAGTGATCAAAATTATAATAATGCTAACTCTTCCTTTGAGGTAGATAGGAAAACAAGCCATAAATCTACTTGTTTTTGCAATTGACTGGCTTAAGTGTTTCTACTAAGCTGCAAACTCAAAATGGTTCTGCAAATGGTTAGCTCAGATATTTAGTCCTGCACATGACATGCTGCAGGCCTGAGCATCAGGAATGTCTGTGCCCACTAGTTGCTGGGTATTTACATATACACATTTGCAATAAATCCACTCATTACTGTGATGCTTCCCCTTGCCCTCTGCCCCAATCACAAAAATCAAGTCAATAGTGTGTACCTTCTATAAATGAATGTGTAGTTCACAGAAGACATTCATGTGGTGGCATGCATACATGTTCACAAGGCCAGGGGCATTTCCAAGCTAAATTCTTCCCAGGTTTGACTTGTTTACAAATGACACTACAATTGTTCTGCATATTTATCCATCCTATTTTGCAAACTCTCTTCCCAACTAGAATGAAGTATGCAAATCTGGGGAAACTGTTTAACATAAAGATGTTGCTGACTGCAGATAACTACAAAAGCTCCCTTCTACTTTCCATATATATCTATACAGTTTAGAAATGCCAATGGGGTGGGGGAAATCAGACAAAATGCTAAACTAAGGCTGCAATCCTAAGCACATTTATTTGGCAATGAGCACAATGATGAACACAGTGAGATTTGCAGTGGGTAAACAAACATATATTTAGACTACATATTCGCCCAGTAGCTTATGGTCAAAATTGTATTTTAAAACTACCACCCATTATTCCATCTACAGAGCAGCCACTATAATCATTCAGAGCTGGCTCCCAATACATCTGGAAGTTTCCAGAAAGTAGTAAGACAGGGTGCAAACAATGGATCCACTGTAAATCCTCAGCAATTTAGTTATCATTGATATTCGCAATTCCTATCTCAAAAACAACCCCGTAAGATTGGAAAGGATAATAACAATATAATAATTTGTATTTATTATAATAATAAATTGAATAATATAACACAATAATATTTGGGAAAATACTGCTTTTCTCAAATGCTTAAAGGATTTCATAGATTATTTCTGAGTTGACTAGATGTTACAAAACTAGTGTGACTGCCACTGAATACAGTAGCCTCAGTGGTAGTACTTTTGTGTTTGATTATCATTTTATAGGGAGTTTTAATGTCTTTTGGGCTATAAGTCACTTTGGGATACTCTTCTGAGTGTGAAAAGTGACAAATAAATATAAAAAATAATAGTAACAATATTTCTTTTTCCTCTGTAACATTAAATAAAGAGGTGTGCTGTAATTTCACTGTGCTTTGAGTTTCCCTGGCCCTACTGGCTGACCTTCACAGGGGAAGGGAACCTCAAAGAGAAAAAGTAAAGCCTAGTTCCAGTCTCAGTAATCCTTACAGTAACACCATAAAATAAGTCATTAGAAACATAGGAAGCTGCCTTATACAAAGTCAAATGATTTGCCCTTCTAGTCCAGCAATGTTTACTCTGATTGACTGCAGTTCTCCATCAGACACAGGTCTTTCACATCGCCTGCTGCTACCTGATCCTTTTTTAACTAGAGATGGCAGGAACAGAACCTAGGCTCTTTTGGCCCCACCAGTTTGCCTGTCCCACACATAACATCAAATTTCACCCAGTCTCAAATTTACCATTCCTAGGCAAGGCGGTTGAACGGGTGGTGGCAAACAGTTGCAGGCACACTTGGAGGAAGCGGATTATCTAGATCCATTTCAATCGGGCTTCAGGCCTGGACATGGGACTGAAACAGCCTTGGTCGCCTTGGTGGATGATATGAGGAGGGCATGGGATAGGGGCGAATGCACCTTCCTTGTCCTCCTTGATCTCTCAGCGGCTTTTGATACCGTTGACCACGCTATCCTCTTGGACCGCCTAAAGGGGTTGGGTATAGGGGGCACTGTATGGCAGTGGTTCCATTCCTTCCTCTTCGGTAGGTACCAAAGAGTAGCATTGGAGGAGGAGGTTTCAGATCCTTGGCCTCTCACTTGTGGGGTGCCACAGGGTTCTATCCTTTCCCCGATGCTGTTTAACATCTATATAAAGCTGCTGGGGGCAATCATCAGGAGATTTGGGCTGCAGTGTCATCAGTATGCGGATGACACGCAGCTCTATCTCTCATTTAAATCTTCACCAAGGTTGGCTGTAGAAACCCTGTCCAAGTGTCTGGAGTCGGTGAGTGGCTGGATGGGAAGGAATAAGCTGAAGCTGAACCCGGATAAGACCGAGGTACTGTTTGTGGGTGATAAGGGAAGGTTGGGGGATGTGGACCTGGTGCTCAATGGGGTACGTTTGCCACTGAAAGACCAGGTCTGCAGCCTGGGGGTCATTTTGGACTCCCAGCTGTCCATGGAGGCTCAAGTCTCAGCTGTGAGCCGGAGGGCACTGTATCAACATCTGATATGGAGGCTGCGCCCCTACCTTCCCAACCATCTGCTCCCACCGGTGGTACATGCCTTGGTCACCTCTCGCCTAGACTACTGTAATGCGCTCTACGTGGGGTTACCCTTGAAAACGGTCTGGAAGCTGCAACTGGTACAGAATGCGGCGGCTCGTCTGATTAAGGGCAGCCGCCGGCAAGATCACATCACTCCTGTGTTGAAGGAGTTGCACTGGTTACCGGTTGTTTACCGAACCCAATTCAAGGTGTTGGTTTTGACCTTTAAAACCCTATATGGTTTTGGCCCAGTCTATCTGAAGGAGCGCCTCCAGCATCGTCAGGGATGCCGCTCAACAAGATCAGCCTCAGAAGACCTTCTCTCAATCCCACCGGTAAAAACAGCGAGACTGGTGAGGACTAGAGAGAGGGCTTTCTCAATAGTGGCCCCCACCCTATGGAACTCTCTCCCAAATGATCTCCGTCATGCCCCTTCTGAGATGACCTTCCGCCGGACTTTGAAGACCTGGCTCTTCAGGAAAGCTTTTAGGATGGGTTAGGCTTTTATTGTTATGTTTTAAATTTTAATGCTTAATGTACAAGATAAAATCAGCCAGCTGGGCGACTAATAAATTGAATAATAAATAAATAAATAAATAAATATGACATCAGATGATGGACAGGTGGGCACTTTTTGGGCCAAACCATGCCATGAGCCAAATGGAGAGGCTTTGTGGGCATAATTAGGTCCTTGGCTGGAGGTTCTCCACTGCTGTTATATTCTATTATTTTATACTTGCTCTTAACAATCCTATTGCTAAGCTGAGGAGGCCTTAATTATTTTTCAAGAATTTTAACCCATGGAAGTATTTTCCATATTGTATTTATTGCTCTTATCTATACCCTTTTCAATCCTAGTCTGCCTTTTTTGAGATGAGGCAGCCAAAAAATAACAGTAGTCAAATCATGTACAGGTTTTCATTTTTGATAGTGGGTAAAGAAAATGAGCAGTTATCTGTTTAGTCACTCTTTGGGGAGCAAACAAACCAGGAAAAGAAAAGAAAAGACAGGGGGCTGTGAGCCCACAGCATATTTTATTTAATGCCTTCTGGAGAAGAACTTTAAAGAAGTAACCCTGTAAAAACATAGCACTACTTCAATGATCTGCAACACTGAAAATAGCACAACAGGGAAAAGGGGTGGTGGGAATTACAAACACAGAAGCTGCCTTATACCAAGTCAAGCCAAGAGTTCATCTTGATTAGTATTCTCTACACCGGCTGTCCCCAACCTGATGCCTCCCATATGTTTCCATCAGCTCCAACCAGCATGGCCAATAGTCAAGATTATGGGAGTGCCAGGCTGGGGAAGGTTGGCCTACATAGATTGGCAGCAGCTCTCCAGGGTTTCAGACAGGAGTCTTTCCCAACCTGACCTATATTGAAACCTGACCTTTTGCATGCAAAGCATATGTTCTACCTATTGAACAACAGTTTGTCCTCTGTAAATTAAGGCAGCTACCTATACTCTGGACAAGAGGCTACTGTAAGGACAGAATATGGAGAAACCGATTGGTTCCCAATAGAAAAGGGTGTGAGACAGGGGTGTATTTTATCACCCTATTTATTAATCTATACGCAGAACATATCATACGGAAAGCAGGATTGGACCAAGATGAAGGAGGTGTGAAAATTGGAGGGAGAAATATCAATAATTTAAGACATGCAGATGATACCATACTACTAGCAGAAACCAGTAATGATTTGAAACGAATGCTGATGAAAGTTAAAGAGGAAAGCACAAAAGCAGGACTACAGTGGAACATCAAGAAGACTAAATTAATGACAACAGAAGGGTTATGTAACTTTAAAGCTGACAATGAGGACATTGAACTTGTCAAGCACAGTCATCAACCAAAATGGAGACCATAGTCAAGAAATCAGAAGAAGGATAGGACTGGGGAGGGCAGCTATGAGAGAACTAGAAAAGGTCCTCAAATGCAAAGATGTATCACTGAACACTAAAGTCAGGATCATTCAGACCATGGTATTCCCGATCTCTATGTATGGATGTGAAAGTTGGACAGTGAAAAAAGCAGTTAAGACAAAAATCAACATTTGAAATGTAGTGCTGGAAGAGAGCTTTGCGCATACCATGGACTATGAAAAAGACCAATAATTGGGTGTTACAACAAATTAAACCAGAACTATCACTAGAAGCTAAAATGATGAAACGGAGGTTATCATACTCTGGACACATAATGAGAAGACACGATTCACTAGAAAAGACAGTAATGCTGGGAAAAACAGAAGGGAGTACAGAAAGAGGAAGACCAAACAAGAGATGGATTGATTCCATAGAGTAAGCCACAGACCTGAACTTACAAGATCTGAAAAGGGTGGTTCACGACAGATGCTATTGGAGGTCACTGATTCAAAGGGTCGCCATAAGTCGTAATCGACTTGAAGGCACATAACAACAACAACAACAAGAAGTGATGTAGGAATCATTCGTTCTCTGGCAAGCACTCACAGCTCACCAGTGAAGCCTATCTACTGTGAAACCTTTTCATACTGAGCCATTCTGATGTTTTCTGCATTATTCTGCATCATTTCATCTTTAGGGTCGTTAAATTTTTGGTGCTGGGTAGTAATGCCACAATGGCAAGATCTTTTAAGCTGGAACAATTCAATATCCCAATGTGCAAGCTTAGGAACCTCTAACATTTGCTTATGGTATGCAGAAACTACACAGTGGGTCATTCCCAGTATCTCCAGCTTTTATACAATTAGGACTAACAATTATAAGTAAGCCCCAGTAAGCCCCACTGGACAAAGTAT
Source organism: Rhineura floridana (assembly GCF_030035675.1). NCBI lineage: Eukaryota > Metazoa > Chordata > Lepidosauria > Squamata > Rhineuridae > Rhineura > Rhineura floridana. The sequence goes on from NC_084480.1 coordinate 94,781,203, forward strand.
GACTTCTAACAAAACATGCACAGGGTGGCATTGCAATGTTTTTTAAGCTTCTTTAAATGTCACTTCATACTCTGATCCAAATCTAAACGAAAAGAACAATACATAACACTTTCAACGAACAAGCCACCCCACTGGAATATACAATAGATCACACTGATAGTTAAACTAGATGACCAGATGCAACAGATGTAAAAGATTCCTGCACCTTTAATAGTTGTGCAGAAGAGGAAGTTTCAGCAGATGAAAGCAGACTTCACAAGCTGAAATGTCCTCTTCTACACAACTGGGAAAGGTGCAGGACCTGTCCTCATTTGCACCTCGCCACCCCAGCTTAAACTAAATTGGGACAGAGTAAGAACTGTGCTTGCATCAATACAACATTGTAAATATAAACAAAGTTTGCATCATGACAGGAATAAACGTTTTCTGTAACATGGTTACTAGCAATGCAAGCTGCAAATTCCTTCAAAGCTGTTTTTCCAAAATTGAAGATAGCAGACAAAAGAATTCTAACAATGTTTCAAGAAGCACAAAACTGGCAAGATATCTAATCTCAAAGCTAGAAAAAACAACCTAAATCCTCTAACTTCCTGAACTTGGGCAGGATAAGTTGTAAACATATTTGACAACCACTGAAAGTTCAAACAAAACACAGAGGCGACAATCCTATGCATTTTGTAAATTCTAACATTTGTACATACCCAAGCTTAGCTACTGCATATAAGTATACTCACTAGGTGTCTATAGATTACACTATGGGAATCTATTTGTGCAACACAGCGTGTCAGTATAAGGACATTCAGATGCAAAACTTTGTAACTGAATCGGAGGTGTCCTTTAATTGGTACCTTTGCTCCACAGCTAGTGTTTTAATAATGGTTGTGGTGTGTGCCTGAATGTCCTACCATGTGATATTTAATTTTTTTTAATGGAATTTAAACCAATAAATGTTCAGGCTCTGTTTCCTGCTGTGCTAATCACAGTATCAATGTGTGGGTGAGATGTGTGTCTGAACGTGCATAGTGTTGGTCATGTGGTATAACAATGTTGTTGACCTTTTCGCAGACCAGTCTGGTGGAAGAAGAGGCATGTTATCCGAAACCTAACATTCTATATTCCCTTTTCTTTGATCTCCTGCCCTTCCCAATAGCTCATCAGGTTTGACAGACCACATGCTGTCAGCATGCATTCCCCTCTCATTGATCTGTTCTAACAAATAGCTGCTGGTTATTTGCATTTATGTTCTACACTCCCCTAACCAAAGAGAATGTCTTATAGATACTTTCTGCCCAGCAAAATAAATAAAATCAAATTAATTTGCAGAAAATATTTTCATCTGCTTCAGTTTCTTAAGGCACACTAGTCTTATCTGTCCCTGCTAAAATCACTTCTAAGCTTCTGAGCAGAAATTATCTGTAGAGGCATCGAAGTAACATCCCATAAGCCTGAACATTTATCTCAACAGTTACACCAGAAAGAACACACATATAGCAATTTATGCAATGTTTGACAGCAATTTAAGAATTACCACCTAAGCATGTCTACATGATCACTTTGTCTACCACATGAAAATTAATTGCACAAAATATTCTATACAACTGTACAACTAACAACTTGATTTTTATGTTACAACCTGGAGTCTCATGCTTCAAACTGAATGTTATTGATAGAATTCTTGTAATCAAACCTTAGGCTGGAATCTTAGAACTTGCCATCATTACAAGAAAAAAACTTCTGCAGAATGCTTACTGTATCTGGAGACATGGAAAGTCCCTTGCTTAGACAGGCAACAGTATGTAAACCAACATTCCCTTTTGAGGGTTGTAGGTGCCTGTGATTCAGTAGCTGCAGAAATGCTAATGGTAATGTTATCTTGGTTGTCCTTCTTAAAGGGTCTAGTTAAGCCCTTCATTTCACCTTGCAAGATAAAGCTGAGGCAACATTTCTGCCACAGAGGTCATAACTCTGTTTTAAATACCAAAACGACATAAAAGTTCACTAGCATGCCTTTGACACAATGTATAAAAAAATGAAAGTAATAATATAATAGGGGGCAAAAATCTCACAGGCCTAGATTCTCTGGCATGAAACCACAACACAAGGGTTACAGCTTTGATCCTACCTTCTCAGTTATTTCTCTTCCAGATATAGAACTCCTGACATTTCTTTGGTATTTGTGTGTGATTAAAATATACTCTAAATATATCTTAGTTCCTATAAATAGCAGAGTGAGACTTTCAAGGCTAATTAAAAATAAATTTGGCATTTTGAACACCCTATAAACAAACAGATAAAAGCTGAAATTCACTTTAACTATTGCTACATTACTCTCAGTATTTCCTTGGGGAAAAGTAGACATTTCTGAATTGTGCTTTTAAAAATGTTATGTTCTCATCTGCAAAAGCTCCCATTAGCACTCTAGAATCCACAGAAACAAATTCATCCAATAATAATGGCTACTATTGCCCCCATCTTCAGCTTTAACCACTGCCATATAAAATTCTAATTTAGACAGAAATCTTGTACAGCCACTGTGTCTTGTCTTCATACAAAATAGTCAAATGTCAAGTTTTGAAATCCTCTTTCTTATGCCAGGGATAGGCAGTAAATAGTCCACTGGCCACTACTTCTCAAATGCAATCCAAAGACACTCAAAGTTATTTCTTTTTACTGAAAATCTATATATGGTAGAAGCTCAGGGGACAAAGATGCACCTGCATTATAAGGGCTCCAGGAAAGGTAACACAGAAGGGAAAACAAATTAACAAAAATAAAGCTCCACAGACAGTAATGTAAGAACTTGGAGAAGGTTCCGAGAAATAATCGTCCCGCAGGAAAAAGCCACCAGGAAGGAAAAGGGCAGGCAGGAGGGGGGATGTCAGGAAATAGATCTTTAAAAAGAACGCTGAAGGAAAAAAGAAACACCCAGGGGAGGCAAATGGAGGATTCACTAGGAGCACAGAGGACAAAAAAGCGTTAAAACAAACAGGAAAACAGGGTAACAAGTGAGGCTGAAGTAAGAACAAACAACAAAGGCAACTGCCTGGATGAAAAGGCAGGAAATGTGTAAACTGCTGTACCGTACACAGTATTTTATTCAGTTGACATGGTCATACGCACAGTATATCTGAATCTGCAGGACAATGAGAAGTGTTACAGCAACCTTCCACTGTATCAGAGGTTAATAGGGGTGTGCACCAGCTTTGGATGAATCCAAAATTCAGAGGCAAAGCAGGATACCTTGGAGCTATTTGGGACTTGTCAGAGATGAAAAGGATCTCCACAAGATGGCACAAAGCAGGGACCCCTGACTCACTTTGTGGTACTCATCAATCTAGACATTAAAACAAATACTGCAGGCAAGTATCAGCTGAAAGCAAAAGAAATGTCTGTAAGCTTACCATAATGGCAGGGTGGGATGACTGGGGAAGAGACAGCAAACAGCAGAGCGGGGAGATGGAAAAGAGGAAGAGCTCCATTGTGACTGGCAGGTTTACCTTATAATCAGAGGGAATGGTTTTACCAGTATTATCCAATCCCAATGCTTTGGGCAACAGAACAGATTTATAAGAGTGAAAGATCAGTGTCTAAGCTTAAGGAAGATGCCAGGATGCGAACAGGAAAAAGAGAGTCCCTTCAAAACTAATAGCTCAAGCTTGTAATCAGAGGGAATGAGTTTTCTTGGGAAGCAAATCCCTTTTAATTATTCCCGCACCAAAGTCAACTTTTAAAGGTGCCTACCACAAAAGTCCTGGACCTGTGAAATGTATTTATTATTTATTTATTTAACAAAATTTGTATACTGCTTGATTGAAAATAGAACCTCTAAGCAGACCTATTAGTTTGCAATGTAGCTTTTTTTTTTTTACTCAGGGGCACTTCTCTCATGTCTGCCATTTTCAGACCAACTGCTCAGAAAACACTTGCAGAGATAAAATAATTCCTTTTTTCAATCACCCCAAAATGAATGGCTGGGCTTGCAAGAAAACCACTGCACCTATCCTTTTCAAATTTGTCAGGATTCATGCCCCAGAAAGGGAGATATTGCCTGCAAATTCCTGCGGGAAATTCCTCCTCCGGGTGCCTACTCCGAGGGATGCTCGGAGAATGGCAACAAGGGAGAGGGCCTTCTCAGTGGTGGCTCACAAATTATGGAATGATGTTTCTGACAAGGTGCGCCTGGCGCCAACACTTATCTTTTCGTCGCCAGGTCAAGATTTTCCTCTTCTCCCAGGCATTTTAGCATGTGTTTATATTGTTTTAAATTTTTAAATTCTGTTTTAAATTGTTTTTGTTTTGTTTTTTTAAAAAAGATGTATCTTAGATTGTATTTGTTTTTAGTTACTGTAAACCGCCCAGAGAGCTTCGGCTATGGGGCGGTATACAAGTATAATAAATAAAATAAATAAATAAAATAAAATTTTACCTTATAATGCAAAAAAAAAAAGTTAGAGACCATACCTTTTTTTTTTTTGACAGGGAAGGGTGATTCACATTTTAGAAGTGTGCATCATAAAAATCCCCGGGGCCTAGTTCCTTGCAATTTAACAGGTTTTAGCTACTTTAGAGGGGCTACTATGCCTGAAAATTTCATCTCCTTCTGTCAAAATGTTTTGAAGATGTTTTGTTTTTCAGTCGTTTTTATTGGTTTATCACTTGCTGCTTGCTTCCCTGGGCTCCTTTGGGGTGGACTGATGGGATATAAATATAATAGTGAAAACAATAAATAAGGGGGAAAGGCTATAGCCTTTTAAACATTTTGCAGTAGTGAATGGGGATGGGGGAATTAAGTGAACTTGAACCCTTGAGACAACTGGGCAGCCTCTGAATTGGCCAAGCCAAATTGGGCTGTTTTACAAAGTGCTGAATCAGGATCCTAACCAAATATTGCGCAAATGCACACCCCAGCATTTACAGGATCAGATTTATTTACTTAAGATGATATCCAAATAAGTCATAGAGCAGACCCATTAATTCTATTCATTTCAATTGATCTATTTTAAGTATGACATAGTTGGATATCACTCCTATTTATTTGTCTTTAAGCACACACACACACACACTTTTTGGGGCCAGGTGAATTTAAGACAGCTTATAAAGCACAGTCCCTTATTAGCATCTGTATTTATCTTTGATTATTGGAACTTCAGGGCCACATTGTTTCCAGGGATGCACAAATATCCAGGTATTTTCTTTAGATGGGGTCACATTGCTTCTGAAGGAGTAGGTTCATAATTTGGGGTTCTCCTGAATCTATTCCTCTCACTTGAGGCACTGGTGGCCTTGGTGGTACAGAGTGCCTTCCATTAGCGTAGGCTGGTGGCCCAACTACAACCCTATCTGGTCTGCTTTGGTAACCTCAAGGTTGAACTATTGCAACCTTTATTTGGGGCTGTCTTTGAAAACAGTTCAGAAGCTTAAATTAGTGCAGAATGCAGATGCCCAACTGTTGACCGGTTCGAAGCAAAGGGATCATAAAACACAAATTTTGTTACAACTATACCAGCTGCCTGTACATTTCTGAGCCCATTTCAAAGTGCTGGTTTTGACCTATAAAACTCTTTATGGCTCAGGATGCTCTGGAGTACCTCTCCCAATTTGAAACTACCTGGACCCTTTGATCTTCTTCTGAGGCTATTCTCCAGGTCCCCCCTATGGAGAAGGCTCAGAGGGAGGTGACAAGGGAGAGGGTCTTTTCCATTATGGCTCCCTACTGTGGAATGCTGTTTCCAGTGAGATCCACCTGGCACCTTCACTGCTATCGTTTTGATGCCAGTAAAGACTTACCTTTTTCCCCAGGGTTTTGATAGACGGATTATCATGTTGTTTTGTTACTAGCGTTCTGTAAAAGCTTCCTGTGGCTGTTATGGTATGTGTGTATGGGTGTGTGCATGAGAATGGTAGGTGTTTGTAGGAATTCTTTTAATGGCATAATGTGTTTATGTTTCTCAATGTGTTATAAGTCACTTGGAGACTGTGACGCCCCTCCCTGGCTCTCCCTGTCAGGTTCCTACCTGCTCGTGGTTACTGCCTGTCACTAGGCACCACCAGGGACTCCACCAGTCCGGACTGTCCTTTTTTATGGTTTCTCTCCCCGCTCTAGCACAGATCTCAACAGATCCCCCTGCTAGGCAGCACCACCAGTCACGTCCTATAATCAGTATTCCCAGAGACTCTGCCTGAGTCTCTCTATCAGGTTACCTCTGTGACTGAGTGCTTAAGCTGTCGCACTCCCTTTGTATCAATGCAGATAATTCTGGTTTGCTCTGAATACTTGTGGTGTTATTCTTCCCTTCCCCGCTGCCACCATTTGTCACTCTTCAGCCTTGGTATTTACCTTACCCTCCCTTCTGGTCTGTGAAACCCCAGCCAAGGATCAGGCCTTTGGTAAACCAAAAGTATTTATTAAATAACAAAGATAACAAGATTACTTTAAAAGGCACTTAAGCATATGGTTTCATCTATTCCTGAGGTACTGGTCTTAGTATTAATCTGAACTCCACACTCTCCTCTCATAAACCCACCAAAACAACCCACTAACATCCACCTCACATCCACCTTCCACCCAGATTTACCTGTCATCCTTCCATTTATACTGCCAGCCATTTTAAACATTCAGCCAATCATCCAGCATTCTACTGCCCATTCACTCCCCCCTCCTCTTTCATTCCACTTACCATGTATCTCCTATACAAACAGCACTTACCATATATACACTAATAGAGGAACATCACATTCCCCCCCCCTTAAAACAACGGCAGAGTATTATTCCTGTTCCAGGATTTATACGTCGCGTTAACAATATAACAAGTCTCTATGGGGAAAATGTCTTTTTTTTTGTTCCTTCGTCTGGGTCACGTCACTGCAGTCCCGGCCACTTGCCTGGAAAGTCCATCAGCCAGTACATTGTCCCTGCCTTTTATGAACTGGAAGTCCACTTGATAGTCTTGTAGGGCCCAGGACCACCTCTGCAGCATAGTGTTATGGTTTTTCATAGTCTGCAACCATAACAAGGCCCGATGATCCGTTGTTACCGTGAATCTTCGTCCCCACACGTATGGGCGCAACTTGTTCAGTCCCCACACGACCGCTAGGCACTCCTTTTGGACCGACAAATAGTTTTTCTCCCTCGGTGTCAGCTTGCGACTCAGATACGCCACTGGATGTCTGGTGCCTTCTCTCTCCTGCAGCAAGACGACTCCCAGCGCGAGGTCTGACGCATCTGTAGCCACGATGAATGGTTGCTCATAGTCTGGTGCTATTAATATGGGTCCTTGGCACAAGGCTTGCTTCAGCAGATCAAAAGCCTTCTGACATTCATTCGTCCATACCACACGCTCAGAACACTTTTTCTTTGTCAATTCATGCAAGGGGGTTGCTATTTCCCCAAAATTTTTCACAAACTTCCTATAAAAACCAGCCACACCTAGAAATGCCCTAACTTGTTTTTTGGTTAAGGGGATAGGCCACGCTTGTATTGCCTCCACCTTGCTCCATAAGGGGGTGATTTTCCCACTCCCCACCTTATGTCCTAAATAGTTTACTTCACTCACAACTTTCCCATTCACACGGTATGGCATAGATCTGATTGGGGCATGATCTCCAGTATCAATGGAATGTATAACTATACTGGTTCGGCCAGGTTTGTTGCTAAAGAGATTCCTATAGGTTTTCAAAACTCTCAGAATCTCTTCTTTTACTTCCTCCTTCACCTCCTCTGACCATTCCAATTGATCTACCCCTCCTTTGTCTTTGCTTTCTTGTACTAAATCTGGAAGTTCAGGCCCACTTCCCTCAGGGAATAAGGTAACTTGCAACACCTTTGCATCCCTGGTATGGTAAGGCTTTAACATATTTACATGAACCACTTTGCTTTTGTTTAATTGGTCTGTGGTGATTACATACGTCACTGTGTCAAGCCTTTCTCTGATGGTATATGGTCCTTCCCAGTTAGCCTGTAATTTGTCATGTTTCCTGGGTATGAACGCCATAACCATATCTCCCACATCATACACACGTTCCCTGGCTGTTCTGTCATACCAATAACTTTGCTTCTGCTGTGCTTGACTCAAATTCTTTTTCACTACTTCCATCATTGATGTTAATTTATTGCGGAATTCCAATACAAAATCTACTACAGATGTTTTGTGCTCTCCCAGGGTTCCTTCCCATGAATTTTTTAACAGTTCCAAAGGTCCCCTCACTTTTCTAGTGAACATCAGTTCAAAGGGTGAGAAGCCTGTTGACTCCTGAGGGACTTCTCTGTATGCAAATAAGAAGCATCCCAAACGTTCATCCCAGTCTTGTGGGTGATCTTGAACATAGCTTCTTATCATGCCCTTCAAAACGCCATTGAATCTCTAAGTTAGCCCATTAGTGGCGGGATGGTAAGTAGTGGTCTTTAGATGTTTTAGACCACAACATTTCCACATACATTGCATCACTTCTCCCATGAATACACTACCTTGATCCATCAGCACTTCATGAGAGAAACCCAGCCTCATAAAGATTTTTAATAAAGCCTCTGCCACCACAGGGGCTTCTACAGATCTTAGTGCTTCTGCGTCTGGGTACCTGGTGGCAAAATCCACCACCACCAATAGATATTTCTTGCCATGCCTTGTGGGTTTGGAAAAAGGGCCCACCAAATCTATTCCCACTCTATAAAAGGGTTGTCCAATTATAGAAAGGGGCTTTAAGGGTGCCTTAGTCTTTACTCCACTTTTTCCCACCTTTTGGCATATACCACAAGATAGACAATGTTGTTTTACATCTTTGGAGATGTTTGACCAATAATAGTGTGCAGCCAATTATTTATTTATTTATTTATTTTGTTTAATTTATATACCGCCCGAAGCCCGAAGGCTCTCTGGGCGGTGTACAAAAAGATAAAAACAAGCACAATATATAAATACAATAAATACAATAAATAATAATAATAATAAAAAACAAACAATAACGAACCAAACAACATCCAAAATACGGAAATGCTGTTTAAAATACACTTTAAAATGCCTGGGAGTATAAAACGGTTTTCACATGGCGCCGAAAAGATAGTAGCGTCGGCGCCAGGCGCACCTCATCAGGGAGACTGTTCCACAGTTCGGGGGCCACTACTGAAAAGGCCCTGGTTCTAGTCATCACCCTCCGAGCCTCTCGATGGGATGGAACTCGGAGGAGGGCCTTAGATGTTGAGCGTAGTGTATGGATAGGTTCATATTGGGAGAGGCGTTCCACCAGGTATTGCGGTGGACCAATCTCCTCTTGGTCTTTTTTATTCCCAGATGTCCTGCACATGGGACATCGTGGGCTACCTCTAGCAATCTGGTTCTGTATTTGCTAGGTACTATCAATTGCTTCACTGGTTCACATTCATCCTTTCTCTCAGCAGGCATCCACAGTCTATATAAAATCCCATTCTCACACACAACTTGATTCCTCAGTTTGTCAGTGAAAGGAATCTGTTGGGTCAGGGCTTGTTCCTTTATTTGATTCAAACTGGTATCCTTATTCAGTTCTTCTCTGAAATGCTCTGTCTCTTCCCCAGAGACCAGTTGATACAGTTTGTCTCCTTCAGCAGGCCTGCCAAGGGTTGCTATGGGGACCTGAAGCTCGCAAACAGATTCCACCCTGTTTCCTTCAGCCCCCCTTAACATGGCTTCTGTTTCTCTGCCAAGTTGCTGTCTGGTCACCACATATATTTTCCCTTGTGCCCCCATAACATCTCTTCCCAGTATCACTGGTTCTTGTTGTTGGGCATTAATGCCTACTTTATATCTGCCCTCTCGGCCTCTCCACGCCATTTTCACCAGGGCCACAGGCAAGCTTTCTGGTTGACCCCTCACTCCTTGGATAGTCACCGTTTCCTGAGGTAATATTTCTTCAGATTTTATTAAATCTGGCCTCAGTAACGTCTGAGCGGCACCAGTGTCAAGCAATGCCCAATAATTTGCCCCTTGTACACTCACTTCCTCTCTCAGACTTGAATCAAGGTCTGTTACTTCTGTCCAGTTTATCTGGCAGAACTGAACCTTTTTTGTGGTTAAATCTTTTGGTTCTATTTTTACTGCCCTTGCCTGAGCAGGATTACTAATGGGGTTGGCAACCTCACATTGAAAACGTAGGTGCCCAGGTCTACCACATTTGTAGCATAATTTCTCCTCTGTTTTAGGGTACACAGATCCACTCTGGGGTGTCCTGTGCCCTTCAGATTTTACTGGAGGACTCACTCGCTGTGGCACCACATCCTTTCTGCCACCATTATATGGTCTGGGTTTAAACTCTCTTGATGTTTTCCCCACCCAGCCAGTTCTGTTGGAGGCGAAGTGATCCGCCATCTCTGCGGCCTCCTGCACCGATGTAGGGGAACGGTCTTTGACAAGGAGCCTTATTTCTGGTGGTAACTGATGGAATAATTGATCCAGTATCATGAGGCTTTTCACCTCTTCCACTGACTGAGCTTTGGCACTACTCATCCACTTTCCAAATATATCCATCAACTTTGCTCCCAGTTCCACAAAAGACCTCCCTGCTTGGATCTGACAGTTTCGGAATAATTTTCTAAAGTAGTCAGGTCCCAATCTGAACCTTTTGTATACTGTCTCTTTAAGCTCAGCATAGGTGACGGGCTTGTCTGAGGGGAAATATTGGTATACCTCAGCCAATTCCCCTTTAATCAGGTTTGATAAATATTGCATATATTTATCCTCTGGTAGCTCCCACAATTGAGCTGCTTTTTCAAAAGTGCTGAGGTAAATCTGTGGATCTTGTCCAGGCTCAAACACTGCAAAGTCTTTTGGTGTAACTTTTATTTTTGTTTCATTTCTGTCCTTTCTTGTTTCATCAGAATGAAACCTCTCCCTTTCAAACTTTAACTTTTCCACCTGTAATTCAGCATCCACTCTCATTCTCTCAAATTCCAACTCCCTCTGTTTTTTCTTCTCTGCACCTTCCATCCTCAATCTCTCAGTTTCCAACTCCCTCTGTTTTTCCTTCTCTTCCATTTCAAAGACCCTCTGCTTGTCTTTTTCCTCAGCCTCCCTCCTCAATCTCTCAGTTTCCAACTCCCTCTGTTTTTCCTTCTCTGCACCTTCCATCCTCAATCTCTCAGTTTCCAACTCATGCTCCCATCTTAACTTCTCTCTCAAGTACTCTATATAAGCGGGATTGCTTGAGTATCCTTCTGGGGTCTCTTCCCTGACAGGTTGTTTTTGCTGGGCAGTTGCAAATCCTATAAGTGCTACCCTCAATTCATCTACCCCTTTACCCTTGTGAGGTAAATTGAATGTTATGCACTTCTCCACCAGCTCCTCTCTTTTCATTTTTATATATTCAGCCATGGTCACTCACTCTTTGCCACACACTCTTTGCCAGTCACTCTCACAAGTAATCTTGTTTTGCTATTTCTGTTTGCCACACCACTGTTAGGGATTCTCTAGTATTCGTATCTGGATTCTCTGTTGTTCGTATCCCACCGCTGTGCTACCACCACATGTGACGCCCCTCCCTGGCTCTCCCTGTCAGGTTCCTACCTGCTCGTGGTTACTGCCTGTCACTAGGCACCACCAGGGACTCCACCAGTCCGGACTGTCCTTTTTTATGGTTTCTCTCCCCGCTCTAGCACAGATCTCAACAGATCCCCCTGCTAGGCAGCACCACCAGTCACGTCCTATAACCAGTATTCCCAGAGACTCTGCCTGAGTCTCTCTATCAGGTTACCTCTGTGACTGAGTGCTTAAGCTGTCGCACTCCCTTTGTATCAATGCAGATAATTTTGGTTTGCTCTGAATACTTGTGGTGTTATTCTTCCCTTCCCCGCTGCCACCATTTGTCACTCTTCAGCCTTGGTATTTACCTTACCCTCCCTTCTGGTCTGTGAAACCCCAGCCAAGGATCAGGCCTTTGGTAAACCAAAAGTATTTATTAAATAACAAAGATAACAAGATTACTTTAAAAGGCACTTAAGCATATGGTTTCATCTATTCCTGAGGTACTAGTCTTAGTATTAATCCGAACTCCACACTCTCCTCTCATAAACCCACCAAAACAACCCACTAACATCCACCTCACATCCACCTTCCACCCAGATTTACCTGTCATCCTTCCATTTATACTGTCAGCCATTTTAAACATTCAGCCAATCATCCAGCATTCTACTGCCCATTCACTCCCCCCTCCTCTTTCATTCCACTTACCATGTATCTCCTATACAAACAGCACTTACCATATATACACTAATAGAGGAACATCACAGAGACCTTTGAATAAAAAGTGGCTAAGTTCTCCTCTTTTTTCTAGGCAGAAAAGTTCCTCAAAGATCTAGTTGCCACAAACCACTGATCGCATTTGCACAGTATCTGTTATAGTTACAATGCGTGCTGGATAAGAAACAATTGTTGCTTAGAACTCATATTTGAAACAGTACTTTAATTTCTCATAAATGCTCAATCTAATATTTGTGAATAAAAATTCTTGATCTTGGCTGAACACAAGAAATAAGAAATTTTACAACTGGACAAATATGAGCAGGTAGAAGGCACTGAAATCCAATATATGACACTTCTTTTTATCTTCTCCAGATGTATATTTTCATACTCAAAGACACAGTACTGGGATGTGACTTGGCTGTACCAGCCAAACTATGGAAACATACATTGACATGCATGCTTTATTACAAACAAATGTTTATTAGAAACATAGTTATGTAGCTAAGAGCAGTAAATGCAATCAATGCTCTGCCCGTACTGCCTTCAGGATAGATTTAGACTTTTTTTCATTTATTTTTTAAAAATCAGAATAATCCTTGATCTAACATAATGGTTGTATTCCCCCATTATTGCCTTATTTGCCAGGTTTATGAGCTCACTATGTCTGTAACTGGATTACCTCTGCATCCTGCTCACGGAGGTGGTAAGTTCTCTGTAAGCACTCCAACATTTTTGAACATAATGTCTTCTTTTCCAAGAGACACTCCAGAAGTAAGACCAGCTGGTCTGGGGAAAGCTAGAAGAAAATAAATAGCTTGTGAGTTGTTTTTTTTAAACATTGCTTAGTATATAATTTGACTAAAACAGACTAGACAGTAAGTAGTCTGAGATAACCTGTGTAATTATATCATGTGCTTGACATACAGGAACAGTATATTCTGCTTCATTACTGAAAAGTCTTACATTGTCTATATTCCAAAAGGCTCTTTCCAAGAGGCTAATCAAGACTTATTTGCCATGGCTTCTCGTTCTATATTTAGATTAGATCAAAACCACATTTATCTTAATGAAATGTTTTTACGAGTTTAGTGGGCTCCAAGCTTTATGGAATACATATGCTATTCTGATAGCGGCAGAAACAAGAGCATAGTTACAATGCATCAGTTCCAGGAGGCCCAGACACATATAAACTTACAGAGGGCTGTCAGTTTTATGATATGAAGGATTTGTCTGTATCCCTGGGAAACACAAACAAACTAGGTAGCAAACAAAAACATACTGTGATGGTACATTTCTAATGCAAAGTTATCCAAGTCTCCTTTCAGCTGTATAGTATTTGATGAAATGTGTGTGCACATATGTCACTTGCATCTTTAACAGTGCATATTTACTCAGAATCAAGTCCCACTGTGTTCAGTGAGGCTGACTCCCACATAAGTGTGCAAAGGACTGGAGCAATCATAAATTTGCAGAAGAAAAGAGCTAAGAATTTTAATTACAGGTAATCTGAGGAAAAAAGTCTGTAGGGCTTTGAGTGCATCGAGTGCTTAAGTGTTTTTACTGGATTTAAAAATAAATAATTCATTGAAAACCAAGATACTAATGCATGTCATCTACCAGAAAATATCCATTTAATTTGGAAATTCTGCATCCTGAATGTCCTGTAAAGGTTTTCTTATTTACTTTTTACATCATAAAAATAAAATATAAAAAATATAAAAAATATGTAGAAATAAGCTTGTGCATGCAAAACAGAAGCACAGTGTTACTTAGTAATCCCACTTCATCACATCTGAAGACCAACTATTGAAATGCTTCCTGTTCTCCTTGTGTGGTGATTTTACCAACTACACCCATACTTGCTATTATATTTTATCAGGATCAAATTCCAACAAAGAAAGAACACTGACTTTATATGAAAATATAGATTGACCATTAAAATTGGCACTTAAAATCAAGACTGTATAGATAAGGCACTTTAAAATCCTAACCATTAAAGCTTAATGAAACATGCAAAACAACAAATCTAAACTTAAGGCCTACTTTCCAGATTCTTGGCATATCCCTGTCTGGCTTGCAATCCTAACCACGTTATGATTTTCATTATTGGTGTGCCTTGTGAGAGCACCCTTAAAAAGAAAAAAAAGAATAAAGCTAGGAGCTAATTATTCTAGACATTTTGGTTACTCAAACATCCCAAACTGTGTAGATTAAGCTAATTTGCAACAGAAATGCTACAGAAAACTCCCTATATGACCAATATTTGAGAGAAAGGATTGTTTTCTCTTTTCATTTGGTTTGGTTCCCCCCTCACCAGTTTGTTTTCATTTAACTATGAGTCTCTTGTGTATTAACAAGCCATGAAGACTAGCTTCTAAAATTCAGGTACTGTAAACAGAAATTTCTCATTGCTTTTGTAGACTGCAATTATGTCCTGATACTTCATACTTTGTAAGTCTCTTTAAAACTAAGAGCTGAAATGCCATAAATGGGGACAGGATTGTAGAATGAGCTGTAAACTTTGAGTCGCTGAATGGCCTCTCAAAAGGCCAATTTATGCAACTACTTCAGTTTATCAGCTGACTGAGAAACCTAGTCCTAGCCAACTTCCAGCTTCTTCAGTCTCGGCTGAGCTTGTTGCATGTGCGACTATGCATTTTATTAAGCTTACTGGTGCCAAAAAGCAAATTAAATGCATGGTGGTGCATGAACATGACCAGCTTGGCATGGACTAAAATAATTGGTCTCAGCACAAGTTATTTTACAAGTTGCTAAGAGCCAAAATGGTCATGTGAAAATGACCTTGCTCCTATAGCACTTGTGTGATGATACCTGTTGATAATATGCTTGTAATTAAAATATATATTTTACATATATCTGTACACAGATACACACGTGCATGTTTAAAGCTCCAACCCTCACCACAAGGCAAGCTCTGCTAAACTCAGTGGATGTTATTTCCATGTAACCATGCTAGGGATTAGAAGCAAGCTACACGTTTCTTTGAAATCAGAAATATGACTATAAAAAAACAAAACAAAAAAGTTTGTTAAAAGCAGTAATATTTTAAACAAAGGTTTCTATGCCACCCAGAAGTTTACTTTACCTAGCATTTAACACAAGGGTGTGCCCATCATATGTACAACTCTTGTCATCCCTGACCATTGGCCATGCTAGATGTTGCTGATGGGAGTTGTCCATAACATCTGTGTTGGCTTCTCCTGGTTAAGCAGATAGCGCAAGACTAACTATTTCAAGGGAGTGGGAAACCTAAACTAAAACTAAGAAACAGGGAAGACGTCTGAGAAATTAATGTCTTGGCAAAGGAATTATCTCTGAATGTAGATTGAATTTCAAATGTTGCACAACACCATCTAATAAATGTCACTTCTAAAGGAAACAGCACCAAAGATTCAGAAATTGAAGGTTAGTTGCAGTGTCTTTTGAAATGTATCTTTGGCATCGACCTTAACGTTATATATACAAGGAGTTATTGTTTAAAAGAAAGTTCATTAAAAACCTAGCTTTGGCCAAGGAAAGCAAAGAAATATAGAAGCAAGGTAACCACGTCCTTGCTTTACCTCACTGAGCCTCATATAGTTGTGTATTATACAGCTTTTGGCTTTGAACAACTGTAAAAAACTGGAAAAAGAGTAGAGAAAAGTAAGAACTGGCTACTTTACATATATGCCCTTCACTGACTCCCTGATTCTGAATTTTATGTTAAAGGTAAATACCAACAGATCTGTAACTCAAGTAATATTAATGGACATATAGTAGCTAACAACTTTAATAAAAGGAAAATGCCTGATTATACGTCTTTGTAGTTTATACTTACTCCAGGTTTGAACTTGTATGAAAATGAAGAAAAGGCAGCAAAGGCAACTATCTTATACTCACTTAAATGGGAGTAAGTGGAACCTATACCTGAGTGGACATATATCAGATAGCACCAAATATATCACTGAAAAATGTTCGCATTAAAATGTGTTTCTTTAATTCCTCTGCATATGAACTACATTGTTGTGCATATGAGACATACAGAAGATTAAACCCACAGTTTTCCCCCAAGGTATTTTAATGAGTTCAAGAAACTTCTAGTACTTGAGGACAAACACGGTCTGT
Source organism: Rhineura floridana (assembly GCF_030035675.1). Taxonomy (NCBI): domain Eukaryota; kingdom Metazoa; phylum Chordata; class Lepidosauria; order Squamata; family Rhineuridae; genus Rhineura; species Rhineura floridana. Next base: position 94,797,534 of record NC_084480.1, read on the forward strand.
TTTCATATAAGGTACATCTGTAACATTCTCAAGATACTCTCACACACAAGTCATGCTACATGTGAATATTCTTAGTGCAGAAGAAAATGCAAAAAACAAAGCAAATCACTATACATTTTATATTCACATTATAGACTTAATCTCAACAAGCCAATTAAAGCCTCACATTAGGAAAACTCTCTAGCAGTTTACCTGATGGTTAATATGTGACAAGCTTTTCACGTTTCAGCTTTTTCCATCGACACATTATATTTGTTTATGTGACCAAACAGTTCCATGCATGACAGTTGATCTGCAACAGCAGTTTCAACCAACTGTAACTACCATGTGACATGTATCTTCAGTATCCATACTAGAATAACTTGTTATCCTACTACTTTCTTGTCACTAACATACACTATTCTCAGCTGTTTGCTTATGTTTTCCAAAAGTCAACAATACCATTTGAAAGTGCCTTTTGGGCAGAATGCCACAATTTTGAAATCATTTACATCAGAGTACTCCCATCACAAAAAGCAACACAAGTTGTTTGCTGTCAGCACTCAAAGTGGGATGGTTACATTTCAAATTAGGCCAGACTCAAATTTTAGAACTGTTGAAAACTAGTGGGATAATTGTAGGCCTACCTGAAAAGAAATGGGGTACCGTTCCACCCAACATCAAACTTTGTCTGCTGTGGAAGATTAAAAGTCTTGGAAGCCCATGGCTCCACATAACAACTCTGAAAGCATTACTGTACTGTACAAGTGAGCTTCCTCACTGAGTTTGTTGAAAATTACACACACACAATGGGTTGGATCAAGACTTTGCTTTCACTGGTAGTATTCCACTCAGGGGACACTCAAACCATCCCACCACAAGCAAAGGGGGGGATGAGGTAAGTTTTGCTGATTGGCCCCTCCCCCTGTAGTTCCAGAGTGTTGAGGATCTGACAGCAGAATCCCTCTGCTGATTCAAAAGATTTCCATGGATGGAAGATGCCTTTTTGCCTGCATAAAGAAGGCAAGTCCAGATCCAATCCATTGGGAATATATATTGTGCTAAGCTGCTTCTGATATATAAACTAAGGAGGAATTACTTGTGCCCTTGGAACCTTTATGTATGGAAAGTATTGGTACAAGCCTAGACTAACTGAACAGGATATATACAATGGACATTTTCGAGAGCTTTCTATAAAATTTAACAAACAAACCAAGTTAAAAAGAACAGACACATGGGTGATAAAAATACAGCAACCTCTGCTGATATGAAATGTGTTTTACTGAGACACAATGTGAAGCAGAGACATCTAAACCTAACCCTTCTTTATCTCATAAAAAATAAAGTTATTTTCTCACGATTGTGCCAAATGTTCTTTTAAGTAGGAGTATTAGAGAGAGGAAATAAATTATTATGCTGTGACTGAGCACATTGAAGTATCTTGTAATGCTCCAAAGAGAAGCACCATTTGCCAGTTAAAAAGCCATTTCTCGTGAAATGGTAGCTCTTATTAGACTTTCTGGTGTTTAAAGTTGAATAAACCTATAACTGCAACTACGAAGGTTTTAAATCTTTGTTACTGTGTTATAGACAACACATACTGGTGTGCTTCTCTGCAGGAGCATGTACACTTACTGCTTTTTGAAGATGCAGTCAAATGAAAAAGAATAAGCACAACAGCAGACAGTTCCTCAGCAGCTTACGCATAGACTTAGATTCTCCAAACACAGAAGCTGAGTTTATGAAACTACTTGGCAAGAAACAAGATGTGCATCTTAGTAATTTATCGTATCTGATAACAAGCAAAGATTTAAAATGCCAACAATATCGTTCTTTATTTTGACATAAAATGCTGAACTGCCAACTGTTTTGAGAAGGTTTCGGCAAACCAAGCACAAGATTTTTAAAAAATGCATTCTCTGACAATTTCCCTGGCTCCTTCTCTCCCAATAACTTGAAAAAGTACAGTGAAAACCAATCTTGCCTCTTCCCAAGCTCTCACTGCCTTCTACAAGGTCATTGGCCTCTCATCCCAGAAGACCACCCACCCTAAAAGAGACTATTTGTCAACCCCTGTATTAGCATAACATAATAAATGCCAGGTCCACAATTTATACTAGAAAAAAATGTCATTGAAACATTTGACTACTGACCTTCCACAGCCATAAAAATGTGACACAGATAAATGCACTTGAGCATCCAACAGCATGACTACTTGCACTGCGCCCCTAAGCCAAGACACAAATCACTAAAGGAATACAGCTGGTATGCTGAATATCCCATTTGCTACAGCCTGTACTTGAATGAAGTCATTGAAAGCCTCCTCAAAGGGAAATGTGCCCTGGACTAATGCAGCAACCAATTGACGGTGGCGTGATTTCTATTATTACTCCATTATCACACTGGGATCTGTGCCTAAATGAGCATACTTCCTCCCTGATGCCATTTCCTTTTATCCTGGCTGTAGTCTAAAAGCGGATCAATGGTAGTAATACATATGATGTCACTTCAATTTACAGCTACTGCCTCCCTCTCCTACATCTACAGATAGATCAATCCTTCCCAAAAATGGTTAAGAAATGCACGAGGAGTCAATTCTCCCAGAAATGGGTTCTCTGCTATATTTGAACATGTTATTGTGGCAAGGAACTGTTTATACTGACTGAAAACAGCAGTTGGGTGTGGGGAGAGAAGTTTTTTTTAAAAAAAATCACTACTGTGTACTGGAGAATGCTGGCTAAAAACCCAACACAAACAAGTCCCAAAACAGAATTAGAGAATTTGACCTTTGAATGTTACAAAGGGAAGTCTTCTACTTTCAGAGACACAACAGAATCAAACATATTTTTCCTGCTTGAAAGGGTGTTTGTGTAAAATGCTTTCTCAGTAATTTTTTTTTTTACAAGATTTCCCAAAGTAAAACAGAACACACTCCTACCATTCTCTTTTAAAAGAACAGCTTTGATAGTGAATGGCTCCCTTTAGACAGAGCTTCCTCATTAAATACAAATAAAAAAGTGGTATTATTGGTGCAAAAAAAGGTTTATAGATTCAGGATATCTCTCATAGCCTATACTCTCAGTCAAAACCAAAAAGAATAAAAGGGAGACTGTTTAGACACTTTACTCATTAACTCTTCGTTAATTTGCCTTCAGGGTTATTTTCTGATGGCTACAATTAAACTAAAATTCCTAAAACAATTGCTTCTCTTCACAAGGATGGAAAGGAACACGAATTATTACGAATAATTCAAAGCAGCATTTCTTATTAAACAGCAAACACATTTAGAAAGACCTTGTCACGTTATACTCAATTGATATTCCTGAATGCTATTGTTTTCATATATGCTCCTTTCTTTCCAATGAATGCAAGCATTTCTCCTTCATGGACAAACAAATGCTCATTCTAACCAACATGTGACTTTAATAAAAATACCCACAAAACCAGCTGCAAATAAGCATATTGATGCACTGTAGTTAACAGATTTAAATACTGGAGAAACTAATCTGGAGTTGAACTAGGACATATCCAGAAAGAAGTCTGGAGCTGAATATTTGACTTTCAGTGGCTCTACTCTACCCATTTATTTATTTATTTATTGTATTTATACCTCATCCTTCCTCCAAGAAGCTCAGGTCAGTGTATAGTTACCTAATTTTGTCTTCACAAGAACCTTGCAAAGTAGGTTAATATAAAAGATTGCTTGCAAGGCCACCTAGTCTTTTTTTTAAAAAACACAAGGCTTAACTTGCCACTCTGACACTGTTTAAGTTAACACCTGCTCATACAAAAGAGAATTGGGAGAAGAGGAGTTTACACCGTGAATGAGCAGTCTAGTTAATGTATGTTTTACATTTGCATTACAAACCTACGGGTAGACTGAAATACAAGGTACCTTAAATGTTATATATGAAAATATTATTTGATAGCTGAGGAAGGATTCAAAACCCGATCTCCCTGATTCCAATCTCGTTCTGGTTTGTAATGCAGCCAAATGTTATATTTAATGCACAGTATGAAACAGTTTTCTAACTGACAACTGATGCGTTTGGAAATTTTAAAAATCTGTTTAAATTATAATGCTTGAATATAACTGGACAAATCTCACATCTCAGAATTACCAACATTTTTCTGTCAACTCTTACTAGCAATATTGTTTTCAATGTCTTATCTTAAGGCAAGTACAATAAAATGCAGGAGAAGAATGGAAGAGAAGAAAAAAACTAAAAATTAAAAACAAAAAAAGGATATGAAAGAAATGCACTAAAGATAGATTTATGACAGGAAGCTGTTGTGGCAAGTCACCTATATGTTGAGATGTCACAAACCTACATGAGGATGGAGGCACCCTATGGTGAGGCGATGCAATATATTTGCTTGGAACAGAACTGATAGTGTGCATGTGCCTAGACGTCCTTTGAATCCATGCCCTTTCTGCCTCCACAAAAATTGGTCAGTTAATATTAATCAGTTAATATTGAGGGATCCTAATGATTTAATCTAATTCATTTTCAGAACAATATTGAAAGATTAAACATTTCACTCTACAAATGGGAAACAATGCTGAGATTAATTCAGGTCCAGATCAGGTGCAACGGAGGGCAGGGCTTCAATACCTTTAATAGCGGGGATAGAAGGCACAGGTTTTACTACCCCTTCCCTGCTTAAATTGCATCTTTTATATAGCTATTAAAAGCAGAAAAGCTATGTTGTATGTCACATTTGGTCATTATCAAACACAGCTACATAGTAGAGCTGAGATTGAAACTAGGAGCTTCCCTCCACCAAATAAAGAAATCACTGCTTCTGCAAAAGAACCTGGAAGTCGAAACTAGGTCTGTGGTGAGGTCTAGGGCTCAAACAGAATTCTTGCAGAAAACCTGCCCCATGGTTGTTTGGGAGAAACCATGACACTTCAACAAATATTTTTAAGTTATAAGTTTTACAGTAGATGTGACAGAAATCTCATGATGTGTTAAGTTTGGGTTACTACTTACCAGGAAATTGTATCCTGAAAGTCAAGGTTAGTAGAATTAAATCAACTAGGCCTCTACTCAGTAAGTGTTTGAGGAGGCTGGTTTATGGCTAATACTGACCAGATAAACTTCAACAGGAAAAGTTCTTAGTTTTATGCAAAATATACTTCCAATAATTAACCTAATGGAGAGAAGATCTAAAGAAAAATCTGAAATCCACAATGCAATCTAAGTGCATTGAAATGTCATAAATGATTAAATTTATAAGATCTAAAAGTGTTGAGCTAGCAAAATGGAAACCAGGTGGCTTCTAAGCAGGTTTGGTCAGGTTTTATGGCATTTTTCCCCCAGCCCTAACATTCAAGAAGAAACATTTCATCAGAACTTTACCCTTGAGCGTAATAATTCCATTTTAGAGATAATAGACTCTATCCTAACCTCTAATGCCTGTGTTATACACATAGATTTTATGTTGATTGCCCTGTATATCACAAGCTGTCTATGTAGACACAGCCTTTATTATAAAAATAATTAAAGGATGTGAAGGAATTTTACTGAAGCTTGTAATAAGAAACAGAAGTTCTTGGTAGTCCTTTTTAGTGGAGCTGATGACATTTAAGTGAATTTGTGTAATAATATTACCATTTAATTAGAGGGGACAAATTGTATTACCATAGTTACCTCAAGCATTTGGACAAAATTTCTGTTACAAACCCATGTTTTTGAGGTTTAATAATTCATCGGTAAACATTTAATCCAGGGTGAAGTTTCCTAGACAAGAATTTGGCTGGACAGAGATGTGGTTTTGCTATTTTTTAAATGATTACAGTGCAAAGGACATTTTATATGTAGAAGATATACTGTAACAAAAAATAAGCTCTTTTCTTTAAACCTTTCAGATCCCTTAAGAAGTTAAAAATATTATTTAAAATACGAAGACTAGAAAAATACACTACCCCTGAATGACATATTTATGCTTATTTTGGGGGGGGGATCAATAAAGCCATGGATAGCTCACTGTGTGTATCTCTCATGTGTAATTACTTACAGTTATGTTATTTCACCTTAATTTGAAGAGTTGTTTATCCAGTCAGAAAAAAGCCTATACTGTATTGGACTAAGTAATTTATTTCAGCACCATCCCCTGCATTACAAGTAATACATATATTTTAAAAAATCATGTTCCTGTTTAAAGTAAAGGGAACAAGTCTATTCTTAGTGGATTCTCTTTAATGTTCCTCTCTCTTTAATACCTTCTTTCCCAGGTCTGCAACATTGGAAACTAGCTTCCATCATTTTACAGTGCAATACAGTGCATTTTTACAGTGCAATATCCTACTCATGTTTATTTGAAAGTGAGTCTTACTGTTCTCCCTAGTAAGAATGTTTTTAGATTGTGACCATCTTGTCCATGGTTCGTTTGCCATAATCTCAGGGCTAAATATGATGTGACAATAAATATACCTTTGCATCTAACCTGCAGGTTTTTAAAAATGCATATTAACATCAGCTGGAGGGGGTCGAGAATTATCAGGATCACAGCAGCAATGGAAAGTTTAACCCTTTCTTCCCATGCTTCATTCTTGAGAAAAATCTCTCCTTTGGTATTTGCTTTGGGGAGAAATCCCCCCAGAACTTAACATTAGAGAAAGGCTACTAAATCAACATCAGAAACCTCTGCCTAAGCCTCAGTTTTCATATAGTTTTAAAATATGCAACTGTTATGGAGCTCAGATCATATTATTGTCACCACTGTTGACTAAAAGACATAACCAGGTGTGAGATTCAACAAAACTGCACATTTTTTAAAACTCTTACAAATGGAACACTGTGGCAATTCACTTAAAAATTCATGAACTTTACTCCCCAATTATTTTCCTCCTCAAGAATGATCTAATATGCAGAAAATGTCCAGACGTTTGCCTTCCACTTCCATTCTGTGTCATTTTGGAGTCCATTCCAAATATTTTCCACTCTTGATTAATTCAGAAAATTTTATACAAAACAGAACATTAAAATTTAAGAGACCACCTTCTAAACTCATGTTAAACAGTAAGTTACCCATACCAATTAACTGCAGGAAATTCAATCAACTTGTGAGAAGCTGACTATTTTCATTATACAATAAGCCCTGCCCCTATTTATCTACTTTTTGTCTACCCCTCTTCATTACACCACTCATGTATATAACTGCTCATCATAACTCAATACACAAACATCAAAAATGCCTGTGAAGTTACAAACAGTTTAAAAATCTGTACAGTGATATAACATTGTATGTGTAATAATGGCTAACAATGTAATGTGTTTCAATAGTTATTTTTAAAACTTACTAATGAAAACTTTAAGAGAGGATATTTAGTAGAAATTGAATACATTCTGCATGGAGAACAAAAACATTGAATTTTATGGTACAAAATGCCAACTTTTCATATTAGGAATTTATGTCATGCACAACTGATGTTAAATCTACATGAAGCAGCATATCTGAAACCTGGTCTTAACATCAGCAGGTTTGAAGTGATCAGAATATTTTTCCTGTTTTCGTTTCTTTTTTTTAAAAAAATCACTTTATTTCACAGAGTGTACAGAAAACAGGATTTAGATTTAGAAAATGCATTCAAATATATTTTCATGGCTCTGGTAAAACAGGCTAGTTTCTACTATAAATCATTACTTGGGTTCATAAAACTTATCCACAAAATCATCTTCCATCTTCTCATCTGACGATATCTGGCAGAAAAGGTCTTGGTGTGAGAGCTGACAATTGTTCTAATCTTTTGTTTAATATTATTGATAAAGCCTATTATTTATTATTTTAATTAAATATACAAGTTTATCTACTTTTTATCTATAGGAAAATACCAAAGCTGTTTCCAACATATTACAACAGTACAAAACCCATTAAAAGCAATGAATTCTTTTTAAAAAACACCAGCAAAACCAACACCAGGAAATGTCTTAGTTCATGACATACAATTTGCCACTGACAACATGGGAGGTGATGTGGGGGGGGGGGTTGCAAGGGGCAGGAGAAAATAAATGCCTCAATCCTTGTTCCACTGCTAGAAGGCTCTCCCGGATCAAAGAGCCTTCTGTCACTGGAGGGTTACCAGCTAGATAAAACCTGGGGGTCTATATGTTGCTCTGGAATGGGCATTTAACATACCTTATTCAAAAAGCTTACTAGATTCTTTGTCTTCGTATGTTTTAATTATTGGATGCTGTAGAATATTCTGTAGCTCTTACAATTACTTATAGAATAATTTTGATAACATTCTAAAAGGTATATAACACTGCTTTTTTAAAATAATCTATAACTGCATCCTACAGAATCAAAAACCTACAGCTCAGCACCATACAAAGGCTTACTATATAACAGGATATTTTAAATATGTAGATTTTGCAAGCTTCTAAGTTAGTGCTAAATAACTGTTCAGTATTCAACTATGGATGAGCTTAAAGTTTGACTGTCTTCAGCTTAGTGAATTAAAGAGCCACTCATTATATCTGGCTTTTGATTTCCATCACCCTTTTTGGACTATAGCTACATAATTTAAGTACACATAAAAATTTAAAGCATTGCCTGTAAACAGAAGATAATGGGCACATTTCCTCTATTGATATTAAAAGAAGCTGGGCAAGAACACAAATCCTGTTCATTTCAAATAGAGCTTTCATAGTAAAACCATTTCTGGGGATTGTACCTACAGAAATAAGAAGATTGCAACCTTGTTTTAAATCAGTCCTAGAAAATTAACCTGAGTTGAAAGAGATCCTTTTAGATATGTAATGGTTCAAAAGTCAAATTAACTCAGGATCTGCAAAATGCTCCTAAAATGTCTCATATGTAAGTATTTTAAAAGCATTTTCTTTAAATTAGCTTTACGAACAAAATGCATTAGTTAGAGAATTTATTTATTTATTGCACTTGTATACTGCCCCATAGCCGAAGCTCTCTGGGCGGTTTACAGCAACCAAAAACATTAAAACAAATATACAATTTAAAACACATATTTTAAAAACAATTTAAAACACAATTTTAAAATTTAAAACAATTTAAAACACATGCCTGGTAGAAGAGGAAAGTCTTCACCTGGCACCAAAAAGATAACAGTGTTGGCGCCAGGCGCACCTTGTCAACAATATCATTCCATAATTTGGGGGCCACCACTGATAAGGCCCTCTCTCTTGTTGCCACCCTCCGAGCTTCCCTTGGAGTAGGCACCTGGAGGAGGGCCTTTGATCTTGAACGTAGCATACGAGTGGGTTCGTATTGGGAGAGGTGTTCCATCAGGTATCGTGGTCCCAAGCCGTGTACGGCTTTATAGGTTAAAACCAGCACCTTGAATCGAGCTTGGAAACATACAGGCAGCCAATGCAAGTGGGCCAGAATCGGTTTTATATTTTCGCACCGTCTGGTCCCTGTTACCAAACTGGCCGCTGCATTTTGCACAAGCTGCAGTTTCCGGACTGTCTTCAAAGGCAGCCCCACGTAGAGTGCATTGCAGTAATCTAATTTGGAGGTTACCAGAGCATGGACAACTGAAGCCAGGTTATCCCTGTCCAGATAGGGACATAGTTGGGCCACCAACAGAAGTTGGTAGAAGGCACTCCGTGCCACCAAGGCTACCTGAGCCTGAAGTGACAGAGATGGTTCTAGGAGAACCCCCAAGCTACGAACCTGCTCCTTCAGGGGGAGTGCAACCCCATCCAGGACAGGTTGGACATCCACCATCTGGTCAGAAGAACCACCCACTAGCAGCATCTCAGTCTTGTCTGGATTGAGCCTCAGTTTATTAGCCCTCATCCAGTCCATTGTCGCAGCCAGGCACTGGTTCAGCACATTGACAGCCTCACCTGAAGAAGATGAAAAGGAGAAATAGAGCTGCATGTCATCAGCATACTGATGGCAATGCACTCCAAAGCTCCGGATGACCGCACCCAACTGTTTCATGTAGATGTTGAACAGCATGGGGAACGACCCCTGCGGAACCCCATACTGGAGAGTCCAGGGTGCCGAGCAATGTTCCCCAAGCACCACCTTCTGGAGGTGACTTGCCAAATAGGAGTGGAACCGCCGCAATGCAGTACCTCCCACTCCCAACTCAGCTACTCTTCCCAGAAGGATACCATGGTCGATGGCATCGAAAGCCGCTGAGAGATCAAGGAGAATCAGCAGAGTCACACTCCCCCTGTCTCTCTCCCGACAAAGGTCATCATGCAGGGCGACCAAGGCTGTTTCTGTGCCAAAACCAGGTCTGAAACCCGACTGAAATGGATCCAGATAATCGGTCTCATCCAAGAGTGTCTGGAATTGCTGCAATTGATAACCTTCTAGATAAGTTTGAGTTTCCTTAAGGTTTACTGTTGGAATACTGTATGATAAAAAATAATGCTATTTAAAATAAATTAACATGGATAAACAACTATTTTCTAGCAAGTGTATAGAGTGGAAATAGAAGAAAAGCCACTAAAAATGATACGTAAAACAAAGACAGGATGTGCTGAAATGTTAGGAGCTTTATTATATATATATATAATTTATTTATTAGATGTATATTAGATGTATACGCATATGGAACTATATTCAGAACTATGGAATATAGTTCTGAAAACACAAGTTTTAACAAAATGAATTACTTACTAATGACTTTTCTGGATATTAAATAGAGGCCTTTTAGTAAAACTCATGCAGATACTGCCCAGACAATGTTCTTCCTCTATGGTGTGTGTGTGTGTGTTCTTCTCCTGTATTCCAACACCAGGCCTATTGTTGCTCCACCCTTGCAATAACAGAGTGCTGATCAGCAATTAAGTTTCACCTTCTAACTTACTTTCTAGTCTTTCGTTTAGACACCATGCAGTAATTAATTAATTAATGAAAATGATTTTAGCATCTAAACTAAATACTAGGTCAGTTTCTACACATCCTGATATTCTAATGGCCCCAAAAAATTAAAAGCAGAGAGATATTTTCTCCACTTTCTTTTCCTTCAAAAATGTACAGTCACATGTGAATATTTAAGAAATAAATCTATTAGCTTTTGCACTGGAAACAATAGCAATGCAACCGTAGATTTTTTTTAATTGTCAAATTGCAAAAGCATAATTTTGAAGAACACCAGAATTCATAAAAATCAGTGATTTTAAAAATAAAAATAATTTTTTTAAAATGTAAATTGGATTTTTAAAATTTAAATCAGATTTCAAAATTTTCTTGAAACAATTAGTTAAAAAAGAGCCTAGGTCAAAGATATCAGCATGAATACTAATTATACAACTTCTAATTATATTCTGTGAATATGTTATGGAGATGGGAAATAACCTGATCAGAACTATTCTTCAGTTGGTGTCCATAAAGTGCACACTCTCTCTCTGGGCCTTGCCTCTCTCTAAGTACAAAGACAGAGAAGGTCAATGAACAGAGAATTTGGAAGGTGGAGTAGATCTGAACAATCCAGTTCTTAACAGCAGCAGCCTCTTCTGCAGGTGGAGAGATATTTTTTTCTTCCTGCTATATTCTAAGGATGAAATCCAATGGTGACCATGCAGGAACAGAAAGGACTTCCACATGCACGAGAAGGTCTGCTTGTACAATAAGACTTCATATCATTCTCCTTTCTCTTGCAGCCTCTTGTACATGCCTAAAATCTGCTTTACAACATATATAGGGAGCCCACAGGGGGATGAGAAGAAGAGGAAGGCCCATCTTGTGAGTGGAAATTGGACTTTTACCACTTCATACATCTGAAACCAAAAAAAGCCTCTTTCTATATCCCTTGAAAATATGCCACCAACTGTAATAATTTATCAATTGCCCAAGTTAAAGCTAAGTGGGAGGCCCACTGTGAATTGTTTGCAAGGCACTTTGAGGGTAAAGTTGCTCACCTCCACAGCAATTTTGATGCCCCATTCACATCTAGTATAGTCTCACAGTGAGATGTCCAGTGCAACTTCTTGGCATCAGTTTCAGTTGATGCGGCTTGATGATGTGGACAAGGTGCTTGCGACAATGCGGCCAGGAATGTATCCTCTCGACCTCTGCCTTTCTTGGCTTATTAAAGCTCACTGAGGGGATTTGACCGAGTGGATCCAGGGTGTGATCACTGTGAGAGGAAATAGTTCCAGCCATCCTGAAAGAGGCTGTGATCTGACCGCTCTTGAAAAAGTCCACCTTGGGTGCATTGGTTTGTAACAACTACCACCTGGTCACAAATACCCCCCTTTTAGGGGAAGTGATTGAGAGGGTTATGGCGCAGCAATTACAAGTACTCTTGGATGAAACAGATTCTCTTGACCCATTTCAGTCTGAGTTCAGGCCTGGATATGGGACTGAATCGTCCTTGGTCGCCCTGATGAATGACCTTTATCAGGAGAAGAACAGGAGGAGTGTTACCCTGTTATTCTTACTTGATCTCTCAGCAGCTTCTCATACTATTGACCACAGTATCCTTCTGAGCCGACTTTGTGAGATGGGTATCAGAGGCACTGTTTTACAGTGGTTCCAGTCCTATCTCCAGGGTAGTTTTTAGAGAATAGAATTGGGTGATTGTCTTTCAGCCCCCTCACAGTTGTGCTGTGGGGTGCTGCAGGGTACCATTTTGTCCCCCATGCTGTTTAACATCTATATGAAGCCCTTGGGAGTGGTCATCAGGAGATTTGGGATGAGGTGTCAGCAGTACGCTGATGATACCCAGCAGTATTTATCTGTGACATCTGAATTGGGAGAGGCTGTGCAAACCCTGAACCGCTGCCTGAACTCAGTGATGGGCTGGATGAGGGCCAATAAGCTGAGTCTGAATCCTAGCAAAATGGAGGCACTGTGGGTTGGTGGTTCCCAAGTTCAGATAATCAGTTAGTTGCCTGCTTTGGATGGGGTTGTACTCCCTCTGAAAGAGCAGGTTTGTAGTCTTGGGGTGCTCCTGGATCCATCTTTGTCGGTAGAGGCCCAGGTGACCTCAGTGGCTAGGAATGCCTTTTATCAGCTTTGGTTGGTAAGATAGCTGCGGCTGTTTCTGGACCAGGATAGCCTGACCACTGTTGTCCATGCATTGGTAACTTCCAGGTTGGATTACTGTAATGCACTCTATGTGGGGCTGCCCTTGAGGTTGGTCCAGAAGCTGCAGCTGGTGCAAAATGCAACAGGTTGACTGTTCACTGGGGCAGGGTATCGCCAACATGTCACCCCACTGCTGAAAGAATTGCATTGGCTGCCCATTAGCTACTGGGCTAAGTTCAAGATTCTAGTTTTTATGTACAAAGCCCTATACAGGTTGAGACCAGGATGCCTGAAAGATAGTCTTACCCTTTATATACGCAGTTGATCACTATGCTCTGCAGGTGAGAGCCTCCTGCAGATACCATTTTATCAGGAGGTCCATTCCGCACAATATAGGAAGCGGACCTTAAGTGTAGTGGCAACTACCCTTTGGAATTCCCTCCCCTTAAATACTAGACAGGAGCCATGTCTTATCTTTTCAGCGCCTACTGAAGAACTTCTTTCAACAAGCCTTTTCAGTAGAGACCTTATCCCAGTCTGCATCTATGTTGAAATTGCTTTTTAATACATTTTCAAGGGTTTTAAAAAATACCTTTTTAAATATGTTTTAATATATTTTAATGTCTGTTTTTATGATGTTTTAGAGTGTTTTAGTTTGCCACCCTGGACTCCTACTGGGAGGAATAGCGGGAAATAAATAAATAATAGCAAGCAGATTGTACACTGCAGACTGAATCATGACAACTTGGTTCCCATTAAAATAAATGGGAATCAAGTGCAATTAAGTCTGGATCCAACTCTATGTTAACAATTTTATGAAATTAGATATAACATTAAGAGACGCTTATAAAAATAGGCAGGAGATTGTTTTCTGTTGTACAACAAAAGACTACATTCTTACATGTACACGCAAGAGTTAAATAAGTATACCTGTCACGTATGCTTTAATTTGGATTCCTGCATTGAGCAGGGGGTTGGACTCAAAGGCCATATAGACTCCTTCCAATGCTATTCTAGTTCACCTAGATAGTTAACATGGGGCAAAATTATACACTGAGGCTATCGGTCTTATTTTTATATTTCATCAGACTTAAGTGATGCAGTGGAGGTACAGAATCAGTGTCTGGAAGTGGCAATGGACAGGATTTATTCATTGATGAATTTATATCCTGCCCTTCCTCTCAGCAGGATGAGAGCCAATAAACTGAAACTCAAGCTAGATAAATCAGATTTGTCATTTTAGGAGGTGGTTTGTCTGACTAAAGAGGTGCCGTTCATCCTTTTCTGGATTAGGTTGCACTCCCCCAAAGGATCAAATTTGCAGCTTTGCGATACCCATTTAGTGGAGGCCCAAGTGGTCTGTGGTACACCAAGCTTTTTACAGGCTGATATGTCAGCTACTCCTGGACAAAGATAGCCTGGTTATAGTGAGCCATGGTCTGGTAATCTTGCAACTGGACTACTGCAAGGTACTCTACATGAGATTGCATTTGAAGTATTCCAGGTAATTTCTGTTCATACAAAATTCAGTTGCTGGGTTACTAACTGAGAGCAGCTTTAGGAAACACATCTCAACAGTGTTTTAAAAGCTATACTGGCTGCCAGTCAGTCTCTCACATGAGCCTGCTTGAACCCTTTATTCTTCAACTAAAGATGTTCTTTCTCTGGAGCTTCCTAACTTTGGAAGTTGGGTAGATGGTAATCTGCTGTCCCCAGAGAAGCTCACCTGGCACCACCTTTGATGTCTCTGTTGCTTTAGATGGATATGTTTTTCTTTGCCCATTCCTCCAGTATGTTTTATAGCTAGTTTTGTTTTATAGCTTTGCTAGATTTGAGTGGCCTTTGCTACAGATTCTATTAGTTATTTTTTGTTTTTCTGATTTTATTGGATTTGCACATATACTATTTATCGGCAGAAGTCTGTGTGTGTACTGGTGGTGGGGAGGGAACAGCAAAGAAGTCAGGCATTTAATAATCATAGCCAAAAATACAACATACCATTAGACAAAGTAAGTTCTGGTAATATGAAAAATCAGGTTCCCCCATAAAACTGGTTTTTATTAATGTCCTGTTGGGCTACCTTACAATTTTGTTGGCACTATGCAAAGGTATACTATGTTTTGTCAAACCATAAACATATGCAGACCTTGTTATTTGACGTTTGAAACATAATGGCCCACCACTTTGGCAATGAGGAATACATCACACTTAAGTGAGGAAAGCAGCTTTTACAACACAATCCCTTACATGGATCATTGTGAGACTCAACATTGAAATCTCCTAAACACGGTGACTTTTTGGTTAAAATTGAGAGAGCAATATTTAAAATCCACCTTATGGCTAGGACAGTTAAAAGAAATCAAGGACATGAAAAAGATGAAAAACTCATGTTTTGTTTTAATGCAGGTGTAGAGAACCCTTGCCCCCCCCCCATGTTGCTGAACTACAACTCCAATCATCCCTGGCATTGGCCATGTTTGCTGGGTCTGATGGAAGGGCAAAAGATTCCCCACACCTATTTTAATAGGATACTAGGAATAAACAAGACCCCAAAGATTTATTCTACTATTGTCCTTGTTTAAATTACCACCACTTCTAATTGGAAATTGAATGTTTGAAAAGTTAACTATTTGAAAGTAAATTAGAACTTCTTACTTCAGCCTTATATACATATTTACTGTGCTGGTGCAACTGTAAAGCTTCCAAGTTCTAATAAATTTACCTAATTTAGGGATGGTTGCTTGTAACTCATCCAGCGGAAAAGACAGGAGGAATAATCACTGCTAAGTTTGTTAAGTGCCTTGTTCAGTGGAGGGGAGAATGACTCAGAATTAATATTGCCCATTTATATCACATTACAAAAATGTGATACAAAAATATGCTGGTTGACTTTAATAGAAAATGCATGTCCACGACACAAATTTATGGTAGTTAAATGGACAACTGCTAGGAGAAGTTTAAGGAAAAAATTAGGAGCAATCTCAAAATCATGCAGAGAATATTTCCATTATTTTTCTTAATTCAGTTCACTGGGCTGGAAGTTATCAGAATCCAGACTTCCAATCCACTAAAGCAGAATTCTTGCTATCACCATATCTTTTCAGCTTAAACTAAGTGGCATATGGTACTAGACATACTTATACAAGTTTTGCCCACATACAAATCAAAATTCAAAAGACTGGGTGAAAATAAAAGAGGTGTGGATATCTACAAGAGAGCCCAATTTCTACTTTTCATCTACTAAACAAGCTTATTTTCTAACTGAAGGGTATACTGGGATGGACGGGACAAATCTAGCTGCATTAAATGAGTTGGTTGTCTTTTGTCCAACCCAGTTCCTAGTAAAAAGCTATGCAGATGAAAGGGAGCTGCAATCACAATTGCTGTGCTTGCTGGCCAAGAGAATTGAATGGGCATGGAAACTGAATTACACCCTTTCCCCCTATAGGTGGTCTTTTCAGACAGGCAACAACCAGGGATTCAGGCAGGACTGCTGCCTTTGATCTAGCTATTCTACGCAGAAGTGACATCCAAGTCCCACATGCATTGGATAGTTATATACATCATATACTTAAAATGAGTGTATTTAAATATTTTTAAGCAAAGAGGTCTAGAACACGTGCAAAATGAGTTTTACTGCAGGCTTCTCCTAATCTGATTTAGACATGATTTTGTTTCCACTCAGGAAGCTGAAATTCGTTTAGCCGTTCCTGAATGGCATACAGAAACATGAACATGTAGCTGGTCATTATTTCAGCCTGAACAGTCATATTTGTTACAAAAAAAGGTTATATGGAACAATTCTGTACTTTATCTACTGTTAAAGGATTTATATTATTATGCTATTAGCCATAGAATTCAATTTTAGATTTATCCAAAGTGAATTTAATTTAAATCTTTGTGCATGCCAAATCACCAGCAGAAAATAAAAGAAAAGGGTTTGTTCTAGTTCAAATTCATTTTTAATATTTACTAGAAAGTTCTGGAAGCCTGTGCGGGTATTCTTGCAGTAGATGTCTGTTAGCTCTGTCTGCTTAGACTGAAATTCAGGACAGAACATCCATCTGTCATAGTGTCTCTTTGTTTATTTACTTAGTAAATTTCCTCCATAATGGAACTCCAGGCAGCATATGTGGAGTTCCCAAGTGATCTCCGATACAAGCACTGATCAATCCCAGACCTGCTTAGCTTTAGCAAAGTGGATTTGCTTTGTGCCCTCAAACCATATCTTAGATGCATGATGATGATGGTGATAATAAAAACATATTATTATTATTATTCCATCATCATAGTGCATACTTTCTGGCATTCCTCCAGGAACGACATGCGACCCTTCTGGGTTAGATAACAACTCCATGGGAGTACATAGCCCTATTCTACCCACTTCCCACTCACAAATGTATACTATTGACAGCCAAAGCTAATCAAGCATTGCGACACCCCCAAGGCAGCCACTGGGTTCAACACAGACCATGTCCCGCCCCTCATGCACAATTTGCAAAAGGGTCCCTTACAGTCCATAAGCAGAACACTCGCCACTCATAGCAGTTAGAGGCACTCGAAGGACCACATTGGCAGTCTCGAAATACCAGACGATATAGGGAAGGAACCAGAAACTGCAGCTCAGATCTATCTGATTGGTTTTTGGTGGACTATCAACGGACAGGAGAAATGCACAAAGTTTTTGTTGTGTAAATGCAACTGAAAAGAGTGTGTTCTCTCCTTTGCTGTATCAAGGAAGTTGTATGGGGGTATTTAGGCAAAAAGTTACAGTACCAATTTATGGTGGTCCTGTGCAGATGGGCATGGTCCGTAAACAGCAACATTGGCGGGCCATGTTTTTGGCATAAAAGCGAAGGCATTTTCCATCAGGAGAGTCAAAAAAATGAAAACAACTAGGATTGTTGTTGTCAGTTACACATGCTGGACACTCAGAACGAGCTGCAAACTAACCGTTTTTTACGCAAGGGCAATATGTAATATTCATGTGAATTAGATATATTTTATAACTGTCATATTCTTTTTTTGTTTTGTATATGATTCACTTTGTTTTCATTTTATGTACATTGTTTAGAGATTTATTGCTCAATTATGTTACTTAAAATGTGGATTATTATTCTTATGATTAGCAACTGTATTGAATGTAGAATTTATACTGATTTTTGTTGAAATGCAAACCACTTTGAGATTTTTTGAAATATAAAGTGGTATACAAATTAAATACATACATACATACAATAATAATTTTAAAAAACTTCATGGCAATCAGCAAAGGCAAGTCTGAAATGGCAGTTAAGTAAGGGGGCTAGTAAAGATTTCTGTTTACTACCTTTGTGGACTCCTTTGCAGAACCAAGCAAAGAATTATAAAATAGTCTCACACTTTTCAGAGTAATTAGGATAAAGTGCAAACGAAAAGCAAAATTAATTTCTTATTCCAGGAACTGAAGGAAGTGAGCAACATAGAACTGGCACATATAGGCAGCTGTAATGTGTGACCTTTCACATCAGGAATCTCTTCATATCTGTCCTTGTCATAATCAATGGTAAAAATTGGGGTGGGGGGGAATGCAACAGATTAATGCCAGGATTCAAAGTGCTGCTAGCTGTGTTTCATACAAACATATTAAGCTTTTCCCTCCTGCAGCAACCTCTATGCTCCTTGAAAAGTAGTCGTTCCCAAGAGGTTAAGGGGCTTTTCAGAGGAAGGACTCCCTTGAGATGCAAGGGACTGCTGCAAGAAGTAGAAACAAGCCACCATAACCAATATTACCCTGTGTGCATGTGCAAAAATCTCTCTGGATCCAGAAGCAGGTTTATAACTAGAAATAATCTCATTAAAATTACACTCAGCAAGATTTAGACGTTATTCTACCTTTGAATGTTTTGTAGCTTCCAGCTAAGCATGAATAACAATATGAGCACATTCATTTCTTCAGACATAAAGCTACAAAACAGCACATGGAATAGTTGCAATGTAAAAAATATTTTTCATTACACCCTTTTAGATTTACATACAAGTCATACAACAGGCAACAACAAACAAACCACAAGAGGAAGACCAGATAACTCTAATCTAAAAGCATCAAAGAAAGCTCATCAATTCTTATCCTGTTAACATTTTGAAAGTACCCAGAAAACTTAAAAGGAAAAAACCACTCAGCAACTGAGAAATACATCAATCGCCTTTGCAGGAAGTCCAAATAATAAGGAATAATAACAACAAGGAATGATGTCGATGGAAGAATAGCAAGCAAAAAACGTAACTGCATCACAATTTTTTAAAAAGAAATTATGCATGATATACTGACAGAAATCACAAAATAGCATGGTTATTGTGGTAAAGGACAGTGGTTCCCAAACATTTTTCCCTACACACCACTTGAAAATGACCGATTGTCTTGGCAGCAATTGTAATGCACTCTGCTAGATGCTATATAGTTTTTAACGGTATTTTTAGGGCTTCTTTTATTTCTTATTTTGTATTCTACTGTATTACAATATTAATTCTATGGAATGCAAATTGAAATACAATAATATACATTATAAGAAATAAAAGAAGCAATAAAATACGATTAAAAATTAATATAAATATTTAATGCAGATATGGCATGGACCACTTTAATTAATTAAGCTTGTGGACTACTGATGACAGTGTAGGAAGCCTGGCAGGGCTGTGGAGTCGGAGTCAGAAGCAATTTTGGGTGGAGTCGGAGTCGGTAGAAATGTACCGACTCCGACTTCAAAATAAATTTTGATTGACAACTTTTTTAAAATATAAATTCAAAATGTCCAAGAAGCTTCCCATGAAGTCAGCTGTAGTTGAGCATTTCACCATAACTCAAGATGGAAAACATTTTGTGTGTCAGTGTATGACACAGGACCCAGATGAAGACAAATGCTGTGATGCCAAGATCAGCGCATATTCAGGCAGCGATAAAAATGCTCCTATGAGAGCTTCCAATTTAAAAAGACATTTACAGCCCTTTCCAGGACTGTGGAGTTGGAAGCAATTCTGGGTGGAGTCGGAGTCGGACAGTAGAAAAATAGTAGAAAAATAGAGGAGTCGGAGTCGAATGTTTGGCGTATCGACTCCACAGCCCTGAAGCCTGGTATAGGGTTTTGGGAGTTGTGTTGCTTGATGATATTTAGTTGTAAAAATACAGCAGTGAATGCACTATTGTGGGTGGAGGGGGAGAGAATCATATGTTCCCAGTGCTTTGGTTGCTCTCAAAATATTGTCATCTTGAAATGCCTTAAACAATTTTAATTATCCTGTCTTTATTAAGTTGATCATCCTGCTAAATAAGATATTTCACAATTTTTAGTTTTTTTGTGTTTGTTCTATCACTTTTTAGCCCTTAGAGGTTTCACAGTAAATACATAAAATTATTTATACATGCCTACTGCAAACCTATAGATAAAAGTAGATGTTTTACAAGTTTACTATTAAAGACAGGATATGAAGCTAAGGAAATATTGTGATGTGAAAACTGGCTGCAATTCTTAGGTGGGGAAATACAGCAAAACCTGAATTTTTACATAAATCGCACCTTTAGAAATAACAGGAAAAGTTTGGATTACCTAATGTCTGAAAACTCACAGAGCAAATTCATTCATGGAAAATACTATTACAGCTCATTGAATCAAAACCACATCTAGCCATATCTCTCCATCATGCTTTTTAAAATGTAATCAAATTAAATAAATGTCATTTCCCAGGTGGATAACTCAACTGAACAGAAAATATGCGTACTTAGATGGCACCAAGCACATTATTTTAAAAAGGCATGATACAATTTCTAGCATATTCCTCTTGTACTTTAATGCCTCCCATTAAAAAAATAACCTACTTTTTTCACTTGATGTACTTTCAACAACTTTCTGAAAACAAGTGTCCGGCATTGAGAACTCTCATACTTTTTATCATAATACATTCTATTTATTCTTATGATCATCACATCTTCATGAAAATTGAGATGGTGGTTACAATTCATGGTGACTGCACAAAGGCGGACATACTAGATCAAACAGAACCATAAAAAGGCAGCCATAGCAGGCTGCTATACTTTTGACATGATATGCTTCCTTGGCAACTGATTGGATTCAATGGCCGAATTATGCCACACACAGAAATACTCAGACCAAACATTAGAGTTCCCCAACCATTTTGGGAACCAAGTTGTTAACATTAAGAAATTTACTTAGTGTATTTTATATCACGAAAGCAAAAAACGAGACTTGAAATCTTTCGCAAAGGAAAAAAAGCCACTGCAGTGTCTTTTATGCTCATTATCATGCTCTATTTTCTAAAATGTACTAGGCACTGTATAACTTTCTACATATTTCATAGTTGGTTATCTCAGGAGGTCTATAGGCTATGTTGCAGCATGGACAAAAACAGGGTATAAAATAGGATTTATATATTTTAATAAAAGTATATATTAAAAATTAGATGAACAGAGCAATCCTGCATCAAGGAAGCCAATGTAATTTAAGCCATCTGAAGTTATACTGGCTTAAAGTATGCCAGATCCTAACTCCATTCAGGAGCTGGGGGGGGGATGCTGGCTCAGCTGGCAGAGCCCAGTGAGGATAAATAAAAGTAGCAAAAACCAGAGCTATTTTTTTTTTACTTAGACCAGCCTTTTTCCTGGCTTAATTTATGTAGGGACTGGAAGTCACATGTTTGAGCTGAACAGATGTAGGATATGGCATAAGTCCCCCGCCCCTCAGTCCCACCTCAGCCATACCCCCAGAACATGCCTTTTTGAGGGCTTACACCAGATTAATTTACACTGGTCTCAGCTGAGCCAGGAAGGATGGAGTTTGCCAGCTGAGCTAGAATGAGGGACTTACACCAGACACCTTGGACAGCTCCTTGAAAGTTCAGACTAAAACCCAAAGTGGATTCACTGCCTGACAAACATTGGAGCCACCAGCCTCCACTGTAACTCCCCTCAACTGGTATAAATACCTACAGGATTGCACCCTTACACTGTCAACCAAATGACACAGAGTTTAAGTTTCCAACTCATGGGGAAAAACTCAGTAAGTAACAGTCCTTTTTTCTGAAATGTTCTGGGCACTTAGTGCTCTCACTTAATTTCACAATTGTTCTCCCGTTTCTAAATAGATATCCCATCTCAGATATACCGTAAATTTCTGCATAGCCAAAGCTCATGGGCTGCATGACCCACCATTTTGAATTATTATGCTACTATGTATTATAAATAATATATTTAGTTGCAAAACAATGTTTGAATTGTAAAGCAATCAATCAGTATGAATGCTTGCTCAGGAAACACATGAAGGAGAAATCTGGAAAGCTGGCAGAAATGTGATTTATATTGGCCTTTTTTCTTGTCATCCAACTACGTTGCAAGAAACCATTTTCTATAAACCAATTGAAGAGATTCCCCATTTCTTAATGTGCCCAGTTCAATTATTCAGATCAAAAGTCACCAATCTTTTTAGGCTCATGAACACTTTTGAATTATTTAGTGATTGCTGTGGGCATCACCTTCTCTGGTCACTTCTCTCTTGCCTCCGCAAGATCAGCCGCCACCTGATACACAGATCTTTCTAGAATAAACTTTTAAAATAGCAGAGACTGTGGCATGATAACTGATGGAGAGATTATGAAAGCTTAAAAAATTATTTCTGTAATGTAGAAAATAAAATATCTTAGCAAAAATAGGAGACTCCTGAACAAAGTCTTTGAGTGGCAACAAGGTAAAGCATGCTTAAGAAGATAAAAGGAAGGAAATCCCTTGGACCAGACAGGAAACTTTACAAAGCATTTTAAATATTTAGCAATACTTAGAAATTTGCTTGTAATGAGACAGTGGGTGCCAAATGCATGTCAAGACACTCTCCATTTTAAAGTTTTTTTTAAACAACTTTCAGGAATGTGGAAATATATAAATGTGGTGTTAAAGAACCCATATAAAATTCAGGAGCAAAAGAAACAATTGGTCAACAATATAAACAACAATCATAGTGAGCTATGCTCAGCTTGATTTTAGTTCAGTGAGAAGTACAATCAATATTTGTTTATGTTCTTTGTTGCATTTGTATCCCAGCTGGGCAGCATACATATAGTGCTATGTTAATTCTAGGAATTTAGTTTGCTTGCCAGTGAAAAGAAGGATGCAAAAGTATATGCCAAACTGGCACACATACAGAAGCTCTATGTGGTGACAGTTGATGAATTTTGTAGTTCGTGGGTCTGTATGTAAGTTTATGGTATTGTATGTTGCATGTTATGTCAGTGCATAGCATTCACTATTTCACCATACCTGTGTGTGCTTTTGGACATACCCATCTTCATCCAGTGAATAATCATAACGATCTCCACAACCCCACCTCTCCCTTTCTCATATCACTTGCTGGGGTGACATCGTTTGGCAGTTCTAATAACTATAACATGGTTTTCCAGGCAGAAAACCATTGTCTTTTTCTAAATAGAATGAGATAAAGATAACTTTTGAGGGTATTATATACCAGTTGGAGATGAAATTTCTCTCCCTGTAAAAAGGATAATTGGGGGGAGGGACTGGATTTACAAGACGCACAGCCTGTGTCTTTATATGTGATCAATGTCCTTCAAGCACCATTTATATACGATGGATGGCCACCAAGCCCAATTCCTCCCCAGTTCAGGCTGTCTCAGACAGCAGTAAAGTGGTAAATTCAGAAGTGCAGGGTTCCTTTACGACAGCACACCATGCCATCTCACAGCCACGCCCCCACAATTCACCATCTCTTCTACAATTAAAGAATTATAGAACTAGAATAAAACTGCTGTGTGCATAGGCTTCCACCCCGCATGCATGCACTCTCTCATCTAGGGGCTAAATGTTGCCAGAAACATTTTGATTTTAAGAATTCGGAAATGACAGCCAAATGTAGGACTAGGATTTGGGAGACCAAGGCATTTCATCATGAAGCTCACTTCTCACTTACCCACCTCCTATGGCTGTTGCAAAGATAAAATGGGGAAAGGGGAAGAATTGTGTAAGCTTTACTATGATTTTAAGTTTTTAGAACTCTTTAATGTTGCATTTTAATTGCTGTAACTCACCCTGAGTGAAGTGAGAAGGGAGAGGGGGATTAGATAGGCCAATCCTGTTCAGGGTTGCACCATTTAACTGGTATCTAAATGTAAGACTCTTGCACATGCCATTTGTTATAAATGAATTGGTGTTTGGGCTTGTTAGAAGCTGTTAAAATGTTTATCCTTGCCCCATTTTTTTAAATTAAAAAGTAGTTTACACAGAAGGCATAGCTGCTTCACTGAACTGGGTAGGCTGCATGCAAAGTCAACACTGAGGGCAGGTTTCCTCAACTCAAGAGAACCCCAAAGCAAGTGGGGAATAGCTTTGATTTGTAGAATTTTTCTGCAGAAAGGTTAGCTATGCTGCTGCCCCCCCCCCACATCCCCTCCCATCCAGGCTAACATTTGCCCATGCGGGACAGATTTCATTGGTCTGCTGTACCTGGTCCTGGAGCAAGGAGAGACAGCGGCACCAGGAGCCAGGAGTCCCCTCACTTCAGCCCAAGTTGTCCGCTCCCCTACCACCTTTTCCACTTTTCCTCATATCCCTTGTTCTCTGTTGTCTCCAAGTCCACACTCCACTACAACAATTATTCCTAGGAGCCAAACAGCATGAAAAGGGAGGTGTGTGTTGGCTACTAAGAAGACTCTTGTCAGTGGCCAACTCACCTCCTTTCACTCTGATTGGTTCCAATCAGAACAAAAGGACAAGGGTATTCTCAGTGACTTACATGCTCCCTTTTCATGCTTATTGGCTCATACTTTGGGATTCTGCTGTGACCCTACTCCCCAAAACATAAGGGATCTACAACGCCCCCGCACCCCAGATGACTAAACCCCTGGTCTTAGACCCAGCTCAGCCCCATCATCAAGGGTACTGTGCTTGTGCATTGCTCTCTGCTGCCAGGATTCCTAGGTACTAAAAGGCAGTGCTTGCATAGCTCTCAGTCTTGTTGGCTGTAACAAGAGTGGCAGGTCATTCCAATGTCCCAATATTTTTCTGCAAGACTTGGGGTGTCTACCAAAAATAAAGATTATCTCCTTACCTCGTACCCTCACCCGCCTTTCTGTCTCCAGGAGGGTCTGCATGTAGCATTAATACAATGCAATAATATAAAGGGCAGTTAAAAATGAAAACTTAGTGAGATGATTTAGCATTATAAAGAACACAAATGCAGAAAGAGCCTAGCAAAAATATTTGGGGCAAGATCTCATGTCGCACCAGATGATGTAACAGGATTTCCCTTCCTATCATTGCCCCTGCCCTCCATGCCCCCAATCGTAGTCCAGCAATGCTCTGGAGCAGATTTTGAGGGCATGTGAAAGACGAGAGGGAAAAAGGAGAAAGGGTAAGCCCTGTTTGCGCAAGCAGGAAAGTCCATTTAGCAAGCAGGACAACACAGATGGATTTCACCCTTGATGTCAGAGAACAAACAGATGCTGAAAGAGAGATGTGGCTCTTGTGAATAAAATGTTCTGGTTGTTGAGTGAAGAAAATATGTTGTGCAGTTGAAAAATAAACCATACAAGATAAATGGCATTAAAACTATGCATTATGGAGAAATGGTGGTCTTTGAGGAAGAAGCAAGTTATTAAATGGGAACAGCTGAAATGTGATGACTCAAATTCAGATGTTACGCAGAAAGTATTTTGAAATGAATATAAATTGCAGCAGAGTTCAATAGCATGAGCTACTTTATAACAACAGGATATCAATAATACAAGTTAAAACAAACAGTGAAACATAAACCCATACAAGCACTGACTGATGGTCGAAAATGACAAACAAGTGTATAAAAAAACATCTAGAAGACACAAGTAATGAAATGCATTCTCCCTACCCACAAGATATACCACAAATATGTGTTCCTCTCACTGTGCACTGATCACAATTGATCAAAATCAGTTACATGATCTGAAAATAAAGGACCATCCTGAATTTAATGTATTTGCCATCTTTGTTCCTCCCATTTCAAACCTGAAATATGATATCCCTGCCTGGTCTCCTGTGTTATCTTATTCACTGTAAGCCTTTTCATGTGTTCAAGAGAATGCATGGAGCGACCAACAGGGCTGCATATGAAAGACATATTGCCAGGATCTGCATTCCCATGAGACCTTAGCTGAATGGGACTTCAGTAAAATAAGTAAAATGTTGTTTGAAGAATGCTTGTAAAATGTGCATTATTCTATAAGTGTCTATAACCACACACATCTGTCTGAAGTGATGAATAAATAGTTACTGCAGCTGAAGATTATTTATTTGTTTTATGTAACTTGAAAGCCCACATATTTTATATCTAAAAGGACATAAAAACGTTTTCCATATTGCTTTTTCCCCTGTAAGTGAAGCGGTGAAAGACATCTCCATACCTCCAACAGACTAGGTTATTCATAAATATTTGACGTAACAAATAGTGTTTGCCTTAAGTTTAAAGTCCTCCCAAGCTGACTAAATATGTAGATCAATGCTTCCCTCTTTCTCAAACAACTATACAATCCACAATAATGGAAGATAAAAGTTTCACATTCACAAAATGGATTTATAGACCTTGTGAACAGCTACTGTAGACCAATCTCTATATCTTTTAACATACACATTGTAGGAGTAATGCACATCAGGCTAAGCTTTGGAGAAATTTCCTTGTCGGAAATCCCAGGATGTGAAGACTGATTACTTTCTGTGCTATTCACATCTCCCGTGTACCTCTCAACCAAAGAGACACATGGTGGCACCAAAAGTTAAGTAAATTGGTAGCGAGATCATAAAATATCACAGTGGGAACTTAGATTAAAGTTTCTAACATGATAAATTCAAGGGGTACTTCTATAAAATATTTATTTAAATGTATATAGTTATAGAAATATTTCAATATTATATATACATCTTGATACTAACTGTACATATTCATCAGCAATTATTATGCTGCTGTTGCTAGCAGTCTAAGCACCTGTAATGCTTCTTACAAAAATATACATGAATGCATTGGCTATCACATGTGAACTTTCCTCACCCATCAATGAATGAAGCTTGTCTATAGGCAGGTATATTTTAAAGGCTTTGATTAACAAGTAAACCTACGTCATTCTGTTCAATTAAAATCTCATTACTTGTAAACCTGTTTGTAAAAGGTTGGAATTCACAGAATTGTCAGAAGAAGTGCACACTGCATCTCTCACACAACACTAGCACCAATACCCTGCAGAGACAAATGAGGGTACTGTTTTACTATATTGCTACCATCAAGCTATTTTGTGTGAATGAGCCCCTCTGAGAATTAACAGAACATCTTTTACAATGTATCAAGAGTAAAGTTTGGTCAAACATACAGTACATTGTTTATGCATTATTGTTTGAAATAAATGAAAAGCCCCAGTGTTATGAGCAGTCAAAGAGCTTTAAACCTGGCCAAGAAAATAACAACATCCAAAAACACAGTTGTCAACCATGTTGGGGTGTGTGTGTGAGAGATTGGTATGCTTTTTAGATGGGTGCTCCACTATTTTGCATAGAGTTCTTTTTCCATCAGCCACTTGGCCTATTTTGTTCTCCTTGTGACCTACTGGCTTCACTGGTACTATCATTGCTAGCTTTAGACCTTCTTCATACTCTGTTACCCTGAATATCCACCCTGGAAAGTGCCTCCAGCTCTCATTGCCTTGTTGTTGGCTATTAAACCGAGAAAGCAGAGGTTAAATTTCCACAAGTGAGCTACGTGACTTAGAAGCGAAAGTTGGCAGAGCTCGAGCCATCTTCAAGGACACGTTGCTATGCAACCTAGGCTCGGGCAGCTGGCCTTATCTATATAGAGGGCCAGCAGACACTTGTGAGTGTGGGGGTCGAGGAGTTTGTACAGAGAGAGAGCTTGTGATATATTCTATACCTCTATTGTCAGTAAAGTGACTCTTAAAACTTATTACTTGTCTGGCTCATTGCTTCAACTGGCATCTAGCCTGTCACTATACTGTTCTGCATCCTGGGCATCTGCTTGCGCCAGATACAACATCCAACAAGTGGTAGCAGAGGATGGTTACCTGGTGCTGAGGATTGCAGAAAAGCGGCAGAGAAAAGCCAGAACTGCAGACCAGCGAGTAAAACAGCAGAGAGATGGAGAAACCGAAAGCTGAGCTGAAAGCTGTGAGAGAGCCGTGGGAAGAAAAAAACTAACTGAAGGACAGAGGTGAGAAGCTCTAATTACAAAGGCGGTAAACTGTGAAAAGTGAAAGTATGTCTGTTACGTTATCGGCCGGGATTCCCTTGGAAAGGCTGACAGGGAAAAATTATGGCACTTGGAAACAGAGAATGCAGGCTTTTCTAGTGAAAGAAGACCTGTGGAAAGCTATCGCAGAAGACCCACCCGCCGGGGTGCCTATTCCAGCAGATTGGAGAAGGCTGGATGAGAGGGCAAAGGCGTTAATTGTTCTTGCTATTGATGATTCTCAATTACTGCACGTGCGTGATGCAACAACGGCAAAGGAAACCTGGGAAACTTTAAGAAATATACATGTGAAAAAGACTGCCAGTTCTAAAATATATCTTGCCAGAAGATTGTACCAGATGTGCTTATCTGGAGATACAACCATGTCAGAGCATTTGTTGGAAATAAACAGACTGTTTACTGAGTTGTCAGAACGTGAAATCGAACATTCTCAAACGCAAAAAGTGTATATCACATTAGCTTCACTAGATTCAAGTTATGATAGTCTGGTGAGCTCTTTGGAAGCAATGGACGATGCCAATCTCAATATGGATTATATAGAAGGCAAACTTTTACAAGAATTTCAAAGAAGGCAAGAAATGACAAAGCAGGAAAAGACTGAGTCTAAACACAACGTGGAAAAGCAGAACAACAAAGCAGCACAAGAGAGACTGTATGGACAAAAGGCATGTTATTTTTGTGGTTCCAAGCAACATCTTCAAAGGAATTGTGAAGCAAGAAGAAGAGAAAGAGGAAGAAAACCATGTGTACAGGTGATCTATGCTAGTAAGAATAAGCAATGTATTAACAATGAGCAGGGAAATAACTGTAAAGATTTATGGGCAATTGACAGTGGGGCAACAAATAGTATAATCAAAGATAAATCCATGTTTCATACATTTTGTGACGTAGAGGATCATGTAATAATGGCTGATGGGACTAAGAAACTTATCAAAAGTAGGGGTACAGTGAAATTAGCAGGTTTCAATACCATTATGACAGATGTGCTGTTTGTTCCTGATATCGAATGTAACATCATGGCTGTTTCGAAACTCAATGAAATGGGGTTCACAGTAATGTTCAAAAGGGGTTCAGTGCATGTAATGAGAGGAGAAAAAATATTCATGAAAGGAATAGTAAGGAACTCATTGTTCTTCTTACACGTGAAACTAACAAATCATGTACTCATGTGTGCTAATAAGAAACCCCATAATAATTGTGTTCATTTATGGCACAGAAAACTAGGCCATATAGGATATGAAAATGTGGTGAAAACAACAGAGAACAGTAATGATGTGACATTGAAAAACTGTGAAAAATATGTAGACTGCCACGTGTGTAAACAAACTAAGGCAGTTGTGGCTGCAACGAACAAAGAAGCCATGCCCAGTACAAATGCACCTTATCAATTAATACACGTGGACTTAGTGGGGCCATTTCAACCTACTCAGGGGGGTGCAAGATATTTCCTGACAATAGTTGATGATTTTTCAAAATTCTGCATTGTTTATTTACTAAAAGCTAAAAGTGAAGCTGCAGAGAAACTGAAAAGATTTGTTACAAAAATTGAAGTGCAGTTTGGTGTCAAAATACAGAGAATAAGATCAGATCAAGAAGGAGAGTTCTTAGGACACTCTTTTACTGAATACTTGGATAAAAGAGGAATAAAACAGGAGTTAACAGCCCCTTATAGTCCTCATCAGAACAGGTTAGCTGAACGCTGGAACAGGTTGCTTCAGGACTCAATAAGATCAATGCTGTGTGACTCCTCTTTAACACAAGGTTTCTGGGGAGAGTGTGTTCTGTATTCAGCTTACATTCAAAACAGAATATTCCATAAGGCCACTGGAATGTCTCCTTATCAGAAATTGTATGACAGAAAACCCAGATTAAACCATTTGATTAGGTTTGGAGCAGAATGCTGGGTACATGTTCCCAAAAATAAAAGGACAGGGAAGCTGCAAAGGAGAGCAGACAAAGGGTACATGCTGGGACTTGAAAACACGTATTACAGAATATGGATGCCAAAACAAAGGTCTGTGGTGTTAAGCAGAAGCGTGCAAGCGATAGAGCAGGATTGGGAAGAGAAAACATATGTGGAGTTGGGAAACACTGAAGGTAGTAATGAACAAGAACAGGCAGACACAGTACCAATAAAACAAGAAGAAACAGGCAGCAGTGGTGAATCAAGTTCTAGCTCTGAGAGAGAAACAGAGGAATCGTCTGACACAGACACAGATACTAAGGCAGAAATACAACCACGCAGATCAGAGAGAACAACAAAAGGTATTCCACCTGTTAGATTTAAAATAAATTCCATTAAACATATAGACTTCAGTAACTGGAGAAAGTGGGATGATGGAAATCATGAAGAGTAATGAAATATAATGAAAATGATGCTCAGAGTGCAATGGAGTAACTGTATTACAAATGAAAGTGATGTAAACTGAAATGAAAGGAAATGTATCAGAAGAATAAAACCAAATGATGTAAATGTAATGACATGTAAAATGTAACACATGTAAATGGAAGAGAAATGTAACTAGCTGAATGTGGAAATTTAAGGTGGGGGATTGTTGGCTATTAAACCGAGAAAGCAGAGGTTAAATTTCCACAAGTGAGCTACGTGACTTAGAAGCGAAAGTTGGCAGAGCTCGAGCCATCTTCAAGGACACGTTGCTATGCAACCTAGGCTCGGGCAGCTGGCGTTATCTATATAGAGGGCCAGCAGACACTTGTGAGTGTGGGGGTCGAGGAGTTTGTACAGAGAGAGAGCTTGTGATATATTCTATACCTCTATTGTCAGTAAAGTGACTCTTAAAACTTATTACTTGTCTGGCTCATTGCTTCAACTGGCATCTAGCCTGTCACTATACTGTTCTGCATCCTGGGCATCTGCTTGCGCCAGATACAACATCCAACACTTGTCAGTACCTTGGGCCATAGAACCGCATACTAACACAATCCTTGAGCCACGTCACCATTTACTGCATATTAGCGTACAAGTGTTAAACTCTGCACAGATTGCTCTTGAATTAATACGATATATCCAACCACCCCAAGGTATATTGCAAATGATTCTTCACATCATCTTAGGAGATTCAATGATGTAGATATATGAAACACGGAAGGCAGAAAAGATGTCTAGCCAGAAGGAGGTCATCACAATGACAAGCTTTGAGGGTGGTAAGCACACAACAGAGAAACATCTGCACTTCAAAGAATTCTAATAGCACACATGGGATACTCACCTCCTTGGAAGAAATGACTAAATGTTTAGGAATAAATACAGGATTAGTATCTAAAGCTGGGGGGGGGGAATAAATGCATGAAACAGAAAAGTAGGATAACTAAAATGAGGTTTAAAGGACTGAGCCAACACAAACTTTGGTAATGACTGTCAAATGATTAATTAATTCAGGCTAGTGGCACATGCTGAACAAGCGTTAAAATATTGTTATTATACCAGCAGTAGCCTTAAGGATAGCTGTCTTGTATTTCATCTCTCTGACATCTTCACCCTCCAGAAAAGAGACCAGAAGAAAGGGACATTAGGCTAAGGGGAAAGAAGCTTCCTGACAAGTAGATCTGTCTTCAGATTATTATAATCACAGGAAAGGACGTGAAATTTCTTTTGTCTAATATCCAGTTCTGGCTCTATGGCAAGACCTTCCATAATCAGATGCTCTTACAAGCTACTAGACAGAACAAAGTGTCCACATAAGTAAGCAGGGGAGATAAATAAGGGTTACTGTTCCAAAGATGATTGACAGACAAGGAAAAAGTGTATAATACCTATGCAGATGCCAGAAGTGAATCATGATATATATGCAACAGTGGAAGTAAAAGAAGAAAAAGTTCTAATCCATCATAAAATTTCTAGAGAGCAAACATGTTCATGTCATAAAATGTACAATATATTTTCCTTTGAAACAAATGGCAAGACCCACCGTAATTTTAATGTCTCTCTGTTGTACTGAGATGCCCAAATCCATGTATGCATACTCTTTTTACAGCACCAATGCACCCTGTGATGCTACAGTAATAGGCACACCTCTCTGTAAGCAGTTATTTTCTGACACAGTGAATAGTAAGATCAGGCCACACAATAATATCATGCAGCTTCAGACATTAACAAGATAGAGGGATAGGAGATAGGAAGTATGAATCCCTGGTACATTATGTTATCTATACTTCTTTGAAATAACTGTAGGTGGAACTTTCAGAGCTTTACACTATACAGCAATACCTCAGTTAATGAAGTACATGTGCTCCTGGACATTACTTCTTTAACAGAAACGTTGGTACCAGAGGTAGGAATAACATCGAAAGAATAAGGATAGGTTCATACATCACAAAAAAGAAGAGCAGTTCAACATATTTCAGCAAACTTTTTATTCAAAACTAACAATACGCGTGTCTAAAATGAAACAACCAGGTCAGGTAAGCCTTGCATACAGACCACTTGAAGGCTTCTTCCAAAGTGCACCCAGGGATGCCGGCCTTGCCTTTTTTATTATCATGTAGCATCCTGCTATAGCAATCTAAAGCTCTGAGCACCTCTCTCTCTCTCTCTCTCTCTCTCTCTCTCTCATTCTGTCCCTCCCTTCCTCTTCCCCCTCTCTCCCTACACTTGAGCAGACACATCTGCAGTAAACAGTGCTTCCAGGGCATCAAAGCACTGTTTACTGTAGAGGTGCATGTGCCACCTAGCAAGGAAAGCCATTCCAGCCATGCGTGAGAGACCTGCCTGCAGCAGCTGCAATCCAATAAACAAGGAGCCACATTCTCACTATGTCAGAATCTACACACACACAAGTCCCCTGCACACAAAAAACGACTTTGTTAAAAGGAGCTTCTCTCCTAGAGGATTTGTTAACTGAGGTATTACTGTAGTGAGATTTGCAAGTTGTGCCCATAATGTATTAGAAACACCAATATCTGTAAACCACCCAGAGAGCTTCAGCTATGGGGCGGCATATAAGTACAATAAATAAATAAATATCTGAATGGGGGCACTTAAACTGAGGAAGTTTTGAGATACAACTTTATCCTTATAAAGACAAGAATTTTCACTGAAATGATGCCAGTGAATATAAATAGACTACTCCATTTAAAAGCCTGCAGCACTATGTTTTCAAGTGATTATAGCTATTTAGATTCTTCTAACGGTAATCAAAGATTTTATATGCAGGTATGCATATTCTTAATCTCTCTCTCTCACACACACACAGTCAAGGACATAGACAGGCAAACACACACACACAAGGGTGCATTTAAAGAGTGACAGTTTAGTTTCCAGTAAAATTCCAAATGAGCTCACAACTGCAGAGGGCAGTACCTCCTAAACTTTTGATGATAGCGTTATGGCTCTTGCAAACTTTCAACCAAATAGATTGTAACTGAGCCAGCTCCTCTGCTGAGCAGCCAAGCAAGGACTCCAGATAAAAAGAGGAGCCGCCACATGAAATGAAGAAAAACAGCCTTTAAAGAACCCATCAGGGAGCTAATCCCAACTCTGACACATTCTTCTAATGCCTTGGCCAGGCCAAGCTGCACAGGCCAAGAAGTTGATTTCTTAAATTAGTTACTTAAATCACAAGATACTGAACAATTTTTAGCTCCTGTAAACATCAATGTCAACTGCAGGTGCCTAACTCTTCTGTCATTTTATATTGTAAACTCTATATGAATAATTATCCAAGTTTAAAATATAGTGATACATATTTCAGGGCCATGTTCAATGGAGGCGAGGGTCCTTGGCATACTTAATATATTTGCAATGCAGGTGAGAAAATTAGAATCATGGCAGTATGAGTAAAATTTATTAATTTAGGGTAGAATTAAGTTGGTGCTCTAATGCTCATGAAAGGGCTTTTGATCCAACAGAGATATCTGCTAATGGGAGAAGACGGCAAGAGATTTTTGCTGATTTCCCTTCCCCCTATTGCCCATGCCTCCTTCCACGGACCGGGAAGCAGCAAAAATTGCCTTCCCCTCTGTTTCCAATGCACCAATTGGATTCCACCCACAAGTATTATTCACGCATGTAGACAAAAAGGAATTTTAAATATGAAAACTTTGAAGGATGTAAGACAGGCACGTATAGTACCGGAGGCAAGGAGAGTCTTTCTTATACAGCCACAACAGTGGCTGTATACTATAGTCAGCATGGATTTTTTGCATTCTGCAATGTTAAATTGAAAATACCCCCATGCCATTCTGATGCTTCCATAAGCTCATTTCAAAACAAAACCTTACAAAATGCATAGTCCTGAACTCAGGAATGCTTCCTTAACAACCCTCTACGTTTCATGGAGATACACAAAATAGTCAGAGAGAATAGAGAGTTCAAAGTGTAAAAAGACAGGAAAAATACCAGATCTCTTTTGGACTTTTTTCTCTGAGAATTCTCACAATTTGTTGAAATTAATAAAAAATCAGCCATGTTCATGGAGTACCTGTAATCCTATTACTGACCTTGCCCCATCCTCTGACAAGCCCAGGCATGCTCAGTAAGAACCAACTGTCAGTGTTCTAAAAGCCAGACTCACAGCTGCTTGGCTTGGCTAATCAGGGGGCCGCACCCACACCAGACCTTTATTTCACTTTAGACAGTCATAGCTTAGCCCAAAAATACTGGGAAATGTAGTTTGTGAAGGGTGCTGAGAGGAGACTCCTATTCCCCTGACAGAGCTCCAGTGGCCAGAGTGGTTGAACAGTTAGCCGCCGACTGAAACTCTGGGAGGGAAACAGGGTGCCTCCAGCGACCCTCAGCACCCTTCACTAACATGCTCTCCACAAAGAAAGGAACCTATATAGTTTTGTCATCTTAGCACTGTGCTGCTACTGTAATATATGAACAGGACCTAACTCCGTGTGGTACAGAGCTTTAGAATTGAGTCTTGTTTTTAAAGGCAGTCTCCTCCCATGCTTCTCTGAAACTCAAGAGAGTTTCCAAGTAGTTTAAGATCTGACACAGTGGTTTTATGTTTAATGAAAAAAAGAAGTCAAAAGTTCCACAAGCCCTTAAAGTACCTCTCTGGATTGGGCCCAAGTTATTATTGGCATAATTTATTGATTTTTCCGCCCTGCTAGCTACATGGATTCCTGACTCAATCCTCAGTATCCCACAATAAATGCAACCAGGAGAAAACTCTGGAGATTAATCTCTAAGTAGTATGCGCAGCATCTTTCATTCTTTCACGACTACATTGGAAGGAAGGGCATTCTTCCTATTGCTTCTCAAGCAGCCTTAGTTCTCAATGATGTGTTAAACTTGTTTCTGGACTACATGTAACCCTCAGACTATGGGTGGAGAATTATGTGACTAAACATTCTTCAATTTCTTGCACACACCAAAATGTCACATTAAAGAGGTCAGAACTGTTCTCCCTGACATCTAGTCTTTTATGGAGAGGAAATGTATAAGGAGTACTCAGTACATGATAAGACAGGTACGGTTGATGAGCTGTTCCCAGGTCTGGGAGTTGGAAAGATGGCCTGCTCAGGATAGAGTTGTATTGCCTCTGAAAAATAGTTTGGGACTTCTCTTGGAATCATCACTGCCTTTTGAGGCCCAAGTGGCTTCAGTGGCAAAGGGCAACTATGCCCTGCTATAGCTAGTTTGCCAACTATGGCCCTTTCAGGACAGAGATAGTTTAACTACAGTAATTCATGCTCTGGTAACCTCTTGATTAGACTGTTGCAATGCACTCTATATGTGGCTATTTCTGAAGATTATACAGCCACAAGAGTGGCTCTATACTATAGCCAGCGTGGATTTTTCACGTTCTGCAATGTTAAATTGAAAATACCCCCATGCCATTCTGATGCTTCCCATAAGCTCATTTCAAAACAAAACCTTACAAAACTTATAGTCCTGAACTCAGAAAAGCTTGCTTAACAACCCTCTCAATTTTCATGGCGATACACAAAACAGTCAGGGAGAACAGAGAGTTCAAAGTGTAAAAAGAGAGGAAATAAACACTGAGCCCTTTTGGACTTTTCTCTCTGAGAGTTCTCATAATTTGTTGAAATTCATTAAAAATCAGCCACAGAGTACCTGTAATCCTAATACTGACCTTGTCCCATACTCTGACCTTCATCTTCTGCAGTTTAAAAGTTAAAAAAAAATGCCTGGCTGATTTTTAATTAATTTAAGAAATTTTGGCTGGAACCCTAAGATAACGTCAGGCATGCTCAGTAAGAACCAACTGTCAGAGTTCTAAAAGCCAGACTCACAGCTGCTGGGCTTGCCTAATCAGGGGGCCACACCCACACCAGACTTTGATTTCAGTGAGACAGTCATGGCTTCCCTCAGAGAATCCTGGGAAGTGTAGTTTGTGGAGGGTGCTGAGAGGAGACTCTTGTTCCACTGAGAGAGCTCCAGTGGCCAGACTGGTTTAACAGTCAGCCACTCTGACTGAAGGTCTGTGAGGGGAACAGGGGATCTCCTAGCAACTCTCGGCACTCTTCACTAACTACACTTTCCAGGATTCTTTGAGAGAAGCCATGACTCTACAAAGAGAAATAAAGGCCTGGTGTGGATGTGACCAGGGACAGCTTTGGTTTAAATTTGGGTGGGGGGCTACATGTGCCTGTTGTAGAATAAAAAGGTGGAGGGAATTCTGAAAAGCAATGACACTGTTCACAGTGTTTTCCTTTTGGAAAGGAAAGGGGCTTCCCTTCTGCCCAGTGCCCACCCACCCAACATGTTACCAAATTCTTCCAAGCGACACAGCAAGTGGATTGGACTGTGAAAGACCAACTCAAATGGTGTTTGTATTTTGACAAATTTGTAGGGCAGTACAGTATCAGAGAGGAGGTCAGGTCTCCTCTACCCTGGTGCATTCACTATAGCTGCGCAATTTCCCTGCTTTTTAAAGTTTGATAGAAATATCTGTGGGCTATGGGTACACTCTTAAACCGTAAGGTTTTTTGCCTATTAGTGAATAGTCTCTAAGTTACAGTTGGCAGGAGCCAGGTTACTGACCAATGCTGCAAATTGGGAACGTGTAATGCCTATCCTTAAGGATCTGCACTGATTGCTTATTTGCCACCACCTCAATTTAAGATGTTGGCAATGTAAAAAGCTATATATGATGTGGTCCCAAGTATATGAATTATCTCCCCTATTACCTGCCATCCTCTGCCTTAAGATCTGTACAAGAGGCTCTGCTCAGAGTTCAATTAACATCCACAGCTCATAATGCAACAACACAGAGCTGGACCTTCTCTGCTGTGGAATCCCAGATGTGGAACTCCCTCCCCATAAAGATCCAGTTGTCTCCTGCACTATCTGTTTTTAGGTGTCAGATTCAGACACACAAGACCTTGTTTAACTTTTCAGCACCTCCTGAAAACATATTTATACACCCAAGCCTTTGGGATTTATTGATACCTGGCCTTGAAAAATTTTCTGGTTACTGAATTTACAATGCATTTTAATACATATTTATTGCAATGTGCTTTTATTGGTTTTACATTTTGTTTACTATATTGATTTCTAAGGTTGTAAACCACCTTGGAATCGGTATGGAAGGTGATATATAAATGTTTAGAAATAAATAATAAATAAAAGCTTATGGATTTGGCTGATGTAAGAGATCAATTGCTGTTGGACTGTCAAAGAGCAGAATACAAACCGAATTATTAGATTAGTCCAGTCCAGACACAGGTTTGCCACTTTAGTGAAAACTATGCCATACAGAGAAGGAATTATACATTGGTCCAAGGAGAATAAACAGATCAAGCCTCAGATGGGACCATAGCTCAGTAATAGATCACATGTTTTACATGCTGAAGGTCCCAGGTTCAATCCAGGCATCACCTGTTAAAAGGATCAGGTAGCAGGTATGACCCTGGAAAGCTGCTACTGTTCAAAGTAAACATCACTAAGTTAGTATTGTACTGGCCAACTAGTCTGACCCATTACAAAGCAGCTGCCTAAGCTCCAGAAGTGATGTAACAGCTTGTTGTTATGCAAAGGTAGTCATTTTGCTTCAAAACATTCCAAAAATCTTATTCTTATTTCATAATAAAATTTCCTAATAGGCAACATGGATTAATTATGATACTTAACACTGTACAGTAAAGAGCTATCCACTGAGATGCCTCTGAACACAGAATTATAGCATTCATACCACTCATGTGGAAAATTACAACCTGAACAAAGC
Source organism: Rhineura floridana (assembly GCF_030035675.1). Classification (NCBI taxonomy): domain Eukaryota; kingdom Metazoa; phylum Chordata; class Lepidosauria; order Squamata; family Rhineuridae; genus Rhineura; species Rhineura floridana. The sequence continues at coordinate 94,835,926 of NC_084480.1, forward strand.
CCATCAAGACAAACAAGAAAGAACACTTCTTTAGGAAACACTTTCCCTAAATTGAAATATCATTCAACAGATTACCTTGTGGATCTGCTTGAAAGAAACCATGTAACATATTAAATAGACATACTAGTGGTGCACAAAGAACTGTGTGTATCTGGCACACAGATGTTTGATCACGAGTTTGTCATAGCTTTTTTATTATTATTATTATAGACTGTGATTCAGTATGAGAGACTCTGAATGAATGTTTTAGTCTTCTTTCAGAGAACTCGGTGAAATGCGCAAGAGGTATTCACTTCAATGGGCTTGCACAGGATTATAGTGGTTTGTCTGGCAGTAAGATTAAGGCACCTTGTAGTTCAGTGATCTTCCTTGCTAAACATGCCCCTTCTGAGAATCCCTCTCCTGCAGCCAACACCATCAAAGAAGCAGCTATTGCCAGACACCCTTCCATCATCCATCAGGCCAATCACTACATGCCACCTGGGGGGCCAGTGAGGAGGATAGTAAATGGTGCTGCTGCCACCACCATGGCAGTAAAGGCAGAATAAAATAAAAATCATGGCAGCACTGGGGAGTGGTGCCATATCAGCAGCACCCATGCTGAGGACTCCCTCAAGTCTGCCGCTATCCCAGGAGGGGAAAGGTTGTTGGCTCCTGGCATATCTACCAAAAGTAACCATGTTGATTCATGGGAAATAAAATTATCTCATAACAAGAGCAGAGTTTTGGTTTTTTTACCACTGAACTTGAAGACTGAAAAATTATATCAGATCAACTGGACTATTAACTCAATCGAATTACTAAAATTTAGAACATTATAGTAAGTTATAAGTAACTTACACACTGTTTCAAAAACTGCTGTATCTACAGAACAATTCTATGCATGTTTACTTTGATTCATGTGCCACATTGTTCAATGGGACGTACTCCCTATTACAGTGGTGGGGCACCTCTGACCAAATTAGACCCACCAGGCCTCCCCATTTGGTGTTGCAGGCCATTTTGGCCAAGCCACAGCAACTTTCGCCACAACTGACACAATATATGATATATAATGTCAGGTGTAGGACCTTGTGCAAGCCCTGACAATTAGCTGATCATATTTCTTTGTTAAATTTATATTCCACCCTTTCTCCTTGAAAGAGCCCAGACAGGCAAACAAACAAATGATAAAATAATCTTTAAAACATCTTAAAAATAATTTCAATACAGATGCAGACTGGGAAAGCTCTCTAATTAAAAGGCTTCTTGCACAAACACCAATAATCAGCTGGTCATCAGGGCTTCCATAGCACTGTGCACAGAAACCCCAATGATCAGCTAGTGTTCTGCACAGTGCTTTGCCATCCCCACTGTCAACTGACTGTCAAGGCTTCCATGCACTATACTATGAAAAAATACAGGTCACCTAAGGTCACTGCAATGTCAGGTGATTGTCAGATGGGTGGTCTTACCCACCTGTCAAACTTGGCCTATGGAAGGAAATGGAGGAGATGAGGATTTGGTCTGCAAGCCAGATTCAATTCCCTACTCCAGCCTATCAAATGTGTTTAAAATGCAACCTTATGTTATTTCTTTTTCCTGCTAGAAAAAATATATATTATTTACTCATTGGGTTACATTAAACTGGGCAAATTCTCTGACCCCAAAAACTTTTTTGTTAATTGTATAGACGTACACCAGTGAAATTTTTATTACCTTCCCTAGGCCTCCAATATTTGTTACTGAATTTCTAATTCAATAGCCTTTTTACTGCTGTAGTTTCAGCAATTTCAATAGCACTATGCTGCTTTAACAGGCCTCTGAATCACATTTTGTCCTTTGCATGCAAAATATCATAATAGACATGTCAATGCTAATGCTTTTCAGAAGTTCCATTAGTCACATTTAGCCTTTGCATACAATATCACTGTACACTTTTATTTTCCAACATTGATTGTTTTCATCCTAAAACCATTCCTCTAATGATTTAAAAATGTGCAGGCACAAAGAAAGAACTGACCTCAATTCAGAGGATAAGCCAGTTTGACTCTTTGTTCAGCTCAGTCTTTTTCTATTTCTTGTAAATGCTTCCAGAAACATTACCAGAAATTTTAAACAAGCTGTGGAGCATTAGCTAGAATCAATGCTTCAACCTATTCTGAGCAGGGTTAGCTGAAGGTTTTCTGTTTCTGCCTTAAACCGGGAAGAAGTGTCCCTAAAAGGATTGAAAATTCAGCTTAGAGTCTTGTACGATGTCACAGAAGGTTTTGGAATGCATGTTAAATTATTTCTGATGGGCAATCTCACAAAGAAGAACAATAACCTGGGAATAAACCAAGTATGTAGCTAGAACACCTGGAAACTCCTTGTTCTTGTGTTAATGGCCTTTCAACTGCCTTTATTCCATAACCCCCAAGAAAGCAGTTGAATAACAGGTCAGCATGAAAGTGCAAAGGAACACTGCGCTAGGCCTATTCATTTGGAACTAGATGAAATTTATTTTAGAAATTAGACTCATATATGCGCTAAATTATTGTCTGGTATTATTTTCTGGTGTTTCCATGCCTCTATCAATATAATTCGTTCTTACTCATCTAAGTACACGCTAGAAAATTAGTGTATAAAATATTGATAGCCAAGTGATTGTTTAATCCCTCTAACATATTGAAGCTGTCTGTAGCAAATATTGTTTGTAATTTATAATAGACTGCTGTAAGGATAGATAGCAGAACACTATGGATCAATGTTTACATACAACAAGAACACAACTATGAAGCATCATCTTTGTCAATATGCTACTAGAGGCATAGTATCATCACTGAATGCTCATTTAGACATATCTACAGAACAATCCAAAACCCCAGTCAAGAGCAGCATGAAGGAATGCAGCAGGGGATACACTGCTGCATTCAAAGCCCTGCTGCTCATGCCAGTCAGGGCAGAAGGTAGAGGTGGCTGTTTCTGACATTTGTACTGCACCAACTCCAGGCTGGTGCAACAGAAAGCCCGTCTGAGAAATGTGCCAGTTCTGGATCCAGCAGATCAACTGCCAGCCTTGCTCCATCTATGCTCTGCCCCCATCACATGCTGCTTTGGGTGCTTAGGATAGCTACTGTGGGTAGGAAACTCTGTGGGCAGTACCATGTGTTCTGCTGCTCCTTTGGATGGTTGCAGCATGGGTTTCATAGCAGCTGAAACAGCGGAGATACACCTCCACTTCAGTGTAACCTCCTCCAGGAGCACAGATTGGGGATTAGGATTGCTCTGGAAGCCCTTTTTTACACTCTGTAAGGATGTCAGGCTATGTTAAACAAATGACAAAATATACTTTGACTTTCCAGCTTTTCTCCAAGTATTATCTGAATCCTTCTTAAAAACAAAGTGAGAGACAATCTGCTGCGTTCATCATTTAGAGGTGGAATAGACAGTAAATAGATAGAAGCACACACAGTCACACCCAGAAACACAAGCTATGTATCTTAACAGGTTGCTTCCAACTAGAATGATTTACTAGAAACAAGAAAATTTTCACACAAAGAGTGAGTTGCATAGGGCATTGAATGATGCTCTACACCCTTCATCCCAGCCAAGCTTCCTGGAGTCAGTCTGTCTGTCTCTTCTGCAGTCATACAATAGACAGAGACTGTGAACACAAATTGTTCTGTAAACTGAAATGTCAGTGCAATCTGTCCCAGCCTTAAGGCCGGGTACTTCTGTTTTACCGGAGTCTTTAAGAAGCAGTATTTTAAACAGTTACTTGAATTAGGCAGTGAAAACACAACTTCAACATATAAATGGCATTAAAGAATATGAAATACTGGTACAAACCTTAATTTGGTTTAGGTTATATTGAGCCTCCCTAACCATTTCTTGATAAATTTTCTTGATAAGTTTTCGTGATAAATTTTTTATACCTCACAGAATGCAGCTGAAGTAGTAACATCGCCATATGAAATGTCCACCTCATAAGAAATCGCATGTGATTCAGTCATCATGTGAAATTCAACTATTTCAAATAAATCAATCTACTTTGAAAAGCCTCAAGGCAAGCTCAGTGTTATGTTATTCACATGGTAACTGCACTTTCCACTTGGTCAGCTGACTAAGCGAAATTACTAGAACAGTTGCCATGTGATTAGTCCCCATGTGATCACTACCCCTTGAGCATGCTAGATAATTAATTACTCGTGAACAACATACAAGTTGGTAGCCAGTACAATGTGTGATGAACACCACTTCAAGTGGTTAACTCATTAGCTCATTCTTAGAAACGCCGTTTCAAGGATTATGCTTCGGTAAGCATTCTTGCCGTTTCCCTAAAAAAAAAGTTGCAGCATTATTTTTTCTGTTTTATATTCTTTTTGTTGTAAAACTAGGTCCAAATGTTGAAATCGTCATAACTACTATTTTATTTTCTAAATGCCCAAATATCTGCTAGATGCCTTATAAAATAAAGCTCTCTTCAGGCATTCAGTATGAATACATGCTCTCACCCATTTGTGGGACAGCTGCTGCCACACCCACTGGTTTCATGTTCCATGTCCTTGCCCAACATGTGACCAGCATCCATCTTAAAGGTCTCCATATCCATATGGATGTCTATGTGTGGGGCTTCCTTCATAGGATGTAAACCGTTTTCAATCAGGAGACAGCACTATGCAATTCAGCTTGGAAGTGTGGCTGAGCCACAGCACCTGGGAAGCAGGGCTAGTTCACTTGTGCATGAGAAGGCAGGGGTACATCACTTCTCCCTTCATACTGAACATTTCAGGAACTGAGAAGGGTCAGACTAATAAAGCAAAAAAAGTAAGGGAAGAGCAGAAGAGAAAGGCAGAAGGGAAAGGATATAAAGAAGAAAGGAAAAGAGAATTCTTATTCCTATAAAAAAAAAACCCAGTCTAGCTCAGTTATTTGCTCTTTATCTTGTTAATGATATCTGTTTATTGGCAGCCAAGGTCAGCTTCAGGTTTAAGGATGGCATGTGCAAAATGTCCTCTGGGGGCAGGGGGTTCTCATAGAATCATAGAATAGTAGAGTTGGAAGGGGCTTAAGAACATAAGAAGAGCCTCCTGGATCAGGCCAGTGGCCCATCTAGTCCAGCATCCTGTTCTCACAGTGGCCAACCAGGTGCCTGGGGGAAGCCCGCAAGCAGGACCTGAGTGCAAGAACACTCTCCCCTCCTGAGGCTTCCGGCAACTGGTTTTCAGAAGCATGCTGCCTCTGACTAGGGTGGCAGAGCACAGACATCATGGCTAATAGCCATTGATAGCGCTGCCCTCCATGAATTTGTCTAATCTTCTTTTAAAGCCATCCAAGCTGGTGGCCATTACTGTGTCTTGTGGGAGCAAATTCCATAGTTTATCTATGCGCTGAGTAAAGAAGTACTTCCCCTCGTCTGTCCTGAATCTTCCAACATTCAGCTTCTTTGAATGTCCACGAGTTCTAGTATTATGAGAGAGGGAGAAGAACTTTTCTCTATCCACTTTCTCAATGCCATGCATAATTTTATACACTTCTATCATGTCTCCTCTGACCCGCCTTTTCTCTAAACTAAAAAGCCCCAAATGCTGCAACCTTCCCTCGTAAGGGAGTCACTTGATCATTCTGGTTGCCCTCTTCTGAACCTTTTCCAACTCTATAATATCTTTTTTGAGATGAGGCGACCAGAACTGTACACAGTATTCCAAATGCGGCTGCACCATAGATTTATACAACGGCATTATGATATCGGCCGTTTTATTTTCAATACCTTTCCTAACTATCCCTAGCATGGAATTTGCCTTTTTCACAGCTGCCGCACACTGGGTCGACATTTTCATCGTGCTGTCCACTACAACCCCGAGGTCTCTCTCCTGGTCGGTCACCGCCAGTTCAGACCCCATGAGCGTATATGCATAATTTTACACTTGTCTATATTGAATTGCATTTGCCATTTTTCCGCCCATTCACTCAGTTTGGAGAGGTCTTTTTGGAGTTCTTCGCAATCCCTTTTTGTTTTAACAACCCTGAACAATTTAGTGTCGTCAGCAAACTTGGCCACTTCACTGCTCACTCCTAATTCTAGGTCATTAATGAACAAGTTGAAAAGTACAGGTCCCAATACCGATCCTTGAGGGACTCCACTTTCTACAGCCCTCCATTGGGAGAAATGTCCATTTATTCCTACTCTCTGCTTTCTGCTTCTTAACCAATTCCTTATCCACAAGAGGACCTCTCCTCTTATTCCATGACTGCTAAGCTTCCTCAGAAGTCTTTGGTGAGGTACCTTGTCAAACGCTTTTTGAAAATCTAAGTACACTATGTCCACTGGATCACCTCTATCTATATGCTTGTTGACACTCTCAAAGAATTCTAATAGGTTACTGAGACAGGACTTTCCCTTGCAGAAGCCATGCTGGCTCTGCTTCAGCAAGGCTTGTTCTTCTATGTGCTTAGTCAATCCAGCTTTAATAATACTTTCTACCAGTTTTCCAGGGACAGAAGTTAAGCTAACTGGCCTGTAATTTCCGGGATCCCCTCTGCATCCCTTTTTGAAGATTGACGTTACATTTGCCACTTTCCAGTCCTCAGGCACAGAGGAGGACCCAAGGGACAAGTTAAATATTTCAGTTAGCAGATCAGCAATTTCACCTTTGAGTTCTTTGAGAACTCTCGGGTGGATGCCATCCGGGCCCGGTGATTTGTCAGTTTTTATATTGTCCATTAAGCCTAGAACTTCCTCTCTCGTTACCACTATTTGTCTCAGTTCCTCAGAATCCCTTCCTGCAAATGTTAGTTCAGGTTCAGGGATCTGCCCTATATCTTCCACTGTGAAGACAGATGCAAAGAATTCATTTAGCTTCTCTGCACTCTCATCGTTCTTTAGTACACCTTTGACTCCTTTATCATCCAAGGGTCCAATCGCCTCCCTAGATGGTCTCCTGCTTTGAATGTATTTATAGAATTTTTTGTTGTTGGTTTTTATGTTCTTGGCAATGTGCTCCTCAAATTCTTTTTTAGCATCCCTTATTGTCTTCTTGCATTTCTTTTGCCAGAGTTTGTGTTCTTTTTTATTTTCTTCATTCGGACAAGACTTCCATTTTCTGAAGGAAGACTTTTTGCCTCTAAGAGCTTCCTTGACTTTGCTCGTTAACCATGCTGGCATCTGCTTGGCCCTGGCAGCACATTTCCTGATCTGCGGTATGCACTCCAGTTGAGCTTCTAATATAGTGTTTTTAAACAGCTTCCAAGCATTTTCGAGTGATGTGATCCTCTGGACTTTGTTTTTCAGCTTTCTTTTTACCAATCCCCTCATTTTTGTGAAGTTCCCTCTTTTAAAGTCAAATGTTACCGTGTTGGGTTTTCTTGGCAATTGGCCATTTACATGTATGTTTAGTTTAACAGCACTATGGTCACTGCTCCCAATCGGTTCAACAACACTTACATCTCGCACCAGGTCCCAGTCCCCACTGAGGATTAAGTCCAGGGTTGCCGTCCCTCTGGTAGGTTCCATGACCAATTGATCTAGGGCATAGTCATTTAGAATATCTAGAAAATTTGCTTCTTTGTCATGACTGGAACACATATGCGGCCAGTCTATGTCTGGGTAGTTGAAGTCACCCATTACTACCACATTTCCTAGTTTGGATTCTTCCTCAATTTCATATCTCATCTCAAGGTCTCCCTGAGCATTTTGATCATCATAATAATAATAATAAAATTTTATTTCTAGGCCGCCTATCTGGCAGAATTAACGGCCACTCTAGGCGGCGTACATAGACTAAGATATAACATAGAGTAAAATATAACATATAATACAAAACAAAACCCCAGTAGTCTATAGACATCCCGAGCAGCAGGTTCACGCACACATACACACACACGGTCTCTGGCCCCTTCAGCAGTTGCTGCTTTTGTAGCTGGAGAGAGACAGGGCCCCACTCTTCCAGGCCAGGTGGAAATCAGCCAGAAATGCAGGGAGCAGGTCTTGCAGAAACTCACACAGGTAGATGGTCTCTGGCCCCTTCAGCAGTTGCTGCTTTTGTAGCTGGAGAGAGACAGGGCCCCGCCCTTCCAGGCCAGGTGAAAATCAGCCAGAAATGATCAGGGGGACGATAGATCGTTCCCAGTATTAAATCCCTCCTGGGGCATGGTATCACCACCCACAACGATCCTGTGGAGGAGTCTGCTTCTTTGGGGGTTTCGAACTTGCTGGATTCAATGCCTTCTTTCACGTATAGAGCGACTCCGCCACCAATACGTCCTTCCCTGTCCTTCCGATAATAGTTTATATCCAGGGATAACCGTATCCCACTGGTTTTCTCCATTCCACCAGGTCTCCGTTATGCTCACTATATCAATGCTCTTCTCTAAGACCAAGCACTCCGGTTCTCCCATCTTGGTTCGGAGGCTCCTAGCATTAGCGTACAGGCACTTGTAAGCAGTGTCTCTCTTCAAGTGTCTTTGGCACTTGTGGTTTGGCCTGTGGTAATTTTGCTCTTCTGAATTTATATCCTGTGCCCCTGCTCTCACAATGCCTACTTTCTTTGGTCTTTATACCAGGGAGGAGGTTTATTCCGAACCGGACCTTCCTCAGCTCCTGTCAGGTGTCCCCCCTCAGACAGTTTAAAAGCTGCTCTGCCACCTTTTTAATTTTAAGTGCCAGCAGTCTGGTTCCATTCTGGTTCAAGTGGAGCCCATCCCTTTTGTACAGGCCCGGCTTGTCCCAAAATGTTCCCCAGTGCCTAACAAATCCAAACCCTTCCACCCGACACCATCGTCTCATCCACTCATTGAGACTGCAAAGCTGGGCCTGTCTGGCTGGTCCTGCGCGTGGAACCGGTAGCATTTCAGAGAAAGCCACCTTGGAGGTCCTGGCTTTCAGCATCCTACCTAGCAACCTACATTTTGCTTCCAGGACCTCACAGCTGCACTTTCCCATGTTGTTGGTGCCAACGTGCACCATGACCACTGACTCCTCCCCAGCACTGTCTACCAAACTATCTAAATGACGGGCGATATCCGCAACCTTCGCATCAGGCAGGCAAAACACCTTGCGGTCTGCACGCCCATCACACACCCCACTGTCTATGTTCCTAATGATCGAATCACCCACTACAAGGATCCCTCCACCCCCTGGAGATATATCCTCGGCACGAGAAGATAGCTGCTCATCCCCCAAGGAATGGGTCCCTTCTAAGGGATCGTTTCCCTCTTCCTCAGCTGGATGCTCTCCTTCCCTGAGACCATTGTTCTCCATGATAGCAGAAGAGCTATCATCCTTGGAGTGGGACACAGCTATAACGTCCCTGAAGGCCTCCTCCACACACCTCTCTGCCTCTCTCAGCTTTCCCAGGTCAGCCACCTTGGCCTCAAGGAAATGAAGTCGTTCCCGGAGAGCCAGGAGCTCATTGCACCAAGAGCACACCCACGACTTCTGTCCAACAGGCAGATAGTCGTACATGCTGCAGGCAGTACAAAACACTGGAAAGCCCCCACACCCTTGCTGGCTTCTTACCTGCATAGTTTTGTTTAAGGTTTATTATAAAGCCCTTAACGGCACCGGACCGCAATACCTGATGGAACGCCTCTCCCACTATGAACCTACCCGTTCGCTGCGCTCGACGTCGAAGGCCCTTCTCCGGGTTCCAACTCACAAGGAGGCCCGGAGAGCAATAACGAGATCTAGGGCCTTCTCGGTGGTGGCCCCCGAATTATGGAATGCCCTCCCTGACGAGATACGCCTGGCGCCTTCTTTGATATCCTTTCGGTGCCAGGTAAAGACCTACCTCTTTGCCCAGGCATTTTAGTCTTGTTTTAATTTTAATGTTATAGTTAATTAATTGTAATTTTTATTAATTTTGTCTTAATCTGTTTTTAATGTGTTTTATATTTATATGTTGTAGTCACATTCGCTGGTTTTAAATGTGTTTTTATCCTGTTGTACACCGCCCTGAGAGCCTGTTGCTATAGGGCGGTCTAAAACTGCAATAAATAATAATAATAATAATACGTCAATGGGTTGGAAACTGCGGTGTAGTTGAGGTCAGGGAACAGACGGGCAGAGTGGTGGGCCCTGGCCTCCTCGCCCTGCTGCCGAACTGGCTCTGCTGCTTAACTCGCCTTGACGCTTCGTCAGCTGGGGCTCCCTCTAGCTCGTGGAGCAGGCTCCCTCGCTAGGGTGCTCCGAATTTATATGTGTGGCTGGTCCCTCCCAGCTACTGCTGCCAGCCAATGATGTGTTAATTGAGGCTGATGGCTCAACTATCAGCTGGGGCTTAACTCCTTAGGATTATCTCAGGCTTCCTTCCTTTGAAGGCAGGAAGGCAGGCTTCCTTCCTTAGTGAGGGATGGGGCTGTTGAATGACTTTGACTAGTGGTACTAAGAAAGGTTAACTAGCTTTTACTCTATGTTTATTTTATTTGCTGGCAACAACCACTTTTATCAGTGCAAGTTCCCCTGTAGCTTTAAGTGGTGCCTTGCACTCTGGCCTGGACAAACTAGACTAGCTTTTGGCTGCTTTTAATCTAAGCGAGGGGCTGTGACTTCCAGGTGAGTCTTTTTTTCCCCCCCACCTAGAACAGCCTGACCTTTCATTAACCTAGGGAAACAGAGCTTGTGGTTGTGTTTGAGGCTAAAGCTGCCCTTTTTAGCAAGGACCGAGATGACTCTCTCCCTGTATGTATTGGTGGAGTTTCCTTTTCCCCCTTCTCTCTGACTGGAATTTAGCCTTGTTTACAGTGTCCCCTGCAGCTTTCCTGCTAGGGTGGTGTTGAAAACTAGCTTTCTATAGGCTTCCTTCTCCTAGGATCTGTCTCCTAACATATAGGTTCTTTCAGGATTTGGCTCCTAGCTCAGGGTGACCTTAGGCTGCCCTTATTACTTATTGCTCTAAGCTGTTTTAATTCAATTCAATAATGGAATAAATGGGAGCTACTTACCCTCTTTTCGCTCTGCTGCTTAACTCGCCTTGACGCTTTGTCTGCTGGGGCCTTGACACTTTGTCAGCTGAGGTTCCCTCTAGCTCGTGGGCCATCTAAGGTCATCAAGTCCAACCCCCTGCTCAATGCAGGAATCCAAATCAAAGCATTCCCGACAGATGGCTGTCCAGCTGCCTCTTGAATGCCTTCAGTGTCGGATAGTCCACCACCTCCCTAGGTAATTGGTTCCATTGTCGTATGGCTCTAACAGTTAGGAAGTTTTTCTGATGTCTAGACGAAATCTGGCTTCCTGCAACTTGAGCACATTATTCCGTGTCCTGCACTCTGGGACGATCGAGAAGAGATCCCAGCCCTCCTCTGTGTGGAAACCTTTCACATACTTGAAGAGTGCTATCATATCTCCCCTCACTCTTCTCTTCTCAAGGCTAAGCATGCCCAGTTCTTTCAATCTCTCCTCATAGAGCTTTGTTTCCAGTCCCCTGATCACCCTTGTTGCCCTCCTCTGAACCTGTTCCAGTTTGTCTGCATCCTTCTTGAAGTGCGGAGACCAGAACTGGACGCATTATTCAAGATGAGGTCTAACCAGTGCTGAATAGAGGGGAACTAATACTTCACACGATTTGGAAACTATACTTCTGTTAATACAGCCTAATATAGCATTTGCCTTTTGTGCAGCCACATCGCACTGTTCACTCATATTCATCTTGTAATCAATGACAATTCCAAGATCCTTCTCACATGTCATATAGCTGAGCCAAGTATCTCCCACCTTGTAACTGTGCATTTGGTTTCTTTTTCCTAAGTGTAGAACTTTGCATTTATCCCTGTTGAATTTCATTCTGTTGTTTTCAGCCCAATGCTCCAGCCTATCAAGGTCCCTTTCAATTTTGTTTCTGCCTTCCAGGGTATTAGTTGTGCCCCCCAATTTTGTATCATCTCCAAATTTGATAAGCATGCTCTGTACCTCCTCATCCAAGTCGTTAATAAAAATATTGAAGAGCACTTGGCCCAGGACTGAGCCCTGTCGTACCCCACTTGTTACTTCCACCTAGTTTGAGAAGGAACCATTGATAAGCACTCTGAGTACGATTCTGGAGCCAACTGTGGATCCACCTGATAGTTGTTCCATCCAGCCCACATTTAGCTAGCTTGCTAATCAGAAAATCATGCGGCACTTTGTCAAAAGCTTTACTGAAGTTGAGATATATTATGTCCACAGCATTCCCACAGTCTACAAGGGAGGTTACCTGATCAAAAAATGAAGTACGATTAGTTTGGCAGGATTTGTTCTTCATAAATCCATGTTGGCTCCTAGTAATCACTGCATTGTTTTCAAGGTGCTTACACATTGACAGCTTTATAATCTGCTCCAGAGTTTTTCCAGGGATTGATGCTAGCCTGACTGGTCTGTAGTTCCTTCTCCTCTGTTAGTGAGCCATGACAGACTTACTAGGTGGCAGATAGCCTCCAAGCTGTTTTGGGGTGGCTTAATCTAGCTGATATATAAATGCTCTGGACGAACACTATATAGGGGGCACTGGGAAAATTAAAATGGTGGCTATAACTAGCTGCCCAGCACTATTCCAAGCATCAAGGCAGGCATTGTCAGTGGACCCTGCGGGGGGCTCAAGAGCTACCCAGAGACACTGGGTGCCGACATCGGTCATGATGGTAGTACAGTAAGAATATACAGGCCAGCTCTGAATGAAATATGGGAAACATGGGCATGGCTCACATGACTACAAAGAGTCACAGGGCTGAAGGGAGATGTGAATGAGAAATGACAGAGAGCACCTGAATTCCGATTCACAGTTAATCAGAGAAGTAGGGAAGGGATAATAGGAGTGATGGATATGAACACCTTAATTCGCCCCATCCTCTGCACAGCACAAAGTTACTATAAACATATTAACAGTGCAGAGGGGAGAGAATACTGTACGCTAATTAAAAATTGTACCCAATGGTTACATTAATAGAACATAAATAACAAACATAAATAATCATCATCAATGTATTTTTTAATGTCTTTGTCTCTATGCAAAAACAATTCTGTAGAAAGCTCCAAGAGTAGGTGATTTAACGATTTCCAATCAGTGTCAGAAAGTTAAAAACTTGGTTAAAATTGTATTAGAAATCCTTAGCTTCGTATAAAACTCCTTTAGCACATTCCACAAGCAAAGCCTTTTCTAATATGGCTACATTTCAGCCACCCATCCTCTACACCACTCCCAGAAAATCACGTGGGAATGTTTTGCATCCCATTTGTGTGCTCCATTAGTAACATTTTGCACAAAACCTTCAAATGATTCCTGCCTCATAACTATGCCTAATTTAATATGAATGTCAGAATTCTGCTCAACTCCTTAGAGACACTCAGTTGGATTACTGTAAAATCTTTGCCAATAATTTCAAAATGAACAGCAGTGGAGGGGGGAATCCATCCTAGTTCACTCCCATTGTTCCAACTAAGCCAAGATGGCAATAAATTAAACGAACTGGAAAAAGGCCACATTCACTATACTAGCTTCTAGACTATCAGGGATAGCCTTGTAAGGGCATATTTAGCATTACATACACATTCTCTCCTTTCCCTTTCTGTCTTCAAATCTCCCAGAATCAACAACAATACAACATAAGCAAGCTGCCAAAATGCTTCTTACCTGTAACTTGAATCCACATGGTTTCAATGCTCTACTTTTTTCAGAAATCCAATAAAGAATTCACTTTTAACACTAAGATAAGAAAAGATGTGATCCTAGTAGAATACGTAGACATACAAAGAAAAACCAATGCTTTGCCTTACTTTCCACCCCCACGTTCTGGTCTCATTATCTCTCTAAGTCAACACACAGGAAGATTTGGAAATGTAATTAATTTTTGTTCTGCTAGCTATTGGGAACTCCCCATTTCACCACTTAATTGTATTTTCTAAAAATGATATAATTGATATTATTATTATTATTTGCAGCCCAGGGCGGCAAACAAGGCAGCAAAAACACTTCAAAACATCATAAAAACAAATCTTAAAACACATTAAGACAAAACAGCATTAAAAACATTTTAAAAACTTTTTTAAAAGGGTTAAAAACATTATTAAAAAACATATCAAGCAATTCTGACACAGACACAGACTGGGATAGCTCTCAACCTAAAAGGCTTGTTGAAAAAGAAAAGTCTTCAAAAGGCGCCGAAAAGATAGCAGAGATGGCGCCTGCCTAATATTCAAAGGGAGGGAATTCCACAGGGTAGGTGCTGCCACACTAAAGGTCCGTTTCCTATATTGTACAGAACGAACCTTCTGATAAGATGGTATCTGCAGAAGGCCCTCACCTGCAGAGCGCAGTGATTGACTGAGTATGTAAGGGATAAGATGGTCTTTCAGGTATCCTGGTCCTGAGCTGTATAGGGCTTTGTACGCCAAAACTAGAACCTTGAACTTGGCCCGGTAGCGAATGGGCAGCCAGTGCAATTCTTTCAGTAGCGGGGTGACATGTTGGCGATATACTGCTCCAGTGAGCAGTCTCGCCGCCACATTTTGCACCAGCTGCAGCTTCTAGACCAACCTCAAGGGCAGCCCCACATAGAGTGCATTACAGTAATCCAGCCTAGAGGCTACCAATGCGTAGACAACAGTAGTCAGGCTATCCCGGTCCAGAAACAGCTGCAGATGTCTCACCAGCCGAAGCTGGTAAAAGGCACTCCTAGCCACTGAGGTCACCTGGGCCTCTACCAACAAAGATGGATCCAGGAGCACCCCAAGGATATGGACCTGCTCTTTCAGAGGGAGTACAACCCCATCCAAAGAAGGCAACTGACCAATTATCTGAACTCGGGAACCACCAACCCACAGCGCCTCCGTCTTGCTAGGATTCAGACTCAGTTTATTGGCCCTCATCCAGCCCACCACCGAGTCCAGGCACCCGTCCAGGGCTTGCACGGCCTCTCCTGATTCAGATGTTATGGAGAAATAGAGCTGGGTATCATCAGCATACTGCTGACACCTCGCCCCAAAGCTCCTGATGACTGCTCCCAAGGGCTTCACATAGATGTTAAACAGCAGGGGGGACAAGATGGTACCCTGCAGCACCCCACAGCACAACTGCCAGGGGGGCAAAAGACAGTCACCCAATGCTATTCTCTGAGAATGACCCTGGAGATAGGATCAGAACCACGGTAAAACAGTGCCTCCAATACCCATCTCATCAAGTCAGCCCAGAAGGATACCATGGTCAATGGTATCAAAAGCCGCTGAGAGATCAAGTAAGAATAACAGGGTCGCACTCCCCCTGTCCTTCTCCTGATAAAGATCATCCATCAGGGCGACCAAGGCCGATTCAGTCCCATAACCAGGCCTGAACCCAGACTGGGATCGGTCAAGATAATCTGTTTCATCCAAGAGTACTTGCATTATATTCCAGTAATCATCATAAGGATATGAGCCACACACCCTCACCCAATCAGATTTGTCTTTCTAGTCTTGCCTCCTAACATAGATGACCTGGTTGAGATTTCATCTCCATATGAATAGGCCCAAATCCAGCCTTTAACTTTAAT
Organism: Rhineura floridana; assembly: GCF_030035675.1. Taxonomy (NCBI): domain Eukaryota; kingdom Metazoa; phylum Chordata; class Lepidosauria; order Squamata; family Rhineuridae; genus Rhineura; species Rhineura floridana. Next base: position 94,851,382 of record NC_084480.1, read on the forward strand.
AAATCAGTCATAAGAAACCCTTACATTTGCCTGCACAGAGAGGAAAAAGAGCTATGCGCAATGTTCATTCAACTAGATTTGGGAACCTATATCACACATGTCCAATCACTCAGTATCAAGTTATTCAATTACTGAATGAATGTGCGAACCACTTCCATTAAAAAGTGTTGTGTGTTGAAGTATTCACAAGCTGTCTGTAGAGCCCAAATGGCTGTTTTCACACATCATGTCACAGTCATTGTGTAAATTTACATTGACTTCCAAATAGCATATTAAGGTTTGTGACTGGGTAAAGGGGAATCTTTTACAACAGTACGAATGAGTGGGAAATGAAACAAGCTGCCAGGGAAATAGTATGCACTGCTTTCTTGATAGAAGGGAACAAACAGGTTAGAGTAAGTCGCCCTATTTTAAGATAGGCTGATGTAAACCAGAGATGAGAAATCTGTGGCTCTCCAGATGTTGTTGGACTGTAACTGTCTTCAAACTCAAGCTAGCATGCCAGTCTAGTATGATGGGAATTGCAGACAGGGCCACTGGTTCCACAACCATGTTACAAACAGTTCTTAGACACGGCCAAGATCTGCAAACAATCAAACTATAGCATACAATTTCACTGGGACATTCCATCAAATCATCAGGATCTAAGAGACATTTTGAAAACGGGTGTTAAGAGAAATTCAGAGCTGATTCAAAACTACTGAACTGTACCATTTTGGAAATCACACAAAATTCCATGCACAGGGTTACGCAGGGAAGCATTCAGGCCTGCAGTCCCCTCACCTGCAGTCTGAAATGATATAGATCAGAAAGAACTTAGAGAAATTGAAAGGAAACTAAATTTTGCTAAACAAAGGACTTTTGAATTTGCAAATAAACCGGGGAAATGGTTAGCATATAAATTAAGAAAAGAACGTCAAAAAATATTATTTTAAAGATACAAGAAGGAGATGAGATGCTGACAGATAATGTAAAAATCAAAAAGATTTTTCATCAATATTATTCAACATTGTACAAGTGTCAGGAAATCCCATCTGAAAAAATAGAAGAGTATATATCTAAACAGAATTTGCCTAAAATTACAGACTTTCAGAGACAAGCTATTAATGGCCCTATCACGTCAAGAGAGATATCTGAAGCTATAAACAAAATTAAATTAGGAAAGGCGCCAGGACCAGATGGGTTATCTGCAGTGTACTATAAATGTTTGGAGGAAGAACTCTTACTACCTTTACAGTATACAATGAATTCTATTTTGCAAGAGGGAAAGATACCGGATAGTTGGAAAAATGCTAACATAACATTAATACCTAAAGAGGAGCAAGATTTAACTAAAACAAAAAATTATCGGCCGATATCTCTATTGAATAATGACTATAAAATTTTTACAACGATTTTGGCTGAAAGAATGAAAACAATATTGCAACAATTTATCCAGGAAGATCAATCGGGGTTTTTACCTAAAAGACAATTACGTCACAACGTCAGGAATGTCTTGAATGTGTTGGAATATTTAGAACAACGAAATGATAAACAAGCAGCTTTGATTTTCTTAGATGCTGAGAAAGCATTTGATAATTTGAATTGGAAATTTATGTTTCAGGTTTTGGAGCAAATGGATTTTGGAGACAATTTTATAAAATGGATTAGATCGATTTATACATCTCAGAAGGCTCAGATAATTGTTAATGGAGATTTAACGGATTCATGTGAAATACAAAAGGGTACAAGACAGGGATGTCCATTATCTCCTCTTCTATTTATTCTGGTCTTAGAAGTGCTGCTTAGAGATATAAGGCAAGATAAAAGGATTTCGGGATTAAAGATAAAAAAAGAAGAATATAAACTGAGAGCATTTGCTGATGATTTGATAATTGTATTAGAAAACCCTTTGGAAGGAATTAATGTATTGATGGACAAATTAAAAGAATTTGGACCGTTAGCAGGATTTAAGATCAACAATCAAAAAACAAAGATGTTGGTGAAAAATTTAACTTTAAGGGAACAGAAAGAGTTAATGGACAAGACAGATTTTACAATAGAGAAAAAGTTGAAATATTTAGGTATCATTATGACAAATAAAAATTCAAAGTTGTTTCATAATAATTATGAAAAATTATGGACAGAGATTAAGAAAGATCTGCTAAAATGGGATAAACTACAATTGTCATTAATGGGTGGAATATCTGTGATAAAAATGAATGTATTACTGAGAATGATGTTTTTGTTTCAAACAATACCTGTAATATCCTCTGATTTACCTTTTAAACAATGGCAAAAAGATATTTCTAAATTTGTATGGCAAGGAAAAAAAACCAAGAGTTAAATTTAAATTACTACAAGACGCCAAAGAAAGAGGAGGACTGGGATTACCAAATCTGAGACTTTATTTTGCTGCCTGCTGTTTAGTCTGGATAAAGGAATGGATTTTATTGAGGAATAAAAGACTATTGGATTTGGAGGGCCATAACCTGAAGTGGGGATGGCATGGATATCTATGGTATGACAAAGTAAAAGTAAATGTAGACTTTAATAATCATTTTATAAGACGTCCTCTGTTGAAAATATGGAATAGATATAAACCAAGGTTTTATTCGAAAATACCATTATGTGTCTCAAGTCAAGAAGCGTTTTACAGAAGAGAAATGGCTGGAAAAGAGAAATGGTTAACTTATCAAGAACTATTAGAAAATGTACATGGAGAATATATAATGAAAGAGAGAGAACAACTGATAAAGGAAGGATATAGTTCTCAATAGTTTGCCTATTTACAATTGTTAGAAAGATATAAAATGGACAAGAAAATGTATGGGTTTGAAATAAGTAAATCTGATTTTGAAATAGGTTTGTGTGCAAATAATGAAAATACAATTGCGAAAATGTATAAACTCTTGCTGAAAATGGATATGGAAGAAGAACAAGTAAAAGAGTGTATGGTAAAGTGGGCAAAAAAATTTGGTTATAACAGACAAATGGATCAATGGGAAAATATGTGGAAAAAAGGCTTGAGATTTACATTATGCTATAATCTTAAAGAAAATTTCTATAAAATGATGTATCGTTGGTACATGACTCCAGAAAAGTTGTCAAAAATGTATAGTAATGTTTCTAATGTTTGTTGGAAATGTAAACAACAAGAAGGATCATTTTATCATATGTGGTGGCTGTGTAAAAAGGCAAAATCATTTTGGGCACAGATAGGTAGGATGATGCAAAAAATTCTAAAGATAATATTCAGTCAAAACCAGAATTTTTTTTATTGGGTTTTATGGATAAACAAATAGAAAAGAAATATGGAAGAATAATATTATATATGATTACGGCAGCAAGATTATTATATGCACAAAAGTGGAAAATGGAATCAACACCAACAACGGAAGAATGGCTATTGAAATTAATGGACTTAGTAGAGATGGATAAATTGACATGTTTACTTAGAGAAAAATCGACAGACACATTTCTTAAGGAATGGAAGCCTCTCTTAGACTTTTTGTTGAAAGATCAAAATAAAATGATGATATTGGGATTTGACGATTAACTAAGATAGCCTATGGAGAAAAGTGATCCTGTATGTATATATTAAGGGACAGGTTTGATATATATTATATACTTATAGCTGATCTGCGACAAATCGGAAGTCAACTATTTTATTTTTTTCTTTTGTTGTATTGTTATGTTTTTGTTGTTTGACTTTGTTTTGTTTGTCTTTTGAAAAATTTGAATAAAAATTATTAAAAAAAAAAGAAAGAACTTTGCCACATGCTTTTTCTTAAGTGCACACAAGGGTTGGTATTTTTATTTTTATTATTATTAACCACTACAAAGGGGCATTACTTAGATTTTCTGTCTCACGATGTCTTGGGCTGGCTTTGTCAAGGGCATTTGAGTTGTAATTCAATAAATCAACAGCAATATATTTAATTCAGGGCTAAATTACACATTACATCAATCAGATTGTTTGCTCTTAAGTGCAGGGTTTGTAGTAGGCATGGGAGGTCCCTGGCATGGAGAGTTGCAGGAGGTTTTAACTCTTTGCCCTTCACTGTGGCCCCAATATGAATTCCCCCCGTGCCTTCTATTACATTAAATGAGATCTCCCTCGCCCCTTCAAATAACGGGTGTGGAGAGGCCAATCCAGATCAAGATTGCACTGGGTACAAAGGGCTAAAGTCCCCTTACTCCTCATGCTAGGTGCCTGATGCAGATCATGGTCCCAATGTCTGTTATTTGTGAAAGAAAAAGGCTGATAAAGAATGCCTGACCACTAATGACATATTTGCTAGAGACTCACATCTTGCTTTGCCTCTTAATTTCAAGGCCACATTTTTTCTATAATAAAATTACCTTAGTAAACACACAGCATGATTATGAAATATAATTTAATGCACAAATTACACCAAATTGAAGTGGGGAAGGTGGGAGAGAGAGAGAAAGACCCCACAGATCTAGGACAGAACACTAACTGAATGTAAACAAGGAAGGAAGGAACTATTTCTGATCTTCCTGATTCAAGAGTTGCAACACAGCAACCTCAGAAGTAAAAACCTAGTTCCAAGACAGACGTAAAGTTTACTTTACGTAGGATCCTGGTATCAGTCAGAGACGTAGCAAGCTAAATGCTTTTCAGCTTACTAGTTCATAAGAAAATTAAAATGGACTTTTTATAAAATCTAAAAAATAATTCTAAGAATGCTCCCCTGATTGGCAACAAATGAAAAGTTCATCTACAATCCAGCTAGATCACTGGAATTGCACAACTTCCATTGTAAAAGAACGCTTCAAAGAAATTCCTATATGGGATATTTGCAGGCAATAACTGATGTACAAGATATACAACACAGATTGGAAGTCCAAAATGTTATTATCTCCCTTTCATCCTCCCTCCCAGAAAAAAAAACACAATGTGGGAAAGTGTAATAGTACTCTTTAGTATTATTTCTCTTTCAAATAAAAAGTATATCACGCACCAAGCATATAGGTTTGATGGATGGAGAAGTCAGATATATCCTATGGAGATTTTCATTGACGAATCATTACAACTTATAGATTCTAAACACAGAAGAGCTGGGAGTGGTAGACTGACAGAGCTAGTGCTGTATTAAAATCAGCACGGTTGACAATTGGGGAAGGGTATTATGAGTTGGGCCTAAGTAGCACATTTCCACTTCCATAGCCCAAAGAAGGGGAAGAGAGAAAGCGGGGGAGGGAAATCTGTTTGTCTTCTGTTCTGGATATAAGATATGGCTGTGGGATCTCTGAAAACAGGGAGCACTTTGGGTAGCCCAGTTTCCAGCTTAGATTGCTAGCAGCTGTCTAACTATCTAGCCTCATTCATGCAGGAATTTAGTTTCACATGGCAACAACTGGGAAAAGAATACATGCAGGGAAAGAATGGGGGTTTATATTGCGATTGGGTCTTCAGACCTGGTTCTTATGTGTGTGTGACTGGCATGTTAGTTTCTACACATCATCTTTTTCACATTAGGCAAAATGGAGGGTTGTGCTTTTTGGGAAGGATATGCATTTCCATTTTTTTTTTTAAAATAATGATGATGTTGAGGTCTTGCACGAAAGTGATTTTTAATCTGTTGTTTGATTTGGAGGCAATGGGGGTAGGTGGTGATGTGTAAGACTTCTATATTATTTCATTTTGAAAGTCACAATCTCTGAGATACTCCTCCAGAAATAATGTGTGGAGATTCTGAAAGAACAATTCCTTTGAAGCAGGTTGCTGAAATTCAGATGTGCTTTCCGCATGTGACCTTCAGTAGAAATAGGCACATTTGTACTGCAAACTGTCCATCAGAAGAAATGCACACCAGTGCAAACTGTGATGTATAATATCTTAAATTACATATTGGATTTTCCATGGAACGGATAAATCCAGATTAAATGGATAAAAAGTACAGGCTGGCATTTTGATGACAACAACATCATGCATTTACTGGATCATGCAACAATTCTTCGAAGTGTGAATGGCACTGATTCCACAATAAGCTCCCATCTAGAAGCACTCTACTTCAGCATGGTCCTGCTACAGTACTTTTAGATGAGCATCTCATTATATGTGAATTGGGAGGTAATAATCCTAGGCCACAGTCACCTTATTATAATCAGCTTTAATTCAAATTAGTGAGGAAGGAAGGACAGCAAGAGGTAGCATACTGGCTTCCAGAAGTGTTTGATACTTTTATTGTAACAAAGTGTGGTGTTAGGCTGTGCTATTTTTAACCAGTCTCCTTTCTCCAGAATTTGCCAACCTGGGCTCCTCAACTTTTGCCCTTAACTGCCAGACCATAACTGTCCTTTGTCATCAACCATGCTGGTTTCAATTTGGCACTGATCCATACAGCAAGAATGGAGAATCTGTGGCCCTCCAGATACTACATAGAGAGAGGATGGAGAATCTTAGAATCATAGACTCGGAGAGTTGGAAGGGGCCTATAAGACCACTGAATCCAACCCCCTGTTCAGTGCATACCCAACAGGTGCCTGTCCAGCTGCCTCTTGAACGCCTCCAGTTAGAAAGCCAACCACCTCCCTAGGTAAAATCTGTGGCCCTCCAGAACTTCTATCAGGCCCAGTCAGCATGGTCAACAATTGGGATGATGGGAGTTGTTTTCCATCAACATCTGGAGGGCCAAAGGTTACCCATTTCTGTATCGCAGCCTAAACTATAAATATCTATTGGCACCAACTTCTTCATATCCAGAATTAAAACAGGCCCTCTTTATGAATGCGTGTCGATGCAGCATTTGGGGAATGTGTCTGAGCTTTATATGCAAACTATTGGTGATTCCACAGCAAGGTTTTTTAGTACTGCCTGCGCTTTGTTCTCCCACTGTAAGGTACATAACTTTCTATGCTTCAGGAGGTACATCTTCCAACATGTCAATTTTCACTCACTTTTTACACAGCAAAGGGCGGAAATTCCACCTCAAAATAGCTAGTGCAGAAGTACCCATAGAAATTAATTCTGAGCTACAATTAAAATGCCATTTGGTTAAAACTGGAATACAACCAGATAAAAGGCCCAAGGATTTACTAGCAATATAATTTATAATGTTTTTTAGAAAGCATGAATACAGCTCATCACATTTAGATTGTTTCCGGACACTGTATGGACACATCCCCCAATCTATCATAGCAGTCCTGTTGAAGACAGTTCAATAAAACACTGCAATAAATGAGACATGAACTACAATAATAAAGCCTAGTCCTCAAGACCATGATCACAATGTTGCCCTGACCCAATACTGCCCTGAATCAATACTGCCTTCCTAAGCCAGAAAGAGGGAGGAAGCCCAATCTAAAATTCTGGAAGAGCCTTAATACTGACACAATAACCTACAGAACTACCCATGGCTGGTAGTCATGGAGGTGAATTAATTCCCCACTGCTAGCAACACATTCTCTCACCTTTGTAGCTTACATGACCAATTAAAATCCTCTGTAAAGGCCATGTGTGGTTCTTTCCCCTTCCTGGCATCTTCTCTCTTTCTCTCCACTTATGTGAAACTCTACACCAACCTAAGGGGCAGCAACATCTCAAAAGTTTTATAAAAACAAATGTGAGTTTAGACGTAAAGGCATTATCCAAGAATAGGTCTCCTAGAACAGCTATTTGCAGATATGAAACTTCCAAGCATCCTTATATGTAACAGTATTAGGGGACAATTGTGCATATGATTAATAGTTTTGCATGGTTTCATATAAATGTAATTCATTAAAATGCCTCAAAGGGGAGGAACCACCAAATAAAAAGGCTGTATTGCAACAGTGTGGTTAATTTTTCCTTCAAATAAAAGACACAACACTTCTGTTGTCTTTCTTTCCTTGGCAAACTTGTGTTTTACATTAGGTGGCCTTAATCTTTCACTGTGCAGGAGGGAAATGGCTGCTGGCAACGAACCACACTAATTAAGGGATGTAATTCTATGTACTTCCAATACATGGCCATGTTGGTTTGTATTTTTCTAAATTAAAAAATGGTAATCTCAGATCTGTGTAAGAAATTTATGCATATGCGTATGTATATTTATGTATGTGCATACATACGCGCATACATACATAACAGAACATATTCCAATAATAGCCCAAAATGTTCAAACTGTATAGTTGTAGAAATCATTCTGCTAATGATGCCATTAAGTACAATGTATAAATTTGGGACTTGTTTTCTTAAGGGCTGTAACAGTGTGATGTACCTTTAAATGCAACAGAAAGTCAGATATAGTGTAAAACAAACTGAAGTGAATAAAGAAACAGGATCAATTTCCAATCCTATGGATCCATATTTATTGCCAGCCTGGTGTTAAATCTTTCATAGAATCATAGAATTGGAAGGGGCCTTGTAGGCCATCAAGTCCAACCCCCTGCTCACAGCAGGAAATCCACAGCTAGAGCATCTCCCGCAGATAGCTGTCCAGCCTCTGCTTGAAGACATCCAGTGAAGGGGATCCCACCACCTCCCTAGGCAGTCGGTTCCATTGCCGAACCGCCCTTACTGTCAAAATGTTCCTTCTAATGTCCAATCTGAATCTATGCTCCTGCAACTTAAAACCATTAGACCTAGTTCTACCCTCTGGGGCAGCAGAGAACAAATCTGTACCCTCCTCTATGTGACAGCCCTTCAGGTACTTAAAGAGTGCAATCATGTCACCCCTCAGCCTTCTCTTCACCAGACTGAACATGCCAAGTTCCTTCAACCTTTCCTCATAAGACTTGTTCTCCATACCGGCTATCATCCTCGTCGCCCTCTTCTGGATCTGCTCTAACTTGTCTACATCTTTCTTAAAATGAGGTGCCCAGAACTGAACACAGTATTCCAGATGAGGCCTGACCAATGCAGAATATAGTGGGACTATTACTTCCCTCGACATGGAAACCATAGCTCTGTTTATGCATACATGTATGCTCATATACAATGCCTTGCTCTTCCATGTTACTGGATTGGTGCAATTTTGAAGGAACTAAGCGCAACTCTGAGCCAACCTACACATTGTTATTTATAATATGGAACAGCCACCTACTACTAGTACTACTACAGACTACAGATGAGGAGGTGCATGGTTGAATGCTTCTCCCTATCAAAACCTGTCTGCCTGTGGAAAGCTGGCATAACAGGAAAAAAACTCTAGCCTTATCTTTTCTCTGATGTGGAAAGAGATTTGTTGTTGTTTTTAAGCCGGCCAAAAAATCAACTGCATTCAGAATGCTATCAAATGCATTCTGAAGGGATACAGACTCAAGATGGCCATGCCAAGCAGTATTTCTGAACTGTAGTTGAGATACTTGCTGGGAACTTCTCCTCCTAGGGTCTTCCTGAACGGCTTCTTTATATGATTTTTTAAACTAATGAGCTAATTTCAAAACATGAGCAACTGAATACCAACATATTTAACCAATATCATATGAATATAATAATAAACTTTTTGTCTAAATAAAGAAATTAAATTAAGTATCATATTTTAAATGCCACATGAATTAGATATAAAATGGCTTAAAAATCTACTCTGTATTGAATATATAATCTGGAGATTGTGTAGCATGCAGTATCTATCTATTAAGTATACAGCATATTAACTTCTCCCATTCTTTATGTTTCATATTTCTAAACAGAAAATTTCTTTATTTGATGAACATTTTAGGTTCATGGCTAATCACATATTCTACAGCCTTAGAAGTCCTCCATGTTGTTCTTTCAAGGGTAATTAATCTCATAATATACCCATCAGACCTTCCTAGAATGCTTTTCTTACATTCATTAATAACACCTCTTTTTGTACATAGGTAATTCATCTGACCACTCAAAGTTTTAAATAAATATTATTTACAAACTATTCATCTGATTTCAATTTGTGATATTTATTAATTAATTAAATATTTATATCCTCCCAGAAGGAGTTTAATAATTTTATTTATTTACTTGTTAATTTTATAACCTACCTCCTCAGCCTATGTAGGCTCTCAAAACTGTACTACGTTTTTCTCTATAACTAGTTGTGGAGAGAAATTAAAAGGGGGAAAGAACAAAATGGAAAAATTGGGAAGTATCAGACTATGTATGAAAAAAATGATGACAAAAAGACAACCTGTGGGGAAAAGAGAGCAGATACATTTAAACAGGGAGATTAGATTCGAGCAGTAGGAACAAAATGAAAGGGAGGAAAGGCACAACTAATAAAAAGAGCTTTAAAAATTAGAGAAAAAATCAAATCAAAGGGAGAAGAAAAAGAGGGTAAAATAAAATGATCACTGTGTGAGAGGCAAAAGGAAATAAAATTCTGAGGCAGGACCTTGGGTGGAGCAAGAAATAGGGCAGCAAAACGAACAATAAATAAATAAAAGAGGTAAAATTAAAAATTTAGAAAGGCAAGGTTGAGACCTTTAGTTATTCAAGAGTTGTCTGTTATCTATAACTGCTTGTTATGTTGCTTTGCGTCCATTAAAGATAAACTATGACTTCTATCTTTAAAGCTTGTTTTTTAAAAAGAAGTTTTATTGTTGAAAAGTGTAATTTATTCAAGTGTAACCACATACCCAGTTGTTGCAAAACTGTTTCCACAATGGAATACCTTTTGTTCCACAGAAAGAAAACAGTTATCTGAGAGATAGACAGACTTCAAGCTCAAAACGCATGAGCGACTGCTTTGATTTCATGGTGTCTCACACAGGTTAGTAATGGCAAAAATAATTCATTCAGTCAAGGAAATGTGATTATCTTGTCATAATTATAAAGGAAGTATGCATGATGGGGAGAGTTCAGTCAGACAGAATACAAAAGGACTTAGTTTAAATATTCCACTGTCACTTGTTTGTATTTTTTAAAAAACATAATTGTTCATTTTTATTGCAGGCCTTGTGTTTTAGTGAATTTTTTAAGCTACTTTTGTCAACTCCATTTTCAGATGAAAAAGCAGGATACAAATTCTTATATAAAGAAATTAGGATCATTCTCCCTGGGCACCGAATATATGGTTTAGAGCACACACTGCTTAAATCATAGTGCTCACGATGCAATACAAATTATTCCATTTAAAAAAAAACCCTCTCCCACTTAAAGCAGCTAGTTTACAAAATGGCAACCAATAATATCTGCCGTTAACAATCATGTGGGGCACCTGAATGCCTTAAAGTGCAATCCTAACAACGTCTATTCATTGGGATTAAATGGGACTTACTCCAAGGTAAGTGGAGTTAGGATTTCAGCCTAAATGAAGCAGGAAAGCTGTTCATGGATCAGAGTAAAAATGCACATCCCGCTTAGAATTTGCAAACTTGGTGAAGTTTGTGAACTGTAGATTCCATAGCCACTTCAAGTATTCAGACATTAAAAACAGTGGTTGATGAGAATTCCAGCAGATATGCATTCCAGCATACAAAAAAATTGAACATTTTCTATTGTCTTATTGTGACAAGGAAGAACATATACAGAAGTCAACAGTGCATTGAAATACCATGTGTAACATCTTATTCTAGAAGTTGATGAAGCATTTGTTGCTTCTCGTTAGTGTTTGCTGCAATAATTATACTATTTTATTAATTTTATCTGTACAAAAAGTGCTCTGGCATCTTAGAAAACAAATTTGTTTATAGTAACATATGCTTTAGCAGGCAAAAGCAACCTTTAGTTGAAGAAATTAAATCCCGCCTTGGAAATGCGAATCCATTTCTGCGTATATGCTAAACAAGTAATATCCTGGCAGACTGCAATTTAATATTAATAAACTGATTGGGAATCAGAGGCTCCTCACATCTTTTATGATGAAACTGAACTAAAATTAGCCATTTCCCCAATTCTTTCATTCTCCAATTCTCCCACCATCACACCATATGAAGCTGTACTATCTGCAGACATTTGTCAAATACAGTAATGCCCATACTAAGGCAATATAACTCAGGAGTTGGCAGCCATATTATCAGCAAGAACTTGGCCACAAAACCAGTGATGATTCATCAGACTTTCTAGAAGTACTGTCAAAGCTGCAAAGTAACACATTGCCTTTTTTAATCCTTCCCAAACAGTAAGGGTTTTTTTTAAAAAAAGAAATTCCAAAAGCTTTTCCAGAAAGAAAAAAATAGTTTTATAGCAGTTCTAACATGTTTCAACATTGCTTATTTACTGCAAAGACATGTGAGAAGCAGTTTTGTTTTAAACTATTCAACAGATGACAAGATAGTGACTTACCAATTCACATTGTACAATAGCCTAATTCACAAGACAGTTAAGCCACAGCACTTTGCTTGGATCCAGAAAAGTGATGGCAGAAGAAGGTGAGTAGAAACTGACTTTCCCACCCCCTCTTCTCCAGGCATGCCCTCTCACCGAAAAACTTCCCCTAAGGGTCAAAGGACCCAGAATGGGGTGAGAGATGGAGCAGGGGGGAAGATGAGATTGCTGAAGAATCAGTCAGATACACCTTCAGTGTGCAGAAAAATCAATGAGACTTACTTAGATGCAAACGTGTCTAGAATAAGACTGTCAGCCACACTTACCTCAATGGGACTGGGACCAGGAAGTAAACCTCACTGAAGAGTGAGATTTACATCTGAGTATATTTATTTATTTATTTAATTAATTTATTTAATTTCATTTTTAAACCGCCCATAGCAAATAGCTCTCTGGGCGGTGTACAAAAGATTAAAAATACAGAAATACAAAATATCACAATAAATAAACTGAAACAAAGAGATTTAAAATTGTAACATTAAACGCTTTAAAATGCCTGGGAGCATAGCCAGGTCTTAACCTGGCGCCGAAAAGATAGAAGCGTCGGCGCCAGGCGTATTTCTTCGGGGAGGCTATTCCACAATTCGGGGGCCACTACAGAAAAGGCCCTAGATCGAGTAACTGTCCTCCGGGCTTCCCGATGGGTTGGTACCCGGAGGAGGGCCTTAGACGCTGAGCGAAGTGAGCGGGTCGGTTCATAGCGGGAGAAGCGTTCCACATGGTATTGTGCTGTAAACCACCTTAAATCCAAATATTTCTATTTAACTGGTGATGGACTAGGCCAACCATAGCTAATATCAGGGCTGGCATACAGTACAACTCAACATACATGTGGCAATAGAATTTTTTGCAACAGGAAACTATATTTAAACCATAACAAAAACAGCAGCAGCAGCAGCAACAACCAAATACATGCGAGGACAATAAATACATGCTTTCCTCAACTCCTACTAAATTTTGAGTGCACAATCTGCCAAGTACTGCTCACATGTAACACCCAGTCATTATTTTTATGGATTTAGACAGAAGCAGTAAATGGATAGTAGCCTACCTGTGGAACCCCTTAAAACTATACATGTAACCATAAATAATTTCTGTCCATCTTGCACCCTGTAACATACTTATTTTATACATTCTCCATTTCTGTGGCACTAAGACTTTAACCAGGCTTGTCTTCCAAGACAGAAACATTTTATTAATGTGTACAAAGAGACAATAATAAATGTTTGAGAAGGTGCTATTTTATTTTCTGTAAAATCTATCTCAAACTCTCTTCACTCCACCAGGTCAGCACAATGTGTATGAGTGCACTTTATCCAATTGTATTACATGGGAATCTTGCTAGACAACATGATCCTTCACTCAGTAAATGCTTACACAAACTATGTCGTGCTGTTTCCATATCATTTGAAAGCTTCTCACTTTTAACTTCTCGAGCCATTATTTAGAAAAGATAATTGCTTAGGAGCCCATACCTTTTGGAAAGCAGCTTCCTCACATCGCCTTTTCCTTTTGCTGCTTTTTCTGGCTTTCTGATTTACTTGAATCCATTTTATGACCTACAGGTCAAAACCATAGAGCTTTTTTAAGAATACGCAACTTGAGTGCAACTACTCAGCGTGAGTAAGAAACTATAAACAGACTCAAGACACATTTTTCCATTGCTTCACTGGAAAAAGAAAATAAGGGGGGAAATGTGTGTGTGGCGTGGTGAAAAACATTTTTCCAGTCTACAATATCACGTTCTTGGGTAATCTATTTAGCCATTGTGCCTGGTCAAAAGAAGATCCCCACCACCCACCTTAATGTAGGCGATTGTGTGTGTTGCTCAGATCTAGACAACAGCAGCAGCACTCTTTTTGAAACATAAAGAAAATCCAGGTTATATCAAAACAGTTTAGAAAACTTGCATAACCACAAAATTCTAAAAACAAGTACTAGGAAGTAGGTCCCACCGACTTCAATGGGACTTTCTAAGTAGTGTCTTCGGGTGGGGATGCTTTAAAAAAACAACAGCAGACAAGTCTCTGCTGCCCATTCTTCATATCTTCAGCCTCAAGTAACAGATTTACTAAGCCATACTTTTATTTATCGATCAGAATTAACATAATATAAACAAACAGCAGGTTTTTAAGTGGCACTTTTCTGTATAAAAAGCAGACTTGCAAGCGCTGATAGGAAAAACAACAGTAAACGTAGAAAATTCTATAATTACCTCTTCCTTCACTTGCTGGACTAGTGGACAATCCTGCCAAGCCTGACTCTCCTCCAGCAAAGACTAAATGGGGAAGACAAAGTGCAAGTTTACTGAGGTTTTCTAGATTGCAGCTCGCTTGGGAGATACGATCCGCTCTCTCTTTGCCCCTCGCCTCCAAAATCCCCAAGATCGGATGCACAAACTTTCTTAGAAGGCTTCCAGATCTGCAAAACTTTCACCTCTCCGCTTCCTTATTTACCTCCGTGCCGCAAAACCTCGGGAATAGGGCTATTTAGTCCTTCTCATCGAAACATTTACCAAGTCCTAGCCTAGCCCATCGCTCTCTCGCTTTTCTTTTTCATTAAGAGGATGTGCAAGAAAGCACTACCTTGACTCGACCAGCAACTCCTCGACGCTTCGTTTGGCGCTTCTTTTTCCTATTTGCACACGCGGTGGGGATCTGTTTGTATTTGCCCTGGATGCAGCACTTTTGCTGGCGGAACTGGCCGACGCTTCTTGTTTTAAGGAATGATTATTGACGCCCCTTCTCGATGCATCCACGGGCTGGAAAGGGCGAGTGCCCCCGTGCCTCTTTTTGCAACACAACAGAAGGGACCTCCTTAGGAAACGAAACACCTAAGAGTGAAGGGGACCCCCTCCTCCCGTCCTCGTGTTCCAGCCTCCGAGATCAGAAGAGAGGAGGAGCTTGCCTTAAGGGGATACAGACCGATCGGCTTTGTTCAGCTGTCGCCAAAAGGTAAAGGAGGGACTGCTTTTGAACCGCTCGCTCGGCAGTCACAGCTAACGTCACTATTTAAATATTATAGCGTCTGTCTGTCTGTCTGTCTCCTCTACGCCGAGTGCAACTTGCTTTGCGTAAAACGTTCCATTTGAAAGTGTACCGTGTAAACAACAGCTCACCCTCTTCTCCCCGAAGTTTCCCAAAAACTGCGTTCAAACGACAGGTTGTTGGGTCTGGCTTGCATATGAGTATTAAGGAGAGTCAGTATGATACGCTAGAATACACAGTGCGGCCTTCGCTGGGTAAATGTCTCCGTTTCCCGACGACAAAATGAGTGTAAGGTCTCTCGCAAGTAATTTAGTCCAGCCCATACCAATTTATGTGATACCTAACATCGTTTTTTAAAAAATCATATGCTCCTATAAATTGTACAGATAACTATATGTTTCATGTAAAGCTGTCCTGGGCTCCTTTGGGAGGAAAGGCAGGATGTAAATTTAAAAAAAAAAAAAAATCTGAAAATAAAGAGTGGGAAAAGAGAGGCCCAGAAGCAGCGGGAGGAGAAAAACGCAACAGATATTTCATATTATACCATTCAATTTTGTATTAGAATTAGAATTAGAATGCATTTTCTCCGGTTATCCACCTATTACTGGCCTATTCCAACCAGAAGTATTTTAATCAACTTTCTGACCAAGTTATTGCTGGAAATACATTGCATCGCAAATAAGAATTTAAAACTCCAAACCCCCCCCCTTCTATGGAATCCAAAACTGTATCGGATGAATCCCATGGAGACTCTGAAGTGCATCTTAAAAGCAAGCATTAAGTTTGCTTTTTGCAGCTGGAATCTTGCCATTTCTATTAGTCATGGGCATTCCACAGCTGACTCCTTCATCAGGCCTCAGTTCAGCAAAGCCTGTGCTTTGTTTTAAAGATGCAACCCTACACTATGCACACTTACTTAGGAGTAAAAACAATTGAACTTGGTATTATGGAGTCAACGTGTAGGATCAGGATACTCATTTGAAAACTGATGGTTATTTACTTGTAATCAGTGGCTTCTTGGATGACTTTTAATAATAGGAAGTTACTGGCAACCAAGAGCTGGACTGTTAAACTTGACATTTAGGACAATGCTTTCATGTTTTCCAGTTATAAGTGCAAAGAAAAACAACTTCAGAATAATTGTACTTGGCATACATAAATTATATGTGCATTTATGAATTCCCTGAAAGGACTAAAGAGAAATCTGTGCTTTTGAAAAGTAAGACAAAGCAGACTTTCTCCTGCAGACAGATTCCACAACAAATGTATGTTGAATGAGTGCACACTAAATCTTGACCACCTCTTTTACTTTAGTGCTTTTACTTTTTAAAAAGATACTGTCCTGCCCTTTTCTTTATTACCACAGTAACCTTCTTTCAAGATCAAAAGCTTTGGATCAAAGCCAAGATCAAACTTCTTGCTTTAAATAGAAGCAACACTACCATGAAATATATTATTCAAAGAAGAATGTCTTAATGGAGATATCTCAGAAGAAAATCTTATATCAGCTTTTTATTGTCAAATATAACAGGATACTAAGTAGTAACTGAAAGCTGCTACTTGTTAACTATTATGCACTTCCACGGGTAAAGGCTAGTAGGAAAAAGTCTATAAATCAAAGGTAAGGGTGTTGAAAGGTATATGTTTGGCACAAACGTTATACCTAGGGCTAGCTTTTTGCAACTGCCACACTGAGGAATTTGCCTAAAGGTTCATCAATATCCACTAAACTCTGCAGTAAGAACGCTTCAAAGTCAACTAATTTTTCAAGCCTACCTTATGTTCCTGCATCTTCCGATAACCTAGAGCAGGCTTGTTTTTATTTATTTGTAACAGTTTCATCCCATCCTTCCTCAAAGGAGTTCAAGATAGCGTATAGTGTTCTCTCCACTTTTGTCTTCACATCAACCCTTTGAGGTCGTTTAAGTTGAAAAATAGTTACTAGCCCAAGATCACCCAGTGAACTTCATGGCTTAGAAGGGATTTAAAACCAGGGACCCTCAGTCCCAAAAATAAACTTTTTCTACTACACCACACAGACTCTGTTGTGTGTGGGTTCACACATGTATGTTCATCACTTCATGACTACATGGTGGTGACTTTTATGGATGAAATAATCACAGATCAAGCACCACAAAAAGAACTTTCATATCACCTCCCACCACCTCCAATACAACACTTTCCAATGGAGTCATCTCACAGCTGAATGTGTGTGCATTAAGTAATGAAAGCCAATAGAGTAAGACATCCAATAGCATGCATGCATGAGCTGGCCACTACTACCAACACGAATCTTTTGCTGAAATCACACCAGACTAAGAAAACAAACTATGCTAATGCACCCTAAATGAACACCAATGTCACATCACTCGAAAATGCTTGGAAGTTGTTTAAAAACACTATATTAGAAGCTCAACTGGAGTGCATACCGCAGATCAGAAAAGGTACCGCCAGGGCCAAGAAGATGCCAGCATGGTTAACGAGCAAAGTCAAGGAAGCTCTTAGAGGCAAAAAGTCTTCCTTCAGAAAATGGAAGTTTTGTCCGAATGAAGAAAATAAAAAAGAACACAAACTCTGGCAAAAGAAATGCAAGAAGACAATAAGGGATGCTAAAAAAGAATTTGAGGAGCACATTGCTAAGAACATAAAAACCAACAGCAAAAAATTCTATAAATACATTCAAAGCAGGAGACCATCTAGGGAGACAATTGGACCCTTGGATGATAAGGGAGTCAAAGGTGTACTAAAGAACGATGAGAGTGCAGAGAAGCTAAATGAATTCTTTGCATCTGTCTTCACAGTGGAAGATATAGGGCAGATCCCTGAACCTGAACTAACATTTGCAGGAAGGGATTCTGAGGAACTGAGACAAATAGTGGTAACGAGAGAGGAAGTTCTAAGCTTAATGGACAATATAAAAACTGACAAATCACCGGGCCCGGATGGCATCCACCCGAGAGTTCTCAAAGAACTCAAAGGTGAAATTGCTGATCTGCTAACTAAAATATTTAACTTGTCCCTTGGGTCCTCCTCCGTGCCTGAGGACTGGAAAGTGGCAAATGTAACGCCAATCTTCAAAAAGGGATCCAGAGGGGATCCCGGAAATTACAGGCCAGTTAGCTTAACTTCTGTCCCTGGAAAACTGGTAGAAAGTATGATTAAAGCTAGATTAACTAAGCACATAGAAGAACAAGCCTTGCTGAAGCAGAGCCAGCATGGCTTCTGCAAGGGAAAGTCCTGTCTCAGTAACCTATTAGAATTCTTTGAGAGTGTCAACAAGCATATAGATAGAGGTGATCCAGTGGACATAGTGTACTTAGATTTTCAAAAAGCGTTTGACAAGGTACCTCACCAAAGACTTCTGAGGAAGCTTAGCAGTCATGGAATAAGAGGAGAGGTCCTCTTGTGGATAAGGAATTGGTTAAGAAGCAGAAAGCAGAGAGTAGGAATAAACGGACAGTTCTCCCAATGGAGGGCTGTAGAAAGTGGAGTCCCTCAAGGATCGGTATTGGGACCTGTACTTTTCAACTTGTTCATTAATGACCTAGAATTAGGAGTGAGCAGTGAAGTGGCCAAGTTTGCTGCTGTTCAGGGTTGTTAAGACAAAAAGGGATTGCGAAGAGCTCCAAAAAGACCTCTCCAAACTGAGTGAATGGGCAGAAAAATGGCAAATGCAATTCAATATAAACAAGTGTAAAATTATGCATATTGGAACAAAAAAATCTTAATTTCACATATACGCTCATGGGGTCTGAACTGGCGGTGACCGACCAGGAGAGAGACCTCGGGGTTGTAGTGGACAGCACGATGAAAATGTCGACCCAGTGTGCGGCAGCTGTGAAAAAGGCAAATTCCATGCTAGCGATAATTAGGAAAGGTATTGAAAATAAAACAGCCGATATCATAATGCCGTTGTATAAATCTATGGTGCGGCCGCATTTGGAATACTGTGTACAGTTCTGGTCGCCTCATCTCAAAAAGGATATTATAGAGTTGGAAAAGGTTCAGAAGAGGGCAACCAGAATGATCAAGGGGATGGAGCGACTCCCTTACGAGGAAAGGTTGCAGCATTTGGGGCTTTTTAGTTTAGAGAAAAGGCGGGTCAGAGGAGACATGAAAGAAGTGTATAAAATTATGCATGGCATTGAGAAAGTGGATAGAGAAAAGTTCTTCTCCCTCTCTCATAATACTAGAACTTGTGGACATTCAAAGAAGCTGAATGTTGGAAGATTCAGGACAGACAAAAGGAAGTACTTCTTTACTCAGCACATAGTTAAACTATGGAATTTGCTCCCACAAGATGCAGTAATGGCCACCAGCTTGGACGGCTTTAAAAGAAGATTAGACAAATTCATGGAGGACAGGGCTATCAATGGCTACTAGCCACAATGGCTGTGCTCTGCCACCCTAGTCAGAGGCAGCATGCTTCTGAAAACCAGTTGCCGGAAGCCTCAGGAGGGGAGAGTGTTCTTGCACTCGGGTCCTGCTTGCGGGCTTCCCCCAGGCACCTGGTTGGCCACTGTGAGAACAGGATGCTGGACTAGATGGGCCACTGGCCTGATCCAGCAGGCTTTTCTTATGTTCTTATGTTCTTATGTTCTTATGTTAAAACAAAAGTTGAATATACTGATGAATGAGACAGGACCTAGGATGGTTTTTTCAGATCCGAAAGCAACAGTGTATCCATCATGAGCTAACCCCCCCTTTGTATATTCTAGCTATACTTTGCTAGAGTGTTGAGTGTGAATGCTGGAGACCCAGGTTCAAATTCCCTCTCCACCATGAAGCTCACTAAGTGGGCTTGAGCAAGTTTACCCAATTGCACAGATTGGAAGGTGAACTTTATACATGTTATCCATGCTACATGGAAACTACTTTTCTGTGACATTGAAATGACCCATTTATGTTGGTGATGGTCATATGTGTGAGTCCTAACCACTACATTGGCACTCATGGAATTAGTCCCCACTGCTGCAGTTTGATCTTTTTTATTATTACCTCAGTGGTACTGAAGCCAAAAAAGTAGCGCTCAACACAGTTCAGATAACATGTAAATGGCCCTGAGCAGGGACTCTTAACCTGCGGTCCATAGACCCCCATGGATGGGCTTCAGGGGACCTGTTAACCAGGCACACAAAAATTCAATTTCCAATGCAGTAAAATAAATTTACTTATTTATGAGGGTCCACAGCTTTCATTAGATTCTCAAAGAGGTCTATGACCCAAAAAAAGTTAAGAACCACTGCCCTAGAGTGACTGATAAGCAGGAACTAGGGTTCCTTACTTCAAACAAAATGTGATGCGTTCTAAATATGCACATTAGGTGTGCAAAACACTGTGTATTTTGGAAAATGCTACAGAAAATATTATACTACCCACATTACTATTGCCAACATCCATTTATTTGTGCTGTTCAGAGGGCAAAGATGTTATGATCCTGGTCCAGAAGTTTACAGTCTCACAACACGCTCCTGGGGGTTAGTAGAATCGCTTTGCTTTTCACTAGCTTAGTTCTAGTCCTACAAATAGCAGAATGATCATTGTGCAGATACAAGAGGCATGCTGCAGACTTACAATAGGGAACAGCTGGTTGCCTCTTTGAAACTAAAAGGACGTATAAGCTCTTGAACTGATATGAGGATCCACCAATCATAAGAACTGCCCTGCTGGACCAGACAGTCCATCTAGTGGTATTCTGCTTCGAACAGCAGTCAGCCAGATGCCTCTGGGAAGATCACAAGTTTCAACTGAAGAGCAGCAGCAAATGTGATGGGTTATCACATCAAACAGGTCTGTGTGCTTGCACCACAGGAAGACCCAACACCTCAAAGTTTAGGATGCATTATCTATTTCATAGATCTGCAGTATCCCAACAAAAGTGAAGAACACAGCTTGTAAGACTGTTTTTTATATTCTTAATCTGTAATTCTTAAACCCAAATGTGAAAGGAAAAATTATTTTGAGTACTAGACAACTAGACAGTCTTAAAATGTACCATCAACTATTCATTTTAAATTAAAGCACTGATTTGGGGTTTATTTTTTCTATCTTGGACTAAAAATTCTCATCAGCGTTAGCCAGCATGGCCAGTGGTTAGGGATAATGGAAATTGTAGTCTACAACATCTGGAGGGCCACAGGTTCTACACCCTACTACAGCAGGCAAAATTTTCCACAGTTCAAGCATAGAACTTTAAAAACTAACTCAGATATATTCAGGATACTTACATAGTTCACACAAAACCATCATGAGGATGTCTTATGCCAATAGCCTTATTCATGTTATAGGACAAATTGCATTGGACACCCAGACAGCTGAACTTCTGAGTAGTTAAGGCATATCTGAGTTAAATTAGTCAAAAAGTGTTCATTCACAACCCATGCCAGCTAAAATGTCTTGATTATGCTGCTGTACCAAGAGTGGCTAGGTGTGTCATTCAATCCAGGACTCATGGTTAAAGCTTGCTCCTCGTTAAGGTTTGGTTTCAGATCTTTCCTGTAAAATTTACATGGATTTTGCATAAACTGTGAAAACTATTTCTACCCAGAAGTAAGTCCTATTGAATTCAATGGGGCTTACTCCCAGGTAATCAGGATTAGGATGTCAGACTGAGTCTGAAGTCCAAGTCAATACATCACCTGAAGACACATAATGCAGCAACCATACTAGACGTAAATAGGCCAGTGTCTATGTGGAACGTAGCTTGTGTCCTATAAAAGAAGGTGGGATCTAAATGTAATACACAAATCAATACTATGCTACTGTGGTTTTATGTTATGTGCAGGCATGTCTATGTCAAGGTAAATGTTGTGGACTCCAAGTAGTATCAGTACCAGCCAGCATGGCCAATGGTCAGAGATTATGGGAGTTATAGTCCAACAACATCTGGAGGGCTGCAGGTTCCCCATCCCTGGACTATACAGACTCTAGATCAACTGAAGGGCTGTTCCTGTTGAAGAAGAACGTATGAAACTGTCTTCTCCTGAGTCAAAGATCTGGTCCATCTACCAGTGGCTGACGAGCTTAATTTGGGTGGTTTGTGTCATGTCTGTGGATTTGTAGAAGACCCAAGACAGTACATCCATCACATTAAATATTCAGATTTATTTTTAATTGTATTTTTATTGCTTCTTTTATTTCTTATGTTGTATTTTATTGAATTACAATTTGAATTCTATGGAATGCAAGTTGTAATGCAATGGAATACAATATAAGAAATAAAAGAAACAATTACAAATACAATTAAAAATCATACAGCGTCTAACACAGCACATTACAATAGCTACAACTGGTAGAAAAATCATTAAGTAATCCACGAAGACCCTCAGCAATTTTTATGGTTCATAGAATTGGAAGGGGCCTATAAGGCCATCGAGTCCAACCCCCTGCTCAATGCAGAAATCCAAATTAAAGCATACCTGACAGGTGGCTCTGGAATGCCTCCAGTGTTGGAGAGCCTAGGTAATTGGTTCCATTGTCGTACCACTCTGTTAGAGAGTTTTTCCTGATGTTCAGTTAAAATCTGGCTTCCTGTAACTTGAGCCCCTTATTCCGTGTCCTGCGCTTTGGGTTGATACAGAAGAGGTCCTGGCCCTCCTCTGTGTGACAACCTTTCAAGTACTTGAAGAATGCTATCATATCGCCTCCCAGTTCTTTCAGTCTCTCTTCATAGGGCTTTGTTTCCAGTCCCCTGATCATCCTTGTTGCCCTTCTCTGAACCCGTTCCAGTTTGTCTGCATCCTTCTAAAACTGTGGTGTCCAGAACTGGACGCAGTACTCAAGATGAGGTCTAACCAGCGCCAAATAGAGGGGAACCAATGCTTCACACAATTTGGAAACTATACTTCTGTTAATGCAGCCTAAAATAGCATTTGCCTTTTTTTCAGCCACATAGCACTGTTGGCTCATATTTAGCTTCTGATCAACAAGGGGAAAAGGTTTGGGAATCACTGGTATAGTCTACTCTGACTGGCAGTGGCTCCCCAGGATCCCAGCCAGAGGCCACATCACCTGCTACCTGATACTTTTAACATTGATTTAATCTGGAACTTTCTGCATACAAAATATGTGCTCTACTACATAGCTATGGTTCCTCCCCAAGGATTTGTTGGGTAGTATTTGTCATCAGACAAGCTTGAGTCCACATATAGCTATTCTTTTGTGGGAGGAGCATGAACTACATAATAAACTGGGTGGTTAGAATATATTACATCACATAGTTTCCCTGCTCTCTTTCCTCTCTAGCATCTCATTTATAATTGGATTATGAGCCTTGCCTTTTTTCTCTCTTTCTCTGTAAAGTACCCGGTTTAAGTGCTATACCAATACAAAATAAAATGCATATCACTCACTGTCCCCCTTTAGGATGCACACCTTAATGTGGTGAGGGGGTTTGAGAGTGTTGAAGAAGCTGAGAGCAATGCTGTCAGAAGTCTAGACCAAGAGGCTAGACTCCTAGCAGGGGCACACAAGGCGGAATGGTCAAAGCTGAGACACCAGACTAAGATGCATCCAAACTCAGAGGAAGGCAATGGTAAACCACCTCTGAATACCTCTTACCACGAAAATCCTATGAACAGAGTATCCAAAATGCAACACGAGATAGTGCTGGAAGATGAGACCCCCAGGTCAGAAGGCACTCACCGAGCTGCAGGGAAGAACAAAAGACAAGTACGTGTAGGGCTGTGACTAATGACGCAGCTGGGTCAAAGCCGAAAGGAAGCCCAGAGGCTGATGCGCACAGATGCGAAAGGAGAGTCTGGAGTTGTACACAATAGAAACATGGAATGTGAGAAGCATGAACCAGAGAAAGTTAGAAATTGTCAAGCAAGAAATGGCACGTATCAACATTACTATACTTGGCATGAGTGAATTAAAATGGATGGGAATAGGACATTTTCAATCAGGCAACTACAAAATACTTTATGCAGGAAATGAGAAATCAAGAAGAAATGGGGTTGCTTTAATAGTGAGAAGTGATTTAGCAAGAGCAATTAGGAGCTACAACGCAAGGTCTGAGCGAGTGATATCAATGAGATTGAAGGGAAAACCTATTAACATAACCATCATCCAAGTCTATGCTCCAGTGGCAAATGCAGAAGAAGAGGAATTGGAAAGATTTTACGCAGAAGTACAGGAGGAAATTGATCACACACCAAAACAAGGTATGATGATAATCATGAGAGACTGGAATGCAAAAGTAGGGAACAGAGAAGAACTAGGAATTGTGGGGAAATGGGGCTTAGGAGACAGAAATGAAGCAGGAGGAAGACTTATTGAATTCTGTGAAGCCAATAATTTGTTTCTTGCAAACACATTTTTTGAGCGACCGAAAAGACGACTGTACATGTGGACATCACCAGATGGTCAATATAGGAATCAAATTGGTTATATAATTGGCAACAGAAGATGGAGAAGTTCCATACTTTCTGCAAAAACATGACCAGGAGCAGACTGCTGCACAGATCATGAACTGGTCGTATCAAAAATCACAGCAAAGCTAAAGAGGAACAACAAAGCAATCATAATGCCAAAATACAATTTAAATAACATCCCAGAAGAATATAAAGATCAAACAAGGAACAGATTTGAGGCTTTAAACTTACGTTGACAGAGAACCAGAAGAACTATGGAATGAAGTCAGAGACATGATCAGAGAAGAATGCAAAAAGATAATACCTCTAGTTAAAAAGAAAGACCTCAATGGATGACTGAAGAAACTCTTAAAAAGAGAGAAGGAAAGCAAAAGCAAAAGGAGACAGAACCTTAAATGCAACAATACAGCGACTAGTACATGGCAAAGAAAACTATTACAGTAGTTACTGTATAGAAATGGAAGAGGACAACAAAAAGGGAAGAACAAGAGCCCTATTCCAAAAGATTAGAGAAATGAAAGGTGCTGGTTTTAACCTATAAAGCCTTACACGGCTTGGGACCACGATACTTGATGGAACGCCTCTCCCGATACGAACCTACCCGTACACTGCGCTCAACATCGAAGGCCCTTCTCCGGGTGCCTACGCAGAGGGAAGCCCGGAGGATGGTAACAAGAAAAAGGGCCTTCTCAGTGGTGGCCCCCGAATTATGGAACAATCTCCCTGATGAGGTACGCCTGGCGCCAACATTGTTGTCTTTTCGGTGCCAGGTTAAGACCTACCTCTTCTCCCAGGCATTCTAGCATTTTAGCATTTCAGTATTGTAGCATTTAGCATTTTAGTATTTTTAGTATTTCAGTATTTTAGTTTAGTATAGGTTTATTTGGAAATTTAATGAGTTATGTTTTAAATTGATCAATGTGTGGTTTTAAATTGTATGTTGATATTTTGATGTTGTGAACCGCCCAGAGAGCTTCGGCTATGGGGCGGTATAAAAATTTAATAAATAATAAATTATAATAAATAATAAATGAAAGGGAAATTTAAACCACGAGTAGGGAAGTTGAATAATCAACAGGGGAACACACTGACTGACCGAGATGAAATAAAAGGAAGATGGAAGCAATACACTGAAGAACTCCGTAAAACAGATGCAAGGATGACAGATTCATTCATGGAGGAACCATATGATGAAGAACCAGAAATGTTAGAATGTGAGGTAAAAGCTGCTCTTAAACTACTTGGAAGAAACAAATCACCAGGAACAGATGGCATACCAACAGAGTTGCTACAAGCTACTGAGACTGAATCTGTCCAAATTTTGACAAAAATTTTGTCAACAAATACGGAAAACTAAACAATGGCCCACAGACTGGAAGAGTTCAATATATATCCCAATTCCAAAGAAAGGGGATCCCAGGGAATGCAGTAATTACCAAACTATTGCCTTAATATCCCATGCAAGTAAAGTAATGCTCAAGATTCTACAACAAAGACTCTTACCATATATGGAGCGAGAAATGCCAGACGTCCAAGCTGGATTTAGAAAGGGAAGAGGCACCAGAGATCATATCGCAAACATACGTTGGATAATGGAATGGAGCAAGGAATTTCAGAAGAAAATCACCCTGTGCTTTATAGATTAGAGCAAAGCCTTTGTGTAGACCATGAAAAACTATGGAATGCTTTAAAAGCAATGGGGGTGCCACAGCATCTGATTGTCCTGATGCGCAACCTATACTCTGCACAAGAGGCTACTGTAAGGACAGAATATGGAGAAACTGATTGGTTCCCAATCGGAAAGGGTGTGAGACAGGGATGTATTTTATCATCCTATTTGTTTAATCTGTATGCAGAACATATCATACGAAAAGCAGGATTGGACCAAGATGAAGGAGCTGTGAAAATTGGAGGGAGAAATATCAGTAATTTAAGATATGCAGACGATACCATACTACTAGCAGAAACCAGTAATGATTTGAAAAGAATGTTGATGAAAGTTAAAGAGGAAAGCACAAAAGCAGGACTACAGCTGAATGTCAAAAAGACTAAAGTGATGACAAATGAAGATTTATGTAACTTTAAAGTTGACAATGAGGACATTGAACTTGTCAAGGATTATCAATACCTCGGCACAGTCATCAACCAAAATGGGGGTCATGCCTTGCAGGACCAGGCCCCAGGTACGTAGCCAGCTGTGGCTGATTTTTTCCACCTGTCCCTTCTCTGGAGGGGATACATAAGCCGGCTGGCTGAGGTGGCTCCTGCTTTGTCTGCCTTTTTCTGGGTCTTCAGTTATGTGCCTGGGAGAGAGGACTCAGAGCCAAGTGGGGAGATTTGAGAGCCCCCCAATTAGTGTAGTGATGGGTAGAGAGAGATATGGCGTTGTGAGGAGGACTTGCCAGATAAGGGGAACGCGGCTCAGGCAGTTAATGGCTGTGCCTTGTTCCAGTCCTCCCCACACCCACAGGTTTGTTGGTTGCCCTATCAGCCAGCTCTCAGGCCTCTGGATGCTGCTGCTAAATGCCAGATCGGTGCATAATAAGATCTCCCTCATTCATGATTTAATTGTGGATGAGGCAGCCAATCTGGCATGTATAACCGAGACCTGGGTGGGTGAGCAGGGGGGAGTCAGTCTCTCCCAGCTATGTCCACCAGGGTACATGGTCCAGCATCAGGGTAGACCTGAGGGTTGGGGAGGGGAGGTTGCTGTGGTCTATAGGAGCTCCATCTTCCTCTGGAAGCACCCTGTCCATGTGACTACTGGTCTGGAGTGTTTGCACCTTATGTTGGGTCAGTGGGACAGACTGGGGATTCTGTTGGTGTACCGCCCACCCCGCTGCCCAACAGACTCCCTAGCTGAGCTGATGGAGGTGGTCTCGGGTGTACTGTTGAGATCCCCCAGACTGTTGGTTCTGGGGGATGTCAACATCCATGCCGAGGCCACCTTATCCAGGGCGGCTCAGGATTTCATGGTCTCCATGACAACCGTGGGACTGTCCCAATATGCCATTGGCCCAACACATGTAGCAGGGCATACTCTAGATTTGGTTTTTGCATCTGGACATGGACTTGGTGATCTGAATGTGGGGGGCCTTACATCAGTCCCTCTGTCATGGACAGATCACTGCTTGCTGAAGTTTAGACTTACAGCAGCTTTTCCCCTCTGCAAGGGTGGGGGACCTATTAAGTTGGTCCACCCCCAGAGACTAATGGATCAGGATGGTTTCCAAAGGGCTCTGGGGAGTTTTCCGGCTGATAGGGCTGGCGCTCCTGTTGAAACCCTGGTTGAACTGTGGAATACAGAAATGACCCGGGCGATGGACATGATTGCTCCTGAGCGCCCTCTCCTGTGTAGAGCTCATACAGCTCCATGGTATACCCCAGAGCTGAGAGCGATGAAACAATTTAGGAGACGGCTTGAGTGCAGATGGATGCGAACTCCTAGTGGATGCAATTATACACTGGTAAGTGCCTATGGTAAGCTGTATTTAGGGGCAGTGAGGACAGCAAAAAAACAATATTTTGCTGCTACTATCAAATCATCAATCTGCCGCCCAGCGGAGCTCTTCAGAATTGTCCGGGGGCTATTACACTCTGGCCCCAGGGACATGGTAGAACCATCTGAGGCCCGCTGTAATGAATTTGCTAGGCACTTCTAGGATAAAATCTTTAGCATCTGCCAGGACTTAGACTCCAGTGTTATAGCAGGTGAATCAAGCGAGGTATCCAGAGCACAGACTTGTCCTGATTTCTTGGATGAGTTTCAGTTGGTGCAGCTTGAGGACGTTGACAAGGTGCTTGGACAGGTTCGTGCAACCGCTGCGAGAGGTTGTCCGGGGGTTTGGGGTTCGGTGCCATCAGTATGCGGATGACACCCAACTCTATTTCTCCTTTCCACCTAAAGCCAAGGAAGCTGTCCTGGTCCTGAACCAGTGCCTGGCATCAGTGATGGACTGGATGAGGGCGAACAAATTGAAACTAAATCCAGACAAGACGGAGGTGCTCCTGGTCAGTCGAAGGGCAGATCAGGGAATAGGGATTCAGCCTGTGCTTGATGGGGTTACACTCCCCCTGAAGACACAGGTTCGCAGTTTGGGTGTGCTCCTGGACTCTGCTCTGAACTTGGAGGCCCAGGTCTTGGCCGTGGCCAGGAGTGCCTTTGCCCATTTAAGACTAGTGCGCCAGCTGCGCCCGTTCCTGGAAGTGCCTGATTTGACTATGGTGATGCATGCCTTAGTTACATCCCGTTTAGACTACTGTAACATGCTCTACGTGGGGCTGCCTTTGAAGAGTGTTTGGAAACTTAAACTGGTACAAAGAGCTGCAGCCAGAGTATTAACAGGGGCTGGTTACAGGGACCATACAACTCCCTTGTTGCAACAGCTCCACTGGCTGCCAGTTTGTTTCCGGTCACAATTCAAAGTGCTGGTTTTGACCTTTAAAGCCCTATACGACCCAGGTCCAGGCTATCTGTCAGACCGTATCTCCCTATACGAGCCTGCCTGGGCCCTGAGATCTTCAGGAAAGGCCCTTCTCTCAGTCCCCACACCCTCACAAGTGTGATTGGTTGGGACGCGAGTTAGGGCCTTCTCGGTGGCTGCTCCTAGGTTCTGGAACTCCCTTCCTAGGGAGGCACGAATGGCCCCCTCCTTGCCATCCTTCTGTTGGCAAATAGTCTTTTTTATTCTGACAGGCTTTTGGGATAGAAGGTGTTTAGGATTGGGCTTTACAAGGCTTGTTTTATTGTTTTATATTATTATCTGTATTATTTTAAATTGTTTTTAGATTTTTAAGTGCCTTTTACGATTTTAAGGTTGTGCATAGTTTAATTGTATTTTAATTGTATGTTTTTCTATGTTTTTAACTACATGTAGTTTTATTTGTAAGCCGCCCTGAGTTCCAGTTTGGAAAAAGGGTGGGGTAAAAATAAAGTTTCAATTCAATTCAATTCAACCACTTCTGTGCTGGATCCTTGCCCTTCTTGGCCAATAAAAGCTAGCAGGGATGGAACAGCTGGCTGGACCAGGGAAGTGATTAATGCCTCTCTGTGAGAGGGGGTGGTCCCTGGCTGCCTGAAAGAGGCAGTAGTGAGACCACTCCTGAAGAGGCCCTCCCTGGCCCCAGAAAATCTTAATAACTTTAGGCCAGTAGCAAATGTTCCATTCCTGGGCAAAGTCCTTGAACGAGTGGTTGCAGGCCAGCTCCAGACACTCTTGGATGAAACCGATTATCTGGATCCATTTCAGTCGGGTTTCAGACCTGGTTTTAGCACAGAAACAGCCTTGAGCCCTGTATGATGACCTTTGTCGGGAGAGAGACAGGGGGAGTGTGACTCTGTTGATTCTCCTTGATCTCTCAGCTGCTTTTGATACCATCGACCATGGAGAGACTAGCTGAGTTGGGAGTGGGAGGTACTGCATTGCAGTGCTTCCGCTCCTACTTGGCAGGTCGCCTCCAGAAGGTGGTACTTGGGGAACATTACTCAGCACCCTGGACTCTCCAGTATGGGGTTCCGCAGGGGTCAGTTCTATCCCCCGTGCTGTTCAACATCTACATGAAACAGTTGGGTGCGGTCATCCGGAGCTTTGGAGTGCATTGCCATCAGTATGCTGATGACACGCAGCTCTATTTCTCCTTTTCATCTTCTTCAGGTGAGGCTGTCAATGTGCTGAACCAGTGCCTGGCTGCGACAATGGACTGGATGAGGGCTAATAAACTGAGGCTCAATCCAGACAAGACTGAGATGCTGCTAGTGGGTGGTTCTTCTGACCAGATGGTGGATGTCCAACCTGTCCTGGATGGGGTTGCACTCCCCCTGAAGGAGCAGGTTCATAGCTTGGGGGTTCTCCTAGAACCATCTCTGTCACTTGAGGCTCAGGTAGCCTCGGTGGCACGGAGTGCCTTCTACCAACTTCGGTTGGTGGCCCAACTACGTCCCTATCTGGACAGGGATAACCTGGTTTCAGTTGTCCATGCTCTGGTAACCTCCAAATTAGATTACTGCAATGCACTCTACGTGGGGTTGCCTTTGAAGATGGTTTGGAAACTGCAGCTTGTGCAAAATGCAGTGGCCAGATTGGTAACAGGGACCAGACGGTCCAAACATATAAAACCGATTCTGGCCCGCTTGCACTGGCTGCCTGTATGTTTCCGAGCTCGATTCAAGGTGCTGGTTTTGACCTATAAAGCCATACACAGCTTGGGACCACAGTACCTGATGGAATGCCTCTCCTGGTACAAACCCACCCGTACACTACGTTCAAGATCAAAGGCCCTCCTCTGGGGGCCTACTCCAAGGGAAGCTCGGAGGGTGGCAACAAGGGAGAGGGCCTTCTCAGTGGTGGCCCCCAAATTATGGAATGAGTTTTGTGACGAGGTGCACCTGGCGCCAACACTGTTATCTTATCGGCACCATGTCAAGACTTTCCTCTTCTCCCAGGCATTTTAGCATGTGTTTTAAATTGTTTTTATATTGTTTTAAATTTTAAAATTGGGTTTTAAAATGTTTTTAAAATATGTGTTTTAAATTGTATATTTGTTTTAATGTTTTTGATTGCTGTAAACCGCCCAGAGAGCTTTGGCTATGGGGCGGTATACAAGTGCAATAAATAAATAAATAAATAAACCAAAATGGAGACAATAGTCAAGAAATCAGAAGAATGCTAGGACTGGGGAGGGCAGCTATGAGACAACTAGAAAAGGTCCTCAAATGCAAAGATGTATCACTGAACACCAAAGTCAGGATCATTCAGACCATGGTATTCCCGATTTCTGTGTATGGATGTGAAAGTTGGACAGTGAAAAGAGCAGGTAAGAGAAAAATCAACTCATTTGAAATGTGGTGTTGGAGGAGAGCTTTGCGCATACCATGGACCGTGAAAAAGACCAATAATTGGGTGTTAGAACAAATTAAACCAGAAGACATGATTCACTAGAAAAGACAATAATGCTGGGGAAAACAGAAGGGAGTAGATAAAAGAGGAAGACCGAACAAGAGATGGATTGTTTCCATACAGGAAGCCACAGACCTGAACTTACAAGATCTGAACAGGGTGGTTCATGACAGATGCTCTTGGAGGTCACTGATTCATAGGGTTGCCATAAGTCGTAATTGACTTGAAGGCACATAACAACAACAATCACTCACTGTAAATGCCCTTTTACTATTTTATAGCATTTTTCAGCACACTTTGGTACCCTTTGGGTAGAAAGGCAGCAGGAAAAATAATAATTCCAACAAGACTTTTTTCATGGATGTCCCCCAACATGTATTCTATGAAGGAAAAACATTTATTCTATATATACCTACAATGACCCACAAACCCCTACCAGGAATCATGCTCAGAAATAAGAATTAAGAATGTATATGATTTGATTGTAGAACGGTGTCCATCTAAACATGATCTATGACCAGCTTCATTTACCATCATTATCACAAGCATAAAACCCCAAATATCTGTATTCTACATTTTCGAAAGAATAGATTTGTATTATACAACTACAAAAGAAGTTATACATTTTAAAAGATAGATGTTTTTAAGTGCTTATGCCATGCTTGCTAGCATGTCCAGAATCAATAGAAGACTATCACTGGCAGGCATCTCTATATACATATTGTATTTGTAACCACACAGTCTCCACTTCAATCCATAAAGGATGTTCAGTGCTGAAAACAATCAGTACTGAGGAAGGTCATGCTGTCTGAAGTGAACTCAGCTGCCCACTTTTATTGGCATGACAGAAGCCTCCAGAGTCTGAAAATCTTGGCAAAGAACTAGAAAGGGGTGGAATACAAATACTTACTGTAAATGGCCATCATAAGAGTTTCTCTGAAATGAACAAGATTCATTGCCCTGTGGAGCTATATTGCCTGAATCCTCGGAGATCTCTTCTTGATTCTTAGGACAATAAGAATTAAATCATAGTAGAGTTGGAAGAGGTCTATAAGTCCATCAAGTCCAACCCCCTGCTCAATGCCAGAATCCAACTTAAACCATATCTGACAGATGACTGTCCAGCTGCTTCTGGAATGCCTCCAGTGTTGGAGTGCCCACCACCTCCCTAGGTAATTGGTTCCACTGTTGTACTGCTCTAACAGTTGGGAGGTTTTTCCTGAGGTTCAGTAGAATTCTGGCTTCCTATAACATGAGCCCATTTCTCCATGTCATGCCCTCCTCTGAACATGTTCCAGTTTATCTGCATCCTTCTTAAAGTGCTGTGTCCCAGAACTGAATGCAATACTCAAGATGAGGCCAAACCATTGCCGAATAGAAGGGAACCAGTACTTCACACAATTTGGAATCTATACTTATGTTAATGTAGCCTAAAATAGTGTTTGCCTTTTTTGCAGCCACATAGCACTATTGGCTCATATTCATCTTGTGATCAACAACAATTCCAAGATTCTTCTCACATGTAGTATTGCTGAGTCAAGTATCCCCCATCCTATAACTGTGCATTTGGTTTCTTTTTCATAGGTGTAGACCTTTGCACTATCCCTGTAAAGTATGGTTCTGGGCTATGACTGGACGGAAGGATGGGATATAAATCTAATAAATAAAGTTCATCCCGATTTCTATGTATGGATGTGAAAGTTGGACAGTGAAAAAATCAGGTAAGAGAAAAATCGACTCGTTTGAAATGTGGTGTTGGAGGAGAGCGTTGCTCATACCATGGACTGCGGAAAAGACCAATAATTGGAGCTAGTGTTTCCCCCCCCCCTTTAATTCTGCTTCAGGGAGGTTTCACAACTGATTGGTAGATCGACCCCCTTTGTGTTCCAGCTGTAGACAATGGAAATGCTTTGCTGCAGGCTCAGGCAAAGACAGTGGTTGATCCAACGCTTTGCTGCAGGTAGTCCTGAAAGGTCTGAAGGGCGGCAGAGGGGAAGGGAGGTGTGGCCAGCAGAGGGCAGTGTCGCTTCAAAACACAGCCAGGAAAAAAATTCTGGCTGCTTTTGAAGTGACTAGTGTGCCCACAGCCTCTGTGTTTTTACTATGGATGTACCTGAAGAAAGTTTTGTTGCTTTTAGCAAGAACCTCAGCTTATTTTCAGCTTTAGCCATCCTGATGCCATCCCTGCAAATCTGTGCTACCTTACTCTTCCTTTGTGGCCTGGCCTTCCTTCTACTTCCTATATATGTCCTTTTTTGTTTCAGGTCATCTCTGAGCTTTTTGTGAAGCCACATTGGCTTCTTCTGCTGTCTTCCACCTTTTTTCCATGTTGGAATTGTGCCTTTAGAATTTCCTTTTTTAGGAACTCCTAGCCATCTTGGTCTCCTTTTCTCATTAGGGTCTCTTGCCATGGGACCTTACTTACTATTGTTCTAAGTTTACTAAAATCAGCTTTCCTGGAGTCCAGGATACACATATGGTCACATTCAGCTTTTGATTCCTTTAAAAATCATGAATTCAAGTATAATATGGTCACTTTCCCCTAGAGTTCCCATAACTGCCACTTCATCCACTAAGTCATCTCTATTGTTTAGAATAAAGTCAGCAATAGCTGGTCCTCTCGTTCCTTCCTCCACTTTCTGTAGGAGAAAGTTATTAGCAACACAAGTCAGGAATTTCTTGAAGGGACCGTATTTGACAGAAGTTGTCTCCCAACAGATACTAGGGTAATGGAAGTCTCCCATTATTACTACATCATGCCTCCTTGAATCATTGGCAATATGCTGTTCAAAAGTTTCATCTTTATCTTCTCCTTGATTGGGTGGTCGGTAGTAGATTCCAACCACCATGTTCCTTTTATTCCTTGCCCCATTTATTTTAATTCAGATGCTCTCAATGGGGCTACCAAGCTCATCCTACTGTATTTTTGTGCAGGATATATATTTTTAACATATACTGTGACTCTGCCTCCCATTCTATCCCTTCTGTTCTTTTGAAACAAGTTATATCCTTCAATATCTAGTCATGGGAGTCATCCCACCAAGTTTCAGTTATACCTATCCTCCTGTATAAAGGGTTCTTCATCCTATTTGTCTCCCATACTGTGGGCATTAATATACTGTATAGTCATCAAAGACCATGTGATTTATGGTCTGGCTTCTTTCCTACATTTTTATGAAGTCTATTATTGGGCCCCACAGGAGCTGTTCTCTAATAAAAGCTAGGAGCCTGGGATGAGTACTCATCACCACCACACTAACTTCTATAGCCACCTTACATACATTATAAGTCAGCAGCCATGTGGCTGAATGTATTGCTCCTTCAGAGTTGTTGTTTCTTTTTTTACTGTTTATTACTGTATACATAGGAAACTGTTCACATAAACTTGAATATTTGTATGAGGACTTCAGTAAACTACAAACACAACTGTTGAAGCATTCTAAAATAAAAGCAGTTAAGGGTAACATATTTCTCTTCTCCTATGATTGTTTTGGATGGCCAAAGAAAACAGAGCAAGAGTTAATTGGTAGCTAATCTCTTTGCTCTTTTTAGGATGTTTTTGTAAGGCACAGATTAAAATAGACATTTAATATTATGCAGGCTCAGCTGTGTCCATATTAGGAAAGTCTCAGCTCACATCCCTGTGCATGAAAGAACCTTTCCTCCCTCCTCTGTGTTTCCACCCCTTGCATATAAGGTGGGGGAGAGAACGAGCTTGGGAATGTGAACTTGATCCAGCACTGACCAGCCAGGCAGCAAACTCTAATTGTTTTGTAGATACCAAACATATTTCCTTTCTACTAGGGATAAATTCAATAATTTTGCACATGACACAGCTTTTGTGCACAGCAGTGTGATTAACAAAAAAAAGGCAAAACACAAAGAATATTCAAGCTTTATGAAAGCTACCATAAACAACACCTTAGGGATCCAATTCATAGGCTTGTTCTGGAAAGGGAACACATGTTCCCATTTCAGGCTCTTGTGAGTAATGATGCTTCAGGTGTACTATATCATTATTCCTGGACGTCTTTGTTTTATGGAAAAAAACAAATTTTCATAACTAAATTTTCTGCTTTAATGTGCTAAATTGAAATTCTGGATTGTATCCAAAAATTGTATGAAGCTGCTTTTGGACAGTATGAGCTATGTTGTAAGACCTGTAATGGGAGGGGAAATCACCTGAAATTGGGCAGAGGAACTGCGTGCAAGCAGAGCTCCACTCCATGCAAGGTTCCTCTGCCTGGCATCAGGAGATTCCCACAGCTGTTTCACATGATACAGACCACACTTGTCAGGAGGGCCCACCAACCCTCTGGAGAGGCTCTGTGGAGTGCAGGGGATGTAGAAGAGGAGGGAAAAGACTGTGAGGTTCCTTCACAAATCTGTGTCCAAAAAAGGCCAAAAATTAAGTGCAAGAGAGTGATAGGTTAAGCTTCAGAATTAAGGCAGCAACAAGTGTTTCTTTAAAATCTAGGCCTGATAGGGACTGGACAAGCTAACTGATAAGCTTCAGCAGAGCAGAAAAAAAGGGAAACAGTATTCCAATGATAGGTTATAAGATATGCTTACTAGGCAGAAAATTTATATTACCAGTTTCTAGAATATGTGTGCAACCTGCACAAATAGGCAGTTTTTAAATAATTGCTTCAGTTTCACTTTCCTCATGAAATGCAGATATATCACATTCAAAACCAAAGTCTCTGAATAAGGGCCAGTGTGGTATAGTGTTGGACTGGGACCTGGAAGATCAGGGTTCAAATCCCCGTTCAGCCATGAAGCTCACTGAGTGACCTTGAACCAGTCACTGTTTTTCAGCTAACCTCACAGGGTTGTTGCGAGCATAAAATTGGGAGGGGGAGGACTATGTTTGTACACCACCTTGAGCTCCTTAGAAGAAAGGTGGGCCAGAAATTAAAGAAAAACAGAAAAGAAGTACCAAACATTGAGCAAGAACAGTGACCCAGAAGGACTTTTACTTCCCCAGTGAATGCCTATCACCATTTATATATATAAAAAAACCCTTTTGAAATAGAACTGCCATATTGTCAAATACTTGGATTTGGTTCACAACCACCAATTTACCTGAGAGAAAACCCAATTGAACTCAATGAGATTAACTAGACATGTGAATAGGATTGCACTGACAGTTCCAGAATCTATCCACCAGGCATCCTAATATGAAGATTAGAAAACACCAAAGTTTATAAGCAATTCCACAAATACATTCCAATACCACTTACATTTTTGTTTAAACTTTAAAGGTAAACAAATATAAAATAAATTGACAATGCTCCAACAAAAATATATCCCTTGAATTTTGGCCATTTTAAAAAATTAAGAATTTTCCTTGCTTGGTGAATGTATTCCCTAAAGTCTAGAGGACAAATTTCTAATAGCCATAATTAGACAATAATAGCCAATTATACCTTAGCTGTAATTCATTTTCCTACTCACACTGAAATGTCCAAGAACCAGCCAAAACAAAACCAGACAATTGATGAAAAGATCTGTAACCAGTTACTACAGCCTGATTATAGATACCCATTAACAGGGAACATAAAAACCATTGTGAATATCATGTAGTAGAGAAATGTTTGGGCCTGGTATTTGGAGGAATGTCATTTACCTATACTTCATTCATTTAAAATAGCAATTGAAAATAGAGCCGGATCATTACACCTTTAGCTTACAGACTTTATATACTAGTGAATATTCATAATTCACTGGATGTAGAATGTAAACAGAGTTGGGCTGGCCCCCTACTATTGGTCAGAATGAGCAGCTGCCTCAGGCAGCTGATTTGGGGTGTCATGAGAAGGCAGCCAATTGTTGATGATTTAATTTATTATTATTGTATTGTTTACTCCCAAGGAGAAATGCTTGTGGGATTTTTTGTCTCAGGTGTCACAACAATTTGGCCAGCCCATAACTTGGGGAGGGGGGTGCCATTTGTTGTTCTACCTCAGGCAGTAAAATAGATTGGGGTGTCCTGAAGCAGAGGTTCCACACAGCACTTAATAAACCACTATTATACAGCAATGAATGTATTTTCTAACAGCAAAGATCCTTCTACTCCCATGTAGCAAATCTCTTCTAATTCTAATTGAAAGCTTTCTGTTTGCAGGTTCAGCCCAAGTTACGGCTTCCTGTTGGTCCAAGCTGAGGAATTAGTGACTAACGCTGCAATCCAATAAACACTTACCTGGGAGTAAGTCCCATTGAACCTAATGAAGCTTGCTTTTGGGTAGACTGCATTGCAGCCTAATAGTCTCTTTAACTTCCTTCAGTGCCAGTTTCTCTTTCACTTGGGGGAGGCTTTAATTACTGATCTCATTGTTTGTTTATTTTGCATAGCACTATTTTGCTATTTCAAGAATTATATTTTGCTAAAAAAAAAAGATGAGAGGAAATCAAATAGTTAAAACCTTTGCCTTCAATGGAAAGATAAACATAAATGGGGCAATTTAGAGACACTATTCAAAGGACAAATTGGAAACTATTTACAAATTAAAAACAAACAAATCACTGGGTCCAAATGACATCCACCTGAGAGTTCTTAGAACTCAAATGTGAAAGTGGTGATCTTCTATTAAAAATATGTAACTTGTCCCTAAGATTAGCCTCTATGCTTAGGAACTAGAAAGTGGCCAATCTAACACCAATTTTTAAAAATAAATCCAGGGGGGATCCAGGAAATTACAGACCAGTTAGCTTATATATGTTCCAGGAAAACTGGTTCAAGGCATTTTTAAAGATAGGACTACAAAACATATATAAGAACAAGTCTTGCTGACTAAAAACCAGCATGGCTTTTAGATTGTTAGTAAGGATATGGATATGAATGATCGAGTAGACACTGTGTACCTAGACTTTCAAAAAGTTGTCAGTAAAGTCCCTCACCAAAGACACTTGAGTAAGCTTGGTAAGTCATAGAATAGGAGAAGCGGACTTATGGATCAGAAAGCAGAGAGTAGGAGTAAATGGAAAGTTCTCATAATGGAGGTATATATTAACTTGTATGTGAATGATCTGGAGCTAGAGGATAAACAGGGAAGTGGCCAAGTTTGCGGATGACATCAAGTTGTTCAAGGTATTAAGAACAAAAAGAGATTGCGAGGAACTCCAAAAGGATCTCTCCAAACTGGGGAAAAAAGTATTAAAATGGCAAATGGGATTTAATGTAAGCAAGTGTAAAGTGATGCACGTTGAGCCAAAAAAATCCTAACTTAAGGGGTCTAAACTAGCAGTGACTGACCAACAATGAAATCTTGGGAGTTCTGGTGACAGGGTGCGTGGTAGCTATAGAAAAGGCAAATTCTATATTAGGGATAATTAGGAAAGGTATTGAAAAAAACTCTGCCAATATAATATCGAACAATGCCATTATACAAATTCTGTGATGAGACCCCACTTAGAAACCATGTTGAGTTCTGGCCTCTGCAAAGGATATTGTAGAGCTAGAAAAAGTTCAAAAAATGGCAATCAAAATGATCATGGAACAACACCCCTATGAGGAAAGTTTACAACATTAGAGGCTATTTGGTTTTTTTTAAAAGGTAAGAGGGAACATAATAGAGATATATACAATTATGCATGGTGTGCAAAAGTGGATACAGTGAAGTTTTTTTCCTCATAAAACTGAACGTTATCCAATGAAGCTGAATGCTGGAAGATTCAGGACAGACAAAAGGAAGTGCTTCTTTATATGACATAACAGAATTTGCTACCACAGTGTAGCAATGACCAACTTGTATAGCTTTAAAAGGGGGTTAGACACATTCATAGTGAATAAAAATACCAATCAGTACTAGCCATGATTCCTATATACTATCTCCAGAATCTGAGGTAGTGTGTGTCTGAATACCAGTTGCTGGGAAGTACAAGTGAGGAGAGTGCTGTTGTGCTCATGTCCTGTTTGCAAGTTTCTCATATTCATCTAGTTAGCCACTGTGAGAACAGAATTCTGGATTACATGGGCCTTTGGACTGATTCAGCAAGGCTCTTCTTATGTTTTTCATCTCTAA
Source organism: Rhineura floridana (assembly GCF_030035675.1). Classification (NCBI taxonomy): domain Eukaryota; kingdom Metazoa; phylum Chordata; class Lepidosauria; order Squamata; family Rhineuridae; genus Rhineura; species Rhineura floridana. The sequence continues at coordinate 94,890,898 of NC_084480.1, forward strand.
TCCCCCAGCTTGGATCAACAGGGAGTAATACACTGCCCTGAGAACTTGTAAAGAGTAAATGTAAACCGAAAGGCACAAGAGCCATGAAAAGCCTTAATAGTGCTTTGGGTGTCTACACTGGAAGGCTGGTATTACAACTGCATTTTATTGAAACAATATTGCTACAAATCACATCTGAAAAAACAAAGAAGGAATACTCAGAAAGCAATGGAATGTAATAGGCTAAAAACATCAACATGTGGATCTCTGTAAAATGCGAACAAAGGATGGCAACTCAAGAAAAAAGGGCTAGTGTAGAAGCATGAGGAAGCATGGCATTTCCTCTCACATTTGGGGGCATAGTTTAATGTCCACAAAAAAAAAAAAAAAGAGAGAGAGCAAAGCACATTCATGTCTTTTAAAAACCATTATTTACTGGAAAATAAACATGAATTATTCTGTTTCCAGCAGAGCCAGGAAAAAACACAGAACAACCAAAGAGAATTCAGTCAAGTATATGAATTGATTATAGGGTTGGGTTGGTTGTGACTTGTTTGAACAACTGAGACACGCTTAAAGTGGGCATGGCAATTGTTTGTGCATAGTTTAACGTCATCAATTGCTCTGGGTGCTGTGCTAGTAAACACATGACAGAAGTGAAAATGTATGTTGACTGGGGGGAAAACGTTGTCTAACAATTAAAGCTTCTGCAAGTGTGTTTCAAAGAACACAAAGAAGCCGCAATTCTTGGGATGTTTAAGAGCAGACAGGGGAACCAAAACCAAAACCTGGAATCATATATTTCATCAGTGTTCGAGAGTATACGGCCACATCAGTACTTAATAGGTGCTTTCCAGTTCTAAAACCAGCTGTTTCTGAATGGCTCCATGTCATTTACACTCACAGACTAGAGTTGCTGGCATTAAGTCATTATTAGCCTAGTGGAGGATGAAAAGTTGTTCCACTCTTGTGGTGAGTCACCTCTGGGGCTGCAGTACATCCTGATCTGATAAACAGCAAATTCAACAACACAATGCACTTGACCTTATTTAACCCAGCCCCAGCAGGTTTCAGGAAAATGCCCTCCTGAAATCTTCTGTCTGACATAATTGTTTATTTTTCAGCACATGCATATAATGTGGTGTAAAGGAAAATCTTACTGTGATCCAGTAAGAAGACAGACTTGCTGCTGTGTGTGGCACTGTTCCATATCAGAAAAAAAAAGGTCAGCACAACATATCCAGATTTGCAGAAAAAGCCTTCATAAGGAATTGAAGGAGGTTTACCAAAGCAGCACTCTCCCTATTTCATGACAGTAGGCTCTATTTTCAGAAAACAATATTATTATAGATTAATAGCAACAAGTGTGAGAGGAGTATAAGACTTACATATTGGGTGATTATTTTTTTTAAAAAAATACTGATTATACATACTACTTTTACATGGGGCTCCTAGTGTTTCCCATCCATGTAACTAATGCTACTTAGCTGTGCTAATGCTGCAGCATCTGGCATTATTGCATCATTCAATGGCTCCATATATTACTGGGTGGTTGTGAGATGTTTTGATGGTGCTTGCTTATGTTGAAGATAAAATAGGCTGAGCAGTTACTGAAGGGAGACTTCATTAGGTGGTGAAGGGATGAAATAACTGATGCAACAGTGAAGCCTCTGAACTCCACCCTTCCTCCTCTGCACGTTACTGGTTGATACTCTTCTCCCCTTCTCTGCCCCCTCAACCCTGTGCACAGCAGCAGGCTGTATGGATTTCTACTACAACAGATCAAAGCAATTATGAAACCAGAAAATGTACCATTGGTCTCACCTGAAAGTTGATTTTCATAGGAGTGGGCCATCACTGCGGGTAATAGTTCCACCTATCGTGCGAAGGCAAGAATGTTTTTGAAGTCAAGACTAGGGGCGTCAGGCCCCTCCCACTCTCCAGTTCATTCGTAGCGAGTCTAAAAAGAGATATCTAAAAATACAAGAACAAGGCCAACAGGCCCGCCAGGAAAATAACATAATAGTCACATGCATAACAACATGACTCTAACATAACAACATAACAGAACTAAAAGTCTTGACTTCACTCTTACATTTAAATATAATAGCGTAACAATAACATGTAACCCATTTATAAAATCTCTAGTCATCCTCCAACTGGGAGGGTCGTGATGGCCCACTCCTATGAAAATCACCTTTCAGGTGAGACCAATGGTACATTTTCCATAGGAGGTGGGCCATCACTGCGGGATGTACCAAAGCAGCCCATACAGGGAGGGACCACCCACGTGTTAATCCTCATTAAGAACCTGTTGCAACACTCGTCTGCCGAAAGATGCGTCAGCAGAGGCATAACGATCAATTTTATAATGCCTTATAAACGAGTGTGGGGTAGGACTGCAGCCCTACAAATATCGGCAACAGGAGCATTAGTGGCAAAAGCAGCCGAAGTGGCAGCTGACCTGGTAGAATGAGCCGTTATACTAGCTGGAACTGACAGCTTCAGGGACTCATATGCTAAAGTAATGCATGCCCTTAACCAACGGGATAAGGTAGAATTGGATACTTTATGCCCCATAGACCTTGGATGAAAGGATACAAACAGAGACTCCGTTCGTCGAATCTCTTGGGTCCTAGACAGGTAGGTCTTGAGAGCCCTCCGGACATCTAACGAATGTCAAGCCTTCTCGAGAGGATGGGTAGGATTTGGGCAAAAGGAAGGCAAAACAATGTCCTGGTTGCAATGAAAAACTGAATCGACCTTGGGACGGAAGGAAGGATCAGTCTTCAGCACAACAGAGTCCTTATGGAAGACGCAGAGGTGTCCAACTCCGAAACGCGTCTGGCAGATGTGATTGCGATCAGAAACAAGACCTTGAAGGACAGCATACGTAGGGGCACAGTCCTGATGGGTTCAAACGGAGGGCGTTGCAAAGCCTGCAGAACTTTCGGCAAACTCCATGAGGGGAACCGATGGACAACAGCCGGAGAGCGTAGGGCGACTCCCCTCAAAAAACGTTTGATGAACGGATGTGAGGAAATATGATCTCCAGGAGAGGACACTGAGAGAATGGACGACAGAGTGGATGCATGTTGACGTAGAGTGTTGGGTCGAAGTCCCATCATAAAGCTGCTATGGAGAAATTGCAGCACCTGATGCACAGTGGCCTGGGATGGATCATGGTGGTGGGACTGACGCCACTTGGAGAAAGCCACCCAGGTATGTTGATAAATACGAGTGGTAGATGGTCTTCTCGAGGCCAAAATAATATCAATCACAGCGTCAGACAGTCGAGCTGACCTCAAATGTCCCCGCTGTTAGATTGAGCCAAGTAGGGTCCTGGTGCAGTACTGGACCCTGGGATAGGAGGTCTGGCCTGACTGGAAGTGTCCAAGGATCCATCATTGACATTGCCAGAAGATCTGAGAACCACGGTCGGCGTGGCCAAAATGGTGCTATCAGAACCAGCTGTGCCCTCTCGGTTCGCGCCTTCCTCAAGGTTTTGGCTAACAATGGTATGGGAGGAAAGGCGTACAATAGACCGTCTGGCCACGGTGTTGTCAGAGCATCCACTGCTTCTGCTGTTGAGTCCAGGTATCGGGCAAAGTACCTGGGAAGCTGGCAATTGCGACTGGAAGCAAACAGGTCGACTGAGAGGGCGCCGAACCGACACTGGAGACGATGGAAAATGGCTGGATGAAGTTTCCATTCTCCCGGAAAGACCTGTTGTCTGCTGAGCCAGTCTGCTGTCACATTCCAAATCCCTCTGAGATGTTCTGCTTTCAGGGATTGTAGATGTTGTTCTGCCCAGACAAAGATGAGGGAGGCTAAGTCCTGCAGAGGACGAGACCTGGTGCCCCCCTGTCTGTTCAAATGTGATTTTACACACGTGTTGTCTGTTCGAATGAGCACATGGTCCAAAGGGAACAGAGACTGAAAATGACGTAGAGCTAAGTGGACAGCCTTTAGCTCCAGCCAGTTGATGCTTTGAGTTTGCTCTGCGGTGGACCAAACCCCCTGAACGTACTGGGAGTTGCAGTGGGCTCCCCAACCGATGAGGCTGGCATCTGTGGTTACAACGATTCTGCGGGGTTCTCTGAACGACGTGCCCTTGGAGAGGTGTTGAACCTTGGTCCACCAGCGGAAGGAGAGGCGCAGTGCGGGGCTCAAACGAACTTTGCGATGGTTGGAGCTGGCAATGTCCTGTTGAAATGGCAACAGAGTCCATTGAAGGTGCCGAGAGTGGGCTCGAGCCCATGGCGCAATGTGGATTGTAGAGATGAACATCTCGAGCGCTCTGGCGAGAAGCATGATGTCTGCGGATGTTTGTTGCATCAGGGACCTTGCGATGCTTGTGATGGCAGTGATGCGATCTGGAGCCAAGAAGGCCATTGCCTGCAGGGTGTCCAACATTGCCCCTAGATGTAGTAGGCATTGGGTTGGTTGGAGATGGCTTTTGTCGAAGTTGACAAGCCAGCCGTAGGCCTGCAAAACATTGAGGGTGATCGTTAAATGATGATGAGCCAGCTCCTCAGACTTGGCCCGTATTAGCAGATCATCCAGATATGGGTAGAGATGAACCCCTTGGGTCCGGAGATAAGCCACTAGGATGAGTAGCACTTTGGTAAACACTCTCGGAGCAGAGGAGAGGCCGAATGGCATCGCTCTGTATTGAAAGTGCTGGTGGCCAAAAGCAAACCGAATAAACTTTCTGTGGGCTATGCAAATGGGCACATGGAGATACACTTCCTTAAGGTCGATAGAAGCCAGGAAGTCTCCTTCATGCAGACTCTCCGTAATGGAGTGGAGTGATTCCATTTTGAACCTGCGATATGTTACAAAACGGTTGACAAACTTGAGGTCCAATACCGCCCTCCATGATAAATCTCGTTTTGGTACAGCAAATAGGAGGGAGTACACCCCTTCCGACCTCTCAGTTGTGGGGACTGTCTCTATTGCCGCTATGTCCAAGAGGTGTTGTATAGCTGTCTGCATGATTCTGTGCCTGGCTCGTGCCCTTGGGCAAGGGGACGGATGGAATCTGTCTGATGGGATTGCCCCAAACTCTATGGCATAGCCATGACTGAAAAGCTCCCTGATCCAGGAGACCGTAGTGAGGCGCAGCCAACGGTCTCCAAAATGAAGTAATCTGCCACCTATGGGCAGTGTGTTAATACTGCTTGCGTTGGCAAGGACCTCCCCTATATGAGGACGATGAGTTGCCCCTGCGCCCTTGATACTGACCTCTGCCCTGGAAGCGTCGGTTCCAGGAGCCCCTGAATAAAGTGGGGTCATAGGATCTGAAGTCGCGGCCTCGTCCTCCTGGCCGCGTTCCACGAAAGGGCTGGTTAGTACGGAAGGAAGGGAATCGCCTGAAAGGCCTGTGGTCGATGTTCTTGACAGTGGCCAGAACTGGTTTGTGGGCATCTTTTGGATCAACCAGCACTGCCTTTAGAGCTTCCTCGCCGAAGAGTAAAGATCCGGAGTAAGGAGCCCTGGACAGATTCATTCTGGCCACTGAATCAGCCTGCCAGTGGCGAAGCCAGAGGGTCCGTCGCGCGACTATCTGAGCTGTCATGCCCCCAATTGAGTAGCATCCAAGGTGGCATCGGCCACAAAAGCTGCTGTCTTACGCAACTTTATCAGTGACCTTCTGAGGGCGACAGGATCAGGGTTAGTGTCCTCTAGAAGATCATCCAGCCACATCATAGCTGCTCTGGAGAAAATGGAGGCTGAAGCGGAGGCACGCATGGAGAGGGCAGTGGCCTCATGATTTTTGCGGAGGGCGAAGTCTATTCGACGCTCAGTAGTGTCCTTTAGTTGGGATTCCCCTTCCCTGGGCAAGAGAGATTGTGAAACGAGGCGAGCGATTGGTTCGTCTATGCCAGGGACGTCTAACTTGGTGGCAAAGTCCGGAGCTAGGGCGTAAAGCCTGTCAGCCAGGTTCTTGAAGCGGCGAGATTGAAATGGGTGAGCCCATTCTTCAGAGGCCAATTTGGCAATTGGGTCCGGCACCGGGATGTAGTGTTCAATAGGTGCAGGGGATTTGAGAACCTTGGCCCCTTTGATGGCTGGGGTGGAAGAAGTTGAAGGCGCAGTCTGGAGACCAAGGGTATTAACTACCCTGCGTGCCAGGGGCTGATAGTCTGAGGCATTAAACAAACGATACGATGTATCCTCCTCATGATCTGAATAGTCGCTCGTCATCTCCTTCAACGTGGTCAGTGAAGGTTGACTCCTCCGCATACGAGGCTTCGTCAATACATCTGCCTCTGGCTACATCAAAGGGATTTGGTGAGCAGGAAGGATGAGCTTCATGACACGCACGTTGGTCCATGTTGAGTTGAGGTATGGCAGGAACTTGTGGTAGTGACTGCATTTGGGTGAAAAATGCCAGCATGGCTTGAAGTTGGGAGAGGAAATCAGGGGACAGCTGCAGCCCGGTTGTGGCAGATGTTTGTGCCTGAGTTGGTATTGGAGCAGATGTTTGGGGCGGTAAAATGGAGTGAGGCTGGTTGGGCGAAGGCTGAGTGTGGAAGCCAGCAAAATCTTCCTCGTCAGAGGAAGCAGCAGGGGAATGAAATATATCGCTTATGTGTGCCTGAGTTGCTGTGGTGGTGGCAGTGGTTGGCACAGAGTCATAGCGTGGACGCTTTGGTTTGCTATGGCTGGAAAGATGTTTTGTCTTAGCCATTACTTTAACATGCTTAGACTTAGTCGCCTTAGAATATTGTGGCTTGGCTGTTTGTGACATGTCTGGCTGATCTGGTATCATATTGGCTGATTGCGACATGTCTGGGTGTTATTATTTATTTATTTATTTATTATATTTCTATACCGCCCAATAGCCGAAGCTCTCTGGGCGGTTTACAGCATAAAAACATCCAGTATACAATTAAAAACATATATCAAACACATTGAAACAATATAACAAAATAACTAAACATAGTTAAACACATTTATATGTGACATTTATATCCTGCCCTTCCTCCCAAATGAAGCCCATGGTGGCAAACAACAGTGATGAAACACTAAAAACATCTTTTGTAAAGCAGCATCTTAAAAATAAAACATATTTAAAAGCATCTTAAAAACAATTACAATACAGATGCACACTGGGATAAGGTCTCGACTTAAAAGGCTTGTTGAAAGAGGAAGAGGATGGTGTTCTGCCATCTTATATTAACTTGGGTGCAGTACACGGCCACAGAGGGGGCAGGATGTAAAGACCCGAACTGGCACAGTGTACAACCACAGAGGGGGTAGAATACACTGGCAGATGGCTAAGTGCACGGCCACAGAGGGGGCAGGATGCACTGTGGTATCAGCGTTAGTATAATATAGACTGTATTTTAGGCTTGGTACACGGCCACAGAGGGGGCAGGATGTACAAAATATAGTTCAGATTAGTGCTGTAGGCTGGATTTCAGGCGTGGTACACGGCCACAGAGGGGGCAGGATGTACTGAATATAATTCAGATTTAGTACAAGGCAGCCACTGATATTAAAGCTCCAGCCTTGATAATACTGAATATAATTCAAATGTATTACAAGTCAGCCACTGATATTAAAGCTCCAGCCTTGATGGTACTGAATATAATTCAAATTTAGTACAAGTCAGCCACTGTAAATTTGTGTGTAAGGAAGCCCTGTAAGTCTGTCTACAACACACATACAACACACATACAGATAACTTGCAGGGAAGGTATCCGTTGGTTAATAAAGGGTTAACAAAAAAGGCGGGAAATTTGAATTCAACAAAAATGGCGCCCGGAAAAAAGAGCGGGAAAAAATGATCCGAAAATGGCAGAGGGAGAAGAAGCAATGGCGGCCGACTGGTAACGAACTGGGGGAAGGGCTGCCCAGCACAGTCTTGCAGGGGGAGGCGCGGGGTCGATAGTCGCACTTGCGGCTCTAAAAAACCCCAAAAGGAGACTGCCGAGAGAAGCCTGTGTCGGGAAAGGCAGCAGGAGGGAAGCCGCTGTCGCCGCCGAGTAAAGAGCTCTCCGCGGCGAAAATTAAAGTCACGGAGAGAGAGGGAGAAAGAGAGGGCAGGAAGCCACAGCCGCAAGCTCCCGCCTGGGAGAGAACTGCAGCCGCGGTCTCTCCAAGAGCTCCTCAGAGCGCTGCTTGAGACAGCCCAGCACAGGAAAAAATAGAGCCGCGAGCTCCGGATGGATGCAACAGAGCCAGGGGGAAAGCTCAAAAGCGGACAAAAACAAAGAGAACCGCAGCCGCGGTCTCTGAGGGGACCCTCAAACAAGTAAGGGAAATAAGCTTAATAAAAAGCGGACAGAAACGAAGAGAACCGCAGCCGCGGTCTCTGAGGGGACCCTCAAACAAGCCTCAAACAAGTAAGAGAAATAAGCTGAAATAAAGGCTCAAAAAATAAAAAGCTCAAAATTGGCCAAGAAACGTAGAGAACCGCAGCCGCGGTCTCTGTGGGGACCCTCAAACTTAAATGGAAAGTTAAACACAAACAGGGAAAGGAAGGACTTGAAGACAAATGAACAGACAAATACACGAAACTTAGCTAAAAGCTACTTGCTACGCTATAGATCCAATCTTGTAAGTACGAGGCAAGAATGAACTGGAGAGTGGGAGGGGCCTGACGCCCCTAGTCTTGACTTCAAAAACATTCTTGCCTTCGCACGATAGGTGGAACTATTACCTGCAGTGATGGCCCACCTCCTATGGAAAATAAAAGCAACCCACCAAATATAAATGCACTGAGATGCACAAAACAGTAGGCAGCATGCATCTATCTAGAGTAGTCTTCCCCAGCCTGATGCCTTCCAGGTAGACTACAACTCCCATCAGCCCCAGCCAACATAGCCAACGGTCAGGGGTGGTGGGAGTTGTAGTCCAAAACATCTGGAAGTTGGGGGATGGTATTTTATTTACTTAAAAGGCTGGTTTTGGGTTGCATTCAACTAAGTTCTACTCACAGTAGGCCTATCAAAATAATGACTTAAGTTACTAATGTCCATTAATTTCAGTGGGTCTACTCTGAAAAGGCTCTGAATACCACCCTTTTTACAAATGCCTGTTTAAGACCTTTCTATTTACATAGGCCTTTTCTGATGTAAGGAGCTGGTATAGCACAGTGGGGAGGAAAGCCTGGCTGGGAGTCCAGAGTCTGTGAGTTCAAATCCCCGCTTGTGTCTCTAAGGTGTAAAGAGCCAGCTAAAGATCACCCCCACAGTGATCTGCCACCTGTGCAGCCGTGGGCAAGCTGCATAGTCCCAAGGAGACCAAGTGCCCCCCAGCTGGCAGTTGCGGACAAGGAAGGGGCTGGCTTGTGCAGCTGTGGCAAGCTGAGCAGGCCCTAGCCAGCTGGGGAAGACTAGCCTCAGAAGGAGACAATGGTAAATCCCCTCTGAATACTGCTTACCATGAAAACCCTATTCATAGGGTAGCCATAGGATAGACTTGAAGGCAGTCCATTTCTATTTTTTTCTGATGGATTGCTTAATTCATCAGTTATTTTGCATCACTGTCTAGATGTTTACTCTTAGGCTGTTTTATGCATGTGTTATGTTCACCACCTAGATACTTTGTTTATTCTGTGGTATATAAAATAGATAAATAAAATAATTAAAATTATCAAATTACACATATATCCAGTATAAGACAAAATAGCACATTTAAAACTACAACCCAACATCCAGTATCCTAAATACCCCCAAAGGCCACAATGTCAAACATCTCATAAGGGGTATGTATGGAATTCCCAGTCCAGCAATGGAAACCACACAAAAATTGTCCAGTGCTGGATAGGCCAGTTAAAATTAGGAACCATAGGCACAATGTCTGTTTGCATGTGTGATTCCTGATCTACCACGGGACAGGTGAAAGTATGTTTTAGCACTAACATTGCCTACCCTTGGTCGGATATCTTGTAAACCAGTGGTTCCCAAACTCTTTTCCCCATTAACCACCTGAAAATTGCTGAGGGTCTTGGTGGACTGCTTAATTATTTTTCTGCCTGTTGTAGCAATCTTCTGCCTGTCAGACCACCTGAATGGAACTCCATGGACCACCATTTGGGAACCCCTGGTGTACCAACTCCCAGCTTACTACTACATGGTGCTTGAGAATTAAGTCCATTTTTAATAAGAGTCTTGGAGATTTTTACAAAACATTCAATAGGTATAATGCTGTAAAAGACTGTACACCATTTAACAATTCTCACCACAGATAAAACAGTCAATAAATTAACATTTTAACAAACTCTTAAATGTTTTTCTCTTCACAATAGCAATAGCAATTCACAAAACTGATACCTTCCTCTTTAAAAAAAACAAGATGAGAAGTGTCACCACAATACTGTAATAAAACAGTTTCCAGTTAATAATATGTTTAATAATAAAATAAGGTTTAAGAGATTTTCCTCTTGGCAAGATTTCTTTGAGGAAAACAGAAAATGAAATCTTTACCTGATAAAAATGGATTCCCATAATGTGTGTAGCATAAAGACATAGAGTGGATATCATTAAACCAAAGGTTTTATTTTATGCCGTACCTGTTACAGTACAGACAGTAATTTGAACAACATGCTCAACAAATTCATAATCTGGATCCTATTCGGAACAGATATTTTGCATTTACCTTTGGGATTCCCGTGCAGTCAAGCCACTTCTGGAAAATGTTTTCAACCGATAGGCCATACCTTCCAAGAAAATTAAAAATTAACCTTGTTCATGAAACATACATTAAATATATAATTAAAAAACACCACCACTCGAAACCAGGTTTGTAATCTAAACAGTTTGTCAAAACTAATTGAAGCCTGGTTTTGTCCTTTTTAATTACTAACATCGGAGATGATGACACCTGAATATTAAAAGCAGACTGGACTCTACACGTAAAAAACTAGTGATGAATTCAATGCTTATGGAAGCTGACAACATACGTTTAAGAAGCTCAAATACATTGATGAAACATATGTCAAGAATAAACAGGTGTTCTGCAGTTCTTTTTGTGTGGCTTTTCCTCTTCAGCTTACAGGAGGAGTGGAAAGGAGGGAATGAGCGTCCATTCCAGTGGAATTCGGAAATGGGCAGCTAAAACTGACAGAACATAATCTAATCTCAGCAGCTTTAGCTTTAGGCTCTAACAATAATATATACTGAAGTTCTTAGATCCTTACAATAAATTTAGATGTCAGCTTTTCATGATTTACTTAATCCACTGACAGTAGGCACAAATCTAGTTTTCCCATTAGAAGTTCTCTCCACTGACCCTCTCAAACTGCTGGGAAGAGGCAAGTGGTGCAAGCTACTGAATGCTTTTAAAATCTACCAACAGTATAAGGGTGGGAGAGTATATTAGTGAAGTGTTTTAAAATAACTCTGGTGTGCTGGACAAATACACCGCCACATCACAATTATTTCAAGTAAACCAAGCATGTACTGTTCAGCCACAACCTAAAAAAGGGAATGGCAACCATATCTACACTAACAATGGGCTCATTTAACAGATTTGAAGATACCTGATGGTACAGTAGGGCCCCGCTTACTGGCGCTCCACTTCCCGGCGTTCTGCTAATGCGGCGGCTTTCCTCCCCTCTTTAAAAGTCGATTTTGCCGCTTTTGTGGCATTTTCGCGCAATGCGCCCCATTAAAATCTATGGGATTACGCCTTACGGCAATTTCCGCTTTACGGTGGGGGTACAGAACGGAACCCGCTGTATAAGCGGGGCCCTACTGTACTGTAAAACTATCATTCACCATGGTGCATACATACATGTTTGTTTTCCCCTCCACTGTGTGATAAATTGTTTTCAGATTTTCATAATACTTCTAGCTGTGCCACAGAAAATAAAAACATGTTCTAAGAAATGACTAGCACATGTGTACATTTTGCTGCATCACAAGCACTGTGTCCATAGTAATACATTCCCCCTCCCCTCCCCCAAATAGTTTTAATTTTTCTTTGTAATAATGTTTTTAGTACCTACAAGGAGAAGAGCAAGATTATTTCCCACAAGATGTGAACTGACTAGATTAGAAGCATCTGCTCTAATCAATTTCATCACTTCCCTGACTTCTGAGATATGCGGGGAAGGAGCCAAAACTAGAAAAACAGAAGAATGAACCTGGGTTCAACTAGTAGTTGTAGTGAGGGCATGACTTGAAGAGGGGAAGTAACAAGATGGGTAAAGAGTGCTTAACGCTTCCCCTGCTTCTTCCTTGCACTCCCTTTCCCAAACTGGATTTCTCAGATACATTACATTGGGAGAAAAGCAGGAGAGGGAAATAAATGAAGGGATTAACAGTCAGGATTTGAAAAATGTAACTTCCATTGTTCCTGCAACTGTTTCACACAGTATACAGCAACAAACCCAAGTTTGCCATCAAATGTACACTCAATGGGAAGTTGCAGTCAAGCCCAGCTCTATGACAACTGAACCTATAGAATATGTGTTTTCATGTACTGCTTGTAGTATTCCCATGCTATTAAGTAGGAGTGGACTTGTTTTATACCTAAAAAAGGAAATGATGCATACAGAGGCCCACATAACTAGGTACAGGGAGAGTGGTGCATAAAGAAGTGAGATGACATGAACTAGTCTGAAAGGCAGACAACATCCAAGGCAACTTGATTCTGTATCTCTTCTCTCTAAATTTTTCAGTACAGAGAATACCTTGACTCCTCATAAATATTTAGATAAGGCAAGCTGAAAGTAAAAAGCATTTCCTGGAAAGTCAAAGGAGCTGTACTTTAACATTTGTTTACAAACTCAGCACTTTCCCAGACACTTAGATCCTCCATTAGCTTGATGCAACAAGAGTAACACAACTTACGGAGAAGATTTTAAACATTTATTTTCTTTGCATGCCCTTCCCTTTATTATTACTGTTAATTATTATATCATTCATGTACTACTTTATAGACTGATTTAAGCAAGTCTCTGAACAAGATTCTGTCACCAAAGAATCATTCATGAATTTGTGTATTTTTTAAAAATTGAGACGTATTTGCAATTGGTGTGAAGGCAGTCAGATAGCCCTGGACAAAAGATAGAAGACATCTATCAAAGGGAGTGATCTTTCATGAATAAAGGCCACCTGAATAATTTTACTCGCACAGAAAATGGGCTGATTCCAGAGAAGCTTCCTTTGACAGAAAAAGCATGTTCCTCAAGTGGACGGACCTTCTCTAGATCCAACCAGTGTGTTAAACATAAAGAGTTGAATCCAATAGTGGCTTTGCCTTAATGGAAAGCACTTCTGCTCACACAACTCATGATACCGGATTTTCACCAGTATCCCTTACCCATCAAAGCCCCCTACTCATCCTGAAAATTGTTCCTGAAGGTTGGGGACACTTTAGAATATAATGGGATATGATGCAGAGGACTGCATTAGGTAAGAGGGTTTGAGAAAAACCTGACTCTCAATTTTCATGAGAGGAAGCAGCCAACAACTGACTCTAAAATACAAAGCGTAAAAAGCCTAAATGGCTTCAATTCCTGTATGAAAGCTGGATATACACGGCAAATGTAAACCAGCTTGCAGATTTTCCAGGATTGTATTAAAATAATAGTTTAGAATAGAAATTCTGAAAATCCACAGACAACTATAATTGCCAAAAATCCTTAGAATAAGATATGGCAGTAAACCATTTTAAGACTGTTAGATAAATATAGAAAAATAGATGGATGCTGGCTTACATACTACAGCAAACAGAAAATATGTAACTTCTAGCATATCATGTAATGTTTTTTAACTTGGAAAAAGGACTAGGGAAACAGATGAGACGACGAAGTAAAAAAGTACAGCTGAGCACAGGCGTACTTTACCAAAGTCTAAAACAGCTTGTCCACATTTGAGCATTATTTAGCTCTTAATCCACTTTCCCCTATCTGAGTTACACCAGAATAGTCTACACCCACCTGTATTTGAATTTGTATATGAGGACCAACTTCATTCTGTCCCGTTCACACTAGCATACTTTTGTGTTTGCACCTGCCTTCTAGTTTGTTGATTCTTTTATGCCAGTTCAGTACCAATAGAGTATGTGCAGAAATAGCTGTGCATGCACCTTGTTTTTTAAAATAATTCCCTGCCCAGGAAGTGCACAAAATAGTCACACAGTTTTAATTCTCAGAATGAAATTTTTACTGTGGTTTGCTTGTGCAGTTTTTTGGTTTTGTGCGAGTCTGAGGGATCAAAAGAATCTCTCTCTCTCTCTCTCTCTCTCTCTCTGAGACTTACAAAAGTAATCAGACCCCTGACCAATGCTCTCATATTAATGAATTACAAATGGTACATTGTAATTTCAAACTGTATGGTATTTTATTTTAAAACACTGAAACTCAAAATCAATTATTGTAAGGTGACATTGGTTTTATGTTGGAAAATGTTTGTAAGAAACATAAAAAACGGAAACATGTGGATTGCATAAATATCCAACCCCCACACATTAATATTTGGTAGAGCTGCCTTTCGCTGCAATAACAGCTTTAAGTCTTTGGGGGTAGGTATGTAGAAATTTTGCACACAGCGTTGGAGGGATTTTGGCCCATTCTTTTTGGCAGATTCGCTCCAGGTCATTCAGGTTGGTTGGACGTCGCTTGTGGACTGCAATTTTCAAAGAGTGCCACAGTTTCTCAGTGGAACTGAGATCAGGACTTTGACTGGGCCACTGTAGGACATTCACCTTTTTGTTCTTGAGTCACTCCAATGCCTTGTGCTTGGGATCATTGTCCTGCTGAAAAGGGAATTTCCTCCCAAGCTTCAGTTTTTGAGTGGACTGAAGCAGATTCTCTTGCAGCATTTCCCTGTATTTTGCTCCATCCATTCTTCCTTCAGTTTTAACAAGATGCCCAGTCTCTGCTGATGAGAAGTATGCCCACAGCATGATGCCACCACCACCATACTTCACTGTAGGGATGGTGTGTCTTGAGGCATGAGCAGTGTTAGGTTTGCACCATACATAGCTCTTTGAGTTTTGGCCAAAAAGCTCTATCTTGGTCTCATCTGACCACAAAACCTTTTCCCACATCGCAGCTGGAGTACTCTCATGCTTTCTGGGAAACCCCAGATGTGCTTTCAGATGGTACTTTTTGAGTAACGGCTTCTTTCTTGCCACCCTCCGATACAGGCCAGTGTTAAGAAGAGCTCTTGATATGGTTGACTGGTGCACCATTACTCCATTCCCACCCACTGAAGTCTATAGCTCCTTCAAAGTGATTGTTGGCCTCTCTGTGGCTTTGCTCACACGTCTCCTTCTTGTTCAAGCGCTGAATTTTGAGGGATGGCCTTTTCTTGGCAGTGCCTGGGTGGTGTGATGCAGCTTCCACTTCCTGATTATTGATTCAGCTGGCTCACTGGGATATCCAAACACTTGGGTATTATTTTGTACCCTTTTCTTAATCTATGCATTTGTATTACATTATCTCTCACTTCTGTGGAATGCTCTTGATTTTCCTTCAGATTCACAGCCTGACCAACGATCCTTCAACAGTGGGGTTTTTATCCTGACAATGTAACAGGAACGTTAATGGTGGAGGACAATGGTAAGGTCCTCAATAGTGCAATTTCTTTCATCTGTGTAAACTGGGAGCTTGCACAGCAGAGGGGTTGAATATTTATGCAAGCAACTTGTTTCAATTTTTTATGTCTCTTACAAACATTTCCCAACATAAAACCAATGTCACCTTACAATAATTGATTTTAAGTTTCAGTGTTTCAAAATAAAATGTCATACAGAACGAAATTACAATGTATCATTTGTAACCCAGTAATATGAGAGCATTGGTCATGGGTCTGATTACTTTTGCAAGGTTTTGTATATATAATGCTTCACTCCATTTTGGGGTGGGCCAAAAATAGTTACAAGCACATCCAGAAAAAAAGATGAAAGCAATTGTAAATTCTCAGCACACATTTTTGAGATTAACTTTGCTGTGTACTATCTGGAGTAGAATTTTTTTATGTGGTTTGCTGGTGCAGTTTTCTGGTTGTGCAAATCTGAAGGATCAAAAGAATCTACCCGCGCGCGCACACACACACACTCCATTCAAAAAAGCACCGGCAATAGTTATGAGCACGGCCAGAAATGAATACGGGAAGTAGTGGGTGTGGAAAGAGTAGCAGAAAGTGATGGTTGATTCATCCACCCCAAAACACTGAAACAAATTGTCTGCATCCCCAAGTGGAACAATTCAGAGTCCAGTTTCCCCCAGACAATCCCTGTATCAGGTAAACATGAATTTACAGGGGGAAAGCATTGGGACTGGTATTTTTTGAGGGTAATGTCTTGTGGAATATGCAGATTAAATGGAAATACAAACAGCTACAAATACACAGTAAACTTTGGTGTGGACAAACCCAAATACTTTGAAGACAATACAGAGAAGAGAAACTAGGCCTATCCACAGTTGTGATAAAATACATTTGACAAAGTCAAATCTAGAGGCACTGCAAAAAGTTTTATTTCAAAGCATGTTCATGCAAAGGCAGAAATGGCTCAGTAATGTTTAGTGAGGAGAATGAACTCCAGCTGAACCATGGAGGTAACTCACTGACTAAAAACACTGGTTGCCTTAGCTTAAGAGTTTTCTTCTCACACTAGCCTTTCCCCATCAGATCATGTGCTTTAAAATATCCTAGAAAAAAACCACTGAAGCATCCTCACAATACTAAATATTCAGGAAATTACAACAATGCATGTTTGATTACTATGGAAATTATTTTCTTTAAATATGAACGTAGCCACATAGAATATAGATCAAACTTTATTATTTATTTAATGAATTTATATCCCACCTTTTAGAAAATTTCTCACAAGGCAGAAAACGTAGGTAAGATGGTGATCTAAGATTTGCTTCCATATTTACACACAGCACTAAATTACTTTTAATAGTTCCTAATTATTAGGAAGTTTTACGCGTAGAGTTTTAACACCTAAGTCTCATCATACCTTTTATGCAAAAAATGTTTTTTGTATGTGAAACATATTTTGAAATAATTTCATTAAATATGTATATCTCAAGATGCCCATTCTACGGCTATTCTTCACAATAGGAACATAATTTGAATATAAGATTTCTAAATTAAAATCAATACAAAGTAATAACACTATCTCAAGATCTGGTGTGCCCAAGACTTGTTTACCATCTTTTCCAAGAGGAGATACTAAATTAAAAGTGAAACTAATAAATTGCACAAGTTGCATCGAAATAAAGTCGGGCTTCAGGACTGGACACGGAACTGAAACAGCCTTGGTCGCTCTGGTGGATGATATGAGGAGGGCGTTGGATAGGGGAGAACATACCTTCCTCGTCCTCCTGGACCTCTCAGCGGCTTTCGATACCGTCGACCACGGTATCCTGTTGAATCGCCTGGAGGGATTGGGAATAGGAGGCACTGTTTTACAGTGGTTCCGTTCCTATCTCTCTGGTAGATATCAACGGGTAGTGTTGGGGGATGAGGTTTCAGACCCTTGGCCCCTCAACTGTGGTGTGCCACAGGGTTCTATCCTCTCCCCCATGCTATTTAACATTTATATGAAACCGCTGGGAGCCATCATCAGGAGTTTTGGGCTGCAGTGCCATCAATATGCGGATGACACGCAGCTCTATCTCTCATTTAAATCCTCACCAGAGTTGGCTGTGGATACCTTGTCCAAGTGCCTGGAGTCCATAAGTGGATGGATGGGAGAGAACAGGCTGAAGCTGAACTCCGATAAGACCGAGGTGTTACTGGTGGGGGACAAGAGAAGGTTGGGTGATTTTGACCTGATACTTAATGGGGTGAGTTTGCCCCTGAAGGACCAGGTCCGCAGTCTCGGGGTCATCTTGGACTCCCAGCTGTCTATGGAAGCTCAGGTTTCTGCAGTGAGCCGGGCAGCCTGGTACCAGCTTCATCTGGTACAGAGACTGCGACCCTATCTTCCCATACATCTGCTCCCACGAGTGATACATGCCCTGATCTCCTCTCGATTAGACTACTGTAATGCGCTCTACGTGGGGTTACCCTTGAAGACGGTCCGGAAACTCCAGCTGGTACAAAATGCGGCGGCGCACTTAATAAAGCAGACCCGCCGCCGTGATCATATCACCCCAGTGTTGATTGAATTACACTGGTTGCCAGTTGTATACCGGGCCCAATTCAAGGTGTTGGTTTTAACCTTTAAAACCCTATGCGGTTCCGGCCCAGTTTATCTGAAGGAACGCCTCCAGTATCACAAAATATGCCGCCAAACAAGATCAGCCTCACAGGACCTTCTCTCGGTCCCACCGACGAAGACAGCTAGGTTGGTGCGGACCAGGGAGAGGACTTTTTCGATCGTGGCCCCCACCCTCTGGAACTTACTTCCCTTTGACCTTCGGCATGCCCCCTCCCTGTTGACTTTTCGCCGAGCCTTGAAGACCTGGCTCTTTAGGCAGGCCTATGGGATCTCTGGGGTGGGCTAGATTTTATACTGTATTAGCATAGGATGGTCTGTTAGATGAGATGTTATGATATTAATATTATGATGATTATGTATATGTTGAGATTGTATTTTATATTGTACGTCGCCCAGAGTGTCCGTTCGGTCGCACAGATGGGCGTCTGATAAATAAAATTTTATTATTATTATTATAAACACACACATCCCCAGTACATAAGCAATGAATAATCTCTATAAGGCATGTACTCTTGAAAAACTTTCATTTAACCTTTCATTTAATTTATTTTGTTTCTGGCAGGCCCATTCAATTCATTTTCCATTTGTTATTGCCTTATTTATTTAGTTTCTCTTTCTTTACTGTTTTATTTATTTCTCATTTCTTCACTGATGACAATGGAGACTCAGCCTGTCTTTTTATGCCTATAACTTTGGGGTTTTCCATCTATATATAACAACCTTCAGATATTGTGCTACTCCCCTAAAGTATCAAACATGCCTAGGTTTAGACAGATTCAACAAAGCAGCTCCCATTTTATAAACAATTAAAAAGGGATGGCACACACTAAGCTTCTCATTGCTTTCAAAGGTGCCCATCCTGTATTATCTCACAAAAGGTAACAGTTCAACTTTTAACTTTCACATCAAACCCACATACATATCCATCCCACACATACCTCCGATTGGAATTATTTTCCCTCTGTAAAGTCAAAACATTGCATTATTACTTTCATACATTGTGTGAAATCCAATACTGCCCTTCTGCTTGTGGAATAGCTTTTGATCCAGAAGAAACATCCATGAACATAAGAGATTCACAGATTCACCCTTTCTACTGCAGCTCCCTGGATCCCCCTCCAAAGAAAATCTGTTCCAGGGAATCTACTACAACAGCATGGAAGGTGGCATGAGAGATGCAAGGAGAATGGTGAATCAGAGAAATGTTAACAGATGCGGAATGCCTCTCCCGCTATGTATCTACCCGCTCGCTGCGCTTGACGTCGAAGGCCCTTCTCCGGTTTCCAACGCATAGCGAGGCCCGGAGAGCAATAACTAGAACTAGGGCCTTCTCAGTAGTGGCCCCCGAATTATGGAACGACCTCCCTGACGAGATATGCCTGGCACCTTCTTTGTTATCTTTTCAGCGCCAGGTAAAGACCTACCTCTTTGCCCAGGCTTTTTAAATTTAAATTTTAAATTTCAAATGTTAATTTTAATTTTGTTGTTGCAATCTTGTTTTCACATATGTTTTATAGTGCATTTTATTTATACTCACTTGTATTTTAACCTGTTTTTATTGTTGTACACCGCCCTGAGAGCTTATTGCTAAAGGGCAGTATAAAAGCACAATTAATAAATAATAAATAAATAATAATCTGCAGGTTCATAAACCATTTCATAAGCAGAACAGCAGCATTGGATTTCACCCACTGTAGCTTTCCCCTTCAGCTATTTATATGTACATTGGAAATATATTGTATTTATCTGTGCCCTGTGTTCATTTTATAAGTGATAAGTGTCTCATTGGCTTCTACTGCAATTGTCCATTCATTCTTTTTTGTTTCTTTAGATAAGGCATCTCCATAGAATCTCCATAGAATTCTTCTTCAGTACTATCTCATTAATGTCACCTGTCACATTTTGATTGCTTTGTCTAAACTGAGATCCATGTCTTCAAAACGTCAACTGAACTCATATGATGAGAGTCCATTAACTGGCCATCGCAATTCAGGCCCATCAGCTTCATGGCTATTATAAACTTTTATTTTGAATACAATATTTTGCATAATAATTTGCACTCTAAATCTGAAGTAGCTGTATACTATTAAAAACAGCAGCTGGTTCTAGTCCTAGAATATTAAAAACAGCTGCTTTCTACTTATCCTATTTCTCACCATAACCTGAAATGTATGTGTGTGTAAACATGAACGCAAACTTGTCTGAATTGCTGTTTGATACTTTTAGAAAATCCTATATATCAACTTTGAATCTTTTCCAAGATTCTACAACACTGCCTGTGAGCTTCAGTTCTTTGCAGGCTTTCAGATTCTACTTCTTTGCAGCTTCCTCTCTTCTTTATAGTAGTCTTTCTTTGAATAAAACTCCACAGTGTCTTATTTCTGGTAACATGTTATATGTTCTGCTGAATGCTGGTTTGATTAAACTCTTCCAGTTCAATTGGCTTTGTTACAAGATAGCAATGTTCTGTGTTTGTAACATAAACTGCCCTTTCTAAAGGGCGACTTACTTTCTCAATAATTATAAGCAACAGATTCCAAACTTAAAGGTGGGAAAAACATTCTTAAGCAAGAAGATTTGGTAGGCTTGTTGAAAGACCCCCCCCCATTTATTTATTTTAATGGACACTACATAGAGGAAATGGAAAAAGGACCCAAATTTGCTTTACTTTTAACACAAGAATTAGTTTCTGAACCATTCAGCATTCAGGAAATCTTACTTAGATAACAAGGCCAAACTCAACAGTTTATGAAGAAGTAGCTTTGGTGTTTCAATTTACAACATTCAGAAGATATTACTTTAAGACACAGTTTTTTATAGTTGTGTGCTCCACCAAATCTGAGATGGGACAAATTGAATACATATGCAATATTTACATATGTTGTTGTTATGTGCCTTCAAGTCGATCACAACTTATAGCAACCAACTTGAAGGCACATAACAACAACATATGTAAATATTACATATGTATTCAATTTGCCCCATCTCAGGTTTACATATGATATATATAATATTTTACATATTATATAAATATATTTGTTTTATTTATTTCAACATTTATATCCAGACTGTTTATGCAAATAATCAAGGTGACCAACAAAACCTGTATATTATATATCAAAAAAATTAACAATAAAAAGATGAATACCCAAGGCTACTACAACAATCAAAACAATACCAGCAGCAGTAAAACTTAAAAGCAGCAGAGATAGTCTGCTGAGCATTTACTGCTGACCCTCTTTTCCCCCCCCCCCCAGATTTTGGGCATTACCATAAAAAATGCCGTCTCTTGTGTCCATCAGTAGGAGGATTCAGAGAAGGGCTTCAGGCAGTTCATATTACACCATGATTGAAATACATTTTCCTTTGACTGTTATAGGGCTTTAAAGTTCAAAATACAATTTAACATAAATATATAAAACTGTTGGGCCTCTACAGTCACATTTTTTACGATATTGACACAACAAACAGAAAACTAAAGTATGAGACACATCTTTGCTAGAAAAGACTGAAAATGGGACCACTGGAAAAAATTGAAATACATGATGCAAAGTCTACCTCACAATAGCAGCCAGGATTCTAGTAGAGAGCTTACCAAGCTGCCCATGCTATGAAGTGTGGGGAAATAGAAATTCTCTCTTCATCCACTCACAGTGTAGACTCAGATTCTGAAAGGCAGCAGGTTTAAGGGGCATCTAAGAACAGCTGCAGCACTGGGTGGCTGGAGAAGACCTGCTCTCGGAGTGAGTACCTGAGCATCTGGGTGCTTGCTTGCTGGCTCCTCTGGGTTGCTGTTTCTTGAGACAGCTGAAGTCCCTGGTAAGTGCTACAAGGACTGGGACCCCTTGCCTGACCCTGACTCCAGAGAGGCTGCAGTTAATCTTGCAACCTCTTGCATCAGCTCCTGGCTGGGTCAGGGGGCATAAAAGCCCGGCTGCCCTTGAGCAGCAGGTCTGCCACTGGTGGGGTCGCCCTTAGGGAGTCTGAGGGCGCTAACCCTTCTATTTTTAAACAACTAATCTAGAGGAGATTAGTAGTTGGGAGGGCGTATGGCACATGTGTAGTTCCTGCGCAGGGTGAGAGCCTGCAACAGGAGAAAGTTGCCAGATGCTTTCAGAGAATCTGTAACTGGCAGAAGGCTGGCCCTTCCTGGGTGCGAGATGGGGGGGAGTAGATGTGCTCTGCATGAAAGATGCTGAGTGGGTCAATTTTCTCAGAGGCCTACTGGGATAATTGGTTCAGGTAGGTTTTGTTGGTGGGCTCTTGTTGGGTCCATATCAGGTGTTTAGGAGGAGTCTTAGTAAGGAGGAGCATGGGTGATGCCGCTGCAATTTCAGTGATCATGGGTAGAGGGAGGTATAGCCATCGGGAGGTGGTGAACTACCATAGAAGATGAGTGCAAAGCTATCTACAGCTTGTTCCTCGCTCCCACTCCTCTCATGGACAAGTTCCTCATTGCTCATCTGCTGTAACCACTGGCCTGTCTGTGCTATTGTTCAATGCCAGATCAGTACACAATAAGACCACACTCATCCATGATTTGATCATGGATGAAGATGCCAATTTGGTGTGCATTACCGAGACCTGGGTGGGTAAGATGGGAGGAATTGATCTGACCCAGCTTTGCCCACCTGGATACTTGGTGCAACATCAGCACAGGCTGCAGGGATGGAAGGAGGAGTTGCTGTGGTCTACAGAACTTCCATTTCTGTCACCAGGAAACCACTCTGACTTGGAGCTAACTGTTGAGGGCCTGCATGTGGTGTTGGGCCAAGGAGACAGTAAACTAGGGTTGCTGCTGGTGTACTGTCCACTCTGCTGCCTGGAAGCTTCTCTGACCAAGTTGGCAGAGGCCATATCGGCTGTGGTATTGGATGATCCCAGAACAATAGTGCTGGGTGATTTCAATGTCCATGCTAAGGATGGCTCTAGCTCAGGACTTCATGGCCTGTCACCGCCCCGACACATAGGGCAGGGCACACCCTCAACTTGATTTTTGCTCGAGATGGAGGAAGGGGTGGTCTGGAGATGTGGGGGTGAATATCACCCAATTGTCATGGCCAGACCACTTCCTGCTGAAGTTTAGACTAATGGCTCCAATCCTCCCCTGCAGAAGTGATGGACAGATTAAGATGGTCCGCCACCAGAGACTAATGGAATCCACAGGATTCCTGAATGCCCTGGGGGAGTTCCCAGAAGATAGTGCAGGTGACCCTGTTGAAGCCCTTGTCATGCTGTGGAACAGTGAGGCACATTGGGCTCTTGACATGGTTTCCCTCCAAGAGCCCTCTCTAGCATTGTGGAGCCTGGTTTGCTGGATGATGGCTACAGCACAGGTGGCGAAATACATGCTGTGAGGCATAACCATGCTTACTGTGTGGTAGTGAGGGCAGCAAAGAAGGCCCACTTGTCTGCCACCATTGCATCCTCAAGTAGCCATCCAGTGGAGTTTTTTCATATGGTCAAGGGTCTGCTGACATCAACTCCAGGAATGGAATTTTAAACCCTTCAGAGGCCCACTGTAAATTGTTTGCAAGGCACTTTGAGGGTAAAGTTGCTCACCTCTGTAGCAATCTGGATGCCTCATCCACATCTACTGTAGTCCCCAGTGTGGTGTTCAGTGCAACGTCTGCAGCAACTTCTTGGGAACAGTTTCAGTTGATGTGGCCTGATGATGTAGACAAGGTGCTTGCGATGATGCGGCCAGCAACGTGTCCTCTCAACCCTTTCTCTTCTTGGCTCATTAAAGCTTGCCGAGGGGGTTTGACCAAGTGGATCCAGGGTGTGGTCAATGCATCACTGTGGGAGGGAGTGGTTCCAGCTGCCCTGAAAGAGGCGGTGATCTGACCACTCCTGAAAAAGCCCACCCTGGACCCATTGGTCTGCAACAATTACCAACCGGTCGCAAATATCCCCTTCTTAGGGAAGATGATTGAGAAGGTTCTGGCGCAGCAATTGAAAGTACTCTTGGATGAAACAGATTATCTTGACCCATTCCAGTCTGGGTTCAGGCCTGGTTATGGGACTGAATCGGCCTTGGTCACCTTGATGAATGACCTCTATCAGGAGAAGGACAGGGGGAGTGCAACCCTGTTACTCTTACTTGATCTCTCAGTGGCTTTTGATACGATTGACCATGGTATCCTTCTGGGCTGACTTGGTGAGATGGGTATTGGAGGCACTGTTTTAGAGTGGTTCTTTCTTATCCTATCTCCAAGGTCGTTTTCAGATAACAGCATTGGGTAATTGTCTTTTGGCCCCCTGGCAGTTGTGCTATGGGGTGCCGCAGGGTACCATCTCATCCCCCATGCTGTTTAACATCTATATGAAGCCCTTGGGAGTGGTCATCAGGAGATTTGGGGCAAGATGTCAGCAGTACGCTGATGATACCCAAATCTATTTCCCTGTAACATCTGAATCGGGAGAGGCTATGCAAGACCTGGACCACTGTCTGGACTTGTTGGTGGGCTGGATGAGGGCCAATAAACTGAGTGAATCCTAGCAAGATAGAGGCACTGTGGGTTGGTGGTTGCCGAGTTCGGATAATTGGTGAGTTGCCTTTTTTGGATGGGGTTGTACTTCCTCTGAAAGAGCAGGTCCGTAGTCTGGGTGCTTCTGGATCCATCTTTGTTGATAGAGGCCCAGGTGACCTCAGTGACTAGGAGTGCCTTTTACCAGCTTCAGCTGGTAAGTCAGCTGCGACCGTTTCTGGACCAGAATAGCCTGACCAGTGTTGTCCTTGCATTGGTAACCTCCAGGTTGGATTACTGTAAGGTGCTCTATGCGGGGTTACCCTTGAGGTTGGTCCGAAAGCTGCAGCTGGTGCAAAATGCAGCAGCGAGACTGCTCACTGGAGCAGGGTATCATCAACATGTCACCCCACTGCTGAAAGAATTGCACTGGTTGCCTATTAGCTAGGGCTAAGTTCAAGGTTTTAGTTTTGGGGTACAAAGCCCTATATAGCTTGGGACCAGGATACCTGAAAGACCTTCTTATCCCTTATATACCCAGTCGATCACTTCGCTCTGCAGATGGGGGCCTCCTGCAGATACCATCTTATCAGGAGGTCCATTCTGCACAACATAGGAAATGGACCTTTAGTGTAGTGATACCTACCCTTTGGAATTCTCTCCCCTTAAATATTAGACAGGCACCATCTCTGTTATCTTTTCTGTGCCTACTGAACACCTTCTGCTTTCAACATGCCTTATCCCAGTCTGTGTTGGAATTTCTTTTTAATATATTTTTTAACTTTTTTAAAAAAGATGTTTTTAAAGCTTTTAAAAATGTTTTGTTTTAATATGTTTTTAATGATTGTTTTGTTTTTGTATATTTTAAAGTCTGTCGTTATGATGTTTTAAAGTGTTTTTAGTGCTTTTGTTTGCTGCCCTGGGCCCCTACTGGAAAAAAGGGTGGAATATAAATCTAATAAACAAACAAATATTGTATCTGTACATAATGGCAAAATATAGTTGCTAGTTTCCTATCTAGTTTGAACGACAGACTGCAAAACAAGGCATCACCACTCTACATCCTCATGCCAAAAAACTACATGAATAAGCCACAGCAAGCTTTAGTTTTGTGTGCTTCCCCTTCCTCTCTCCTCCCCTCTGGTGTGGCTGTGAAATCAAAAGCTTTCATTTTTTAATTAATTACAGTTAAGCATGATGCCCAACCCCTAACCTGTAGTTGACATAAAACTATGGTTTGATTGTTCATACCCAAGGTTTAAAGTTGGTTTGTTTCTGTAAATCGTAGTTAAGAATAACCAGAGTTGTCTGGGTTCCAATGTAATAAAGAGCTTCAGTTAATCAAAAGCAAAAGCAAAAATTTGTGATTTCCTCATCCCAAGAAGAAGGGAAGGAGGAGCACACCAGCCAACCATACACACAAGTTCACTTCAGCTTGTTCCTGTAGTGATAAACTATTGTGTAGTGTGTATGTATGTATATGAATATATAGGTGCATGAAGATATATCATTACACTTGAATGCAGCCAGTTGTTTACCAGTGTAAGCCAATAATACAAAAATAGTGGTAGACTTGGTATATGGCTCTGTATAATCTCTTCTGGTTTTATTTTATTGATTTAGATACCCAACATTATAAGAATGGCTGTATGCCAGAAGTGCATTCTACACAATTACTTTCAAGCAGACAAACATGATGCAGCAGCATTTGTTATATAAATGTTAACTGAGTTAGATATTTTCATACACTACCAAAACAGAATGTGATTGCTGGGAATCACAATAATGGTGAAGTGTTAAATCTAGGACAAAGTTTGGCAAAAAAAAAGCATGCTCATCTTTGGAAAATGTTTCAAAATGATCACAAATGTGTATTTTAAAAAAAGAAACTGGGAATGTGTTATATCTTCCAAGAAAAACACATTTCCTAGCTTCACTATTGGAAAAGACTGAATAAACATACTGGCTAGGAGCCAAAAAACCGCTTAAGCTCATGCAAAAATTTCACACCAGTCCAGTAGAATTTTTGATATTTTCCTTTGAAGATCAGGTCCCCAATGCAATATCACAGACTGTTTTTGAAACTCCGCTTGATTTCAAAAGAAGCTTGCATTGTCATAAGGGCTTGCTGTTATCTATTTAAACAAACCAAATCTAAAGCTCCCTTTGACTCACAGAACTAGTAGCATGGCTTTTTCTCCAATATTATGATGCTAACATAATGACATTTGTTTAGTAATAAATGGAAAAATATGGTTGCCACAAGCATAGGAGTAGGTGAAAGTGTGCTTTATAAAAACGTATT
The DNA here is from genome assembly GCF_030035675.1 of Rhineura floridana. NCBI lineage: Eukaryota > Metazoa > Chordata > Lepidosauria > Squamata > Rhineuridae > Rhineura > Rhineura floridana. Next base: position 94,917,796 of record NC_084480.1, read on the forward strand.
ATTCTTGGCATCACACTATCTTCTCACCATACATAAATCTGGCAGCATACTATATTCCCAGCTATAAAGTAAATTATCATAAAGCTAAAATCTTGCCCATACTGTTTGAAGATGGAAGCTAGAATAAACAGCATTTAGCATTTACAATGTTCTTACTGAAAATTAAAATGTTCCTGGCACATTCTTAGATTCCAACCTGGGCTCCAATTTCAAATAGCCAACAGATATTTCTAGCAGACTTTAAAAAGCAGGGAAATTGGGCAGCTATAGTGAATGCACCAGGGGAGCAGGAGACCTGGCCTCCTCTCTGAGATATGGTACTACCCTACAAAGTTGTCAAAATGCAAACACAATTTGGGTTGGTCTTTCACAGTCCAATCCACTTGCTGTGTAGCTTGGAAGAATTTGGTAACATGTGCCTCTGAGCATATGGTGAGAGGTGGCAACATCTGCAATCAGCCCAAATAACAGAAACAAGACGTGCTGTGCTGATCTTGTTTTAGCAGGGAGGAAGCAACAATATTAAAACAGTTGATATAGTTCAGGTAGTCAATTTAAACATGTTTGACTTACTTTCCAATTATAGTAAAGTTTCCTATAGTGGATCTTTTTTTTTTTTTTTGCTTCTGCTTCTGTGAATATATGAAGTACAGCAACACTTTGTAACACTAAAAAAACCTCCAAAAACAATTGTGGAATAATTACCTCCCTTTTTTTCTTCAGTTGGCCCACTTTGGCTCTAATGCTGTTGGCATTCAATCACCTGAGTTTATTGTTAAGAGGGAATAATAGCTAAATTCACTAACAGGCAAAAAAAAAAAAAAAACCCTTGTGGTTTAAGAACGTCCCTATAGCCAACAGATATTTCTATCAAACTTTAAAAAGCAAGGAAATTGGGCAGCTACAGTGAATGCACCAGGGGACCTGATCTCCTCTCTGAGATATAGTACTGCCTTTCAAATTTGTAAAAATGCAAACACAATTTGGATTGGTCTTTCACACTCCAATCCACTTCCTGTGTAGCTTGGAAGAATTTGATAATGTGTCTCTGAGCATATTGTGAGAGGTGGCAACGCCTGCAATCAGCCCAATAACAGAGACAAGACATGTGCCGTGCTGATCTTGTTGTAGCATGGAGGAAGCAACAATAGTTCAGATAGTCAATTTAAGCACCATATAGTTCAGATAGTCAATTTAAATATGTTTGATTTACTTTGCAATTTTAGTAAAGTTTCCTATAGTAAATTATTTTCTTTTGCTTCTGTTTCTATGAATATGTGAAGTACAGCAACACTTATAATATGTGAAATTCAGCAGCACAGCAATAATGGTACTGACTATTCTGCAGAATAGTCTCCAGTGGACATGAGAAGTGTCACAGTTTGCACAAGATAAAACAGTGGGAGGTATAATATATATTCTAGCAAACTTCTAGGTGTACTCTATGTTTTTAATTGACCATGCCCACCCTTCCTTAAGTAGAGTGGTTTAGGCATAGCAGGCTGAACATGTGCATCTTGGGCAAGCCAAGTTTGTTTTTTCCAACAGCTAGATTAATTGCTTAAGTAGCAACATAGTGTAATCAGTCTAATTTTACATCAAAGCTGCAGTTTCAGATTCCATGGTTAATGCATCCAAAGCAGAAATAGAATATAACCTCCAGTTTGAAACACAAAATGCTGTCTTCAACATCCTATGACAGTGACTGATAAAAAGGCTTTGAAATTGATAAAAATAAATTTGACACAGATCTGTAGGATGAATAATAAGATATGTTTTTCTAGGTTAGATTCTCTGTAGAAACAGTAGTAACGCAGGAAAGAAGCAAAGTAAGAACACCACCAACAAACATACAAAAAATGTAATTCTCCATCTTTGGAAATGCATTCCTGATTGCAGATGTTGCCACCACTCACCATATGTTCAGAGGCACATATTACCACATTCTTCCAAGCAGCACAGGAACTAATAGATAGTTATTGACTTACAGAGAAATCCTATACAGTACATGCCTTCTCAGAAGGAAGCCCCATGGATTTACCCCAATCTAAGTCTATATAGGACTGCATCTCAATGTTTGTGCAGTTCACTGTGAGTTCTATAGATGGATATATCATTGTGAATGTTCTCATAAAAGACATAATAAACGTACTAAATTTTGTTGTTGTCTGTCAAGTGTTTGTGCTGATTTGTATAAACTGATGGAAGATTTATACACACATTGTTCATATATAATTTAATCAATAAGATTAGATTAAAATCTCTACAAAGGTTCAAGAGGCAAAACCCATTTTGAACATCTCTTTTTTTTATCTTTCTCATGCTCATTCCCACCTACCCTTTTAGCTGTGGAATATCTTCCAGTAAAAAGTGAAGAAAATCCTGGAAGAATAACAAAAGACCATAATTTAATACCGTCACTTTAAAAAAACACTTAATACTGTAATAACTGTTGATTCAATTTTCAAAGATTTAAAGTAGACATATAAATGAAATTTCAAGACTTACAGACAGCAGTCAAATACAATTACAAAAAGGGATGAGGGGGAAATCTAACAGCCACTCTTCTCAGGTACAAATTATAAAAGTAAAACAACCCTATTAAGATTAGTAACGGCAGCAAAAGAATTAAGAGGACTACATGCAGGAATAAAATCTAAAGATGTAAATAACAAATATATAAACAAACATAAGAGGAAGACAATGGTAAACCACCTCTGAATACCACTTACCATGAAAACCCCATTCATAGGGTCACCATAAGTGGGGATCGAAGGCAGTCCAACCCAAACTAAAACAAACATATGTCCCTAGTAGACCATTCCTTCTGTTTCCAAAGTTCAGGTGTGAGTGCCTATGCTTTTGTAGCCAAAATGGCACTACCCCCACACAAGAGAGAGGTATCAGCAGGCTCAGAGAAACACCAAGGTTTACAGAATTACCAAAAAAAATTATGTGGGGGAAAAAAACCCTAAGAGAGCAAAAACAACAACAACATACCAAATCAGCCCAGTGAGGATTGGGTTGTATCAGTGGTGTCCCTTGATGACAGAAGGCTCTTTGATCCAGTGGAGACTGGGGGTGGTGGAGAAATTCTATGTGGTTTGCATTTAAAGTTGAATCTACCACATCTGTACTTTTTGAAACAATATGAGAACCCAAACACAGCTATCTTTTAAAATTCACGTTTAACTGAATTTTACAATTGGTTAGCAGTTCTCCAGCTAACCAGTGTTTACAAAAATGCATATATTATAGCAAAGTGTGGATAAAAAGGAATGTATTAGTAAAAATAACACAAAAATGCATTATAAGAGAAATTGCTTGCAAAAATGTATATTATTTATTTATTTATTGCACTTGTATACCGCCCCATAGCCAAAGCTCTCTGGGCGGTTTACAGCAATCAAAAACATTAAAACAAATATACAATTTAAAATGCATATTTTAAAAACAATTTAAAACACAATTTTAAATTTTAAAACAATATAAATACAATTTAAAATTAGTCAAAACAGCCTACAAAAATGTGTTTATTAGGAGACATTTGTGTGAAAATGCTGAAGAGGCTTCCATCAGTGGAATAGGGAAAGAATGTGGAACCAAGAATGCATATTCCCTCTTCAACAGCAGCCTTCCCCCACCTCCAAATCAGTGGGAGGTGGTGTGGTGGTGGGGATGCAGGAGGGATGGTGAAAAATAGCCCCCTTCGCTATTTTGCTGTTGGGAGTCTCCACTGAATCAAAGAGGGATAGCATTGAATACAACCCACTTTTTTATTATTTCATGAGCAAAATGCCTGTCATGATGGGTTGGATATGAGTAGAATATATAAAATGTTTGTATATTGCAAGATTCTGACAGGGTGCAGAGTTCCTGGGGGTTACTTTTGCTTTCTCTACAACACTGTCTCCAAGTGTGATGCCATCTATTTAACTTTTATGGGAGAAAGTAAAGGGGTGCACTTTGGGGTGCTATCGGGGTGAGAGGAGGTAAACTAGCTCCTAGTCTAAGGTAACCCATCCCCAATAATTGAGAATCAAGCCTTCTTCTAACTGCAGAGCCTTTCATATGCACAGCCATATCTTGGCATCTTGTTTTTTGGTTGCATAATTTTTGGAACATGGAATGTTTGTAACTGGCTTTTTATTAGTTGTATTGTAATCATATTTGATTTATTTTATTAAATTTAAAGGAAGGGCTGTTCATTGGGATGCATACCATAATGCCAACATTTTATCTCTGTAAAGATAAGACCGCTGCTAATAACAAAACGCTGCTGAACACATTCTCGTTTCTTTTTTCATAACTGAGTTAAAAGTATCAGGGTACTCTGAATGATCAAAACGCATCAGTAAAGTATGCCTTCCTGTTGGCAGCTTCATGGAGAAACTGAAGATGAGAATATAAACAAAACAATCAAACAAGTGAAACAATAACAATTCCAAATTGTCTTAAATATTAAAATGCAAAAGCAATGATCCAAGAGACCAAATGTTTCTGCCTTCCTGGTGAATTCCGATAATGTGTTTTAAATTTATATATTTGTTTTTAATGTTTTAATTGCTGTGAATTGCCCAGAGAGCTTCAGCTATGGGGTGGTATATAAATGTAATAAATAAATAAATAAATTGAAAAAACTTCACTCAGCTCTGCAGTTGCTGAATTCTAAAGGAATAGAACTGGAACAATACTTATATTTATTTTGAACAAATAAGAGAAGACATATTTATTCTCATGGTTATATATCTGCTTTAACATAATTATGAAAACTCTTTGCAACTAGCAAAATACATTGCATGAGCATACAGAACAGTGAAAACTGAACTTTTAGAACACTTTCAAACATGTTAGGAATGCTTAAATATTTTTAAACATTTTAGCATCACTATTAGAAAGACTGGACTAATTACATTGTAAATTTATGATCTCAACAAGCAACTCATTATTACATCCAGTTACTTATTTAAGCAGATGTTACAATGAGAAAAGTCTGCAAAGTATTTTATCCCCAAGGTATTCATTTTTCATCACCAAACTAAACGTCAACCTATACTGCACTAGTGGAATCAGCAACGCATACTCATTTCTATTTATTTATAGTTACCAACACTCAATTTATTACACAAATTTCATTGAAAGGTGTTAGTCAATGGATTCTCTCACAGAAACCAGAATGGACTTTTAAAGAAATCCTGCCCTAAAATTCCAGACTTTCTTGCTACTCAACTAAAATAAACAAAAACTACTATTAAAAACATACCGAGCATGCAGTCAAAATGAAGGAGAAAAAAGAAAACTGATTAATGTTTCACATGTGAAGTCATTTCCTTGCACCTGTGGTTCAGATCTAGGAAAAATACTACAAATGCCACTAGAAACAAGGCTAGTATTCAGAATGCAAGCAATTATTTATACTTTAGATGTTATACCCTGTTCTTCATACTTTTAAATGCTGGGAATCCATCCCATTATTTTTTATGGTGTAGACGAATACTAAACATTAAAACCTCTTAAACCTTTTATTTATTCTGTGCTTGGTTAAAGGTTCTTATTCATATTTATGCAAGGAAACCCATAAAAACCTTCATTTGCAGCAGCATTTGTCTAGATGATCATATATATTATGTACGCATAAATATACAGGCCAAGTAATCAAATGTACCATTCAGAATCTCTGTACAAAGAGTTCATAATTGACTATAATTTTCCCCATGGCATAACAAAGATGTTATATCACAAAATGGCATTTGGGCATGCCCAAACAATTCTCACCACAGGTCTGTAGGAGACAAGATCTAAACTTGACTACATATTCTCCTCAAGTAATAGATTCCTAAATGGGAAGGTCAGGGCAGAAAAACTCAACTGGTGTTAGTGGATCCTGGTTCAAAGAATGGCAAAGCTGATAATATAAAATTTAATGTAGATATAGAAGTTAATGTAATCCTTTTCCTCCTGTCTCTGATCCCATTTCACCCGATATTTATTTATTTATTTATTGCACTTGTATACCGCCCCATAGCCGAAGCTCTGATAAACCCTCCTCAGATTCTCATAGCTTGCCAATCTAAAAGATACCTTGAGCTCCCATCTCATCTTGCAGTAATGAAGTGAACTATGTCCAAACATCATTGCAAGAAATGTAGACTCTCTGTCCCAGAGATACACAGATTGCACGCTTACTAAATAAAGTATGCTATAGCCCTACTGTCAAAGAACACCATCAATTAGAAGGTCAAAAATGTAGCTCACTGCAACACAACTGAATGAATGTTACGATGGGAAAGAGGGGACAAGAGAAGGGGTTAGTACCTTTCTAATTTTCCTTTACTTTATTCTGATGTTCATCATCAGCAATGTGATGGCCCTGGGACTTCAGAACCATATGCAACAAACCCCACCTCCTGTTAAGGATATTTTTGAAAACAAGTATGAAGACCCTTTAATAAAATTAAATGGTGACTTCTGCCACATCTAAAATAACAACAACAAAAAGATGGCCAAGTCTGATTAGTAAACATTTGCCTCTGGGATAGGAGCAAGTTTGAAAAGTTTCATCTGGTCACAGAACAGCTGGATAGTTTATAAACACACATTTCACAGCAGGCTATTAGAGCACAAAAGAAAATGACTAGTGGATTAGCAACTCCATTGTAACATGATCTTACTATGATGACTAATAGCCTTATGAACAGAGATCTTCCAACATTTTGCAATATTTATGTAATGTGCTAACCAAATTGATTTCATATCAGGCTAGCAAATCCAGCTGAAACAAATTGAAATCTCCTATCCTATCCAATATTTTCTACATAACTGAAATAATGAATTTGTTGCTCTGTTCAACTAACAGTTTACTAAGGCTCCAATCTGAAACATACTTGGCAGAAAGGAAGCCCTACTGAGCTCAATGAGACCTACTTTTAAATAAATACATTTATGTATTGGGCTGTAAGAGAATCTAAACATTGCCAGCTTTGGTAACCGTATCTGAGTAAAATCTTCCCTGATAATAAGGCTATTGTTTATCTTGCTCTTATATTCCCCCTTACTCAGCTGATGGTGGCATTCTGGCAGTGCATAAGTCCTCCCCTCCTTGCCAGACAGTGGCAGTTTAGAGTAGCACCAGGTCTGAGAACTGGTACGTTGGGGAGGTAACATGCCTCTGCAAATTCCACACACAGAGACCCACTGCCTCTCACTCCCGAAGGATTCTGCCAGCCTGATATGAAGAAAGTTGGAAGCCAGACTATACTGGGGAAAGGGTTAATTTCATTTCACTTGTTTCCCATCCACATTTCTCTGCATTGTTTCAAGTAATATTTCTAAGTAACAAGCTGAAGAATTTTTTGAGCAGTTATTTATTTATTTATTTAATTTAATTTATATACCGCCCTAAGCCCGAAGGCTCTCTGGGCGGTGTACAAAAAGATAAAAACAAGCACAATATATAAATACAATAAATACAATAAATCAAGAAACAAAACAAACAAACAACAAAAGAACCAAACAACGTCCAAAATACAGAAATGCTGTTAAAATACACTTTAAAATGCCTGGGAGTATAAAAAGGTTTTCACCTGGTGCCGAAAAGATAGTAGCGTCGGCGCCAGGCGCACCTCATCAGGAAGACTGTTCCACAGTTCGGGGGCCACCACTGAAAAGGCCCTAGCTCTAGTCACCACCCTCCGAGCTTCTCGATGGGATGGTACTCGGAGAAGGGCCTTAGATGTTGAGCGCAGTGTATGGGTAGGTTCATACTGGGAGAGGCGTTCCACCAGGTATTGCGGTCCCATGCCGTGTAGGGCTTTATAGGTCAAAACCAGCACTTTGAATCTAGCCCGGAAACAAATAGGAAGCCAGTGCAGACGGGCCAGAACAGGTGTTATATGAGCGGACCTTCTGGTCCGCGTCAACAATCTGGCCGCTGCATTCTGGACTAGCTGTAGTTTCCGAACAGTCTTCAAGGGCAGCCCAACGTAGAGCGCGTTGCAGTAGTCCAATCTAGAAGTTACCAGAGCATGAACAACTGAGGCGAGGTCGTCACTGTCCAGATAGGGACGTAGCTGGGCTACCAGGCGAAGATGGTAGAAAGCATTCCGTGCCACCGAGGCCACCTGGGCCTCAAGAGACAAGGAAGGATATCTCTCTGATAGTGGTGACCTAATCACTTGATAAAGATTTGATGGAAATATGATCAAATACAACCAGTTTGCAAGCTAAACAAAAAGAATTCCACTGTTGAACTTACTCCCTTTTACCACAATTATTGACTGTAAAGATAATTGAGTCAGTTCTCCTTATTTCTTTTTCTTTTATTTTTTCTTTATTATTAGATTTCTTACCCTCCCTTTACCATAAGTTCCCAGGGAGAGTTCCAACAATATATACAATGATAAAACAGATGAAACAGTTACAACCATTTTGTTGTTGTTATGTGCCTCCAAGTCGACTACGACTTATGGCAACCCTATGAATCAGCGACCTCCAATAGCATCTGTCGTGAACTACCCTGTTCAGATCTTGTAAATTCAAGTCTGTGGCTTCCTTTATGGAATCAATCCATCTCTTGTTTGGCCTTCCTCTTGTTCTACTCCCTTCTGTTTTTCCCAGCATTATTATCTTTTCTAATGAATCATGTCTTCTCATGATGTGTTCAAAGTATGATAACCTCAGTTTCATCATTTTAGCTTCTAGTGATAGTTCTGGTTTAATTTGTTCTAACACCCATTTCTACCCATTTTACACCCATTTTTACTTTGTTCTAACACCCAATTATTTCTCTTTTTCGCAGTCCATGGTATGCACAAAGCTCTCCTCCAACACCACATTTCAAATGAGTTGATTTTTCTCTTATCTACATTTTCACTGTCCAACTTTCACATCCATACATAGAGAACGCAAATACCATGCTCTGAATGATCCTGACTTTAGTGTTTAGTTTGTATACGAGGACCTTTTCTAGTTCTCTCACAGCTGCCCTCCCCAGTCCTAGCCTTCTTCTGATTTCTTGACTATTGTCTCCATTTTGGTTAATGACTGTGCCAAGGTATTGAAAATTCTTGATAAGTTCAATATCCTCATTGTCAACTTTAAAGGTATATAAACCTTCTGTTGTCATTACTTTAGTTTTTTGATGTTCAGCTATAGTCCTGCTCTTATGCTGTCCTCTTTTCATCAGCATTCATTTCAAATCATTACTAGTTTCTGCTAGTAGTATGGTATCGTCTGTATATCTTAAATTATTGATATTTCTCCCTCCAACCAGAATTTCTCTCTCCAAGCAGAATGATCAGGGGGATGGAGCGACTCCCTTATGAGGAAAGGTTGCAGCATTTGGGGCTTTTTAGTTTACAGAAAAGGCAGGTCAGAGGGGCTCTCTGGGCAGTTTTCAACAATTAAAAACATTAAAAACAGGTACACAAATTTAAACCATTAAAATCCATAAAAACAGATAAGCAAGTTAAAAACACATGTTATTCTAATACTGTTAAAATGCCTGGGAGAAAAGGAAAGTCTTGACCTGGCACCAAAAAGATAACAGGGTTGGTGCCAGGCGCACCTTGTCAAAGATATCATTCCATAATTTGCGGGCCACCACTGAGAAGGCCCTCTTCTTTGTTGCCAGCCTCCCAGCTTCCCTCAGAGTAGGCACCCGGAGAAGGACCTTTGATGTTGAGCGTAGTATATGGGTAGGTTCGTGTTGGGAGAGGCATTCCATCAGGTATTGTGGTCCCAAGCCATGTAAGGCTTTATAGGTTAAAACCAGCACCTTGAATCGGGCTCGGAAACATACAGGCAGCTGATGCAAGAGGGCCAGAATCAGTTTTATATGTTCAAACCATCTGGTCCCTGTTACCAGGCTGCTGCATTTTGCACACGCTGCAGTTTCCGAACTGTCTTCAAAGGCAGTCCCACGTAGAGCGCATTGCAGTAATCTACCTTGGAGGTTACCAGAGCATGGACAACTGAAGCCAGGTTATCCCTGTCCAGATAGCAGCGTAGCTGGGCCACCAACCCGAGTTGGTAGAAGGCACTCCATGCCACCGAGGCTACCTGAGCCTCAAGTGACAAAGCATGGAAATGATCACACCTGCCTTTCCCCTTTCCCTCTCTACTTCCATTTCTCTACTTCCCCTCCCCTCCCCCTCCCTCTTTTCCCCCTCCCCTCTTTTGTTCTGTGTTGCTGTACGTCACATATTCACAGAAGCAAAAGAAAATGCTTCACTAAAATTGCAAAGTAAATCAAATTTAAAGTGACTTATCTGAACTATATCATCTGTCTTAATATTGTTGCTTCCTCCCTGCTAAAACAAGAACAGTGCAGCACATGTCTTCTTTCTGTTATTGGGCTGATTGTGGCCTATTGCCGAAATAAAACACAAACACCATTCATTGGGTTGAATCATGGGCCACTTTATTAAACGGAATCAATTAGAATAATGAACCTGCAGAGGGGAAATCAAGTGCGGGAGCATTCTGATGATCCAGGCAAAGCCTGCTTGCAGCCATAGGGCGCCTAAACCTTGCCTGAGCCCGGGGCTGCCCTATGCCAGACCCCAGCTCAAGACACACCCTGAAGATGTGTAGGGGGTCCAACCTGCATCACCGCCCCCCGGAGCCGTGAAACTCCGAGCGGATGAGGCACGTTGGCCCCAAAGGCGGCCTGAGTTCTGCCCCCTGGGCCGTATAGCCCTGAGCTGCAGGCCCCCGGACCGCCAATCGCCCCCAAAGGTGCCTAAAGGTGTCACCTAGCTGCCCTTTCCCTTTAAACCTTTTCCCGCACTTCTTTGCCACAAAAGGGGGACAAGCCTCTGCTTAGTCTCCCTTTACCCCACACCCGATAAGAATCTCGTGCAGACCCCTCTGCAGGTCCATCTGGAAGATGCCATCGTTGCCCCACGAACTGCATGTCCACGCATGCCTACTACTGAGGGCCTTGCCCTCCATGTCTGACCACAGCAGACGACCTGAGGCTACCGAGGCCTCAACTGCATGTCCTCACATGCCTGCCACTGAGGGCCTTGCCCTCCATGTCTGACCACAGCAGACGACCCGAGGCTACCGAGGCCTCAACTGCATGTCCTCACATGCCTGCCACTGAGGGCCTTGCCCTCCATGTCTGACCACAGCAGACGAACAGATGCTATTGTGGCCTCAACTGCATGTCCTCACATGTCTTGCCCTTCAGTAACCAAGGTAATTCCCACCCAGGGGAATGACCACCACCTGCAGAACCTTCCGCCCTGAACCCTGCTGGAACAACATGGGTAGGAGACCATTCCAGTGCATACTCTGTCGACCCAGCCACCAAACTGTGGCCCACCATCCGAGGCCCAGCTGTGAACCAATGTGCGTTTGCGGCCCCAAGGCCAGCCTATGAGATCATGCCATGGCTGCAGAGTAGGCTGCGCGTCTGTTCCATCCCCATCCAGCAACCTGCCAAAACAGAAACAATCGTGAACAGTTGGGTCGCGGACCTTCAGACTCACCCCCAGGGTGAATGTATTCCATGTGCCCCCTACTTCCACCTCCTAATGGCGTGCACCTGCATATACCAAAACCAAATGGACCGTCTCAGGTAGGCAATTCCACTGCCGGGTAGGCAAACCCCATTCCGGAGAAGCATGTCCCTCAAACCCCCATGGGTCTGCTCCCAGGCACTGCGACACTAGACTGAAACTTTATAAGGGAAGATCCCTCCCCCTGAATATCAGGCAACCAGGCCTGTAGCTTTAGGCCAAAAACACTATGACGCCGTCATGGGGAAATGTCCAGTCCAGGGGGAGGGTAAAATAATGTGGACTAACTCTTGCACCCCTGGTCTGCCTGGAAATCTGACCTGGCCCCCAAACACCCTCGCCCCCCATCCGGAAGGCTCCGAATTAAGTGTGAGGGCCGCTACCTGCAACTGCTGAGCTTTGAAGCATGATGGTCTCAGGGCACCTCCCTGATCAACCATCCCTGGCGGGTCAGGTGAACATGGAGGATGAGGATAAGGGGTATGGGGGTGTGCATGGGCCAGCTGGCCAGCACCTGACATATCCCAAGACATCTGAATGGTCCTAAAGGCCCCCTGCCAGCCTACCTTGCGACACACTGACAGACAAGCTACACTCCTACCATGTGATGAATTCCAGCACGTGATTCATAGGAATAGGCCACACTTTGCATAGCCCCTGTCAGCCCCTAACTCCCAGGAATCCCCTCCTGCCCTCTGATAGCTGGTGAGCATGCTGGGGCAGCAGATAGGCATATGGCCATCTCTGACTCCCTTCCCCCATCTCCCAGTATGCGGTATGGGACTAGCTGAGTCGGTCCTTCCTCTAACTGAAACACCATTGACGCGCCGCAGGAAAGGAGGGGGCCACCAGAGGTTGGCGCACAAGGCAGCCAAAAACTTTGAACTTGTGGTAAGGCTGTGAAATCCCTGTTATGGCACCATCACCCCCACCGTAGAAGGCCCCCAACACCTGAAGGGGAGGAAGCAAACACCTTCCCCAGCCCCTGAAAACTGCAGGATCTTGATCTGCAACAGTTCAAGCTTTTCCAGGGGAGCCTGCAGCCCTGGGTCCAAAAGTCAGTCTTCATACCCTGGAAGGTGAACACTGGGGCAGGATCTTCCCTTTCCCCAGCTGCCAAAGGAACCCCCCAGCTCATAGCTACGCTATAAACTGTGCCATCAGGTGCTAATATGCACCCAAAGTCTGCCCTACCCGTAAACTGTAAATCATGAAAGTAGTGCCCCACTGCTTCTGAGCCCTCTCGTCTCCAAGAAGGGGCTGAAGTGCTCCATGCAAGAATACAGCAGCCCCTAGGTAATGCTCTGCCGCATAGTTGACTTAACAGGCAAAACTCAGCAGCTCAAAATCCACCGTGTGTAACGGCCGGCAATGCAGGCAGATTAGCTGCCACACTTGCCCATAAGGCATCACTGAGTGACCCCACTTGTATGACAGATGGTGAATCAGGTAGACTTTGCCCACTGCCACTGTGGGCACTATACGGGGGGGGGCGCTGAGAGAGCAGAGGTAGGGGAAGATGGGAAGGGGCCAATAACCCTGCCCAACTGTATGTCTTAATCAATTGTCCCCTGGACCAGTGCGTCCATAGGATCCGGAAAACCGCATAATAAAGAAAAACCACATCATAAAATGAGTCCCCCCATAACTGGGCAGTCTGCAAGCAAGGTCCATAGCCCTCGAGCGTAGCTGGGAAGGGACACTTTTTCCGAGCAGCCTCTGCTGGTGGCTGCCCTGGCCCCACATATCCTTCTGGGTTGTTGTTGTGCCTTTAATAGCAGGTTCGTATTCAGCAGTTATTAGATGGCATGGAGTTAAGCAATGTCATCTTCTAATGTCTGCAGATCAAATGACCCTTAAAGGCACAGGACTAGAGGCCTGTAAAAAGTTGGGCACCTTATCTACAGACCAGTTTGTAAACTAGCTAAAGTGAAGATGCAAGCAAATGTGCAGCCTGCGTGTGATTAATTCCATTATGTTTAAATAATTTACTCAGAGAAATATGAATTGGACCAATTCTATGCATACTTACTTGTGAGAAAATCCCCGAGTGTCTCGTTACTTCTTCCCCTGGAAGGGTGCATGTGATTGCACACATACAGCAGAATCCTATGTGTGTTTACTCAGAATATCACAGATTAAATGGGTTTTAGGACAGAGGTTTATGGGACTTAACTGATGGAAAGGTTCATATATTTTTACCTGGGTTTGAAGAACGTATTTGGGGGGGGGGAGAAGCTTAACAGTGAAAAAAGGGGGGATGAGTTCCCTTTGCATTTTGGAGTTGAGGTAGTTTTGGAGGTGAGGTTGCAGCACTAACTGGGGTCCCTACAGGCTCCTGCCGCCTCCCTTCTGTCTCCAGCTGCCCCCCACCCTCCTCAAAAAGCCCCTGCTCTTGTAATTACATTGCATTGCTCCAATCCAAATGGCCGCTACGTTATGACAGAGCATCTTTCTAGGTTATTCTGCAAAAGAAGTGGCGGCCACAGGCAGCAGGAGGCTGAAATTTGAAGGAGGATTAAATTTAAAAGAGGATTAGACAAATTCATGGAGGACAGGGCTATCAATGGCTACTAGCCATGATGTCTGTGCTCTGCCACCCTAGTCAGAGGCAGTATGCTTCTGAAAACCAGCTGCCAGAAGCCTCAGGAGAGGAGAGTGTTCCTGCACTCGGGTCCTGCTTGCGGGCTTCCCCCAGGCACCTGGTTGGCCACTGTGAGAACAGGATGCTGGACTAGATGGGCCACTGGCCTGATCCAGCAGGTTCTTCTTATGTTCTTAACCCATGGCTGCTAAGCTCTGGAGGAAACCAGGTTAGGGAAGGCTGACTTATAATCATAAGATCACCTAGCTTTTCATTTTCGTAAACTGTTGTGATACCTCAGTTTGGTTCTTCAGCTGAATCCCTTTTTAAACAGTATTGTCACCCATTGTATCACATTGATTCACCATTCTGTGCAGTGAATTAAATAGGAATTAAATGATTGACAACAAAAATAAGCAGCTGTTTTTTAAACAAAAACACCCAACTAAATTGTACTGAATGGTTTTGATGTTCAAACAAAAAATCAACCACCTGAATTCCCACTATCCAGGGATCTGCAGTTCTGACTCATTTAAACTTCAGATGCATTTTCCATCTCCACTGCATATTAACATATCCTCCTGCTAGGATACTTTGAAAAACATGGATTAAATGCTAGCTTGCTCTTTATAATTCCATGGGTAGATCAGGATAATGAAGCAGCTGCCTTTTTATGAACAGCCACAGAGAATCAACAGGACTAATCAAGTAGTTTGGGGGCCAAAATCTTTATTAACCTCGGTGCCATGCTTGAAATTCTCACTGATGCACAGGATGGTGCTTTCAAGATAAACCAAGAAGCCAACCAAGTAATTAAAAAGAAGCTGGTAAATGTCCCTGGCTGGCACTCATTGCCTGATTAACAATCAAACAACAAAGCACTAGTTTAGATCTTATTTTACCGAGTGCAAGGGCTGAAAAAGACCTCTTGATGGTAACTGGGAAGATAAACCAAGAAGCCAACCAAGTAATTAAAAAGAAGCTGGTAAAGGTCCCTGGCAGGCACTCATTGCATGATTAAAAATCAAACAACAAAGCACTAGTTTAGATCTTCTTCTACCGAGTGCAACTGAGAAGAATAGCATAAGCAGGCTGATCCTTTCTATGCTACTTAGAAGTAATTCTCCCCGTATTCAGTGGGCCTTATTTATTCTCTAAGTGTGCTTAGGAATGCAACCATAAATCTTCCTTACACCACCTCGCCGCGGCTGAAAGTCCTCCCGCGCCTCGCCGCCGCTGGAAGTCCTCACGTGTGTCGTCGCAGCCGCAAGGCCGGCCCATCGCGGCCAGAAGGCCCCCCGCGTCCCGCCGCCGCTGCTGCCCCCGCAAGGCCGGCTCACCAAAGGCCCCGCCACGGCCGGAAGGCCTCGCCCGCGCCGGGAGGCTCCCCGCGCCGCGCAGCAGCCGCCGCCACAAAGCCTCAGCCGCCAAAGGCCGGCTCACCAAAGGTCCCGCCGCGGCCGGAAGGCCTCGCCCGCGCCGGGAGGCCCCCCGCGCCGCGCAGCAGCCGCCGCCACAAAGCCTCAGCCGCCAAAATTCAAAGGAGGGCGGGAGGCTGGCAGAGCGGCCTTAAATGGCCTTCAGCCGCCCCGCCTCCTTCCTGTGTGTCACGATGGCGCGCCGGCGCGCCGCGTGCACGCCCGATGGCGGCCTGAGCTTCGGCTGTGGCCACAAACTCGCCCCTTTGCCCGGAAGTACCGGGCACGGAACGGGATTCCAGGTGTTGCCACCACTCACCATATGCTGAGGCACATGTTACCAAATTCTTCCAAGCTACACAGGAAGTGGATTGGACTGTGAAAGACCAACCCAAATTTTGTTTGCATTTTGACAAATTTCTAGGGCAATCCAATCTCTCAGAGGGGAGATCAGGTCCCCTGGTGCATTCAGTATAGCTGCCCAATTTCTTTGCTTTTTAGATTTTGATAGAAATATATGTTGGCTATAGGGATGTTCTTAAACGGCAAGGGTTTTTTTTGCCTATTAGTGAATTTAGCTAGTATTCCCTTTAATAGTAAACTCAGGTGATTGAATGCCGATAGGATTAGAGCCAAACTGGGGCAACTGAGAAAAAAAAGGGAGGCATCAGCATGCTTGGGTGACCTTAAAGCATGCAGAAGCAAAAACATTTTTAAATTAAAAAACACAGAAAAAGTCCATAAAGGAACATGCATTTACAGTAGCCTCCAGGAGCCATGAAATGTTAAGCATTGCTTGGAAGAGAACACTGGAAAACCAGGGGAGGGGATAAACTGTCCCACATGGCTTGGCTGGCTGGACTCTAAATGGGCCCATTCCTGTTAGGGGTTGAGGCTATACCATGGCATTTCATTGCAGGTCCCACTTGTCATGACTAATATCCACTGATGAAGCTCACCTTCATGAATCTATCTAGTCCCTTTTTAAAGCTGCAATCCTTAGGCAGCAGTGGGGCTTGATGGAGCAGCATGGTGAGCACTGCATCCACAACCCTAGTGCTCATGCCAGCCATGGGGGCAGGAAAAAATCACCCTTCACTGCTCTGGCTCCCAGGTTGGCATGGCAAAGAGACCTGGATCAGGCCCATTGCCATCACATGACATGAGCAGAGTCTGAACAGGATTCAGCAGATCCTATGCTGGACCAGCCCCAAGGGCGGAGGGACACCTCCTCCTCTTCCATACCCCCTCTGGCACAGTGCATAACTTTTCCACACCATGCATAATTTTATACACCCCTTTTTCTAAACATCTAAGCCCCAAATGCTTTAGCCTATCCTCATAGGGAAGGTGCTGCAACTCCTGGATCATTTTGATTGAAGCTCAAGTTACAAGTACCTGAGAGAGTATCAGTTGTCCATGAAAAGCCTGCACAAACTTGCTTAAAAAGGCAAAATATGTAGCTTCTCCAGCTTTCCCTGCTAATGACCGCAGAAGAAAATAGCCCTGGAAGAAGCAAGCAAAATAAAGATGTTATTCCTTTCTTAAGTCTATGAAACATTGATCTGTAATATTGAGAACATCAGTTTTAGCATTCTGACCTTCAGGTAGTGAACTTGCATGAAGACTTTTTCTGCATTCAGGCCATGTTTGATAACACATACTCCAGATTCACTCACTTTGCCAGTGTTCTCTTTATTGGGCCTAAAAGAGCACAAACAATTCAAGATCTAGACAGATAACACTGAGGATGGTTTAAAAGGTCTATTAAAATACCTAATTGCAACTTTTTGTTTTACTTCAGGCACATTCTGCTACGTAAGACATTTCATACTTGTTTCAGGTAACTTTGTTCATGGGAACAGTAGTACAGCAATGCATTTTTCTAATGTAAATTTATATACGGCTACACAAACAGCTGAAATTATTATTATTATTTATTTATTTTTGTGTCCCACCCTTCCTCCCAGCAGGAGCCCAGGGCGGCAAACAAAGCACTAAAAACACTTTAAAACATCATAAAAACAGATCTTAAAATACATTAAAAGAAAACAGCATTAAAAACATTTTAAAAAGAAAACTTTAAAAAGGGTTAAAACATTATTAAAAAAACATATTAAGCAATTCTAACACAAACGTAGACTGGGATAGGTCTCAACCTAAAAGGCTTGTTGAAAGAGGAAAGTCTTCAAAAGGCGCCAAAAAGATAGCAGAGATGGTGCCTGCCTAATGTTCAAGGGGAGGGAATTCCACAGGGTAGGTGCTGCCACACTAAAGGTCCGTGTCCCATATTGTGCAGTACGAACTGCCTGATAAGATAGTATCTGCAGGAGGCCCTCACCTGCAGAGCGCTGTGATCAACTGGGTATATACGGAGTAAGACATTAACCCAGTAGCCAATTCTAAGCTGCTGTGAAGTAACTTAACCCTTCTCCCAGACATGACATCATATCACATGGCATTCTGCTAAGACATGCTACATAGGCAGGAGTATCACACTAAGTGCAAAGGGAAATTAGAAGAGATGGAGACGCTCTAGATGGAGGGAAATGGGAAGGAAAGATATTGAATTCATCACATCCAGTAATGTATTTTGGCTGCTCTTATCTGAACACAGGCTTAGCAGCTCACAAGACTACACCTGCAAGGATGAATGGCCTCTTTCATCTAAGCCCAATATGTTGAAAAAAGGACTTACGCTTTCCTGTTCTTTTCCTTTAGTTTGCAATTCTCCATGACCATCAAAGAAAAGCAGCCAGAGTTTTTGAAAACAATGCCTGAAACACTCAGCCTTCTGAATTATCACCCAAGAGAACAATATCCAGAACGAATTCAAACTGTGTGAATTCTTTACCAACGAATGTCCAGTTTCCAAATCTTTACCAGATGACTGTACTATTTGCTAGTACCTATCTCTTCAGTTTAAAACATACACTGAGGAAAATTAGGTTGTGCAAGATTTGTTCTCCAAGTAGAACCTTTCTACAACAGAGAAGGGAACTAAGGGGTGTTTGCACTAGCTATTTTCCCAGGCTATGTCCTACAAAAAGGTGCTGTTTATATTTATAAATAAATAAATAAATAAATAAATGTTATGGTGTGTGTCATATAGTGTGGCTTCATGAAACAGTGGACTGAGTTCATACAAGGATTGGGGGTGATTAAAGGGTTAAACCAGTATCTGAGACCAGTAATAGACTGGATAGGGGCCAATAAACGAAAACGCAATCCAGACAAGGTGAAAGTATTAACAGGTGGTCTGTCTGTTTCAGGAAGGGGTGTTCAGCCTGTTCTGGAAAAGGTTGCAATTCCTCTCAAAGCCTTGTGTTTGGATGTCTAAGTTGCACCTATGGCAGGAATCAGGTGAGGCTAGGGTGCTAACTATGGCCCCTTCTGGAGGAAGATAGCTTGGCCCCAGTGATCCATGCCCTAATAAAATCCCCCATATGGATTACTGTTGTGTGTTCTACATGGGACTGTCTTTGAAGACTGCTCTTAAAATACAATTGGTGCAAAACACAGCACCTGTACTACTGACTGGGACCAGGTGAATGGAACATGCCTAGGGATGTAGTTTGCCTTATGTTTTCATCCCATATGCTATCCGACAGACTGTTTTATTTCCCAGGTCATGGCTGTTCATGATCCACAAAGCTACATCTTTATCATCTTGTTGAATTTAACATTACTGCTGATATCTTGCCTAACAATAGTTTAATGGTCTCTTACATAGGTAATTTCTACATCTAATGTAACTTCTAGTACTGCAGATGTTATCTCCATATATTTCTTGATTAGTTTTATTCACAAATGAATGAGCCAGCTAATTGCTCATATAGTAATCATCTACCCCCAGAGTTATCGTCTTTCTGGAACAAATGATGAAAGAACACAAATGACGTGTCTGTTTTTTTGGAGGGGGGGGGTCACAATGAAATGTTGAGGCTTGCTAGATTGAGCTGAAAAAAATGATTTTTAAGTATTTTGCAATGGTGAAACTAAACACTTTATCCTACCTCATAGACTTATTGTGTAACACTGAAAAGCGGGCACATGGAAAATGTATTCCAATTCCATCATCATCAGTGACCTGCTGTGTTTATATGTTTATCATTATGCTAAATACATGGTTCAATTGTTTAGGTTTCAGTCTATGCAGTATGTTCTTCTGACCTGACTTGTAGTCTGTGAACAAGTTTCCACACTGTGAAAGACTCACTAACTAGTCCTCAAGCATCCAGCAGCCACCACACATCATTCACAACAATTCTGTGAAGTAGCATGGCATGATTTAATTTTTTTAATCATCATTAGGTTACATGTTGAGCTTCATGGTTGCATATGCATGTTGATGTATCAAAGGACAAAGCAAGTATTTCTTAAAACCTCAAAAAAAACTATATTGTGGGTAGATACAGTCCACCAGCGCAGATGAACATTTCATTAACTTTTATGCTTCAGCTTCTCTCATTCTGATTGTGTGATGGTCCCAGCCTCCCCACTCTGTCATCACCTCATTCACAGAATCAAAGAATAGTGGAGTTGGAAGGGGCCTTTAAGGCCATCGAGTCAACTCCCTGCTCAGTGCAGGAATCCAAATTAAAACATACCTGACAGATGGCTGTCCCCCTGCCTCTTGAATGCCTCCAGTGTTGGAGAGCCCACCACCTCCCTAGGTAATTGGTTCTATTGTCGTACCACTTTAACAGTTCGGATGTTTTTCCTGATGTTCAGTTGAAATCTGGCTTCTCATAACTTAAGCACATTATTCCGTATCCTGCACTCTGGGACGATCAAGAAGAGATCTGTGTGGACACCTTTCAAGTACTTGAAGAGTGCTATCGTATCTCCCCTCAGTCTTCTGTTCTTAAGGCTAAACATGCCCAGTTCTTTCAGTCTCTCCTCACAGGGCTTTGTTTCCAGTCCCCTGATCATCCTCACTGCCCTCCTCTGAACCTGTTCCAGTTTACCTGCAACCTTTTTAAAGTATGGTGTCTAGAACTGGACACAGTACTCAATATGAGGCCTAGTTAGTGCTGAATAGAGGGAAACTAGTACTTCACGTGATGTGGGAACTATACTTCTGTTAATGCAGCCTAAAATAGCATTTGCCTTTTTTGCAGCCACATCACATTGTTGGCTCATATTCAGCTTATGATCAACAACAATTCCAAGATCCTTCTCTCATGTAGTATTGCTGAGTCAAGTATCCCCCAATACTTGTTCAGACTTTTTGCCTTAGGCATCAGACTTCTAAACAACATTTTTTTGTAACTTAATTTGTCATTTCTGTGCCCATCCCAACCTACACATGCTGCGATTGTGAATCAAACAATTGACAAATCCACTCAATAACATGGCTCAAAGTGCCAATGCAACACACACCCAGATAAGTTAATGTTACTGAAATAAAATCAACATTAAAAATTCACTGACTTTTTTGTATTGCTATCAGCAAAGCCGCTATGTAAAATCTGCATAAGACAAATGAGCGAACTGTGGCAGAATCTGTGCTTGCATTCAACTGGAGCAGATTTCTCCCCCATTCCCAACATGCCTCACGTGGCTCCAGGTCCATTCAAAATGCTGATCTTAACCTTTAAAGCCTTAAGCATCTTTAGACCAGCATAGTGCCTTCTTCCTCATGATGACATTAAGATCTTCTTCTAAGGCCCTCCTTCAGGTCTCCTTGCCTTCAGAGATGTGGCAATCGGTGAGCCAAAACCTAGCCTTTTTAGTGGTGGCTCCTTGGTCTCCCAAGGGAGGCTGGACTGGCAAAGACTCACATGCCTTTGCAGCACTAGGACAAGACCTTTTTTCCCCCCAGGCCTTTTAGATCATTTTTTTTTTACATTTGTTATTTTAATCTGCTGGGACACTAGTTTCCTGTATTTTATGTTATATGGGCTTGCTATTTTTATGATACCATTATACTGTGTTTTTAAAAATATTGCTAGCCACTCCAAGAGGTTGCAGGTTAAATAAATAAATACTGTATTTCATTATGCTATATACCTAGAGACAATGTTTTTTAAACAATGTGTGCTGTAAAATTAATGCCCTATAAGACCCATGTGATACCATAGCAATTAAAGGAGGAAAGCAACTGTCCAGATAAGCCTCCTATCACAGCAACCTATGTTCACTATGGAAAAATATTTTATTGGGGGGGAAAAACAAAACACACACACCCTGGCAATCAGCAGCTGCGTTGGCTGCAGCTGCATAGCAGTTAGCGATAAAGCTGTCTCTTCCATCTGCACCTATTGTCAAGCTACACACTTGCAAATGTATGATTTGTCTGACCTTGCATATACAATAACATGAATAAACATTAATGAAAAAGCTTACAGTATAACACAACTATAGTTATGCAAGAACTTGATATAGAGGGAAGAGGATGGACTCAGGGCTGGGCCACAATGGAAGGCTTGTAGCAGAATATTTATTCCAGCAGCAGCCATTTTGCCAGAGGCATGTTTATCAAAGTGTGGAAAGCTCTGAAATTCCCACTAAGCCACAAAGCTTACTTGATGATCTTGGGCCAGCCACTGTCTCTCAGATTAACCTGTCTAAGAGGGTTTTTTGTAATGATAAAAGTAGGGAAAGAGGGCAACCGTGCACACGGCATTAAAATCTCTGGAGGAAGGGCAGGATACAGTTTAAATAAATAAATACATAAGAAAAAGTTCAAGCACATGGGTCTTGGCTGCTGGGTCTGTAACAGCCAGGGGAATGTCTTCTGTATGACGGTCAGTACCCAGCCTCTTTACATGTGGAGTTGCTGGGCCATTGGAGCCCCATGAGCATTGTGGCACCTTCTCCATGGAGTTAACATTCAAATCACTGCATGAGGCCAGGATATGATGATGAGAACCAAAAGATTCCCCTTGAACTACATTACAATTTTTGAAATTGGAATACTTTAAAAATCAACATACAATGCAGCACAAGGAGCATACTGTTAAAAAATAAAAACCTCTGCTCTGCACATAGATTCCTCCCCCACCACCACAGAGTTCCCTGGATTAGACATTCAGGCTGCAATCCTGTGCACAGGATTATACCTAAATACATGGATTACAGTAGAAGCAAATCTCAATGAATTCCATACATAACTAAATACAGGATTGGAAAGCTAACAATCAAAAAAACTTTCTGCTCTACAACTTCATACACTGGAGTTTATACTTAATGCTTTGTCTGTAAACACAGATAGAATACAGTATAAAATGTAGCTTAAAGTCTGTATTTAATTGTAAAATAATCAAATCAACATGTTTTAGCATGCTTAGAAACAACCAGTGAAATTCACATTTAAAAAAGGAACTTTAAATTTAAAAAACTGAACACCATGATTAAAACGAAGCAAGAAATTTCCTTGCTGAAATGTGGTGTAAATCATTCCTCTGTGCTTAAATATTCTAGAACTACAGGTCTAAGGGGTGGTATAGGGTAAATGTGATACATCAAGCTCCATGCTACACATTAAGCAGATAGCTCTGCATCTATAGTCAAACAGGATTTGGGATTGCAAAAGATAGACTGATATTAATCCAATCAATTACCAAATCACAGGGTTGGAAGGCACCTCAAAGGTTACCTAGCCCTACACCCTGGCAATGCAGCTGCTATAGCATCCCTGATAATAACTGTCCAACCTCTGCTTAAAAATCTTTAACAAAGGACTATCTTCCACCTTCCCAGACAGTCTATTCCACTGTGAGATCACACTATCAGGAAGTTCCTAATCTTTAGGTGAAATCCCTTCTTTTAATTTGAGCCTCTTAATTCAGGTCCTACCTTCTAGAACAGATTTTATTTTTAGTCAAAGGCGACATCCCTTCAGAGTAATCTGCACCATGCCAGTTGTGAATGGGGCTGAAGCCAGCAGTGGGTGGACAGAGCCATCCCCTTCTCCCTCCTTCCCATCCTTGAAGCAAGATTTCAGGGGAGGGACAGATCACTCTTGACAGAGATCAGAACTGATAGCTTATATCAATCTTCCTTCCATCTGTTTTGGTTGCCCCCTTTCCCCTCCCATTTCTACCTCTGCACTCTCACCCCCCACCCACTCACATAAAATTAGGCTGAGGTCTGCAAGCAACTACTGGATTCCCAGTTGCCTACTCTTGTTACAACTAAAAACAAATTTGCTTTGCCATGTATGAGACAGCTTTTAAATTTTGAAGATGGCTATATTATCTCTTCTTCATTGATTTTCTCACTTACGTATTTATTTATTTATTTGCACCAGCTGCGGCCCTATCTTGGGAGCTCAGATCTGATCACCCTTACTCATGCCAATACTATTTTAGGCTGCATTAACAGAAGTATAGTTTCCAAATCGTGTGAAGTATTGGTTCCCCTCTATTCAGCAATGGTTAGGTCTCATCTGCAGTACTGCATCCAGTTCTAGACATCACACTTTAAGAAGGATACAGACAAACTGCAACAGATTCAAAGGAGGGCAACAAGAATGATCAGGAGACTAGAAACAAAGCCCTGTGAGGAGAGACTGAAAGAACTGGGCATGTTTAGCCTTGAGAACAGAAGACTGAGGGGAGATATGATAGCACTCTTCAAGTACATGAAAGGTTATCACAGAGGAGGACCAGGATCTCTTCTTGATCGTCCCAGAATACAGGATACAAAATAATGGGCTGAAGTTGCAGGAAGCCAGATTTTGACTGAACATCAGGAAAAATGTCCTAACTGTTAGAGCAGTACGACAATGGAACCAATTACCTAGGGTGGTAGTGGGCTCTCCAACGTTGGAGGCATTCAAAAGGCAGCTGGATAGAAACCTGGCAGGTATGCTTTAATTTAGATTCCTGCATTGAGCATGACCTAATGACCTTATAGGCTGCTTCCAACTCTATGATTCTATGCCCCAGTCCACCTCGCATTTGGATTACTGTAATGCGCTCTATGTGGGGCTGCCTTTGAACACTACTCAGAAGCTTCAGCTGGTTCAAAATGTGGGTGCCACGATGTGAAGGAAGAGCCGCTTTGAGCACATTACACATGTGCTAAAAGAGCTACATTGACTTCCAGTTTGCTTTTGAGTACAATTCAAGGTGCTGGTTTTTATCTTTAAAGCCCTAAACACTTTAGGACCTAGGTGTCTGTCTGCCTGCCTTCCCCTAATCGGTCATGCCCATTGCACAACAGCCAGGGAAGAGGGCCTGTTACGAGCGCCTACTAGATTTGAAGCCTGTTTGGCGAACATCCGCAACAGAGCCTTCTCTGTCATGTCCCCTAGACTATGGAATGCCCTCGCATAAGATAGGATCCCATTTCAGATAGCTGCTGAAGATCCATCTTTTAATTCAAGCATGTGGTTAAATTTTTAGCTCTTCATATTGATGTTTTTAAGAATTTTATGGATTTGTTTATGTATGGTTCTTTATATGTTTTCGTATTTTTAAATTTCTGTATGTTTTTATGTATGCTTTGTACTTTTTAAAATGTCGGGACCCGCATTCTGGGTGAGAGGAAGACAACAACCATATCATCATCATCTCTTCTTCAGCCTATATGCACCCAATTGCTTTAACTTTTCCTCATAAAACTTGGCCCTCCACCATCTCTTTGTTCTGTGGGCATGTTCCATTGAGCAATAATTTTTGAGAAAAGAAATCTTTATTGAAATCATTATTTATGACTACTTCCTTGTCATTTTTTTTGGATTCAAGTTGCTTGCAACTTACAGCCCAATCCTAGTTTAATCAAAAGTATGTCCCACTAAATTCATAGAGCTTACTCCCATAAGATTGTAACCTTAGTTATTTTTCCTCATCCTCTTGCCAACATCCCTATACTGCTTCAACTAATTTGATTTTTGTCCAGTCTTCTCTTTCTACATGTCCTTAGCAACCGCTTGGAAGATGCAACGGTTTAATCAGATCACTTGGGTATGCTTCTTTTGGAGAGAGAAAATGGGCTGAGGAGAGAAAGACAACAAGCAAGGAGCCTTTACTGTACCTTAATACTTGCAGATCTTCTTCAGAGTTCTGCATCTCATCTCTAAGACGTTGCCATCGCAGCAAAGCTTTCAGTTCCTGCTGGTCTTTTGCTTCATCAACTGGCAGCTGCTTGGGACATAAACATACAGTTGTTTCTCAAATTTCTCAGTAGCTTTCTAGTGGAAATCGTGTTAGTTTAGAGAAGGTCCTGTCACCCATTACAGAAGGAAAGAGCAGCAAAGGATGGCATCATTTTCCACTCTAAAACTTGACATACAATATGTCCTACTACCATAATCAATATTATTATTGTACAGTGTCTATTTAGGAACATAGCAAGCTGCTTTATACTGAGTCAGACTACTGATTCATCTAGCTCAGTACTGACCAGCAGTGGCTCTCGAGGGTTTCAGACAGGGGACATCCCCAGTCCAATATGGAGATTCAGGGAATTGAACCAGGGTTGTTCTGCATGCAAAGAATATGCTCTACCACTGAGCTACAACCCTGCAAGCACTATATGACTTATAGACACTGTGCAGAAGAAAGGAATTATATGGAATGTGTGTCCATGGAAAACGCTTCTACCCTTGCATCAGTACAATATTTGCTTCCAGTTACAGCCCCTTGAACTTCATTGGGTGCCGCCCAGAGGGCTCCTTCACCTTGGGCCCTCTGGAGCAGTCTCCCATGTGGCTTTTCAGGGGCATGGGGGCATGCAGCTGGAATGAGGGAGCTGAACTTCTATGCCAAAGGCAAAAAAACCCCAGTGCACTGGGCATTGCTTTTTTCTTTCTTTTTTTACTCTATGTGTTTTTTCCTCAAGATGGTGGTCAGAACCAAAAGATGCAAAGCACCATTGCACCAGCAGTGAATATGGTGCAAAAGGAGTTCTCAGTAGGGCTGTTATTTAGTTAAAGACATCTTAAACTACAATCCAATACACATTTTCCTGGGAGTAAGCCCCACTGAACCCAATGGAGCTTACTTCTGAGTAGACACATATTGGATTGCAGTCTTAATCAATTAATTAAGCAATTCAATTTGCATATGAATGCGGAAGCAAGAAGTGCCAATTCTTTGTTTTTAGATGATGCACACATGTCATTAATGGTTTCATATTAAAAGAGGCATTCCTCCTGTGTGTGAAAGAAGGGGAAATGCATTCTTGTTTTTATATGTTCTATCTCATATGTTCTTATATTAAAAATTGTAATTGTTAAAAAAAATCTTCTGTCCAATTAGTTGGTGAGGTCCTTTTATTGATTAAATATTTAATTAAACAATCTAATCAATTGATTAGCGAACTACCTCAGAGTGTGTCCCTGCCTGCATGGGTGTCTGCACTGTGACACAGTGAAGAGGGTAGTTGTGGCTAGCTGGCTAACTATTGAGGCAAGGGTGGGTGACTGCTGACTGTATAACAGGTGCCCTCCATATCGTCTATGCCGAGTCCTGCTTTTATGGGTTTGAGGTGGAAGAGAGGATTGTACTAAACTGAAGGAGAGCAAAGCTGAAAAGAAGAAAAATTGTGTTGTTTTTTAAAATTTCCTTGAATTAATTAAAGGGAAAT
Organism: Rhineura floridana; assembly: GCF_030035675.1. NCBI lineage: Eukaryota > Metazoa > Chordata > Lepidosauria > Squamata > Rhineuridae > Rhineura > Rhineura floridana. Next base: position 94,944,864 of record NC_084480.1, read on the forward strand.
CACTTTTGGGGAAAATTAAATGAAGATGACTTTATTGGGGAGATTTGGCTGGGAAATTAATTTGAGAGAATCTGGCTGAGATTTGAATGTTTTGGGATAAAATAACTGAAGTAGAATGCATGGACCAGTGAGATATTTAAATTTCGGGGAGGGGTAAACCAACTGAAACTAGGGACAGAACTGGATGTGTGTGTGTATGAAAATGGATCTGGGAGGATTTAAGTTAGAATTGTAAGTTTTAGGGTAAATTAAATTAAGGATGGTAGTGTTTGGGGCTTAATTTCATCTCTGTTCTATACTTCGTTTGTGTAAGTCGCTCATCTCTCAGTCTCAATAGTCTGTTTCCTTCAAACAGATGCTGTGCAGCACCAACAATTGAGAGGACAAAGGGTTTGATGTGTACGGACTCAGGCCCTACCTCTGCCTTCTGTTCAGTTTATGAGGTTGTGGATGTCACTTATTGCTCTCAAGCATTCTGTTATGTTTGCTCCCAGCATCTAAGGTCCCATCCAGATAACATGGCTGATGAGTTTCCTTGGGCAGAACTGGGGTTGAGGAGGTAGAAGGAATTTTGAGTGAGTGGAGCTAAAAGAGGTGTGGTATGAATAGCTTAGCAGGATGGGTGTCACTTGTAGAAACTCCACTTTTTGGAAGCAGCTTACCTCCAACCACTACTGGAAGCAAATCAAGAGCAAACAAAAGCAGTTTAATCAAAATTGTTGCAGATAATGCAGAAAACAATTAGGAGAAAACCAGATGTATGAAGGCAGCAAAATGTAGCCAACGTCTCCAACTTTCTAAAACTTGCTTACAGTGCAATTATAAAATAGCTTGCAAAGACAAAGATAATTTCTAAATTTTTGGAAGATCCAAAGCTTATGACTTAGGAGCATATGTTTTGCACACACAAGGCCTTAAGTTCATTCCTTGGTATCTCATGACTGGGAAAGACTCTTGTCTGAAAACCTGGAGAACCACTACCACTCAGTGGAAACAATACAGAGCTAGATGGATCAATGATCCGACAGTATAGGGCAGCCTTTTATGTTCCCATCCTGGATTAAAAGATACTGTGAAATGGGGATGCTCCAACTTCTGCATAACATGTTAAAGAAAAAAATAGGAACCCTGGAGGTATTAAAATCATTAGCCAGTTAAATATTTGTGTCTGAAGAGGCTGATTTTCTTCAGAGACTGAAAACAAATTAACTGAACATTTCTTACAGACACCTGATATATCATTTCAATACAATAATCTTTATTCTTTATTAGAAGGGTTTTTGGGGAAGGGTTGCCCTAAATCTTCCTGTCTTCTTTTTGATAGTATGAATGTCCCATAACCCACAAAAATAATTATAGTGATGTTTTAAAGAACAAATTATACTCTAATTTGTTAGTTCATAAGCGAACAACGAATTTTCCACTTGCAGTAAAGAATGTTTTCACACCTTTGTTTATACTTTCCCTACAGGATGCATCCACATAGCTAAATTAATGCATAACAACAAAATTACCGATGAATAATTTTAGGGGAAGGGCCATAGCTGAGTGGTAGAGCATCTGCTTTGCATGCAAAAGGTCCCAAGTTCAATCCCCGGCATCTCCAGGTAAGGATGGAAAAAGATTCCCTGTCTGAAACTGTGGAGAGCCACTGCCAGTCAGTGTAGACAACGGTCTGACTCAGTATAAGGCAGCTGCCTGTGTTCCTGAGTTAGAGGCAAAGAGGAGAACAAGTACATTTGATTGTCTTGCAAATTATTACAGGTACCACCCCTTTACAACTTCATCTAAAAGACTTCCAAGATATGGAAGATCATCAAGCCCACCTCATGGCCAAGGGCATGACAGATTCATGGACATTAAGTCAGACATTACCCAAGACATTTGCAAACAGATTCCTCATACTCAGAGGCAGCATACTTCTGTTTACTAGACAAGGAGGGTTGTTTTTTTTCTACCTCACTAGTAAAATTCCCTGGGTACTCTGGCCAGCCACTATCAGAGATAGTCAGAGTGTTGGACTAGATAAACATTTGTTCTGATCCAGCACAGCAGTTCTTATGTCCTTAAATAGGGTTTCTATAGTATCTTTGCGCTTACTGCACAATGTGTAAACTGAAGGCTACTCTTTTTTCCATTATGAAAATGATTGTTCTAGCTATACCTGTTGAGCTGCTGACCAAAATGCATCTTCTAGGTGAGTGGCAAATCCTTCACTTAGCCATTCTTCAGTCCAGTCACGTGCACCAATGGCCAAACCAAACCAGGCATGAGCAATTTCATGGCACAGGCGTGCTCCACAGAGGTGGCTCCCACCAGATAATGTGCTCTGTGATAGGAAGATGATGTGTGGGCTACATAATATGAAGGACAAATATATTACAGACCTGTTACAGCATGCATTGCCTCGCTATAGCAATATGTAGACTTTATTAGCCTTGTCAGCCTGTTATTACTGTATGCATGCTATGTCATGACAGTTAGTTTACAGCTCAGACGTTTTTAGGAATTAGGTTGCACTTTATTGTTTTCTGGCAGAGATTCAAGCTAAAAATTCTGCCAAGCATTTGTTTCATATTCAACCATCAAACAGCTATTACCTGTAATAAGTAACTTCAACCAAAGTTTTATATTTTTCAAATTACAAGGCTGATTTATTTCAGTGGAAGCATTTATGTTTAAGCCAAGATAATAAAAGAAGGACAGGTGTGAATAAAGACCATAGGTATTTTTGGCTAAACGATCAAAGCAAGCAATGAAAACAAAAAGACAAAAAAATAAGGAAAAGATTCCTATTGAAAAAGGAACATTGTACATTTGAAAACTATAAGCTATTAGGAGAAAAAGAGTGGGAAAATGAGGGCCTAATGAAGCTAAAACAGGCACTGGTGTTAAGGGAATGTCTGTAATTTATAAGACACATTTGCTGATGAGTGGGGTCTTAGATCTGTGCAGCTCCCTATGTGTGGGAGTAGGTGTGCATTTATCTCTGTGTGCGCATGAATATTGTTTTACCAAGTTACAGAAATTAGGAGGGGGGAGCAATCACTGCAGAAATACCACAAAGAAGAAGAGGGTAGAAAAGCTGAAGATACAGCAAAAATAAAAACATAAAGTATACAACTGTAAATGAAAATTACTCCTTTTTCAAGAATATGCTTCCCTCTGGAGTAAAATCTATACAGCCATTTCTATAGCCCACCCAATGCTTATCTTGCCTGAGACATGTTTTTGGGATAAGTCATTGGATACCCAAAACTATTTCATAGGTAATTCTGTAAAATATCTTAGGAGGATTGTGGAAATTGCAGTTGAAATATACAAAGGTTTTGCCTACAATTGGTTAATAAATATTTATTGTTGTATTGGTGGCTTTTTTCCCCTTCACAAACAGCTGTTAAGGGTTTCCGTTGTCTGTTCCACATTTAAGAGAAAAAATGAGAAGTCTTTAGAGAGGGGGCATGGCCACTGCTCAGAGAAGCAACTCTTTCAGAAGTTGAGAGTGAACAAGTGAGTCCTTTATTGGCAATATAGCACCTTTCCAGCAGTCAAAGCACCTTTCTGCTTTGTCATCCACGGACTCCTTTGCTCTGCCTTAAAAATAGTCACAAGCAGACTGACAGACACTATATGACAGATGTTGTTGCTTCCTTCAGTTTTAATTTAACATTTCCCAAAATCCATCCCAGCTTCTGTCAGGACCTACCAGGTGGCTGATCAATTTCTTGTAAATGAAAACAGAGGATCTCATTTTTGCTACACATACAATATATATAACCCAATGACATCATCACTTTGCCATTTTGCCATATCTAATGCAAGACAGTATATTGAGTTGAAGAGATAGTATGGATAGCTAAAACTTGTAAACCATAGGCTTTTCTCACACTCTGAATCACATTCCAGGCTGTTCCAAAATAACACTAAGGAAATGCAACACTTAAAAACAAGAGCATATTGCTGATGTAACATTTTTCTCAAATACAACAGAATGGTGAGCGTGCTTCTAGAATTATTTACAAAAAAATCAGATTTTGGGTGTAAAAGGCAGACAAATCTTCAGAAAAACTAACTAAAATGCATTGCATTGTTCATGGATTGTCCATATCTAGTATGTTATTTCTGAATGTCAATGTTCTACAACTCTCGCTTGTTTTTATTTATTTATTTAACCAAATTTGTATATCTCTTGATTGTAAAAGTCCTCCAGATTACAAAAAAATTAAAAATAAACAAATAAAACTTTTAAAAACAATTAAAACAGTAAGTAACTAAAAAGATCAAAACACATCAACATCTGGATAAGCTTGCCTAGGTTTTCAGCAGGCACCAAAAGGAATACAGTGAAGTTGCCTGCCTTATGTCAGTAGGCAGGAAATTCCAAAGAATAGTGCTGCCACACTAAAAGAATGGTTTCTTGCAAGTGCAGAACAAGTATTATGTGGCACCTGTAACAGTGCTTCTTCTGCAGATCAAAGTGCTTGAGTGGATACATATGGGGTAAGATGGTCCCGCAAGTAAACTGGTCCCAAGCTGTTAAGGGCTTTACATACCTTGAACTTAACAAATTGGCAACCAGTGCAGATCTCTGAGCAGTCTCACTCCCATCAGCAATCTGGCTGCAGCATTCTGCACTAACTGCAGTTTCCAGGTCAAGTGCAAGGGAAGCCCCACATATACATTGCAGTATTTATTTATTTATTTATTTATATACCACCCCGTAGCTGAAGCTCTCTAGGCGGTTTACAGCAATTAAAAACAAATATACAAATCCACTTGTGAAGTCTCCAGTGCCTAAACTACTGTGGCCAAGCTCTTCCAGTCCAGGAATGGTCACAGTTATCTTACCAAATGCAGCTAATAAAAGGCACATCTAGCCATTGAGACTACCTGGGCCCTCACTGACAGAGCTGGATCCAGAAGCACCCCTAGACTGCTCCTTCAGGAAGAGTGCCTGTCCAGGGCAGGCAATCAACAAATTTCTTGACATGGGAACCACTCACTTACAGTGCCTCCCTCTTGCCAGGATTCAAGTTCAAATCAACCTTAATCAGTACTTCCATTCTACAATGAATTTTTTTTAATATTGCATGCATAGCAGTATACTGTGTTCACATGCAAATGATTGACAATGCACTTCTGTGAAACAACCATACCAGTAAAATACAAAACCAGAACTAGCAGAGTGCTATAATAATAATAATAATAATAATAAATTTGTTTGTCGCCTATCTGGCAAATAGCCACTCTAGGCGACGTACATTAAAATAAGATAAAATACAATAATATCAGATGCAGTCACATTAATAACAATAGATAAAAATACTGGACAGTCATCAATACATATAAAAACAATTATATTAGCAGCATACGATAGATGACAAAATCATGGAGATTTACCCCTCCCAAGGACCTCAAAGGCCTGTTGAAATAGCCACGTCTTCAGGGCCTTGCGGAATACCTCTAGGGAAGGGGCATGTCGAAGATCACATGGGAGGGAGTTCCAGAGAGTGGGGGCCACCACAGAAAAGGCTCTCTCCCTAGTACCCACCAACCTAACTGTTTTGGTTGGCGGGATTGAGAGAAGGCCTTGTGTGGCTGATCTAGTTGGGCGGCATAGGTGGTGGCAGTGGAGGCGCTCTTTCAGGTTAGCTGGGCCGAAACCGTATAGGGTTTTAAAGGTTAATACCAACACCTTGAATCGGGCCCGGAAAACAACCGGCAGCCAGTGTAGATCAAATAATACTGGCGTAATGTGGTCCTGGCGGCGGCTGTTGGTAAGTAAGCGCGCCGCTGCATTCTGTACAAGTTGTAATTTCCGGACCGTTTTCAAGGGTAACCCCACGTAGAGCGCATTACAGTAGTCCAATCGAGAGGTGACCAGGGCATGTACCACGAGCGGGAGCTGTTGAACAGGGAGGTAGGGTTGCAGCCTACGTATAAGGTGTAATTGATACCAAACTGCCCGGCTCACAGCCGAAATCTGAGCCTCCATGGACAGCCTGGAATCAAGAACAACCCCGAGGCTGCGGACCTGGTCCTGTAGGGGCAACTTCACCCCATCAAACACCAGGTCAACATCTCCTAACCCTCCCTTGTCTCTCACAAGTAGTACCTCGGTCTTATCAGGGTTCAACTTCAACCTGTTCCTGCCCATCCATCCACTCACGGATTCCAGGCACTTGGACATGGTCTCCACAGCCCTCTCCGGTGAAGATTTAAATGAGAAATAGAGCTGAGTGTCATCCGCATATTGGTGACACCGCAGCCCAAATCTCCTGATGATCTCTCCCAGCGGCTTTACATAGATGTTAAATAGCATGGGAGAGAGGATAGAGCCCTGTGGCACACCACAATTGAGAGGCCAAGGGTCTGAAACCTCATCACCCAATGCTACCTGTTGGCGCCTATCAGAGAGAAAGGAGTGGAACCACCGTAAAACCGTGCCTCCCAATCCCAAACTCTCCAGGCGATCTAAAAGGATACCGTGGTCTACGGTATCGAAAGCCGCTGAGAGATCCAGGAGGACAAGGAAGGTGAATTCTCCCCTATCCAGTGCCCTCCTCATATCATCGACCAGAGCGACCAAGGCTGTTTCAGTTCCATGTCCAGTCCTGAAACCCGATTGGTATGGATCTAGATAATCCATTTCATCCAAGTGTGTCTGCAACTGATTTGCCACCACTCTCTCAATGACCTTGCCCAAGAATGGTAAGTTCGAAATTGGGCGGAAGTTGTTTAAGATCTGGGGATCCAAGGAGGACTTCTTTAAGATGGGTTTAATAATAGCCTCCTTGAGGGCTAGTGGCATAACACCCTCTTGCAAGGATGCATTAACCATTGCCTTGATCCCCTCACCCAATCTCTCTTTGCAGCTCATAAGGAGCCACGATGGGCAAGGGTCATTTAGACAAGTGGTAGGCCTTACAGATGAGAGCACCTTGTCCACATCCTCAGAAGGAAGAGGCCGAAATCGATCCCATTTGACCGGTTTGCAACTGGTCAACTCTAGTTCACTCACTGTATCCACGACGCACGGAATCGAGCTCCTCAGGTGTTCGATTTTATCAGCAAAGTGCTTTGCCAATTTGTCACAGGAGGCCTTAGACTGTTCCAAGGGTTCCTGAGCAACTGGATCGACCAGGCTTCGGACCACTTGGAACAACCTCCTGGGACAGCACTCTGCTGATGCAATAGAGGCAGCAAAGAATTCCCTCTTTGGCGGCCTTACCGTCACCTGGTAGGCAGCTATTGCTGCTCTAACCTGTGTCTGAGCATCTTTGGAGCGCGACTTCCGCCATCGGCGCTCTAGTCGTCTCACCTCCTGTTTCAAAGTACGCAACCGTGGTGTGTACCATGGTGCTACTTGAGTTCTGTTCAGGGGGAGAGGACGTTTCGGAGCCACTTGGCCACCTGGCTATCCTCTCATTCCACTCCATCACCAGGGCTTCAACCGGGCGACCTTCAGCAGGTTCCAATTCCCCAAGCGCCGTCAGGAAACCATCTGGATCCATCAGGCGCCTGGGGCGGACCATTCTAATAGGACCTTTACCCCTGCGGAGGGTGTGCGGCATCGAGAGATCCATCTTTACCAGATAGTGGTCTGACCATGACACAGGGGTAAAAGAATTGGCCCCTAACTTCAGCACACTACCCTCCCCCCCTGGGACAAATACAAGGTCAAGAGTATGACCGGCTACATGGGTGGGCTCAGTATTACTAAGGCGCAGTTCCCAGGAAGCCATGGTTTCCAGGAAACCCTGAGGAGCTCCAGTGAGAGTGGTCTCAGCGTGTATGTTAAAGTCACCCAGAACTAATAGCTCCGGGGACAACATTCGCACATCCGAGATCACCTCGAGCACCTCGGCCAGGGAGTCTGCCATGCAGCGGGGCGGGCGGTACATGAGTAGGATCCCTAAACTGCCCTTCGAGCCCAACCTCCAGTACATACAATCAACAAAGCTAGTCCCACGAAGGGGAGGTCTGGCAAAGAGCAACGACTCTCAGTAAATAACTGCCACTCCCCCTCCCCGCCTTCCGACCCTCGGCTGCTGTGCGTAACGGAAACCTGGTGGGCACACAGCCTCAAGAATAGGAGCTGAGGTTTCATCTAACCAGGTCTCCGTAATACATGCCAGGTCTGCACAATCATCCAAGATCAGATCATGGATGGTAGATGTTTTTTGTACTACAGACCTGGCATTACACATCAGCAGTCGAAGGTCAGTAGGAATCCTGCGTCCCCCAGCTTCCTTCTGGTTCTGGACAGACCTGGAACAAGGGATGGATATTATGTATCTATCCCTTGTTTCTCTACGTTGACATGGTCTGCCCCCAGCACCATTCCAGCGCCTGCCGCCCAATCTTGTTATACTTTGGCCCCCAGCCCTTCCTTCCTCTTCCCTCCCTGATTTACACATGCCCCTATCCCTCCGCCAATCAACAAGCCCAGATGATAAAGGTCAAAGATGTTGTAAAGATGTTGTAAAAGATATTAAGAGATGGGTAAATCAAGTCCAGTCAGTCCTTCCAATCATAAGACTGCATATGCATAAATCATTCAACACATTCATACCACAAAACAACCAATCACACAACATTCACACCACACTAATCCACACACACAGAGCACACCACACAACCAACGTTGAAATTAATCCTCTACCAACATACAAACAGCACAAACAAGGCACTTCAATAGCAGCAGCAGGTGGCACCACGCCCACACGAACAGCACCGCACCCGGGCACTCCACTGGTGGCAGGACCAGCATGCAAACAGGCGTACAGCAGGACAGTGGCGATGGCGAGACCACAACGATGGCAGCCAGGTAGTAGTACAGTTCGCAGCGGCGGCCACGGCAACGTCCACATCCACACGCAAGCAGGCAAGCGAACGACGTCAGCGATGCACGGCCGAAGGACTATAAGTCTTTAATTCACAACTCAGGGTATAGGATAAGCCAAATTATTTCAGAAGGCAAGCTTGACCTTGATCTGCCTCATGTCTTCTCAACTGCAAGACAGCTGCAAGACAGAGCAGGTTCAAGACTCTGGATTGCACTTCCTGGTGAAGAATAATTGTAAATTGGACTTAAATTACAAGGAAGGTTCAAAGCACAAACTTAACCTTTTTGGTAAGAATCACTTTAATAACAATCAACTCCCACTCCAACATCTGACAACATGTCCTACAGAGCAGAAAACCGACAGTTATGTTACCACAAGAACATAAAATGCACATCTTAGCTGAGCGACAGAAAAACAACTATAAAAGCTTCTTTTTTGAGGAATGAATGTTGTTTTATCAACTACAAATCTACAATCTACAAATCTACAAAACTACAATCGGGCAACAATAAAATATTTTACGCAGGAAATGAGAAATTAAGAATGGGGTTGCTTTAATAGTAAGAAGTGATGTAGCAAAAACAATTAAGAGCTATAATGCAAGGTCTGAGCGAGTTATATCAATGAGATTTAATGGGAAACCTATTAACATAACCATCATCCAAGTCTATGCTACAACGGCAAATGCTGAAGGAATCGGAGAGATTTTACACAGCAGTACAGGAAGAAATTGATCACACACCAAAACAAGATGTGCTGATAATCATGGGGGATTGGAATACAAAAGTAGGGAACAGAGAAGAACTAGGAATTGTGGGAAAATGGGGCTTAGGAGATAGAAATGAAGCAGGAGAAAGACTTATCAAATTCTGTAAAGCCAATAATTTGTTTCTCGCAAATACATTTTTTGGACAACTGAAAAGATGACTGTACATGTGGACATCACCAAATGGTCAATATAGGAATCAAATTGATTATATAACTGGTTGCAGAAGATGGAGAAGCTCCATATTTTCTGCGAAAACAAGACCAGGAGTAGACTGTGGTACAGATCATGAACTGGTCCTACCGAAAATCAAAGTAAAGCTAAAGAAGAACAAACCAATCATAATGCCAAAATACAATTTCAATAACATCCCAGAAGAATATCAAATAAGGAACAGATTTGAGGCTTTAAACTTAGAGAACCAGAAGAACTATGGAATGAAGTCAGAGATATTATCAAGGAAGAATGCAAAAAGACAATACCTTTAGTTAAAAAGAGAGAAAGACCTCAATGGATGACTGAAGAAACTCTTAAGAGAGAAGGAAAGCAAAAGCAAAACGAGATAGAAACATGGTCAGAACCATAAATGCAACTATAAAGCAACTAGTACGTAGGGAAAAAGAGAACTATTACAATAGTAATTGTACAGAAATAGAAGAGGACAATAAAAAGGGTAGAACAAGAGCCCTATTCCAAAAGATTAGAGAAATGAAAGCGAAATTTAAACCAAGGGGTAGGGATGCTGAATAATCTACAGGAGAACACACTGACTGACTGTTTGGACACACTGACTGTTCCAAATAAGGAACAGATTTGAGGCTTTAAATAACATCCCAGAAGAATATGAAGATCAAATAAGGAACAGATTTGAGGCTTTAAACTTAGTTGACAGAGAACCAGAAGAACTACGGAGTGAAGTCAGAAACATTATCAGGGAAGAATGCAAAAAGACAATACCTCAAGTTAAAAAGAGAGAAAGTCCTCAATGGATGACTGAAGGAAAGCAAAGGTAAGAGGAGATAGAAACACAGTCAGAACCCTAAATGCAACAATACAGAGGGTAGTACGTAGGGACAACGAGAACTATTACAATAGTTATTGTATAGAAATAGAAGAGGACAACAAAAAGGGTAGAACAAGAGCCCTATTCCAAAAGATTAGAGAATGAAAGGGAAATTTAAACCAAGAGTAGGGATGTTAAATAATCAACAGGGGAATACACTGACTGACCGAGATCAAATAAAAGAAAGCTGGAAGCAATACACTGAAGAACTCTATAAAAGAGATGCCAGGATGACAGATTCATTCATGGAGGAACCGTATGATGAAGAATCAGAAATTTTAGAATGTGAGGTGAAAGCTGCTCTTAAAATACTTGGAAGAAACAAATCACCAGGAACAGATGGCATACCAATAGAGTTGCTACAAGCTACTGAGACTGAATCTGTCCAAATTTTGATAAAAATTTGTCAACAAATACGGAAAACTAAACAATGGCCCACAGACTGGAAGCATTCAATATACATCCCAATTCCGAAGAAAGGGGATCCCAGGGAATGTAGTAATTATCAAACTATTGCCTTAATATCCCATGCAAGTAAAGTCATGCTCAAGATTCTACAACAAAGGTTCTCACCATATATGGAGCGAGAAATGCCAGATGTCCAAGCTGGATTTAGAAAGGGAAGAGGTCATATCGCCAACATACGTTGGATAATGGAACAGACCAAGGAATTTCAGGAGGAAATCACCCTGTGCTTTATAGACTACAGCAAAGCCTTTGACTGTGTAGACCATGAGAAACTATGGAATGTTTTAAAAGAAATGGGGGTGCCACAGCATCTGGTTGTCCTGATGTGCAACCTATACTCTGCACAAGAGGCTACTGTAAGGACAGAATATGGAGAAACCGATTGGTTCCTAATTGGAAAAGGTGTGAGACAGGTATGTATTTTATCACCCTACTTGTTTAATCTATATGCAAAACATATCATATGGAAAGCGGGATTGGACCAAGATGAAGGAGGTGTGAGAATTGGAGGGAGAAATATCAGTAATTTAAGATATGCAGACGATACCATACTACTAGCAGAAACCAGTAATGATTTGAAGTGAATGCTGATGAAAGTTAAAGAGGACAACACAAAAGCAGGACTACAGCTGAACATCAAGAAGACGAAAGTAATGAAAACAGACGATTTATGTAACTTTACAGTTGACAACGAGGACATTTAAGGACTATCAATACCTCAGCACAGTCCTTAAACAAAATGGATACAATAGTCAAGAAATCAGAAGAAGGCTAGGACGGGGGAGGGCAGCTATGACAGAACTAGAAAAGGTCCTGAACACTAAAGTCAGGATCATTCAGACCATGGTATTCCCGATTTCTATGTATGGATCTGAAAGTTGGACAGTGAAAAAAGCAGGTAAGAGAAAAATCCACTCATTTGAAATGTGGTGATGGAGGAGAGCTTTGCGGATACCATGGACTGCGAAAAAGAGAAATAATTGGGTGTTAGAACAAATTAAACCAGAACTATCACTAGAAGCTAAAATGATGAAACTGAGGTTATCATACTTTGGACACATCATGAGAAGACAGGATTCACTAGAAAAGATAATAATGTTGGGGAAAACAGAAGGGAGTAGAAAAAGAGGAAGGCCAAACAAGAGATGGATTGATTCCATAAAGGAAGCCACAGACCTGAACTTACAAGATCTGAACAGGGTAGTTCACGACAGATGCTACTGGAGGTTGCTGATTCATCGCCATAAGTCGTAATCGACTTGAAGGCACATAACAACAAATGTTGTTTTATTGCTACTGTGATATTATACAGCCACGAGAGTGGCTGTATACTATAGCCAGCGGGGATTTTTCACATTCCGCAATGTTAAATTGAAAATACCCCCCATGCCATTCTGATGCTTCCCATAAGCTCATTTCAAAACAAAACCTTACATAACTTACAGTCCTGAACTCAGAAAAGCTTGCTTAACACCCTGTCAATTTTCATGGCGATACACAAAACAGTCAGAGAGAATAGACAGTTCAAAGTGTAAAAAGAGAGAGAAAAACCTCAGAGCCCTTTTGGACTTTTTTCTCTGAGAGTTCTCATAATCTGTTGAAATTCATTAAAAATCAGCCATGTTCACAGAGTACCTGTAATACTGACGTTGCCCCATACTCTGACCTTCATCTGCTGCAGTTTAAAAGTTTAAAAAATGCCTGGCTGATTTTTAATTAATTTAATAAATTTTGGCTGGGACCCAATGATAACGCGGAACATGCTCAGTAAGAACCAACTGTCAGAGTTCTAAAAGCCTCACAGCTGCTGGGCTTGCCTAATCAGGGGGCCACACCCACACCAGACTTTGATGTCATGTGAGACAGTCATGGCTTACCTCAAAGAATCCTGGGAAGTGTAGTTTGTGAAGGGTGCTAAGAGACTCCTATTCCCCTGAGAGAATGGTTTAACAGTCAGCCACACTGATTGAAGGTCTGTGAGGGGAACAGGGCATCTCCTAGCAACTCTCAGCACCCTTCACTAACTACACTTCCCAGGATTCTTTGAGAGAAGCCATGACTGTCCAAAGTGAAATAAAGGCCTGGTGTGGATGTGGCCAGGGAAAGCTTTGGTTTAAATTTGGGTGGGAGGCTACATGTGTCTGCTGTAGAATAAAAAGGTGGGGGAAAGGCTGAAAAAGAAAGATTCTGTTTACAATGTTTTCCTTTTGGAAAGGAAAGGGGCTTCCCTTCTGCCCAGTGCCCGCCCACCCAATCTCGTCCCCTCCCACTCCCTGCCCCTTCCCTGGGTCAGTGTTGGACTACGACCTGGGAGACCAGGGTTCGAATCCCCACACAGCCATGAAGCTGACTGGGTGACCTTGGGCCAGTCACTGCCTCTTAGCCTCAGAGGAAGGCAATGGTGAAATCACCTCTGAATACTGTTTACCATGAAAACCCTATTCAAAGGGTCGCAATAGGTGGGGATTGACTTTAAGGCAGTCCATTTTCATTTTCAAACATGATTGCATAGAAATAGATCCCACTGAACTCAAAAAATATGCAAATGATCAAACCCACCCTCCCTTCTCCTTCCTCCTATCCCCTCCTCTTGCCCCTTCCCTCCCCCTTCCTTTGCCCCTCACTCCCCATCCCCTTCCAATCCCCTCTTTCCCCTTCCCCTTCGCCCTCCTCCCCATGGTCAGTTTTACCTATCTTAAACATGATTGCACGGAAGTAAATACCATTGAACTCTATAAGCATGCAAATGATCAAACCTGCCCTCCCCTCCACCTTCTTTTGCCCCCCTCCAATACGCTCCTTCCCACTCCCACTCCTCCTCACCTATGGTCAGTGTTTCCCATCCTAACCGAGATTGCATAGGAGTAAATCCCATTGAAAATAAGCATGCAAATGATCAGACCTGCTTTTCCCCTCTCCTCTCCTCTCCCTTCCTCCTCCCCTGCCCACTCCAGCCCTCCATCCATCCCCCCCCCGGTCAGTTTTACCTATCCTAAGCATGATTGCATGGGAGTAAATCGCACTGAATTTAATAAACATGCAAATGATCAAACCTGTCCTTCTCCTCCCCTCCCCATCCTGCCTACTCCCCTCCCAGTCCTCCCCTCTGCATTTCCTCCCCTCCCTCCTCCCCTCCCCATCCTCTGTGGTCAGTTTCCCCTATCCTAAGCATGATTGCAGGGGAGTAAATCCCATTGAACTCAATAAGCATGCAAATGATCCATCCATTCTCAGCAAACTTGGACAGGATCCCATTTCTTACCTCCCGGATTAAAAAGCAGGGAAATTCACTAAGAGGCAAAAAACCTTGCAGTTTAAGAACATACCTATAGCCCACAGCTATTCTATCAAACTTTAAAAAGCAGGGAAATTGGGCAGCTATAGTGAATGCACCAGGGGAGCAGGAGACCTGAACTCCTCTCTGAGATATTGTACTGCCCTACAAATTGGTCAAAATGCAAACACCATTTGGGTTGGTCTTTAACAGTCCAATCCACTTGCTGTGTAGCTTGGAAAAATTTGGTAACATGTGCCTCTGAGCATATGGTGAGTGGTGGCAACACCTGCAATCAGCCCAAATAATAGAAACAAGACATGTGCTGTGCTGATCTTGTTTTAACAGGGAGGAAGCAACATTATTAAGACAGTTGATATAGTTCAGATGGTCACTTTGAATATTTCTGATTTCCCTTGCAATTTTAGTGAAGTTTCCTATAGTAAATCATTTTCTTTTGTTTCTATTTCTATGAATATGTGAAGTACAGCAACTCTTTGCAAAATTTATACTAAAAAAACTCCAAACATAATTGTGGAATAATGGCACTGACATCTGCAGAATAGTCTCCAGTGGACCTCAGGAGTATCTCAATTTGCACAAGATAAAACAGTGGGAGGTGAAATATATTCTAGCAAAATGCTAGGTGTGCTCTATGTTTTTAATTGACTGTGCCCACCTTGCCTTAAATGAAGTGGTTTAAACATAGCAGGCTGAAAATATGCATCCTCTTTTTTCCAACAGCTAGAGTCATTGCTGAAGTAGCAACATATTGGAATCAGTCTGATTTTTCATCAAACTGCAGGTCCAAATTCCACTGTTAATGCACCCAAAATAGAAATAGAACATAACCTCCAATTTGAAACACAAAAGGCTGTCTTCACCATCATATGACACTGACCAATAAAAAGGCTTTGAAATTAATAAAAATAAATTTGACACAGATTTCTGGGATGAATAATGAGGGAACTAAAATTTTCTAGTGTAGATTCTCTGTACAAACATTAATAACACAGGAAAGAAGCAAAGTAAGAAGAACACCAGCAAACATACAAAAATATAATTCTCTATCTTTGGAGATGGCAAGTGTTGCCACCACTCACCATATGCTCATAGGCACATGTTACCAAATTCTTCCAAGCTACACAGGAAGTGGATTGGACTGTGAAAGACCAACCCAAATGGTGTTTGCATTTTGACCAATTTGTAGGGCAGTACAATATCTCAGAGAGGAGTTCAGGTCTCCTGCTCCCCTGGTGCATTCACCATAGCTGCCCAATTTCCCTGCTTTTTAAAGTTTTATAGAATAGCTGTGGGCTATAGGTATGTTCTTAAACCACAAGGTTTTTTGCCTATTAGTGAATATTGATATATGGATTGATTGTGTATTTTTGATCTGTTGATTTTTTGAGGAATTTTATTGTCTTGGAATCTTGGAGACTATGTGAAGTAAAAAAAATCTGGAGAGAGATGGATATGGACCAGAAAGATCTGGGTTTAACTACAATTAAGGTCACTGGGTGGTACAAGTCACTCTCGCTCACCTACACTGTCTCATATGATTGTTTTAAGAGCAAAATTGGATAACCTCATGTATGTCATGGTGAGCTTCTATCAGTTTTATTCCCACCCCAAAAGACTTCTTCTCAACATGGCAGTCACGCAGCAGGATAGCCACCTTCCTAAATACAGTTGAACACATTCAGTAGCTGTAGCGCTCAGCAAGCACAGCCACATTCAAAATGGAAGTCATATGCCCTATCATTATGACATTTTAACTAAAGGAAATTCCTATATCACCAGACACATGGCTGCCACCATCTTGAATATCTATTATTGAGTGGCACCTTATGCCAAATAGTTGCTCCCTCACCTAGGCACATTTTACAGAGCAATCCCTGTACTTCCATGTAACATAATGCACAGGTCAACTCAAGAACTATATAGCTAGAAGGGGCATGGCACATCAAGGGCTGCACTTCAGTTAATACATATCTGAAAAGGTAAAGCCTGCTTGCCATGTCTGTAAAGTGCAGATATGGCCTTGAGGTTTTTTCCAAGAGGCACTAATCCATGTTCCAAAGAATCTCTTTTATGCAGCCCAACCCTTCCCTCAAAAATGTATGACACCCACACTTCTCTTGAAACAAGTTTGTCTGTCTAGATCTGCCTGTAGAACTGTGTTTTCAAAACAGTGGTTTCTGCTGGGGAGGGGGGAACAAAAACGCTCACATATATATAGTAACCATCTTAAAATCAAAATTCAGGAAAGCAGGTCAAATTGAGTTAAATCAGCTAATGTCACAAAAGATACCACAAGACACTGAAGCCCTAGCAAAAGAACAGAGTCACCAAAAAGAACAAGAATAAACAGCACCTCCCCAAGCCTCCTCCCAAACCAGCTCAAATTATTAAGAAAAAAGTCACTGAGAGGAAAAAAGAACAGAAGCTACAGTATATAATGAGACACTCCCTTTTATTACAAAGCCCCCATTGAGAATAATAACTGTGCAACTTGGGGGTACTGCTTTGCTCATTTTTAAGTAAATGACCCCTAACTGTGGTGTATGCAGCACTACAAAGAAATAGCCCAGAAATGTACCAAGTAAATAACATTCCAGACATACTGCTGGCAGCCTTTTGGCCATTTGGCTAAAACAAAACAAAAGTAACTTCAGGCCTTATAAACAGACACACAGAAGGGGTTTGCATTTTAAGCATCTGTTGTATTTATATGAAGAAATAAGGCAGAGATTATGTTTTCAAGTACCTATTTTTGATTCATGTATTTAAGTAAGAAAAAAGGTCACATACTGAAAAATGTGTCTCTTATGAGAAGACAAAAGAAACAAGACTGCATGCATGTACATAAACATGTGAAATGCACCGCAATCACATCAGCAGGAAAAAGGATTTCGTTTTAAAGCACTTCCTTTGGGGTTTGGAAAGGATTACTTTGGGCTTTATTCCCACTCAAGCCTCAAAAGTTGCTCTTTATTTCTCTCACTAAAGGCATGTAGGCTGTCTCTCCAGTCCAATATCCTCAGTAGCTTATCAAAGACACTTCTGAATTAGGTGTCACTAAAGGGCAATAGAAGGTGATTGTTTACTTTGACACAGATTTTCTAAAGCGCTGGCCATATTGGCTCTATGTTGCTTCCAGAGCAAGTTGGTCTTGGCAATGATCCTGAATGGCCTGGCAAAATTTCATACTCAGGACACAATCAAGAGAATTACATAACAAACTTTGCAGCCTCAACAAAACTTATGACTTTGAGGGGTTTGTATGCATGCATCTTTCCAACAGCAGTCTATGTGAGTTTCCTTTTGGTTATTTTTGTTATATATGCTAGATAGTATATCCACTTGGTGTTGCTTCACTGAAGGAAGGCATCAATCGGTGGAATGGGGAAGAAGGCAACTTTGGGCAATTTTCCAGCAGGCCCTCAACCCTCCAGCGCAAATCTGGGGGGCTGCAGGCTGGGAGGAATCACCCAAAATTTCCTTTCCCAGATACTCTTCATGTATGTCTTTCGCCATCAGAATAAACCCAGTTGGATTCCACCCATTAAATTTTATTATCACCCTTTTTCATTATAACTTTTTAGAAAATATGTGCTAATTGCTAAGTCTGGCCATCATAACATTACTTTATAGTTTTCTATTGAATTGCATTTTTGAGTAGTTGTAATTTACTTTTTTGAAACTGATTATGGGTATGTTTGCTGTTGCTCCTGGAAGTATATGCAGTATTGGATCCCATATCAGTGAACATGCATATTGTTCTCATGATATTCTCATGGTGTTCCCACAGTGATGGAGGCAACCTAGGATGTGTTGTGGGGGTATTTGTATGGAAATTGCTATGGTGACCAAGACCTGTGGGCAGGGAAACCATACTGATGTGAATATTTTTGTCAAGGGTTCAACACATGTACTGTTCTCCCACTCTTCACACAAATGGCAAGCTTTGAAAATCAATTCACCATTCATGTGGTATGCAGGAAATCCAACACATGTGGATCTCATCATGGGTGACTAGGAGATGGGGGGAATAATCTTCTCTTGGAAGAAAAGTTGTGATGCGAATCTGTTGAATTCTTAGGCCTCATACATAGCAAAAACAGTAGCAGAGACACCTGCAAAATTCCATACACAGTTGTGCTGGGGCTGTGAGTTATGCATTCTTATAGTGGTGGACTGATATAACTTGTTTAGTTGATGTAGCTTATTGTAACATTTACCAACTCCAGACCTCTTCCATCACGCTAATAGCGTTATTGTGTTTGGAGAGAGTACTATATATCTAATTTTGTGCTAGACACAATATATTTAATGAATTAAAATAGTGTAACTGATTATCTCAACATGATCCCCAGCAGCGTTCTGTTTTTGCTTTCTGTCGCTCACCCACACAGTTGAATTCCTATGTTTCCATGGAAGAATACCATTGAAGCTTTTTGTATTTTGCTGTGGTTAGGCAAATTCATCAGGCAAATGTGACTTGATAAATGTGTTTCTTTGGTGGTCTTTGGAGCTGGCCTCTCCCAAGATTCTTTTACATATCAAAACGAAACTTCCTTTTAACACTGAAGTTTTGAATGTAATGAGTATCAGTTAAGGGAATTTAACTAGTTGCTCTGGTTGAAGTCAAAAGAAAGTAAGATTAAGATTTGACCAACTCTACCTAAATTATGGAGAGCCTCAGGGTGCTATGCTTTCAATTTATAACACAGCATTAACCCAAGTTGCAACTTCAAAAGCAGGCTAGAACAGGTTCATGGGTGGAGTAAAAAGGCCTGAAAACCACACCTAGTTAACAAAAAATTAGCAATCCCAGAAAGTTGGCATGGCTCCCAAAACTCCCTATAGAAAACAAATTAATAGCTTGTTTTCTATACTCTTGGATACATTTTTAAATAAAAGGGACATTATAGTGACCAATTATCACATTTGTTTTTTGCATTATGCACTTGAAAAAGCAGCCTTATGAAACCTCACCTAACAGACTATATCACAAGAAAATCTGAGGACTGATTCTTAGAACGGTTTTTTTTAGTTAATATACACAAAAGAAGATGAGAGTCAGTGGTCCCCAAATGATTTTCCCCACGGATCACTTGAATATCGCTTATGGTCTGGTGGACCACTTAATGTTTTTTCTGTCTGTTGTAGCAATTGTAATGTGCTGAGCTATGTGCTGTATGGATTTAAATTGTATTTTTATTGCTCCTTGTACAATTTGCATTCTATAGAATTCAAATTGTAATACAGTAAAATACAATAAAGGAATTAAAATAAGCAATAAAAGTAAAAATAAAAATAAAAATGAATATTTAATGTCAGTAAGCAAGTTTAGTGTTGTACCCACAGGTCACAACCCAACAAAACAAAGCATACACAAAAACATTAAATAGCATACATCCAAAAATTAAGAAAATGAAAATAAAACTGTAAATTCAAAATGTCAAATAGTAGTTACAACACTAATAAAAAGCTACAATTTAGCCAAGTGTCTAGTTGGATTTGCAAATACAGATCTCTTTCTTGTTTTAAAAGATAAAAGAGTAAAAATGGCCACTTGATAGCTAGCGTAAGGAAATGAATCCTCCAACAAGGAAGTGATGCATTCTGCTTCTGAGTCAGAGAAGTTGGAAATAAATTGACCTCTTATTGCTTCATAAAAAGGGCAGTGTAGGATATAATGTTTAATGCCCTCCATTTGACCCTGCTCACAAAGGGCAAAGGTGCTGCTACATGAGGACTTTACATTATCTACCCTCAAGATAAAGCAGGTATAGTTGGAAAATGTGAACTGGTAAAAGCCTTCCTTAATGGTGCACTAGTGAGGTTGACTAAGTACTGTGAGATAAATATATTTCTTAAAGTGATGGTACCACAGTGAGAACTTTGAGTGCTGAACCACACAAGCATCTCATTTGGCATCCCACAAATTTTACTTGTGTTCTAAGACTTAACATCCTCTAGTGAGGGTAGAGAATATATTTTCAGGATATGGTACAACATATTTGCCCACTGGTTCCCCTCCCTGTAATGCAAGTAACAAGATTTAATTAAGTGATGTTCAGAAAGACTGTCAAGCTTCTTGAAATATTTTAACAATATCAGATGGACTCCAACTGAAATTGATGGCAGCCCTGCCTACATCCTTACGTTGTACCCTGGGGGAGACCCAAGATTTTCCTTAGGAAGTTGTCCTGGACTATTTCCAGCTGGGCAAGCATCTTCTCATTCCATCCTCAAATTTTGGCCTCCTACAGGAACTGCATGATTACTTTGCCCTGAAATACTTTTAAGTGCAGGGACTATTAATTGGCTGCCTTTAGAAGAAAAAAATTCAAAACAGCCCTCACAGAGTGGTGAGCAGTTGTTACAGCTGCATTAAGGTGCACCTTCCAGGACAGAGACTCCTGAAATAAAATACCCAGGTATTTTAGAAAGGAGCATTGCTCTATTTGCTGAACATTAACTGACCATCTGTAATTGGTTCTGCTGCTACTGAAGCCTACTATTTTTAGTGTAATTAATCCTTTGTAATTAATATTTAATGTGGACATACCACAGATCACCTGTATGAAGCTCACAGACCGCTGGTGGTCCACAGACTAGTTTGGAAACCTCTGCTTTAGCCCACATGCATTCATTTCTATCCATGAGAATAAACCAATTCAGAGTATATACATGAATGTCTCCCTACCACCATCATTTACGTAAATACACAGATGTACTTTCTTCCATCAGGCTCATCTTTCTTATGTATTAAATACATATAAATGCAACTTCTTATATTTCTTTAACAAATTCTTAAAGAGCAACTGAAATCCAAACCATAGTTAACCAGCATGAAAGTCAGCTTTCTGTCAACAAGTCCATACAGCTCTGCTTCAAGACTAATGAGTAACAGGTGCCAATTTGAAAATTAGCCACAGGTAAAAAATATTGTATCATTCCCATGTACTACTTATTTATTTTATTTATTTATTTAATTAAGCTTATATACCGCCCGACTAGCAACAGCTCTCTGGGCGGTGAACATTAAAAATACAATAAAAATAACACAAAACTGTACACAAAACTGTACAGTCTAAAATCAAAATATAATAATTTACAATTAACAGGAATTAAAATGCCTCAGAGAAGAGAAAGGTTTTAACCTGGCGCCGAAAAGATGATAGTGTCGGCGCCAGGCGCACCTCCTCCTTAATCAACAAAGACATCATAGACACATCAGCTCAATTTAGTGAGCATGCATACTCTTTAATTAAACATTTGGTTAACAAAAACTGACTGCATACAAGGACAAAACATTTTTCTAACATACTGGATACAAGTTTTTAAAGCTCAGACAGGTATGATTAGGGATAAAATTATCAGCAGTGATAAACTGAAAGTGACTGAATCCAAACATGTTATGAATTATAATGAAAAAAATGTATTCTCATGAAGATTAGATAGCTATCAATTGCTATACACAAAGCATGAAACTAATGTTTTAAACAGATTACCAGAAAGGAATGTTTTCTGCACTATATGTATAAGGGTCAACATTGTTTTAGAGCAGTGAATGTGGTGACCCTTCAACTGTAGTTCATTCCCAACAGCAAATGAGAACAAGCTACTACTATGATGATCACTGAGATAGGAGGAATGGTATTATAGCTTTGGATCACCATCTATGTAGAACTGCATATGCACAATCATTGGCCTGCTACAGCATCAAAATCATTTTGCTACAATTGGCCATTCATGCATGCATATGTACATGTATATGTATACTGAAAGGATTTTCATTTGACTGTGCCATGGCAAACGAATTACTGTCACCTATTTTACAAATACAGTTAGCAGAACAAACTTTAGCTGAGAAAAAAAAATGACTCCCATAAATAGGCAGGTACATATTGGGTAAAGTTAAAAGCTTTTCTGTTCTGTTGATTTCAGTGTAAGATATTTAAACCTCTGCTTAACAGTTCCACTTAAACTAATGGGACACGAACAGTGCTTTAGATTCGCCCATAATCTTTGGGAGGATATAGAGCTGTGCTGTTTGATGAGACAAACTGAAACAGAAATGCTGTCTGCTGCAAAAATATAGTTGTAACTCTTATTTTAACTGGTTGGTTGTATTAATTGGTTAATTATTGTTGTTTTCACTGTTGTTTTTCTATGGACATTGTATACCACTCTGTGATCCTGTTGAATAAAGACTGGGCTAGAAATATAATAAACAAACAAATATAAAAAAACAACACACTGCACACTCCCAACTCAACAGTCTCTCCCTCGGATCTTCATTATATGCTCTAAAATACTAAGACAGTTGGTGGCACATTTGGCCTTTTTCAGGTTTGGCTCACTTCCAACTAAAGTGTATTCCACCCGTGTGAATTAAGTTGCAATTCTATACACACCTACCTAGAAGTAAGTCCCACTGAACTCAAACCTATAGCATTGCACTGTTAATCTACTGTTATATAGACAAGGCAGTACCAATATACTTTGTTACAAGCAAACCTTTTTTTCCCTATTTTCACTATTATTAATGTGGTCTAGAATCTCCACTTCACCTATAAATATACATTGAAATAATATGGAAGAAACTACCCTTTATCCACCCTGGTTATAAGAACACACACACACACACGAAACCCTGGAAGACATTACTGAAATGCCCAGCTCAGCTCTTAATTTAATGCACTGCATTTAGATAGCAATAGGGTTGTTTCCACACCAAGGAAGGGTAATTCAGTATAGTATGTAAGAAGTAAATTCACAAAACCCTGATTTTAGGCATGTGATTCACTTCAAAGTTAAAGGAAATCATGTGGGTAAAGCCCACAGATGACTTTGAAATCTTAGCTGTAAGCCTTTTAAGTCCAGATTTCTATTCCAGTCAGCAAGAGACTAAAGACAAACCTGTATTTGTTTCGAAACAGTATCTATGGCCTATGTACCTTACAATCCCCCCCCCGAAATTCAGATAACAATTTTCCTCTTATCATCCATCAACTTTCTTTCTTTCTTTCTTTCTTTCTTTCTTTCTTTCTTTCTTTCTTTCTTTCTTTCTTTCTTTCTAACCTGCCCTTCCTCCCAGTAGGAGACCAGAGCAGCAAACAAAAGCACTAAAAACACTTTTAAGCATCATAAAAACAGACTTTAAAATATATTAAAACAAAACATCTTTAAAAACATTTTTTTAAAAAAGCTTTAAAACATCTTTAAGAAAAAGGTTTAAAACATTAAAAAAAGGTTTAAAAACATATTAAAAAGCAATTCCAACACAGACGCAGACTGGGATAAGGTCTCAACTTAAAAGGCTTGTTGAAAGAGGAAGGTATTCAGCAGGCACAGAAAAGGTGACAGAGATGGGGCCTGTCTAATATTTAAGGGGAGGGAATTCCAAAGGGTAGGTGCCACTACACTACAGGTCTGTTTCCTATGTAGTGCGGAACGGACCTCCTGATAAGATGGTACAGGCGGGCCCCGCTTATACGGCAGATTCTGTTCCGGACTGCCGCCGTAAAGTGGAAATTGCCGTAAAGCAAAACCCATTGAGTATAATGGGGCACACCGCGCGAAAATGCCGCAAAAGCACAAAACTGGCATTAAAATGGGGAATTTCCTGCCGCTGCATTAGCGGAACGCCAGAAAGCAAAGCACCGATAAGCGGGGCCCTACTGTATCTGCAGGAGGCCCTCACCTGCAGAATCTAGTGATTGACTGGGTATATAAGGGATAAGACAGTCTTTCAGGTATCCTGGTCTCAAGTTGTATAGGGGTTTGTACACCAAAACTAGAACCTTGAACTTAGCTAATAGGTAGCCAGTGCAATTCTTTCAGCAGCGGGGTGACATGTTGGCCATACCCTGCCCTAGTCAGCAGTCTCGCCGCTGCATTTTGCACCAGCTGCAGCTTCTGGACCAACCTCAAGGGTAGCCCCACATAGAGCGCATTACAGTAATCGAGCCTAGAGGTTACCAGTGCATGGACAACAGTGGTCAGGATAAGCTGATCACATCTATATATTTCAGCACATCTGATCTTCACAGTCTACACATGCAATGCTGTGAAGCCTGCCTTGCTTTTGTACCAGCCCAAAAGGCTGACAAGAGACCAGTGTGTACTATGCCCTTCTCTTCTACCATGGTTGGTTTCCTGCTGTTGAACAGGGACAGAGATTCTTCTAGGGAGAAAGTGCTTGCCTTTTCCAAGGATACTTGCATAAGAACATAGAAAGAAGAGTTCTGCTGGATTAGGCCAAAGGTCCATCTGGTTCACCAGCCTAGTCTCACAGTGCCTAACCACAAGCCCACAGGAAGCCCGCAAGCAGAACCTAAGCGCAGCAGCGGTCTGCCTACTTGCAGTTTCCAGCAATCTGCATTCAGAGGCATCCTGCTCCATTCTTGGTTACACACATTGCCCAGCCACACTTAAGATCAAACTTGCTAGCTTGTGAGAGGTACACTGTAGGAAGGAATGCATGATAACAACTACATTATGTTTAAGATCTGAATTATTTGAAGAATCAAGTTAGCCATATATGTACTATTGTGCAGACAAGTTCAGCAGGGAAGTAGTTTCCTTCAGCAGTTTCACAAGAATACCCTGTTTACACCACAGAGACGGAAAAAAAATTGTCTCAGTACCCTTTATACCAGAGGTTCCTAAACTGAGTTCCATGTACCACTTCATTCAGGTGGTCCATGATGTGTCTGTAAAATAGAATTAAAAATCATACAGCATCTAACACAGCGCACAACAGGCAGAAAATTAATTGAGCGGTCTGCCAAGACCCTCAGCAATTTTCAAGCCGTCCAAGGACGAAAAAAGTTTGGGAACCACTGCTTTAGACATTCTCCCAACCACACAGGCATTCTTAGCAATAAACAGTT
This sequence comes from Rhineura floridana, assembly GCF_030035675.1. Lineage (NCBI taxonomy): Eukaryota > Metazoa > Chordata > Lepidosauria > Squamata > Rhineuridae > Rhineura > Rhineura floridana. The sequence continues at coordinate 94,970,197 of NC_084480.1, forward strand.
CGTGCTGCTTAGAGAACATTTACCATGACTCAACAATGTGAGCAGAGCCCAAATTGTTCTGTACCAATTTTGTACATGAGTTGCTCATGAATAAATGGCTTCCATGGCTGAGAGAAAAATCTAAAGGGAACTTCAAGGCAAACTGAATTTCCAACTACTCTGTGGTAACTGAAAAAAGCTTCACTCTTCCCTGCATCTCTATGGTAGCACTGGCAATTAGAGTAGCAATATATCGGTACTGTATCTTCATGGTTAATACTACGATGACTATACATCTCTCAATGGGTTCAATTCACAAAGCACTGCTGCTGTGCCTCTCAGGAACCTAAGAAGGTTTATAGGGTGTCAGATCATTGGTCCATCAAGCTCAATCATGATTCCAGTCATGACTGGCTGGCAATAGCTCTTCAGGGTTTTAGACAGGAGTCTTTCCTATCCCTATCTGGAGATGCCTTGAGTTGAACCTTGAACCGTCTGCAACTAAAGGGTGTGCTTTACCACCAAGCTACTGCCCTTTATTGCAGTGGAGGCTTATACAACTCAAATGGGTGATTTCATTTTAAAACTGTAGGAATGTTAAAAGACACTGAAATGTCTCTTTTCAGATCCTGTTCTAAAAATTAAGATCTGTCTTTTGATTAAGGGTAGACAAGGGACTATTGTTGCATTGTTCCTGTTTATGGTATAACTCACTAAAAACAAAAAAGCAACCCAATATCAGGACTTTTGATTGAAATGTGCATTGCCCTTGTAAGCCTCCAAATACTTTTTACTAAATTAATAAACATGATAAATAGTCCCTAACAGGTTTTTTTGTTTCAGTCTGACATTTGTCACTGATGAATGTTACTATTTGCTTCCAGATAGATTTTGTGATTTGAAGCTTTCCATCATAGCTGTTACTGAAGGCCCTGGACTGCCTTCCACAGGGGCTAACCTCTTAAATTATAGCCAGGAGCCTTTCCCCAAAAGGGGAGAGCCATTGCCCATGCTGCAATTTTTGTTCATTGCACTGACCCTCACAAGTCACCCCCCTTTACCAAACTTCATAATACAAAATCAACTTTTACAATTGTTTACTTGCACATCATGCATGAAGGCTGAGATGCTGTTGGAATCTTAAACATACTTGTGCCGAGCTTGTGAGAGCTGGTATGGTGTAATGGTCAAGAACAACATAGGCTCAGATGTAAGTATCTCTTGTTCAGATTCAGCTTAACTCATTGGGTTACTTTAGGCAAGCTCTCACCTCTAACCTAGGAATAATAGTACCAATCTATCATACAAGGCTCTAAAGATTACTGATATGTATAAAGAGGAAAGCTCTTAAAACTGACAAAGCAGAAATTTAAGGGAGAACAGAGGAAGAATCTATCAAAATTGGGAATAAAAAGAAGACTGCTATTTGTTCAGAAGGAAAGCCAAATAGCTTTGAACAGCTATTTTTAAAAAATGGTCAGGGGAAGGTTCTGTGCACCTTTATGAACTCTGAAGATGATATAAAAGAAATAAAGTAATTAAAATCTGATTGAAGGGATAAGCAGAATTTATTCAGGAAAATTTTAAATGATATTTCTTGTGTTAATATGTTATTTTTTTAAAAATTGCTGAAGATTCAGTGCTTCCATCACAAAAACCAAGGGAAAATAAACTGTCTTCTATATTATGACCAATCCAAAAATATCCAAATCCTTGACAAAACGTTTTTCCAAGAGAAAATGGGCGGGGGGGGGATGTCAAGAAAAGAATTACCAGCACCTAACTTTATATATTTCATTTAGTTTGTCTTAAGAACCAGGCAGTAATTTCTTATTAACAAGAAGAAAAAGACAAATATTTTTCTCTTACTAGGTCACATCACATATAGTTAAACTTTGTATACCAGCAAATAATAAATAAACAGAATGATGGAGTCCTCAAACTGCCTGATTTGCATGCAGTATCTGCATAGTCTTATTGAACATTCTATACAGTTTGAAGCAATGAAGACATCAGGGACTAATAATCAACTGTCTTGTCTTTTTCTTCTGCATGAAACAAGCAACAAAGCAGCATGACTCCAATGTTGTCTAAATCCATCTTGACATGCAAAGAGCCTTTCATTCTACAGTCGGTTTGGTACACCTTTGCCTTACACATTCAACAAATTTTAGAACACCTGTCTTAGATACCCACTGCTTAAGATATTTTTATAATAAACCAATCATATTAGTAAACACTATTTGTGTTTGTTTTTATCAGCTTCCGCAAAGTATATGCACACTGTTTGGGGTATAAAATAGAATACTTTCCACTTACTGAATGAGCATCTACCAATTCTCATTATTTTGATTAATGAGATACATGTTAACAAAGAGAAAGACACATAGGGAGAGGGAACACAGAATAAGCAATGGCTTCAAAATTATTTTCTTAGCTTATTTTGTGCAACAGCTATACAAGCCTTCCTTTTTATGTGTGTCAGTCAATAAGATATCTGTTGTGTGTTTTGCTCAAAGAACAAAGATGCCTTTATCGATTCTCAAAGTCTGTAGGACAAACCATTCATGCTGTCAAACTCCCCTAAAACCCTTTCAGCAAATAATAAAATCCATCAGTGACAAATGTCAACATGCTAATTTGTTGAAGAGGGAACAAAAGCAACATTCAGGCGAGGTGCCTCATTTCATATTATATCAGCCCTCCAATTTGTAACAACTTTATGGCAACCCACAGATTATGCCATTCTAAACAGAACTGTGGAGCAACTAAGGCCAGAAAACATTTTTTCTGAACAAAATTGTATGTGTGGGGGGGGATGGGTAATAGCCCCACAAAAGTTAAACAACTGAGGTCTTTACAAAGTATTCACTAGCTGTTTTGCAGAAATACTGCTTTGAAACACTTAACTATTAACTAGAAATGGATATTCTGTTTGGAATATCCTCATTTATTAAACTAAAGGGGAAACATTAAACAATAACATCATCAATAACTATCAAACAACTGTACTTTGAAAATTGGGTTTGCCATATGATGCAAGAGAAAAGGGCCATCTGGTATATCTTAGGTAACAACATATTGTAAGGATTTTTTTTTCTTTAATGAAATATCTCCCTAGCATAATGAACAATGCATTTATTTCCAGAAAAAACAAAGAAGTTTCCTTTATCTTCTAGACAAGAGATGGAGAACCTGTGCACTTCACAGATAGTGTTGAATTCCAACTCCAGTCAGCTCAAGCCACCATGACCAATGGTCATGGGATGATGGGAGTTGTAATCTAACAACATCTAAAGGGTCACAGGTTTCCCACCTCTATTCTAGGTAGCATACAGGTGAATACTTACTTCACTTGTGTTTTTCATCAAATACGTAACAGGTCCTCTGCTAAATTTGAAAAGATATCTCCTACTTCAGTAAAATTCTTTCACTGTTTCATATAGAACTCTTCTGGCAATCTCCTGGTGAATTTGTATCATGGACTTATGAAAAAAGAAAAGAATTTTGAGTTTGAATAGCAGCTTTAAACCCTATGGGCTATTACAGCAAAGTGGTAGTTAGAACAAATTTGTTCTAAATATGTAGTTAGTAAATTTCACAAAATAGTCTGTTAACAGGCCTTTCTGATGTTTCCGGTGTGTTGCAATGCAAACGAAAAATCATTATATTATACAAATCTTTCCAGATTGCTGTACTTATGTTAAGCTGGAATTATTCCCATTATCAGTGGGAGTTTTTCCATTAATTTCAAAAATGTTTCAGGGTATAAGTATCCCAATTACTCCAGATCCACTGAAGTGATTAACCTCACTATGATTTTATCACAACTATTCCAAAAGTGGATCAAAATAAAGAAGACCTTTCTTTAAGATTAAATTTCAATTTATTAATGAACAAATGAAGTTTTCTTCATGCCCACACATGCAATATATAACAAGCCTTTAAAACAAAATATAAGACATATCTAACAATTGGAGCTACTGTGTATCTCATAAGATTGAGGTTCATTTATCTGAAAATAATATAAGAAAGTAATAACTCTACTAATGAGAGACAAACATCAACCAGTTACTTTTTATTGATATTATTTACTTTCAAAAACAAGCAAAATCATCAACAGTAATCCACAATTACACATACAATAGGGCCCCACTCATACGGCAGGTTCCGTTCCAGGCCCCCGCCGAAAAGTGAAAACTGCCAGAAAGTGGGGCCCTACTCAGATGTAGCGCGGGAGCTCCCCGCCCTACAGCTGCTCATGTGATCAGCTGTAGCACGGGGAGCTCCAGCTGACAGCGATTAGCTGTAGCGCAGAGAGCTCCAGCCGCCACGCTCCAGCTGACAGCGATCAGCTGGAGCGCACAATCAGCTGGAGCGCAGGGAGCTTGCACACTCCAGATGATTGTTGTCAGCTGGAGCGCAGTGGCTGGAGCTCCCCATACTACAGCTGATCGTCCCACTGGCACAGCCGTATTAGCAGAATGCCAAAAACCGGAGTGTCAACAAGCGGGGCCCTGCTGTACAAAGAAAACAAATCAAACCAAATCCAAAATAGAACCATGAAATCAAAATTCATACATAAAAATCATACAAAGAGAAATACAACTATAGAGGGAGAGATGGATAATAACTAATGTCATACTAAAAAGCCAATCACTGAATAATAGACTGTCATTGTCTTCATTTCTAGCATCAGGTAGACATCCCACTAAATTACATAGAAACAGAAACAAGAGAAGGGGGAACCCCTAAATTAACCAAAATTATTTATATACAGGCAAAGGGATTTGTCCTTGTTCTTCCTTATTTGTTGTTGTTATGTGCCTTAAAGTCGATTATGATTTATGGCGCCCTATGAATCTGTGACCTCCAATAGCATCTGTCATGAACCACCCTGTTCAGATCTTGTAAGTTCAGGTCTGTGGCTTCCTTTACGGAATCAATCCATCTCTTGTTTGGTCTTCCTCTTTTTCTACTCCCTCCTGTTTTTCCCAGCATTATTGTCTTTTCTAATGAATCCTGTCTTCTCATGATGTGTCCAAAGTATGATAACCTCAGTTTCATCGTTTTAGCTTCTAGGGACAGTTCTGGTTTAATTTGTTCTGACACCCAATTATTGTCTTTTTCGTGGTCCATAGTATGCGCAAAGCTCTCCTCCAACACCACATTTCAAATGAGTTGATTTTTGTCTTAACTGCTTTTTTCACTGTCCAACTTTCACATCCACACATAGAGATCAGGAATACCATGGTCCGAATGATCCTGACTTTAGTGTTCAGTGATACATCTTTGCATTTGAGGACCTTTTCTAGTTTTCTCATAGCTGCCCTCCCCAGTCCTAGCCTTCTTCTGATTTCTTGACTATTATCTCCATTTTGGTTAATGACTGTGCCGAGGTATTGATAATTCTTGACAAGTTCAATGTCCTCATTGTCAACTTTAAAGGTATATAAACCTTCTGTTGTCATTACTTTAGGTTTTTGATGTTCAGCTATAGTCCTGCTTTTGTGCTGTCCTCTTTAACTTTCATCAGCATTCATTTCAAATCATTACTGGTTTCCGGTAGTAGTATGGTATCATCTGCATATCTTAAATTATTGATATTTCTCCCTCCAATTTTCACACCTCCTTAATATTGGTCCAATGCCGCTTTCCGTATGATATGTTCTGCGTATAGATTAAACAAACACAGTGATAAAATACACCCGTCTGACACCCTTTCTGATTTTTACAGTAGTTTCTTGTCCAGAGTATAGGTTGCGCATCAGGACAATCAGATGCTGAGGCACTCCCATTTCTTCTAAAGCATTCCATCGTTTTTCATGATCTACACAAACAACCCCGTTCCGCGCCCGGGACTTACCGGGCAAAGGGGTGAGTTTGCAGCTGCAGCCGGGCCACCATCTTCTGGGGTGTGTGTGTGCACGCAGTGCGCTGGCGCACTGACATGGCACGCTGAAAGGGGGCAGGGCGGTGGAAGGCCATTTAAGGCCACGCCGCCAGCTTCCCGCCCTCCTTTTGAATTCTGGCGGCAAGGCTTTTGGCGCAGCAGGGCCTGCAGCACGGCAAGGCCTGCACCATCGGCGGCAACGACTGCGGCAGCGGGGCTTTTGGTCAGGGCGGCCTTGCGGTGGTGGCAGCAACAGCAGCAAGGCTCTGGGCCCAGCAGCCTTGAAGCAGACGGGCTCCCGCCGTGGGAGGCCTTCCAGTGGGGATTGGCCTTGTGGTGGCAGCAGCTACAGAGCTTTTGGGCCCTGTGGGGATTTCCCTACTGGCCCTTTTCTCCGCCAGCCGGAACCAAGGAGTATGGTTGATCTGGGAACTCCACAGGGGTGGGGCACAGCATGCCACAGCAACAGCCTTCCTTGGGGTGGCCTGTGAGCAGGTCTGGCAGTCCACTGCAGGGGCAGTGGCTGAAGAGGGCCCCCCCAGCCCCCCTTGCCTGCAACCACCAGGGCAGAGGACACTGACCCTCTGAGCTCAGTCAGGGATGGGGCTATACCTTTTGGGGAGACATCAGCCCCACTTGGTTTTCACTTGCTGCCCGCCACGAAAGAAAAAATATGGAGGGGAGAGTATATAGACCTGTTCCCACTTCTATACAGGGAGCCAGTTAGGAAGGATAAGGACGATGAGGCAGAACCTGACAGACCCAAGCGGTGACACATAGAGCGCACTTGGGCTAACTGGTTGCCTGCATTCCTAACGTACATGGGGGTGGTGCTGCAAAAGCAGCCTCAGAGGGGTTCAATACTTATCAAATAGCTCAATATCATATATCGAGATTATTCTGAGTTCCAAGGAGCGGCGTGGCTCGCCTACGATGAGGCATTCCGTATGAGGGCAGCCTTTGATACTTCCATCCCGAGACAAGAAGGAGACGGACCTGTGGCTGCAGTTTATGTCACACTCCAAGCCCGTAGCCGGCGATAGGGCAGACAGCGGCCACCTCTTAGCGCGTCAGGCGGCAACAGCTCCTTCCCGCGGGCCCGGGGGTTCAACCCCGCCTGCTCTGCTGGGAGTTCAGCTCCCATGGGTACTGTGGCCGGAGCCCCTGTAGGTTTCGACATGAGGGCCCTCATGCCTGTGCTACCTGCCCCAGGGGCTGCCCCTTCAAGGATGTAAACAGGGACTCAACCGGCACAAGAAAGCCGGGAGCTGCAGGCGCAGCTCAAGGAAAGGGGCCCCAGTCCAGTTAAACTCGCTGAGCTCCAGCACTTGCTCTGCCTTTACCCCCAAGTCAAAGATGCCCAGTTTTTGCTCCAGGGCTTTAGGGAGGGTTTTCGGATCCCCTATTTGGGTCCCAGGAGGCCCTTCCTGTCCTGCAACCTTAAGTCAGTGGCAGGCATGGAAGCGTTTGTGAAGGAAAAAATTGGGAAGGAAGTGAAGGCAGGCCGAGTGCTGGGCCCCTTTGCGGCACCACCCATCCTCTCACTCAGAGTTTCCCCATTGGGCCTCGTTCCCAAGAAGGCACCAGGTGAATTCCGCCTCATACATCACCTGTCCTTTCCTCAGGGCGAGTCAGTCAATGACTTCATCCCATCAGACCTGTGCTCTGTCCGCTACACATCATTTGACTGTGCAGTGCGGATGGTTACGGACTGCGGGATTGGTGCCCTTATGGGAAAATGTGACATCAAATCAGCCTTCCGTCTTCTCCCTGTGCACCCACAGGACTTTGAGCTGTTGGGCTTTGCTTTCGAGGGTGGATTTTATGTGGACAGGGCATAGCCTACGGGCTGCTCAATATCATACTCGGTTTTTGAGCACGTCAGCTCTTTCTTGGAGTGGGCAGTCAGTCTCCGGTGCAAGCCTTGATAGAATCATGTTACAACTGGATCACTCAAGGAAAGCTACCAAATGGCTTAACTATATACTGTAAGATTAACATGGGATATTTTTCATAAACCATCATATAATGCAACATTTTTATCAATAAACCCTGCAGCTTTAACCAATTTTTCTTAAACATACAAAACATGCAAAGAGAGAAGTTGTTGAAACATGCAAAAAGACGAGAGACCCAAATGGATCTTCTTGTTTCATGTAATAAAACAAAGAGGAAGAAACTTTACATGCTCAAAGAATTTTTTTCTTTAGGACCAGCATGTTTTGGAATATTCCTTCTTCAAGGATACCATAAATACACAAAATATATTTAGTACAAAATTCACAAGGAATAGGATAGTCTTTCCCAGTCTGAGAGGGTGTCTGATGGGAGCACTCTGAGACTGTCAGTGCAATCTTATACGGGTCTACTAAAAAATAAGGCCCTTTTAATTAAGCAGGGCTTATTCCCAGGTTAATGGCAATAGCCTAAAACTCCTCATTCAGCCAATTTCAGCGTGTCCCAAATTGTTCTAGCTGGCTGGCCTCTGGACACCCCAGCACAGACATGAATGAGCATTAAAAACTGGAAGATCTACTGGATCAACTTCTTTTAAAACCCTAGACATTTCAGCAAGCGTTCCACCTAGCCTTTGTGATATGAACCAATCACTATCTTACAAATCTTGAGAGATGACAAGAAGATGTGCACAAGAAAAGCCAATCAGGGAAACTTGTTCTGTTTCCATTCATCATGTTCATCATCTCGTCAATTCTTCCCGTGAAGGATAGAGGACTACAAAGGGAAAGGAAGATACTGCAGGTCAACGACTGGTTACGCAGATGGTGTCGACGGGAGAGGTTTGGATTGATCCTTGATCCTTGCTGATAATTTCCTCTTTCAAAAAGTAGAAGAAGGAACAAGGGGATCGGCAATCCTGGACCTGATCTTAACTAACACGGACGAATTGGTCACGGGAATTAAAGCGGTCAGTACCTTGGGGGAAAGTGACCACGTAATGCTGGAATTCGGGATTCTGGGGAAAGCCAAAGAAGAAGATAGTCAAACATGGACCTTGGATTTCAGGAAAGCCGATTTTAGCAAGCTCAGGGAAATGATGGGTAGGATCCCGTGGCTAGATAGACTAAAGAAAAAAGGAGCCCAAGAAGCGTGGGAGTTCATGAAGAACATATTACAAAAAGCGCAATCGCAAACAATTCCAAAGAGGAAGAAAAATGGAAGACATCTGAAAAAGCCAATGTGGCTACACGGAAGACTGGTGGAGGAGGTAAAAGTAAAAAAGAGCATGTATAAAGAATGGAAGGAAGGACGCATCACCAAGGAAGAGTACCAACGAGCGGCTCGGGTTTGCAGGAATAGCATAAGGAAAGCTAAAACCCAGAATGAGCTGAGGCTGGTGAGGGAAGCGAGGAACAACAAAAAGGGGGTTTTCAGATATGTTCGAAGCAAGAGAAAGACCAAGGAAACGGTGGGACTGCTGCTCAATGAAGATGGCAAAATGTTGACAGATAATGAGGAAAAAGCAGAACTGCTCAACACCTATTTTGCCTCTGTTTTCTCCTAAAAAGGGAACAGTGTGCAACCTTGCATCGGTAGCAATCTCAGTAAGGGGTCGGGACTGCAGTTCGAGATTGATAAGGAGATAGTCAGGAAATACCTAGTTAACCTAAATGAGTTCAAATCTCCAGGGCCTGATGAACTGCATCCCAGAGTATTGAAGGAACTTGCAGATGTACTCTCGGAACCTCTTGCCATCATCTTTGAGAAATCATGGAGAACGGGAGAGGTGCCGGAGGATTGGAGACGGGCAAATGTCGTCCCGCTCTTTAAAAAGGGTAAAAAAGAAGATCTGGGGAATTACAGGCCGGTCAGTCTGACTTCAATACCGGGAAAGATATTAGAACGGATAATAAAAGAGTCCATTGGCAACTATCTAGATGACAATGCTGTGATTAGAAGGAGCCAGCATGGGTTTGTCAAGAAAAAATCCTGTCAAACTAATCTCATCTCTTTTTTTGATTGGGTCACTAGCTTAGTAGATGGTGGAAATGCTGTAATGTCATCTATCTAGATTTCAGCAAAGCGTTTGACAAAGTCCCCCACGACCTTTTGATTAGCAAACTCGTCAAATGCGGACTACATGGAAATACTGTCAGGTGGATTCACAACTGGTTGGAAAACCATATTCAAAGAGTGGTCGTCGGTGGCTCTGCTTCGGACTGGAAGGAGGTCTCGAGTGGAGTGCCACAGGGTTCTGTCCTGGGGCCGATACTCTTCAACATTTTTATCAATGACTTAGATGATGGGGTGGAGGGAAGCCTTATGAAGTTTGCGGATGATACGAAACTGGGAGGGATAGCTAACACAATGGAAGACAGGAATAAAATCCAAAGGGACCTGGACAGACTAGAAAATTGGGCTGAAATTAATAAAATGACATTCAATAAAGACAAAGGCAGGATTCTGCATTTAGGCCACAAAAACAAAATGCACGGGTACAGGATGGGAAATACCCGGCTTAGCAGTAGTGCGTGTGAGAAGGACCTTGGAATTGTAGTGGATCGCAAGTTGAACATGACCCAGCAGTGTGATGCTGCGGCAAAAAAGGCAAACGCGGTTTTGAGCTGCATAAACAGAGCTATAGTTTCCAGGTCGAGGGAAGTAATAGTCCCACTATATTCTGCATTGGTCAGGCCTCATCTGGAATACTGCATTCAGTTCTGGGCACCTCATTTTAAGAAAGATATAGACAAGTTAGAGCGGGTTCAGAAGAGGGTGACGAGGATGATAGCCGGTATGGAGAACAAGTCTTATGAGGAAAGGTTGAAGGAACTTGGCATGTTCAGTCTGGTGAAGAGAAGGCTGAGGGGTGACATGATTGCACTCTTTAAGTACCTGAAGGGCTGTCACATAGAGGAGGGTACAGATTTGTTCTCTGCTGCCCCAGACGGTAGGACTAGGTCTAATGGTTTTAAGTTGCAGGAGCGTAGATTCAGATTGGACATTAGAAGGAACTTCTTGACAGTAAGGGCAGTTCGGCAATGGAACTGACTGCCTAGGGAGGTTGTGGGATCCCATTCGCTGGATGTCTTCAAGCAGAGGCTGGACAGCTATCTGCGGGAGATGCTCTAGCTGTGGATTTCCTGCTGTGAGCAGGGGGTTGGACTCGATGGCCTACAAGGCCCCTTCCAACTCTATGATTCTATGATTCTATGTTAATGAAGGATGATTTCCATTACTTAGAACAAGAAGGATAGAATTTCTGCGTGACACCTCTTTAGGGAAGTCTGACAATTTTTCTCCAGTTGTTGCCTAAGTGACCGACATAGCAATATACATACCAAATAAGATTATCTGTCTTTGCATGCCCAAAATGAAATTTGTGCACTTTAAACAGGCAATAAGAACATAAGACCTTCTGGATCAGGCCAGTGGTCATCTAGTCCAGCATCCTGCTCTCACAGTGGCCAAGCTGATGCCTACGGGAAGCTTGAAAGCTGTACCTGAGTGCAACACTACTCTCCCCATTTGTGATTCCCAGCCACTGGCATCCAGAGGCATACTGCCTCTAATAGTGGAGATAGAACATAGTCATTTTCCCTAGCAGCCATTGATAGCTTTATCCTCCATGAATGTGTCTAATCCTCTTTTAAAGCCATCCAAACTATGCCAAGCAGGCCAAAATCAATCACACGGCAATCCATAACTTAGTTAAGTCAACATATTTCCATTGATCTGGATGAAAGTAAATAGTCATAAGATCCCATCAACAGGACCAGTCAATTTTTACTGATGTGGCCCATATTACAAATTCTAAGTTCTTTACCTTTAGAACAGTTAACAAAGCTACAGATATTCTTGTCCATTTATGATTAGTGTCTCCCCAAAATAACCTGATTATCAGGGTTATGCTCTCAAGGATAGTCTTGATTTCATTAGCAACTCTCTTAATTTTTCATAAAAATAGTAGGCAGTGTAGACTGTACTTTATAGCTGCAATTAGTCTATTCCCAAATCTGCCGCTGGTAGTTCATTGTACTGTGATGCCTCACTATGTTGTGACATGACATGCTATTCAGAGAGGAACACTTACAAAAACACCAAAAGTGTTTACATTTCAAGATCCTCAATCATAGTAAGACCTAAGACACTACTGTGCACACACAACATATTAGCCTCTATAGGGAATTACTGCAATATAGATACATAAATGCATGGAGCAAGATAGATTTTAGGGAACAATTAAAATATTATTATGATATAGTTCAGTATTTTTAAAAAAACATATGCTTCTTAACCAATAAAATGCTCAATAAATTAAATATAATGGATTTATTACCTTTTTTCTGAATGTATGAGGCAAAATTTAATAAGAAATATAGAATAACCTAATAGCAGACTAAAAAAAGCCCATAATCTAATGACCATTTTTCTAATGTAGTATTACATCATTAGCTTTACAACAAGATTACAGTGCACAATATTACATTCTGAGCTGGATATCAATGTTCAGCTCTAGTAAAATACATACAAAGATATAGGAGGAAGAGCAAATTCTTCTCCCCCTCTCTCTCCATTATTGCAAACCAGAGATAGTTTAAGATGTTAAGTCTAAACAGCAACTGAACAGGTATGTTACTGGAGAAATTGTGCACCCTAGTATGCTAGCAATTATGTTTTAGAATAAAAAAAGAGGCTGTTACAAATTCATATGTACATCATATAAGCAGTTAAAATGTTGTGCATTCTCAATTATTTTCCCTGGGCAATAGAAACCTTTCTACCTGGTAAGAAGCAAGCTTCAAAATGAGCCCAGAAGCCCCTTCAAAATGAACTAGGCAGTCCCACCTCTCTTATCTGAATTTAGAGAAAAATTAGTCACACATACACGGAGGTAGACTAAAACAGAGCTTCAGACTTCACTTTGAAGCCATTTTGGAGTGTTCTCTAATGTGTGTATAACTTTAATTTTTTCCACAATACTCATCCATCACAGCTGTGATCTCAGTCACTGGCTAGAAAAACTGAAAGGAAGGAGCAGGTTCCTATCTCACAAAGCAACTGCTTCTCATGATGCTTGCACATTTTACTATATAAACTTTCATTCCACAAGTACTAGAGATTTATATCTTTTTTAAAAAAGCTCAGAATCTGGGCTCTCTGCTGGCTCTGGGCTTGGAACAGAAGTGCCCCCTGTATTGCCCTGGCAGCTAGCCAGAAGGAAGTTCTGTAAGTACAATGAACTTGATATCTGTTGCACCTACGCTGAATCCTTCTTACTCACCAGTCTGTCAAAGATTCAATTAACCAATAATACTTCACTTTCTCCTATAAACTCTCAGAACATGCTCCAACATACTCCGAGCAACTTCCCTCTCTTGGTAGGGACAAGCTGTTGAGGTTTCTGATCACCATTCCCTGTAAGCAGGGGAGTCACGTAGACAATAGTGAATAGAACTCCTGTAGCAGACTGCACATGTTGTCAAGGATACTGATATCGCAGGAAAGCACGGGGAGCGTGGCTGGTACAGGGGGCAGAGCATCCCTGTAGCGCAGAATAATTGGATGAGACCGTTACTATGGCCATGACGAATGTAGAGGTATATATGTCTTTATCTAACCGTTTTAGTTATTGTCTTTGCTCCAGTAAAGTGCTTTGCTGAATAAATAACCTTAAACCAGGCATTGGCTTCGTTCTTAAGTCTCCTCCAAAAAGAACCTAGTCGTAAATTCCACAACATTTCTGGTGTTAGCAGTGGGATGTGAGGGTCTCCTGTCTGGGTCACCCCGAAGGGGGGAGGTTGGAATGGCAGACTGCACGCACCCCAAGAGGTAAGAGGACCTCATTTTGATCAAATCCTCCTGCTTAGCTCCCACCTCCAACCCTGGGACTCCTAGATGGGCGGTAAGAACTTCCCACAGTTTCTCAAAGGTCCCTCCCTGGTTAAGTCAACACTCACAATGAAGGGTAAGCAGTCTCATTGTCACTGGTCTGGGTGTTAGAATTGGTTTGGAGGATGTCCTAATGAGCCGCGACTGAAACTGATACTGTTCCAACCTTTTCTCTCTGTCTGTCGGGGACGCCTGGCTTTCTAAACTGCTCTTTTCCACCACTTGATCGGTTTCAGCTCCAGACAAAACATGGGTGGGGGTGTGTCTTGTCCCAATGAAAGAACCCCTTTTGGGTACATGTGCTGAAACTACAGAACCCGTCTGGGTCCAAAAACTGGTCAAAGCTGGCCTGCTGGTGGAATCGGTACACCTTCGACCGGCCGGAGCTCCAGTTTCTGGAAAAAGGCACTTTCAACATCGACAAGCTCATCTATTTATGGGGAATTCTGGAAACCACAAAGCCTAGGCAGATAGATTTCTGGTTCTTATGGGAAGAAGAGGAGGTGCTCAGGAAACAGAAATCTATAGTTGCGAGTCTTCAAGGCTCTAACAAAAAGTTAAAAGCACAACTGGAGGAAAAGAAAAAGGAAATCGAGAAAGAAAAAGAGAAAAATGCATGCCAACACTCCTTGCAGTCTTTGTATCCAGGCTTGCTGGCCACCGCCCCCTTGCCGCCATATAAGGAAGAATCAGAGGACATTTTGGACACATGGGCCCCAATGCCAGACCAGGCTCAGCCTCAAGCTCAAGCCGCCGCCATTTGACAGCCAGAGCAGGCACTGCCCTTCTCAGCACGAGCAGGCACCATTTTAATCTCTGAAACACCTAAATGCTCTATAGAGAAACTGATGCCAATGTTAAAAATGCCCCCCATTTGAGTTAGCTAACAAAATATGGCCATTGTCTCCCAAAGAATTAACTCTTAAGGAACAGTTTTCCCAATTGTTGATGCAAGAGTTACAAAAAGGGCTTGCGCCAGAATAAAGCGCAAAGTTTGAAATTGTAGCTACTTCTACCGATCACCGCACCTGCCCCGTTTGTCAAATTAAGTTGAAAAAAGATGGCAACAGAGGATTTACCTCTATACATTTTAATCCGGAATACTTCCCTGGGTGTTTTCCCCAAATTCAGCCGGCCGGCATGTATCTGCTTCGTCAATATCCTCCATCAATTGCGGGCGGGCAAACCACTTTTGTACATGTCCCTTGGACAACCGCAGACCTTATGAACTGGTCCAATACCTTCCCGAAACTCAGAGAGGCTCCCAATGAGTTTAAAGAAAAACCTCAAATAAATTATTAATGTTTATAATCCAACTTAGGTTATGAATCAGCTGCTCTCCAGACTCCTGTCCCCAGAACATAAGGCAACCTTAGTAGCCCAAACTGGAGTAGGAGGGGGCAATGAGGTGCTTGCATGGCCGTCCGAGGATCCCAGACATTCCACGCAAGCAGAGAGAACGCCTTTAGCCAATTTGCGCACCCGACTAGTTAAGGCATGCCTGGAAGTACAGACAACAAAATTAGATTAGACTCAGGTAGAACTCTGCAAACAGGGAGAGAAAGAGAATCCCAAAGATAACTACACCCGCCTGTGTATGATCCTTAGGTGCCACGGGGGGGGGGGGTCAATACAATGAATGCGGACTTGAATGGCTTGATGGTCAGTACCTTTGTAAACGGGCTCCAGCAGCGGCAGAGGGCAAATGTGTCAACGCGGATGTCACAACCGACTACCTACTAGTGGGCTGGGACGGGAAAGAGGGAGGGCTCAGGAAATGCCCCCTCCACCCCTCCCGTGTGACGCATGCACATACTGTCGCCAACTAAGTCACTGGAAAATGAATGCCCACTTCATCCAGCAGGTGGTGCTCCAACATCAAAATTCCCAAATATGGATGCTAAGCCATTCCAACCTCAAGAACTTCAACAGCAATGACAGGATGATGGGCAGAGCGTTGGTTCTTTTCAATGTTTCTATTTCCCCTGCTACTTCTGATGCTTTTATTAATTTAACTGTTGCTGGTAAAGCTCTTCCTTTTCTCATTGATACAGGTGCCTCCCTCTCGACTGTTCGTACTGCTGACTGCAATCTCCCTGCTTCTGGTGAAACAGTTTCTGCTATTGGAATTTCTGGCAAACCTGATACTTACCAGCTCTCTGCCCCAACAGCTGTAACTCTGGGATCTCTTCTTGCTGATCATGTTTTTCTTCTATCTTGCAGCTCTCCATTGACTTTATTGGGATGAGATCTCTTTTGCAAACTTAGAGCTACTATTTACTGCTCCCCTAATGGGGTGTATCTGGATGTCCCTGCGCCCAATGTGCATCTTTAGTTGCCCTCCTGACCACACCAGCTGAGATATCCAATTCTACAGCTTTGGATAATGATGAATCTGTTCTTTAAACCTTACCCCTTCCTCTTTGGGCTACAGATGCCAATGATGTTGGGAAAGCCCTGTCTGCTGAACCAGTTGTAATCCAATACCCCCAAAATCGACCCTTTCCTTCAGTGAAGCAGTATCCCCTTTCTTCAGAAGGAATTGATGGTATATGTCCAGTTACTGAATCTCTCAAGTCCCAGGGTATTCTAGTCCCAACAACCTCGCCTTGTAATACCCCAATACTTCCTGTTTGAAAGGAAGGACGCTTTGATGCCCAGGGGAAACCCGTCTTCCACTTTGTACAAGACTAGCACGTTATTAACACCTTTATTATTCCTATTCACCCTGTCGTCCCAAACCCTGCTATTATCCTAACTTCAATACCTGCTTCAGCTACAACCTTTACAGTGGTAGATCTCTGTTCTGCTTTCTTTTCTATACCTCTACACCCTGATTCCTCATTCCTGTTTGCTTTT
Source organism: Rhineura floridana (assembly GCF_030035675.1). Lineage (NCBI taxonomy): Eukaryota > Metazoa > Chordata > Lepidosauria > Squamata > Rhineuridae > Rhineura > Rhineura floridana. The sequence continues at coordinate 94,986,779 of NC_084480.1, forward strand.
TCCTGGGAACATTCTCAACTTAGTTGGACTAGGCTACCTCAGGGACACAAAAAGATAGTCCATCCTGGTTTGCTCAGGCATTAAAGAAGGATTTGGACACCCTTAATTTCCCCTCCAACTCTATGCTGGTGCAGTATGTGGATGATTTGTTACTTGCGTTGCAAATGCGACAGGACTGCCTTAATGACTCTCTCTATCTCCTTTAGCAATTAGCAGCAAAAGGACATACAGTTTCATGGGCTAAACTGCAATTCTGCCAACCTGAGGTTCTCTATTTGGGACATCGCATCTTCCAGGGCCAGCATCAACTTGCTCAGGACCGCATCTCACCAGTTTTGGACATCCCCAGACCACAGACCAAACGTCAACTTTGTGGGTTTTTGGGAGCTGCTAATTATTGTAGACACTGGATACCTAACTTTTCTGCCCTTACTAAACCTCTGATTGTTCTTACAGCAGGAGGATTTCATGGCCCCCTCGACTGGACTGCAGACTGTGACCTGGCTTTTACTTCCCTGAAGAAAGCACTGGCTCAAGTTCCTGCTTTGGGCTGCCCAGGCTATGACAAGCCTTTCTCCTTCTACTGCCACGAACAAGAGGGCTTTGCTTCTGGAGCACTCTGCCAACCTTTTGCATCTAAGTTAAGCCCTATTGCTTACTACAGCACTGAACTTGATCCTGTGGCAAAAGGCTTTCCTCCTTGTCTCTGAGCTCTTGCTGCAGCTGCTACTCTACTCCAGATGACTTAGTCCAATGCCATCACCTTACCCTGCTGGTTCCTCATTCTGTGCATTCTCTTCTGCTACACAGAAAAATCCAGTTTCTTTCTTCTCAATGCCAAACCTCCTATGAAACCATTCTGCTAGCCCCTCCTAATCTGGTCTTTGAACACTGTCCCCCTCTCAACTCTGCTTCCCTTCTTCTCCTTCCTTCTGATGGAGAACCTCATTCCATCCCTCCCCATGATTATTCCTGCTTTACTGTCTGCTCTTCAACTTCCTGATTCTGTTGCCATTATGCACGGTACTGCTCACACCACTGCTACTGATCCTGTTAGCTGTGGCAATTGCATGGCAGATGCTGCTGCTAAAGCCGCTGCCTTTAGTGCACCTCCTTCTCTCCACCTTCCCTCTCAACTGACTCTTCTCCCTTCATCTGTTCCTGAACTACCTGAACTTGTCTTGCTTCAAGAAGCTGCCCCAGAGCATGAGGAAGATCTTTGGGTCCACTTTCGCTGTTGCTTACATCCTGATTCTGTCTGGAGGAATGTCGCAGGCTGCCTTGTGGTTCCACAGGCGCTTCTGTTCCCTCTTGCTCAGGTGACTCATCACTCTTGTCACCTCAGCAAAGGGGGATGCTATTGCAGATTTCAACGTTCTGGTTTGCTCCTAAGATCACTCCTGTTTTGGCCCAGGTAGCATCCACTTGCTCAGTGTGTTTATAGCACAATGTTGGTAAACCAGAACGTTCTCTTACTGGCACCACACCTTGGGCCTATGGACCATTTCAACATGTTCAATTGGATTTCACTGAAATGCCAAAATGCCAGAACTACCGGTATGTAATAGTTACAATCTATCACTTTTCTGGTTGGGTAGAAGCATTCCCATCACGACATGCAGATGCGGCAGCTGTTTCCAAGGCACTGCTTAAACACATCATTCCTCGATTTGGCTTATCTGTCCAACTGGATTCTGATCAAGGTACTCACTTTACAGCTAAAGTGGTACATCAGCTTTGCCAAGCCTTAGGCATTCAGTATAAATTACACACTCCTTATCATCCCCAATCATCTGGTTTTGTTGAACGCTGTAATCAATCTTTGAAAATAAGATTAGCAAAGCTGTGCACTGAAACTACTTTATCTTGGCCAGATGTGCTCCCCTTAGTTCTCATGGGGATGCAAAATACACCTAACAGGAAACATGGACTGACACCACGCAAGATTCTCTTTGGCCACCCCATGAGAGTGGGGGTGGCTCTCAGCCCAATTACAGTCACTATTGGAAAGCCAGGAAGAACTCCTGGTCTACTGCACTAATCTTGCCAAAATGTTGAGAACTCTTTCCTCCCAGGTTCAGGAAGCCGCTCCTGTTCTGCTAGATGTGCCTGCCCACCAGTTTCAACCTGGCGATTGGGTCCTGGTTCAGGTATTTCAGAGAAAAGATTGCCTACACCCTCAATGGGCGGGTCCTTTCCAGATTCTCCTGACAACTCTCATGGCTGTGCACATTGCTGAGAGGACAGCTTGGATACATGCGTCCCACTGTTGAAAGGCCCAGCTGCCCCTAGAGAGCGAGGGAGGCCAGCCGGATCCTGACAGAGTGCCAGAAGAAGAGGGCAAGAAGAAGGAATCCCTCCCTAAGGACCACCATCCCTACAATCTGAGGAAAGGCCCCCGACTTGTCAGAGCACTTAGTGAGTGAGATCCTATCTACTTGGGAGAAGTTAAGACTACGAATCCAAAGCGTTCCTGAGAAGGCAAGACAAAAAATATATATCCATTCTGGAGCCAATGAGGTGCAGCCCTTTGGCAGACCAGATCCCCAGGTCAATTTTGAGCTTGTTGAAGTCTTTTGGACCTTCTGAGGTGGGGAGGCCAGGGACTTGTTTAAGTAGAGAAAAGTGGGGCTTTGTTGCTGTTTGCTTGCTATTCCTTATTATTACTGCTATAATATGGGTCCTGCAGGACTTAGGCTTGTGCCCCTAGTACTGTGCAGCCTTTTTAGCGTAGCGCACCCAGATTGGAGTCGGAACACGTATTTAAAGCTAATGGTAGATCTTGCTAGAGGAATGAATAAGAGTACTTGCTAGGTTTGCATGCACACTCCAACTTATGAAAAAGAAGGTATCCCACTGGATGGGGTCCCTTTGAATTCAACTGGTCTTATCTCAGATGCAGGGCATAAATGTGATGAATCCCTGAAAAGTCTTGACACCACTCAATATGTGGCCCTGTCCAGATGGACAAAAGGAGAACTTTGTTTAAAGTTCTTGGGGGAAACATTTATCGGGAGTAGCCAATGTGAATGGGCCCTTCATCGTGCCAAGGGTAGATGGAGTCTCAGTAACTCCACAGGGCAGGTAATGAGGGACAGACGAGGGGTAATGGAGCCATTGTGTACAGCTCTCGGGCCCCAATGGCACTCTTATTATAATGAAACGTGTACCCAAGAAGAAGCTGCTTTAGCCATGCTCATATATGGGGAGGAAGGGGTAAGACAGGATGGACCTACCCACTTCCTTCCCCTACTGGGAAGAACACATAGTTACTGGTGGATTTGTGGACAGAAGGCTTGGAAAAAATTACCTATTAATGCAAAGGGAATTTGTTATGTTGGACTCCTGGCCTCTGGAATCAGAATCATGGACACTTTTCCTAAGGGACTGATAAGAAATTATCGAAAGGCAGGTCCTCGTCATAAACTTCTGGAAGCTTATAAAGATCTTAAAACTCCAGGGGAGTCCTGGCTGTGAGGTATTTTCTCTTCTTATGGGGCAGGAACCAATCATATGGGTATTTTAAGGATCTGTACTCTGCTTGAGAACTTCATGAATGAAACTGCCAGTGCCCTAGCTATGGTTAACACTGAACTCCAACAAATCTGACAATTTGCTTTACAGAATCGCATAGCTTTGGACTACCTCCTTGCATCACAAGGGGGAGACTGCGGCCTTATTGGCCCAGAATGCTGAACCCACATTGTTGATGGTTCTGTGAATATCACTGGGTCAGTTGAGAATATTCGCCTGTTAGCATCCAAGGTGTATGATGTTAGGACCACTGGGTGGCAATGGAGTCTGGGAGATTGGTTCAGTGGGCTAAAAGTTTGGATTAAATCAAACCTCTTAGGGCTATTGTTGGGTATCTTATTTCTCTTTATTTTATATATCATGATTAATTGTGTGTTATTTTGCTTAAAGAGCACCATGCAGAAGACCACCCAAATGTGAACACCTGCCGAAGTGAAGCAAATGTACTTGGAATTTGATAGCGGATGGAGGAGAAGGAGGAGGTGTTATCTATCATGCAAATTGGGATGGGACTTGAAAATAGTGCAAAAGAGGGGGAATGAGGAGGATTTTGATCACCATTCCCTGTAAGCAGGGGAGTCACGTAGACAATAGTGAATAGAACTCCTGTAGCAGATGTTGAACAACTGCACATGTTGTCAAGGATACTGATATCACAGGAATGCACGGGGAGGATGGCTGTTACAGGGGGCAGAGCATCCCTGTAGCGCAGGATAATTGGATGAGACCGTTACTATGGCCATGACGAATGTAGAGGTATATATATATGTCTGTATCTAACCACCATTTTAGCTGAGTTATGTACTTTGCTCCAGTGAAGTGCTTTGCTGAATAAATAACCTTAAACCAGGCTTTGGCTTCATACTTAAGTCTCCTCTAAAAAGAACCTAGTCGTAAATTCCATGACACTGTTTACCTATATGCTTTCTCACCTGTTTGTCACTTGTTTCCATTTCTATTCCAAACCTTGCTGCTACAAACTGCTCACCCAGTTTGGATGGATTATTTGCATTTTCACAGCCAGCTATCATCACCAGTTGCTGTATTATTCTGGGCTACATGTTCTGACTCATGTGACTTAGGAACCCACTGCCTCCCATCCAGACAATATTGTTACCTTTAAACCCACCCACAACCTTAAGAACTAGAAACCTGCCAGATTTCAAAAACAAAAACTGGAATTCAAAGGATTCTGTTGAATGCAAAATCCTTGGGATACCAAACTGGCAATGCAGTCAGTTATTGCCCCTACTAAGGTTACATACACAGAATACAGTATGAATATAATCATAATATCATCCACATTAAAACAAAGTTTTTTTGCTCTAATCATTGCTATATGTGCTATATACAAATAAGAAAGGTGACCAAGTGTTAGAATTTAAGTTCAGCAATTAAAAAAAAAATGAAAATAGTCCTACAAGACCAGGAAGCCTGTTTTCTGCTATCAAAGTAACTATTACTGAGAAGAAGAGAAATGTTTGTTCTGACATGCATGGTACTCTTGACAAGAAGAAGGCAAAATGTTTGGAGTATGGTTTTATATGAAAATGCAAACAGCTGTCCATTCTCGGTCAAATTACACCAGGATTTTACAGATAGAAATCTATAAACAAATGCAGCTGTCACAAGTTAAACGTTTTTCTCTCCCATAACTTTGATATAATTTTTCCATTTGTTTTTCAGAATCCAAATAGAGAAAGACACCTTCCACGTACAAAAAAGTGTTTGAATCTCTTTAGGCTAATTTTTTCATATAAACATATCTTTCAACTAAACTTTTTCAGAGGTTCCATAATCAATTTATCCCACAACACAAAAGTATCTGAAGCTTGAATTACTTCTCATGCATATATACATAACCGCCAAATTAGTTATTGGCAACATTTATTAAATAACTTTAACTATTTTTCTTTTCTTTTTTAGTTTACATAATTACAAACTAATATCTGATATATATTGTTTACTTACAGTAAGCAAACACTGTATCCATCCTAGGCTATAGTGCTATGATCAGCACCTAGCTTTGCCTAAAAGCCAATCTGAAAATGAAGTGGAGGGCAACTGACCAAGACAAGTAATCATGCTGATTAGCACTAGCTTCATGTATGAAAGAGGATGTGCTAGAGAGGAGAAAAGTGAGATGAAGGACTTCCAGCTCCCCCCTCCACAAATTCGCCAAGCTGTTTCAAGTATTATGGATTAAAAACAAAAAGGGCTCCTCTATGGACATTAGGTTGGCACCTGAAAGAGAGCACACAGCAATAACTGACACACGTCCAATGGCTGTTGATTCTTGCAGTGGGAGCTATTGGGCTGGCATGATAAAAGGAAGCCTGCATTTATTACCTAGCATAAACACATTCAAGTCTGCCAAAGAAGTAACCATGATAGGAAGTACAGTGTTCCAAAAATAATATGATTATGAAAGAAATAAAAAAAAACATTTAAAAACTGTTGCCTTAAGTAAGTAGAATATATTTATATGAATTGTCCACATAGATATCTATTACACAAAGTTTACACATCTATGTTTCCTATATGTTTCATAAATTGTTTCTTGATAAAGATGTTCTGTTACAAGCATTACCATCCTTTTAATGGATATCAAATGTTTACTTACTCATGAAAATATGCATTAACGTGTGCACTGAAGTCTAGGACTGAAGTGAATGGCTTTAATGAATATAAACATACATCAATATATAAACATTGTTAAAGGTTAAAATCATCCAATCTAAACAAATCTTATATGTTAGCAGCCCAGCTAAGAAATCTTTGGCTATACTTTGTTTCCATTTTTAAGAGATATAAATCAAGAATGAATCCATTTACTTCAGATCTGTATTTTCACAACTATTGCTTAACTGAAAACAGAGTTTAGTTGGTATGGTGAGAGTATACATACATGCAAAAAGTTAGGATATAAACTATTTGTAATTTTTACATGATGTTGTTTGCAGAACCCAAAGAAAGGTGTAACCAAGATGGCTTCCTCCACTGGACTTAACAAGGAAGGTATTACAGACTGTAGGATTCCATTAATACATCTGAATTCTGCTCCTGAATCAGATCACTGGCTAAGGCATAAGACTCTACACTGCAGAATTACCTGCTTTATGGTGTAACCATAAAGAATGATATAGGCAACTGAGATTCACACAATAGACCAGCCTTTCCCAACCAGTGTGCCTCCAGATGTTGTTGGACCACAACTCCTATCTTTCCTCACCATTGGCAATGCTGGCTGAGGCTGATGGGAGTTGTGGTCCAACAACATATGGAGGCACACTGGTTGAAAAAGGCTGCAATAGCCATTTCAAAGTTTAGAATAGGGTTGCCAGGTTCCTGGCCTGAGACTGATCCTGTATCTTTAGGAGAAGAGAAAGTCAGCCAAGTGCAGGTGTCCTTGCAACCCTGTAATGAGAAAAACCACAAAGTGGAATTCTTCCTTTCCCCTGCACAACTTTTAAAGATACAGAAGACCTCTTGGTTGCCCGGCCCAGCCTGTATCTTTAAAAGTTGTGCAGGGGGAAGGGAGAATTCCACCTTATGGTTTTTCTCATTACAGGATTGCAAGAACACCTGCACTTGGCTGACTTTCTCTTCTCCTAAAGATACAGGATCAGTCTCAGGCCAGGAACCTGACAACCCTAGTTTAGACTGTACTGTCTATATCAGCCCTGCAAAGGATGAAGCTTCCAAAATGCTGGGTTCTTGGAACATTATAATGTGTTATACATTAACATTCAAAACAGAAACACTAGTATGTTTTAGCCTTACCCAAAATAAACAGTTACACAAACAGGTGTAAAAATGTTCTATTTAAGGGATACAAATAAATTATTAATTGTTGCTCTATTAATTTATCACACAGCACAAATGGGTGGCTAGACTGGGTGGTTGCTTGATGGGAAACCCTTCAAAGGGAGTGCCAAGACATACATACATAGAACTGGGATGGGAACCTGTGGCCCTCCAGATATTTCTAGATTCCAGCTTCCATCAGCCTCAGACAGCAAGGCCAATGATCAGGGATAGTGAGAGCTGAGCAACATCTGGAGGGCCACAGGTTCTCCAGCCCTGAAGTGAAGGGAGGGACTCCTCCCTAGTTCTTTACACTGCTGGGAAAAAATCCTACAAAATGGCCATCCTGGCTAGCCAATAAGAAGAATCATGTACAGGACACCACCCTAAAAAGAAAATGTTGGCTGCCTTCTTTGCTCTGGTCACAGTTACAATACATGTTCAGTCTTGCTGTATTTGCCATACTTCTTTTTACCACCTACAATGTACATAACTGTTCCTCCACTTGTACAAAATGCACCTGTTTGTGGGTAATAATGAGGCACTGCTGCTTTCCTCTCATATCATATAATCAGCTAATGCTTCTGTGCTCCAACTGACTTTACATTTGACTCTTTTTTTTTTTACTAGGACAAGGACCATAATGAAAGACAAGCAGCAGCAGTTCTGTGCTTGGACAGATTCTAGTTGGCTGCTGTGATAAGTGCCATCTGAAACAGGCTAAAAACAGCACCATTCCCACGGGAAAAACGTGATGCATGAGTGCTGAAATATTCTATGCAATATACCACTGAGAATTTAGTCTGCAGACAGAAATGAAATGAAAGAACCTACTACATGGAAGGCTTTTCAAATGAGGCTGCCAGACTGAAGAACAGGATTCAAGGCATGAATAATTATGTACAGGCCATCTAGACTTATATGAAGAGACTGTGCTGTGGAACAAGAAATGTGGACCTTAACGGAGAACCTATCAGGCACAGAATCCTGAGAATCCGAGTTTTAATCTGAGTTTATTAGCCAGAAGGGGTGATCATTAATATCTGGGGTAAATAAACGAGGTAGCCTTTTTTGATAGCCTATGCACTATGAAAATAATAAGCCATGCTGGCCATCAGTAATGAGTAGCTTCCACCAAAACAACAACAAACCTACAACCTTTTTTTAAAAAAGGCAGAAATATGTAATATCTAGTTTGGGGTTAGCCATTTCACTTATTTTGCCCTGCTGGGGCCTAAGAGGGCAAAAAATGGACCAGAAAAAAATCCCTAATATATTGAATTAATTTTGGAGTGCATTACTGAAAAGATACAGATCGAAATAATCTGAGGAAAAATATTATTTTTCAGATTTCACTTATGGATAAAATTATTCATAGAGGCCAAAGTGTGGCCTCTCTTCTGCATATTTATACACCAAAATTTCCTCCGTTTTGGTGATTTTTGTTTTTGGTGAAAGATACTCATTGCCAGCAGCCAGCAAGACTGATTTACTAGGGTTGTAGGCTGTTAAAAAGATACCTTGTTTATTCACCCCAGATGGTAATGACCCCCCATTTTAAACCCCTGACCTATAGACTAAAAGAACTGTCCTGGCCTTATAAGCTTATGAAATAATAATGACATCATATTGACCGTTCCTCTTATAGGACCAGAAACTGCAAAGTATTAGTGTATGACCTCCAGAAGATTCCATATATCGATGTCAGGCATGTTCCTCTTTTTCTAGAATGTTACTAAATTCATAAGGTACTCCACATTACTTGGGTGTTTTAAAGAGACAAGTTTCTATTTTAAAAACATGATTTTCATACATGATCATATTTATAAACGTTGACTGATAATAAAATATTTGAAACACTGAGACAATCTTAATTATAACATTCCCAACAGACACCACTATATTTCCAGTCTCAGAATGTAATAAACTACAACCATTATTTTGGAGTAGCACCACAAAGACCCTTATTAACTATCTAAACACATTTTCTATTACTCAGAGCAAAAGGGGGAGAGGGAAGATTTCATGTTTTAAATGATAACTTTAGACTATGAAGGTCCACTCTGAAGTATGTAGTGTTCATCTTACAACTTGATGCATAAATTAATGTCTGTGCAGGATCCAATATAACTATGTTCCCTTAAACTTGCACAAACTTTGACACCTTTAGAAGAAAATACAAGAAAATGGTGTGTGTGTGTAACCAAAGGGCTGTATAATGTTCATAGGACAAAAAGGCTATCAGACGCAACTGAAACCTATGTTTAAAAAGTATAGGTGCTACAGTTCACTTGACAACAATTAACACAATATAGTTATACATGCCATTAATAAGTACAACCCAAACCTTTGCAAGGTAACTCAGAAACCGCACTGAATTTAATAGAATTTAGTCCCAAGCATCTACAGCATCTATAGAATAAACTACAAAGAGTTTGATTAACTCCCAATAAACAAACTAAAAAATCAAGAGAAAAGGCTTTTGATGTGTGTTTGTCAAACAGCAGTCCTGTCTCCCAACCCCACCCCAGCTTAAGGAAGTCAAAAAAGCAGTTTCTCATATGCCAGGAGGGTATGCAACTTCAAGAAAAAAGTCAGAAGTCTACTGGACACATGTACATCCTTCAGTGTGCCTCAAACTGCTTTCTGGATTACAAATTATGCATTTTTATATTCGTCTCACTCCAGTTGTTACTTGTGCTAAAGCTTTTCCTGGTTAGGCAATAACATCCAAAAGGTATAAACAGTTATTATGTACATTGCTTAGATAATTTTGTGATTATAAATATTTTAAAATAAATAAATAATTTTTAAAAAACACAGGATACCTAAAGCAGAAATCTTGGCTTCCAGATTCATCTGAATTGGGCACACCCTGGGATGGAGAAGACATGTCATTGTCCATTTTTTCTATCTAAACCCCATTTCAGATTTAACAGATCCTCAGGGATATCACAATCCCATAATCAGAACCCAGAATCTCTAGTTTAACAATTAACAATGAGGTTAACAATGCTAGTAATTGTCTATTAACTTTATCAACCAACACTAAGTAATTATATTAGGTGGGAGATTGTGTAGTTCCCAACCAACAAGCAATATGCATATGGGTGCAATCCATACTTTGTAGGTATTTTAACCTTCTCTGTCCACTAACACCATAGATTATGACATGAAGTAGTAAACTGTTCTAAGTTAAAAGGACATTCAATTGTTTGAGAGTGAGACATCTAAAATAACTAACCTTTTCCATTTTGTCATCACATTACATAATGTTATTTGTTCAATTTTCTGATGAGCATCCAGAGTTAGCAGTTTCCACAGGCTGCAGTGGCTATGCTCAAAACATTCTAATTTAAATTTAGGTTCTCTCTTAATATTGTGTTAAGAAATGAGAAAACTGCAGGTAGTTCTTGCAAAATGTCTGTTCTATCCACTAAGTTTAATTGAAATGTGTTTCAGAGCCTACAGGTTTCCCCCTTCTTTTTAAAGTGTTGGAAATATTTTCATAAAAAATTGAAATCCAATTAGAAGCATCATTGCAATGATCTCACAACTTGAGTTCAACCATTTTTACTACATTTTTTTCCGTTCCACCAGAAGGTACAGTAGGGCTCTACTCGTACGGCGGGTTACGTTCCAGACCCCTGCCAAAAAGCAAAACCCACCAAAAAGCAAAACTCCGTCAATAAAATGGTGCCCACCGCCCAAAAAATGCTGTAAAAGTAGAACAAGCGCCATATGAGCAGGACCTTATTAAAGCCGCCGTATTAGAGGAACGCTGAAAAGCAGGGCCCTACTGTAATTACTATGTGTTTCACCCTATGGTGCACTTAGGCTCAAAACACATCTGTTACATATTTATGGGCTAAGTGGTTCAACATGCTGGTAAGGAAATATTGTGTGTTTGATGTACTCCAAATCTTGTTTTGATCCCCAACTGACAATTAAGTGGATGACCATTTCCAAAAAATTTGACTTCAGGTGAATAATTTTGTCATTTTAATCTATAAAACAGATTTCCACACCAACCCAACTGGCCCAGCAAAGGACTTCTGGGCTTACTGCATGACCTGTAGAATATTTAAAGATAAGTAACGCTAGTGATTGGGCAGTAGACAACTAAAAGTCAGGAGCAACCAACCAGCTGCGATTCACACATAATAAAAAATTGGCTGAAAAATAATTCCTTAGACCAGTAATGTGCCAATTATATGTTTTGTGAAAGTAGAGAGATTATGTAACCAATAAACAAGAAAATCCCTCTAACTAAATGGTATACATACTGGAACTGAGCCCGACAGCCCCACACCACTGCCTAATTTTAGTCCCATTTTGTTTTCTAAGGCAAAAAACAAAACCATTCAGAGCAAGAACCAAAGTGACCGTAGAAAGATAATGAGATAGATTTTCAGCCAGTGGGTAGAAAATTCCATACAACTGAAGATCCGGGCCAGTCACATTTCAGAGGAAAGATGTTTTAAGCAGGCACTAGAAATATTGTGTAAAAATAAAAAAAGAGTGACTGAAAAGAAGGAACCAAAATCCTTACCACTTGTTGACCAGAATAATCCTAAAGCTATTAGTATTTCAATTTTATCCTACAATTAATAAGTGTAAGCTACAATATTAAATAAACAAATTTTACAAGGACATTTAATAAAATATTACCACCAATATTTGAAATGAATTCAGAGAAACCAGATTGAGATTTCCAGAGAAAATGCCCTATACTGATCTTTCTTCACAGTGCCTCACCTCTTTTCCGTTTCCTATATCTGGAAGACCAGGTTACAGTGATAGCCAACCACAACTTCCACCTACTCTAGCAGTTAAAAGGCTGCAGCCCAAATTATCTGATAATGATCGGGTGTCTATCATTCATAACTTCAGCACTTTGAAACAAGACTGCTTTGAAAACTGTTTGGAAACTTGAAATGATGCAGAATGCAACATTCTATGACTGGATGAATCTAGGATCATATTTTATCATACGTTCTGTACCCTCATATCTCCCTGTTCTCTTCCGGGAACAATTCAAAGTGCTGGTTTTAACTTACGATGCCTAACTAACTAAAGCCCAACACAGAGATTGTCTTTCAGTTTATTCTATTATGATCTCTAAGATCAACTAAGAACAACAACTTAATGAGACCATTGGTCCATCTAACTCAACATGGTCCATGATGACTAGCAGCAGTTGTCCAAGGTTTCGGGGAGTAGTGTGTCCCAGCTCCATCTGGAGATACCAGGAACTGAAGCTGGGACCTTCTCCCTGAAAACCACTGACCTATGGCCCTTTACTTACATATGAGGTTCAAATAGCAATGGTGTGAAAAAATGCATTCTCAGTGGCTACCTTCCTCACCACATGTTATTCCTCCCTCAGTACCCAAGCCTAAAACCTTTTCAGAAGCATTGCAGGGCCTATCTCTTTGGAACTAGCTTTTAGGAAACCATCAAGGTTGGGAAACATATAATGGCTATATTTTAATGTGATGGGATATTATTCTATTTTGCTGGAAGGTTTAATGCTTTTCTTACTCACCATGAACATTTGAGATATACCAGATTAATAATTTCCAAATCCTTTCTCTCAATTGACTCCCATGTCTCTAATCCATGCAGCATCCCTCCCTATATCCCACCCAATCATTCTCCCAAGCTCATCCCACCCCTCACTGTTATGCTTTCCTAGTAAAACTCTTCCCCAATCAGACCCCAAACCTCAATTTTAAAGCTACTATAAAACTCTCCTCAAATCACTCTGCATATCAAACAGCTTACCTTCCCTTTTGTTTCATACCTTCCACTCTTCATGCAGATCCATCAATGTACAAGTTCCCAATCTGCATATTACAAGTGTGCCCTGCAACAAATATTGCAGTGTGGAGTACTCCTGTTCAGGATACTCCATTCTATTTCCTCTCCTAACCAGTCTTTTGTTTCTCTCCCTTGCCTCAACATTCCAAGGCAGTTGGATATGCTTAATCTTCAATAGCCCCCCCATTCAACTAGGATTATTTTTCTAAAGGTTTTTGTTTGGTTGTTAATTTGTGTAGATATCACGACACAGTGAGACACGGTGAGACCAGAGTTCAATTTCGGAGGCCCCCCTCGTAATTCTGGTCTCCGCTTTTATTTTACCTCCGCCTGGAGGCGTGGATTATTCTTTCTCCATAAACAGCCTATGACCTTTAACTATTGTATAACATCACGTACATACATAGTACAACAGCCTTATCTACGTGGCAATATGCAGGCAGTTATTTAACCACTACAGATGTCAGTATCCTTTACAGCCATAAAGTTAACCACATCCTGTTTTTCCACTGGTCAGATCGCAATGTCTTGAGAGATAGTGTACTGAGAACAGCAGCGTGGTTTGCCAACGTATGCTGTTCATTCAGTCCACCCCACATCTCCCCCTTTTTTATTTTTTAGCAAAAAGTAATTACTACGTAATGGTCGCGGAGCAACAGGTGTACACGTCTGGAAAAGGTATTGTAAAAAACAGCATAAGCCTATACTTAAAATGAGTAAAAGAATAGCATATCTAAGAATCTGACTTAGCCATCCAGTGGGCAGCCAACTCCAAAGCCACTGCCACCAAGTTGTAGGGGCGTCCTGCAAAATGTTATTAGCTAGATCCTTCAAGTTTTTTACCTGTGCTCTGATTTCAAAACTGTTGTCAGTTAAATTAAAACAGCACATATTCTTTATAGTTTCGCACCCCAACTGATGTTGTAATAGCAGGTAATCTATAGCTGCACGATTATCCAAGATAGCTTGTCTTAATATACCCTGCTCTTCATTTAACAAAGCAATGGCTCGAGAGGTGGCATTTATCATCTTAACATAATTACAGGCTAATTTATGTAATTGATTGCTGTTACTTACTGCCAATGCAGGAAGTCCAACAAGGGAGATGGCTAGTGATACACTTTCTGCTTTATTAAGCAATTCCACCTTGTCATTACAATCAGCCGGCATGGCAACAGCTTCTCTTTTCCTACGTTGGGCTAGCAACTCCCTTTTATGAAGGAAAATGGGAACCAGTCGACTCAGGCAACAGATGGTATCAGAAATATTAGCGGGAACATAATTAAAAGTGGTTTCTCCACATGTCCAAAACCATCCACCTGGTAAAGGAATGTGTCCGTACATACTGGATATGTTAATGTGCTGTGTACAATTCCATGTGGGTCTCCCAACCTTTAGACATCCCTTCTGCACCTTATGTCGACTACAATTAACCATCCGAGCACACGTATTATTAATGGAATTTGCAACATGTGATGTAAATAATTGAAAAGCATTAACAGGCAGCTGGAAGGTTGGAGTTCCCCAATTCGAAACAGTATGATATTTAATCTCTGAAGTATTCATGAACCGCCCAAGTCCTGTAATGTTCCCAATATCCCCAGGTGCTTTGCATACGGGTATTAAACATGTTCCCAACATACCCATTTCCTGTACATGTTCAGTCATGCAAAAGTCACTCACATTTGTCATTCTTGCTAACTGAACCCAGATATTGTGTTGAAACCGCATCCCCAACTCCTGCCCCAACCTGTCAGCCCCGGCGCTTCCTAAAATCCAACAAATGCAAAGTACAAAAATAGAATTTGTATTTAAAGACGCAATTAAAGCAAGAATGGTATTCTCAGTTGTCTTGTCCACCCCGGCTTGTTCCATTGCTTTTTCTGCTTGTGTTGCTAAGTTCTTTATTTGGCCCCAAGTCACGGGAGGTTGCGGAACATTCCGACCACGCTTCCTGGAAGACATCCCAGTATCCTGAAGTTGCAGAGAAAAATTAGGGATGGGATTCTTAAGATTATCGTGCCAGGACATCGTCTTTCCAGGGCCGGATACACCTAGCAGGTACCCACACAGGACCGTCAGGCGTAGACACAGCCGCGTAACCTCGACCCCACGTTATAAGCGGAACTGGGCCTTTCCACTCTGGATTTGGCAGTTGCCGAAACTGCACCCGCGGGGCAGGTAGAGACTCCGACTGCTGAAAATGCCGCTGCGCTCGAGTAGAAAAGGAAAAATGAGTATTGGGAGATTGAGACAAATTTAAATGATTAATGGTAAACAACACTTGTGCCAGCCACTCCTCTTTGGTGGCCAATCCCAGTGGTACTCCTCCTTTTTGTTTTTGTTTAAGCAAATGCTCTTTAAGGGTACGATTGGTACGTTCGACGACAGCTTGACCTGTAGAATTATAAGGAATACCAAACAAATGTGTAATGGACCACTTAGTGCAAAACTGTGCAAATTGCTGTGAAACATATGCAGGGCCATTATCAGTTTTTATCGTCTGAGGTTGGCCCATGATGGCAATAGAACGAATGACATGATTAATAACATTCTTAGTTTTTTCCCCTTTCTGAGGAGTTACCCATATGTATCCGGAATATGTATCTACTGTAACATGCAAATACTTCCATGGGGAGAAAGTAGGAAAATGTGTAACATCCATTTGCCACAACTGGTTAACTATGAGACCTCGTGGGTTCACTCCTGGTTCTGGGGATAGAGTTAACTGTGTGCATTGGGGACATTGTTGAATAATGGCAGAGGCTTCCTGGGCAGTAAGATGGAATTGCTTCTGGAGTGCTTTAGCATTTTGATGATGAAGGGCATGACTTTCTATGGGTGTGCAAAGGAGGGCACGAAGAGCCTCCACTTTCCAGATTTCTTTTTAATCACAAACACTGGGGTGGTATAAGGGCTATTACTTTCTGCTATATGATCAGCTTCCAGTTGCTCCTTTACCAGTTGGTGCAGAGCTTCTAATTTTTCTTTGGGTAAGGGCCATTGTTCTACCCAAATGGGTATGTCTGTCCTCCATTGTAAAGGAAGAGCTGCCTTTTGTTGGCTAATCATTAATAACAATGGTGGTCTGGAATTGCTCCAGTAAATCCCTTCCCCACAGATTTACTGAAATGTCCAAAATACAAGGGCGAATGTGGGCTATACGATCACCATCAAGAGCAACAACTTGTATCCATTCCTTACTCCGTTTTGAATCCTGAGCTCCGCCCACTCCCCACACAGAAGGGGCCACTTCTACTGGCCAAGAGGATGGCCAGTTATGTTCAGCAATTACTGTGACATCTGCCCCAGAATCTATAATACCTTCAAAAATAACATTGTTTAAACAATACTTATGAACCGGTTTCTCCCTGGTCACTTCTGCCAGTACTGCAGCTACCTGTGGATGGAAAGGATTACCTGAAATACTCACACTCGGCGATTTCGTCCTTGTAGATCCGAATCCACCAGTACGTTTTTGGGAGGAAGTGTTCGATGTGAAAAGACGATATGGCAATAACAATAGTTGCGCAAAAGAATCTCCCTTCTTCAACTGAAGGGGAAGGTGACTCCAATACTGAATATAAATAATTCCCTGATAATCAGAATCAATAACACCAGGTACCACCATTATATTATTCTTGGAAGCAGAGGATCGCGGTAGTACAAGGCCTACGGTGCCTTCTGGTAAAGGGCCAGTGAGTGTGGTAGGCATTAAAAGAACTGCTCCAGGCAAAGGAACATCTTTTGACTCTGCATGTATTAAATCAATTCCAGCGCTTCCTTGAGTAGCAGGGGTGGGTACACTTCCTTGAGATTCGGGGCTGGAAGCCTGCCCCAAGTTCAGTTTCCCTCAATAGGACGGGAAGACACATTGGTATTGGTAGTGGGAGCTGAACGACACTGATTAGCCCAATGATAACCCTTTTTACATTTCGGACAGATCTTCTTTGGCCGGTTTGTAACAGTGCCCCCACCTTTAAATGCTCCTCCGCCAGGAGCCCGACATTCCCTTCTGAAATGACCAGGCTTTTGACAATTAAAACAATTGCCTGTAGGTTTGTTACCCTGTCTTAATGCCCCAGCTAACAATGTCATGGCATGAACATGTGTACCTACCTCTGCACAAGCTTGAATCATGTCTCCCAATTCATATTGCGGTCTATGAATAATGTTTTTCAAAATCTTTTTACAGTCTGTGTTAGAATTCTCGTAAGCTAATTTTAACAATAATTCCCCTTGTGCCTGAGGGTTATCAACCTGCCGTGTCAGAGCCTCTTTCAAACGGTCAACAAACTGAAAATAGGGCTCTGTTGCTTGCTGCCGTACATTCGTAAAAGAACGTAAGGGTTCTTTCCCAGCAGGCACCTTTTTAAATGCTTTCTGTATACACTCAGCAGTTCGATGAAATGCGGCTTCAGGCAATACCCCTTGTTGTGCTATGGTAGCAAAATTACCTGACCCATAAATTTGCTCGGGAATGATATTAGCATCCCCAGCTGCTATAGCAGCATGTCTAAATTCTTGGTCCCAAACTACATATTGCGAAGGAGTCAAAATCATCCTAAAGAGATCCTTCCAATCTTGAGGGATCATGTTATATCCAGTAGCTACTCCTTCCAACATCCCTTGTACATAATTAGCCGTAATCCCATATTCTCTTACTGCCTTATTTATTTCTCTAATAACAGAAAACGGAAGAGCTGTCCAAGTTGCTATGCGATTATTAGCATTATTAGGATCTGGCTGATATGTAACGGGAAAAGCTGAAATTGTACCCTCCCAGTCTCCCATTTCTTCCATAGATAATAATCCTGAGGCTGCAGCCTGAGCTATGGCTGCTTTAACCTTCCCAGTAACCTGTTCTTGTTGGACTGGAGGGCTATATGGAGGAGCATTTACAAATTTCTCAATATCCTTTTCAGGTGTAGGTAAAGAAAGTTGGGGATAAAGAGGAGTTTTCTGGTCAGAATTGGCAAACAGCGATGTCTCTTTTATCCCTAAATGACTAATGGCCTCAGCACACTTTTGCCATAATAAGAGATGGTGAATAGGTGCTCTTGGTTCTTCATGTAATTTTCTCCCTATCTTTATCCAATCTGACTGACGTAGCGATCCTTGCTCTGGATACCATGGACATTGACATTGAATTGTTTTTAACAATGATTCAATGTGAGAACGACTTACAAAAGCTGAGGTATCCTGTTTTAAAATTTTTTGTAGCTCTTGTGCATGAACCTTCTGCTGAGCTGACAATTCCCCCCCCATACTCACGAATGGGAGCTGTACGCTGAGGTGCACCGTTGGCTGATCCTGCCAGTGGGTACGAGGGTGTTTGTTCTGAATCACGTCGGGGTCACCAGATGTAGATATCACGACACAGTGAGACACGGTGAGACCAGAGTTCAATTTCGGAGGCCCCCCTCGTAATTCTGGTCTCCGCTTTTATTTTACCTCCGCCTGGAGGCGTGGATTATTCTTTCTCCATAAACAGCCTATGACCTTTAACTATTGTATAACATCACGTACATACATAGTACAACAGCCTTATCTACGTGGCAATATGCAGGCAGTTATTTAACCACTACAGATGTCAGTATCCTTTACAGCCATAAAGTTAACCACATCCTGTTTTTCCACTGGTCAGATCGCAATGTCTTGAGAGATAGTGTACTGAGAACAGCAGCGTGGTTTGCCAACGTATGCTGTTCATTCAGTCCACCCCACAAATTTGTTTGTTTGTTTTACATCTGCAATTCTTGGTGCTGCTGACTCTCCTCTTATTAGGGATGCGATCCATTGGCTGGTACCACTTTAAAAGCATTCCGTCAACCTTTTACAGGCAGTATCGATTCAAGTTTGTTCTTTGTTCACTATCTGCTGCTTTTACTGGTCCGATTTTTCCCCTCCCCCAAAATATCGATATTAATATCAACTTTTTTCAAATTATCAATATTTCCTTTAAAATATCAATATTTTGAAAGGAAATATTGGTCAATGAAAGAAAACATCAACATTTGTGAAAGACAATATTGATATTTTGAAATAAAATACTGATTATTTGAAAGAAAATTTTGATAATGGAAAGAAATAATTGCTTTGTCACCTCCTCCTGCTCCTCCACTGGTCAGTTTTCACATCAGCAAGCAAAGACTGGCTGTTTCTTTTGACAAGGAAAGCAAAGAAGCAGCTTTTGGTGCTCCCCCTTGGCAAGCCCTGAGTCTTTCACGTAGGTGAGACTTGGCCTGCTTCCTTCCGCATGGCACTTGGATTATTCAAGTGGAGGGGGATGGCAGAGAGGAAGAGAAAGAAACCTGTACTGCTGTGCTTGTGCTGTGAGTAAAATCAATAAATCAATAAAAGAACAATATAATCGAGGGAATATTCGAGGGGGGGAATCCAGTGTCAGGGGAAAGCCACTGAAGTTCAGAGCAAACAGAATCGCTCCACCAAGATGGAGAATATGCAAACCATTAAAAACTAGTGAATTCTCACCCATCCCTAACTCTTATGCATGGATAATGAATAAGAACCAGTACAATACTCAGAAAACTGAAATCATCATTAGTATAAATGATTCAGGAAGCACAATCAGTTCATGCCATGTTACTCTGGTATTCTGTCACCGTTTCTCCATATCGGAAGCCAGCCTCTGTTATATGAGTAGCTGAGAATATGCTGAGTACTAAACATCTCAGACTAGTTTTCATGGAAGTTATTAAGCATTTTGTATGATAGATTCAGAAGAATTACACATTATAGAGCCAAAATAAGAACTTTAAAGCCTGCCTCTAGGCAAGCCTTTTTAAAAATTAAGCCAGCATCTAGAATGCATTGGAGTTAATGTACTAATGAAATACTGGCTGAATTTTCAGTATGATTAATGCAACAAAAGGCCTGTGTTAGCTCTTCATTGCACTACTGATATATAATGAATGCTAAAAGAATAATACCTATTTACCCCTGCATTAAACTAGAAGTCAGCTGCCATTATCTCTCTGGATATTCTTACCTATCTCTAATTAATTATTTCTGAAAAATGGAAATGGACTGCCTTCAAGTCAATCCTGACTTATGGCTACCCTATGAATAAGGGTTTTCATGGTAAGCAGTATTCAGAGGAGGTTTACCATTGCCTCCCTCTGAGGCTAGTACTCCCCAGCTGGCTAGGGCCTGCTTAGCTTGCCACAGCTCCACAAGCCAGCCCCTTCCCTGTCCGCAACTGCCAGCTGGGGGGCAACTGGGTTCCTTGGGACTATGCAGCTTGCCCACGGCTGCACAGGTGGCAGGGCACATAACCCCTGAGCCACTCACTGTGGGGGTGATCTTTAGCTGGCCCTTGACATCCAGGAGACATGAGCGGGGATTTGACCGGCCCTCCTCCCCACTGTGCTATACCAGCTGCCACTACTAAATGAAAGTATTTGTAAGGATATGCAAACCTTAGCAAACACTTGCCCTCTCTCCACTTGCAAATTCTCCTGCCCACTCCTGCTATCAATATAATGCTTTACTGGACCTATACAGCCTGGAGAACCACATGGATAGGCCAATACTGCTCTCTAGATGCAGTTCCTATTTTCTATTTTTTCTCTCTTCTGGTTTTCAAGGGACAGTGCCTTTTAACAAGCACACGCGCGCACACACACACAGAGAAAGAGAGAGAGAGAACACATGTACTGCCATTACAGGGCTGCGCATTATTTCCCCATCTAGAGAAAGCACTGCTGGCAATAAAGGCAAGTAGGGTGAGCCTTATACAGGCAACTAGTTGCTACCATCATTATCATTGCAGTAGAGAAAAAAATAGGGTGGCATTCAGTGCTAGTCCTACTCAAGTAGATCTATTGAAGGTAACAGACATGACTAACTTAAGGTCATTAATTTCAGTGGGTCTGTTCTGAGTAGGACTTAGTTGAAGACAACCCATAGCTAAAGCGATCAAAGGTCAAAACATTCTAAGTCTCTGAATCCAGATAAACAAGAGATGTTTTCACCATCAGTTCTGAACTGTAATACTTTCCTCCAACTTCCCCAAAACCTTTTCAAAGTCCACCCATCTTAAAATCTGTTTGTGATGGTCGCTATTTATTTATTTCTTACATTTATATCCTGCCTTTCCTCCCAGTGGGAGCCCAGGGTGGCAAACAAAAGCACTAAAAACACTCTAAATCATCATAAAACCAGACTTTAAAATATATTAAAACACCCTTAAAAACATATTAAAACAAAACATCTTTTTTTAAAAAAAAAAAAGCTTTAAAAACACAATAAAAAGCAATTCCAACACAGCTGCAGACTGGGATAAGGTCTCTACTTAAAAGGCTTGTTGAAAGAGTGGGAATGAGGGGCACTGCAGTTCTGGTAAACAATTAAAAGCTCATTCTGTGCTTCCACAACCCCATTTGCAATGTCATACATCCCCATTTGCAATGTAAAAGAATTCTCTGGGTCAAGGCCAGTGTGCATACAAACTTTCATGAGGGTTTAAACTATAATATTAAAAACATATGACTGTTATCAATGGTGGTTGTTTTTAACTGTACCCCATCCTGGGATCACTTTGCAATGACACGTAGGCTACAAATATTTTTAAACAAACAAATATGACAGTGCAAGTGTGAACTAACAAACATTTTATTGGTCTACTGAAAATTTACTTCATTTGACATGTTGTGAAATTTCTTGCAATACCTTGGAAACATGCCAATTTTAAATATATATATGCTTCTATGTTGTACAAACCCTCTGAAAAGAATTGTGAAGACCTAGGACTGGAAAGAGCAATTGCCGAGTTTTAACTCATTATTCTACTGACTGAAAAGGAACCATTACATGATGGCAATAACTAACCTAAACACTGTAAAAAAAACCTCCTCTAAGTTTCTATTGAAGCTGCAGAAGCAGGGGTGGTTGCCTCTAATTATTTTTTTAAATAAGTAATCAGGTTTCTCTTACCATATAAAAGTCAATAGCAAATTAAAAACATAAGGTGATGATGCATACAAGACATATAAGGAAGATTTCAAAGGAACATTTTTCCTTTAAAGGCGTCAGCAGGTCTTGAAAGAAAATGCTGCTGAATCTGCAGTGGTGGCCTCTGGAAAATACAACCTCAAGCCTCTAATTACGTTCTTTTGCAATAGAAGTACCATCATTTCTTCCTACTCTGAAATGTGAGATAACCATCCCACTCAAATGAGAGATGGTACTACTTTTGTGCATTAAAAATGAAGTAGCTACACAGCTGATGAGGAACAGACTTGCCTACATACATGGACACATACACAATATTACAAAACTAAAGATAATGACTGAAAATTTATGGCTCTTTCCTTCCCTGACAGCCAGGAATACAATTAGAATTCTCAGAGCAGCAGTTCCTTTGTGCCAGCATGCTGTGTTATGTTTATACTACTGCAGATAGGCCAGGTGATTAAATAAATACATAGCACAGCATTCTTTCTGTATGAAAATAATACATAAAGCTCTGGAACACAGGGCTGTATCAGAACTGAAGTAATTTCATAGTTGCAGTAAAGATTGACAGTAATTAAACATACAGAATATCCTGCACAATCAACCAGAAGAACATCTATGTCATTCTAATTATTATACCTTTTATATATACTTAAGTATGAAAAATCAGTCAGATATCAATTACTATCTCCTAACACTGATATAGCAGCAGAAGCAACATTTTAAAATGCCCTTCTTTGTACTTTCTGCTTGTAACTGAGACATTAATAATTTGGAGTCATTGGAATAACCACAAAAATATTTACTTAAAGGTGCATTCACATGTACTACTTTTCTTTGAATTTAATCAAGTTTCACTCCTCCCATAGTTATTTTGCTTTATTTTCATTCACGAACTCATTTCTGATGAAATTACTGTGCACTTGCGCTATATCCATCCTAGCATGCTTGGAATGGATCTTATTTTTTCTGAACAAGCTATATATTATCTTGAACAAATACTACATACAAAGACCAAAGCAAGTCAATCAGATGACAATTGATAGGGGTTTTTTTTCTATGAGCCACAAGTAGTTAAATAGTCTGAAAAGGAAATAAACATATTATCAACTGTCAGAGGCTTTCATCCTATTTTCCTAAGTGTGTGATGACATAAGTCAATTTTATCATGGTTCCTATATCCTGTACTTTATTTGACCAATGATCATCTGGAGGGGTATCTTCTTCTTTACCATACAGCGCTATTTATAGTTGTGCAACTGCCAAAATACAGGAAAAACTCACGTATTTCTCAAGACAGAACCTTTGAAATAACGCAATACCACCACTATCTGAATAAAACCTCTGAATCTCTTTAGTAAGTATGTAGACAATGCTTCCATATATCCTCTCTGTCCTCATTACAGCTCCACTGGGAATGTCTGTTTTGTGTTCCTTTTGCAGCGTCCCTGAATAGCACTTTTGTATTTGCACAGTCCAAGAAACATAACTGCTGGTCTATGTGAATCCTTTGTACCATCCATTAACTACAGATTCCTCCAGGGTGCTCAGAATTAGAGCGGGACCTCTTTCGCTTAGCAGGTTCACTGCCTCTTGACCACACCCTTATATTTTAAGGTTGTTGTGTTGTTTTGTTTTATATACGTTCCCATAAAACAGCTAAAACAGCACACTGCTAACATCAGTGAAATAATTAATAACTATGTTTGCTCTACATCTAGTAACAGATATGGCCAGAGAAGATATTCCAAATGTAGTCATTGACACTGGTCTTCAACAGTTGATATATTTATTATTTATTTGTTTAGTATCACAATTGTATCCTACCTTTCTACTACATTTTATCCTACCGATTTATATCCTCCAAGAAGCAAAAGGTAGCATATCAGAAACACTACAAAAGTTATTTACATTTTTAATTTCCAAATGACTACAGTTGAGTCATGCCTTACTATCACTGGTCTGACATCTCCCAAAGTACAGCAGATACGACAAACAGAAACAGAATTTTTAACAATACTCTTCTGCCTGGTGAGGACAAGAGAACATGAATGTGCAGACACTAACCAAGCAATTCACGGATGAATAAATAGGCATAGAAAACTAGAAAAATATCCAAACCTGGCCATTCCAAGACTGGAAAAGTTGGACGGGACAATCAAGACATCAAGCCTAGAAAAGGGATGGGTACCCAGTAGCTCATAAGCAGCTGAGAGACACTGAGGAATCAGCTGCAGTAGAACATCTTCACAGGGTTTCTCAAGGCACAGTGGAGCAAAGATACGATGAGGAATAACTGCCTGAGAAACAGCAGCAGGATCTTGGAAACGGCAAGGATATGGCACATGACCACAAGCCTGTTCTAACAACCTGACATGGAAAAATAATAAATTATTTCTAGTAAGTGAAGTTCTGATCACACCTAGTTAACACAGTTATGGATGACTTGCTAGTTGTGCTCTTTATTACAGTGGTACATCAGGAAGACAACTTTTTACTTTCATGTGGGGGATAAGAGACTGCCACAACTATATATAGAGGAATTTGGATGGCATGGATATACACTGTTCTTAAGAAGGTTCCATGTAAGGATTAGCATTTTGCTGACATTCAGGGTTTTACTAGCAAGTCATATTTCTGTTGAAATATCCCTGCCTCCTTCATCAAGTCATGCTGGTTTAGTGGCATGTGGCTTGGCTGACTCGCTTGAGTCTGGAGCTAATTACTCTGCAGGAATCTTTCTGCTATACAGCCACTTTCCTATTATTACATTTTGTCCCTTTGCAACCTTGAAAATGTATTGTCATACTCATTTAAATAAAACAACCCACATATTAAGAATTTACACAGGAGACATTGAAATGCCCAAGGCCATTAAGGGAGTTGAGGTCTAAATTAATATTTGAAGGTCTGCACTGATTCATGTTGATTATCACACAATTCAAATACAAGAAAAAATAAGTGAAAATGTAAAAAAAACATAGGCATATATGGGAAAATAATAAATATGATTTATCTTTTAATATTTTAATATAATTTTAATATTTATTTAAATCAGTTTGATTGACATCCTTCACAGACTATGCAAGCATCTCCTAATTCTTACTACTTCAGAGTCGGAAATCTTTGGCCCTCCAGATATTGCTGAATTACAGCTTCCATCAGTCCTAGCAAGCATGACCAATGGCCAGGGATGATAGGAGTTGTAGTTCAGCAACATCTGGTGGGTCAAAGGTTCCTCACACCTGTTCTAATAAAAAAAATGTTGCTTTGAGCGCTGAGCAGGCCTGCTGCATTACACATGAGACTGAGGCATATACCAAGAGAACCACATCTAATATTTTAACAGTCCAGTGCCAAAGGCTGCATAACTGACAATCATTTTGTTTTCTAAGTTTATGTCTTTCTTGTTGACAAGCTAATGCAATGTTTCCAATCCATATACTTCCAACCAGAAAGCTTCTTCTGAAAGTTAATTCAGATTTATCACTGTTGTAGTTGCTTTCTTAGGGCAGATCCACACCATACATTTAAAGAACATCCAGCAAGGTGTGGACTTGCCCTTAGTCTCTTCATTTGTATATAAAAGGGACATTTTTGTTCCCCAATTACTTTGATTGCATGGATATATTTCTGTTTCTAGGATTAACTCCTTTTAATCCAAACATGACTTCTAGCTTTTTAAGATTTGTACCATAATTTAAAATTCTGGTGTACTGTCCTAGAACTATAGAATTTAAACTACACATCTTTCCCTCCCAGATTTATAACTTTACCAGCATCCAAAAATAGCAGAAAATGAGGATTTGTTCTTGTTTATGATTTCCAATGGCTCCATGCTCTGAAAAGAGCAGGAATAGGGTTAGCACTAACCAGGATTTGCAAATCTACTTCAAGCTGTTAAAATGGGAATCCTGATTAGTACTGATGCAAATGTAAGGCTGAAATGTAAAAGAGAGCACAGTAACATCTGCAACAGGTACCTATCTGTTTATCATCTGTAGAATATTGGGTAATAAATTCTTAATGCATGGAGATGTTATGTATGATGTTTCTAATCTTGAATAGTACACAGTCAGAACATATTAACAGCAATGTATTTCAAACTCCTTTGAACAAAATCTTGCCATAAAACTGATGATCTGTTACAGACTCCAGAACATTAAAAACAAATGTATCACAAATACAATATGTTTTTCTGTGAACCGATCATACTACAAACATGTGAACAAACAAACTATTGGAAATAGCCCGAGATACTTCAAACATAGCTGAACTGGAAAAACTAAAAGGATGAAAAACATGGCTACATGGGCATAGTACTGCTTCCATGTTAATTAAAAAATCAGAGTTGGAGTCTCAGAAAGTAGACTGCTAAGAAAATATGAAAGAGGTACGCCAAATCACAAACATGAAACAGGGAATAGCTGTTTAGCTAGTCTCACATACTACAACTAAGGAATACCTACTAAAAGGAGCACTAAGAAACACCTCCTTAGTTTTATGTCTGCAGTTAGAACATCTGCAACCATACAGATGTTAAGTGTAGTGTGTTTGGAATAAAAGCAACTTGAGTGATTTAAGAACAAAGATTATAATGTGGGGGGAAGACTATCTGGCATAGTTTAGGAGTTAAGTTTTCACATACTTTAGTGAATCCATGTAGAAACCAGTTCCATTACTCAAAGACTGTTCTTTTCCCCCCCTACATAAGCAACACACCCTTGCCCATCCCCACCCACTGGAGTAATTTCTCTTATATGGTTTCCCTTTGCTTTATTAAACATGTTCTTCTATTGTCCCTTGACTATGACGACTCATTTTGTTGCATAACAGAAAAAAATGGAATGCTCTCTAAAGTACATATTTTTCAACTGTAATCACCAACCTGACATCCGCCTTTGACAACAGTGGAAAGAACCCATCATTCCTCTGAACATCAGTTGCGCAAGTTTTTCTTTTAACTTCTGCCCAGCACCCTGCAGCAATAGTGAAGGTAGATGCTGGCACTGGCATGGTCACATAATAAAACCAATTTAATACACCTATGAGAAAAGAGCACAGGTTATCCTTGGCATTGGCACTTGAGCTGCTAGATTTAACAAATTGTTCTCTGATTCAGCTAACTACCATGCCTGAGGGCTGGATGTGTTGTTTTTATTATTATTCAGCCACACTATTTTAAAAGATCACACTTTATGGTTTTATATAAGTTATTTTTTCTGCTATCTAATATGACAATGAAAAATAAGCCTTTCACTTCATCAAAGGTGTCAAAGTGGTATTCACACCTCCACAATCAATACCTATTTCCCTTGTAAGAATCCTGGTTCTGTAGAAATGATCCAGCACTGTACACTCAATTTGATACTAAGGGCTGAATCAAGAATTCCTTTCTTTAGTGTATTTGAATTTTAAACATCAGATGTAACCATTCTTCAGGCATTGTCTATCTCAGGCATTGTCTGTCTCTGGGGTGGAGAACTAGATCTAGCTGGCTATAGTTTTGGAAAGTTGTCTTTGTACATAAGAAGTAAAAGGGACAGTGGATTCTGTCTTAATCTGTAAACCCTCTGGGGATCAAGTAAACTGGAAAAAAACAAAGAAGTTCACAATCTCTGAATGCTAACATGTCAATTCTGTTCTTTAAACTGAAGCTCCTATTCATAAACTTATGACCATGATACTGCAGTATGAAGTGAAGACTTCCATATCTGAAGTAGCCATCATAGGTCCTACCAACAGTACAGACAGGGATTTCATATCACCTCAAACACAATGCTTTTCAAAGACATTCAATGTATTATGCGATTGAGCTATGTCTGTGCATGCGTGAATTGGCTTCAACTGGACACAGAGGTCCCAAGACTAAAAACATTTTGCTTTGCTATGTATACCTTTATTCATAATGGTCCCCAAATTCTACAAAGTAAACACGGGCATTTCCAGAGTGTCACAATTTTGGTGTGGGGTTCAAGCACACACCAGCAAATTCAGGCAGTACAATTATAGTCGATGGGTAGGTCTTGCATAACAAACCAATTTCCCTCAAAGATAGGACTTTTTATGATATGGAAAGTGATGGGGAAATGCACTAGTGTGGGATAACACTTGCTTTGACACATAATCTAATCTCCCCACAAACAAATAAGAATGAACATTAAATAGTCAAAGTCATCTAACCTCCCTGCAAACAAGTCAGGAGGTCATCTGGAAGCACCTATAGTGGCAACTTACAAGTCAAGCAGTAAATTGGGAAATTATGTGAGAATAAAGGAAGAAAAGGCATCCAAGCAGAGTGGGGAAATTAGACTAAGAGTCAATTATCCAAAACAAAAAAGATGTCAAGGCAGTATAAAGAAAACAAAAACCACTGGTACACAAAGAGGGGGAGTAAAAAAGGATTTATGCATGTGTTCACTGCTCATACATCTTCATAGCCCTTCACCACCACCACAAATGCACACATAAACCAGCTTCAATGGGAGTAGGTGTAAGCAAACAGCTTTGCAAAGGGTGTTAAAAAGGACGGGGATACTTACCAATCCTGCATTATAATGAAAATAGTTAAATGCAACACAACACCTAGGTCACAAGCAGTAATAGCACCATTCACCAGGATTGTAATCGCAATGTATGAATTTCCATTAAATAGCTGATTCTCTTATCCTTTTCTCTCGCACAGTATATGGATTCCAGAAAAAAGCAACCCCCACCACCTTTGCTATGCACTACTCTAACATTGTGGCTTAGAGACAAAGCTGTGAACTAGGAAGTCCCTGGTTCAAATTGTTCATCTACTACAAAATCACTATATGGCCTTAGAGCCCAACAGTTGATGACAACTTCCATACTTGTTTATCCATGTGTCTGCCTAGTCACATCTAAAAGGAGGGCTGGGATATTATCTTTCTTTTTATTTTATTTTATTTTACAACAAATGTGTGCAGGTGAAGGGAGCTTAACCCCCTCCCATTTAACGTTTCTGCACTCAGCTGCTTGAAGAACTTTCTTCCCAGCCTGGGTCTAATTCTGGAACAGAGCCATGATTGGAAGTGCATAAATGTAAAATGGAGGAATGTTCATATCTTCTCACGTGCACACACCTTTTGTTATAAATAACTGATATGTGCCCCCAGTTGTAGTTGTAAATTGATAAACAAATGTGGCTGCTCCTATCATGCCTTAGTTTGGCTCTTAGATAAGTCACTATATCTCAGCTTCAATCCCACTTCTGCAATACAGGGATAATTAATACTTATCTATCTTACAGGGCTGCTGTAAGAATTACTGAGATAATGCATGTGAACTGTTGTGAATACTTCAAAGCATCATGTAAATGATAACTATGACTTTAGGTCTCTTCCATAGGCTAGGATCCTGTGTTTGCTCCACTAATGGAAATGTCCCCTAAGCAGTTCCACTCATGTGTTGTTCCCATCAGTGAAAGGGGGGAGGTAACTCTTCCCAATTTCCACTCCTCCTGCAGCTCCCTGTGTCCCTGGAAAATCTGCTCCAAAGGGTTAGGGGAACCTCCAGAACAGCATAGGAGGAAGCACAGGAGGGAGGGGAAGTCAGTAAAATCTGACTCCCCCCTCCCTTCAACCAGTACCATCCTTCACTGGATCTTGGTCTCTTAATGAATCATTTCCTTTTGTGAACAAAGCCCTTCCATTTGCAGAAGCCTAGTTAGATCCAAGCCATAGTTTATTTTTCCAAAGGCTCTACACAGTTTACTCCTCAGCATTCCTCAGGATTTCAGCACTGCTAGAAATTCTGAAACTACATTTAAATACCTATAAGGTATTCCTATTATGCATGTTTTTTTTCCTGAAACTACAAAGGATTCAATAATTTTCCTATTTTCCTCGGCACTCTCATTAATCTCTCATTTTAATGTGCATATTCTTCTTCCTCCTCTTGGTTTTTCCAAGAACTTTCCAAACACAGAAATTAACTAACTCTCCGTTCCTGATACTGCTTTTCTCTTTTCCTGCACTGTGCCTTCCTGCCCTTAAATGTTAAATCCTCATATTCGACTTAGATTTTTGTTGCTATCTATCGTCTCAACAGTATGCCCTTGTGTAGCTCCTTTGGACACAGCACCACCTAGAGTGAAAATGAAAGAAATATTCATGGATGCAATGCAAATTTCCATGTGGCACTGAAATGGTCCAACTGGTATGTAGGAATACTGACAAGACTTTGCACTGTAACTTGTGTTTCCTGCAGTCAGTTCCCACAGCCAGTTTTACATAATCCTTTGCATGAAGATAACCAGTGGAAGATTCCAATCTGTTCACAAGCTATGCAAAAATATTATTTTTGTTATTTCTATATTTGAAACAATAGTGCTAAGTGTGATAATGGCATTTTATATTTATTATTGCAAGTTCAATTCATAGAATCACAGAGTTGGAAGGGGCCTATAAGGCCATTGAGTCCAACCCACTGCTAATGCAGAAATCCAAATTAAAGCATACACGACAGGTGGCTGTCTAGCTGCCTCTTGAATGCCTCCAGTGTTAAAAGAGCCCATCACATCTCTAGGCAATTGGTTTCATTGTTGTGCCGCTCCAATAGTTAGGATGTTTTTCCTGATGTTCAGTCGAAATGTGGCTTCCTGCAACTTCAGCCCATTATTCTGTGTCCTGCATTCTGGGATAATTGAGAAGAAATCCTACCCTCTTCTGGGTGGCAACCTTTCAAGTACCTGAAGAGTCCTATCATATCTCCCCTCAGTCTTCTCTTCTCAAGGCTAAACATGCCCAGTTCTTTCAGTCTCTGCTCATGGGGTTTTATTTCCAGTCCCCTGATCATCCTTGTTGCCCTCCTCTAAATCTGTTTCAGTTTGTCTGTATTCAGTGTGGTATCCAGAACTGGACACTGTTTCAGTTTGTCTGTATTCAGTGTGGTATCCAGAACTGGACACAGTACTCAAGATGAGGCCTAACCATTGCCAAATAGAGGGGAACTAATACTTCTGTTAATTAATTAAACTAATACTTTCTGATTTGGAAACTATACTTCTGTTAATGCATCCTAAAATAGCATTTGCCTTTTTTGCAGCTGCATCACACTGTTGGCTCATATTCAGCTTATGATCAACAACAATTCCAAGATCCTTCTAGCATGTAGTATCGCTGAGCCAAATATCCCCCATCTTATAACTGTGCATTTAGTTTCT
The DNA here is from genome assembly GCF_030035675.1 of Rhineura floridana. Lineage (NCBI taxonomy): Eukaryota > Metazoa > Chordata > Lepidosauria > Squamata > Rhineuridae > Rhineura > Rhineura floridana. The sequence goes on from NC_084480.1 coordinate 95,018,109, forward strand.
TTTTCCTAGGTGTAGATCTTTGCACTTATCCCTGTTAAATTTCATTCTGTTGTTTTCAGCCCAGTGCTCCAGCCTATCAAGATCCCTTTGAATTTTGTTTCTGTCTTCCAGGGTATTAGCTATCCCTCCCAATTTTGCATCATCTACAAATTTGATAAGCGTTCCCTGCACCTCCTCATTCATGTTATTAATAAAAATGTTGAAGAGCACTGGGCCCAGGATCAAGCCCTGAGGTACCTCACTTGTTACCTTCCCCCAGTTGGAAAAGGAATCATTGATAAACACTCTTTGAGTACAATTCTGTAGTCAACTGTGGATCCACCTGATAGGTATTCCATCCAGCCCACATTCAGCTAGCTTGTAATCAGAATATCATGTGGCACTTTGTCAAAAGCTTTGTTTAAATTAAGACACATTATGTCCACAGCATTCCCACAGTCTACCAGGGAGGTTACCGGATCAAAAAATGAGGTAAGATTAGTCTGGCAGGATTTGTTCTTGATAAATTCAAGTTGGCTTCTAGTAATCACTGCATTGATTTCAAGGTGTTTACTGATGGAGCGCTTTATAATCTGCTCCAGAATTTTCCCAGGAATTGATGTCAGGCTGACTGGTCTGTAGTTCCCAGGTTCCCCCCTTTTTGAAGATAGGGATAACATTAGCCCTCCTCCAGTCATCCAGCACTTTACCCATACTCCAAAATTTTGCAAAAATAATAAGACAGTAGTTCCAAGAGTTCTTCAGCCAGTTCCTTCAACACTCTAGGATACAGTTCATCAGGCCCTGCAGATTTGAACTCGTACAAAGTGATTAGGTATTCCTTGACCATTTGTCTATCAATTTCAAACTGCAAACCCAGGCTCCTCCCTTTCGCCCTTTGTGAGGATAGGGACAACATTATCCTTCCTCCAGTTATCCGGCACTTTACCCATCAACCACAATTTGTAAAGATAATAGACAGTGGTTTCGAGAGTTCTTCAGCCAGTTCCTTCAACACTCTAGGATACAGTTCATCAGGTCTTGCAGATCTGAACTCGTACAAAGTGAGAAGACTGAGCCAAACTAGGAATTGAGGACTTCTGTCTTTTCTTTGTCATCTGTTTTCATTTTGCCATCCTCACTGGGTAGCTGTACCACCATTTCTTTTCTCTGTCTTTTACTATGGCTGTACCTAAAGAAATCTTTATTGTTGCTTTCGGAATCTCTTGCTAACCTCAGCTCATTCTCAGTTTTAACCTTCCTGATGCCATTCCTGCAATTCCATGCTACCTGTCTGTACTCTTCCTTTGTGGCCTGGCCTTCCTTCCACTTTGTGTATGTGTCCCTTTTTTTTCAGGTCACCACTAAGCTTTTTGTGAAGACACATTGGCTTCTTCTGCTGTCTTCTCCCTTTTTTCCTTGATGGCACTGCTTGCAATTGTGCCTTTAGAATTTCCTTTTTTAGAAACTCCCACCTATCTTGGACTCCTTTTCTCATTAGGGTTGCTTGCCATGGAACCCTAATGTTTTAGGATTAACTTTAATATATATTGTATCGCATATATTCCCTGAAAACACACTGGAATAGATTTTGACCTTATTTAATGGTTCCTGTATTTGTTTCCACAGCACTTTCCAAGTTTTATTGATGCTTTGATTGTATTTCAGTTTTAATTTTGTTCCCTGCCTTTAAAATTGCTATATTAAAAAAGGGCTTTACATTTACCTTTTTAAAAACCCACTAAGATATTACATTAATCTAGCACTGAAATTAAATCACTTTAGAAAAGAGATTCAGCTTTGTTTTATAGTACAGTGCAAGCCTAACCATGTCTACTCAAAACTAATTCCTAGTAAATTCAACGGTACTCCCAGGTACATGGTCACGTTGGTGGATATGTGCAGCAATTTCACATGGTAAGGTTTGGTGAGCACCCTTAGGTACCCTTTAAGTGAAAAGTGAGACCTGAGACTTGCCTTCCAAAATGGTAATGCCTGTGGGTAGAGTAAGGTTCATCTCTGGGGCTAACTCTTAACATTCACCCAGAGGTGTGAGGCCCTGAGAGGGGATGGATCAGGAAGGCCTTCATAAACACCCTGTGGGATTGGGATTGGTGAGAGGAAAATGGGCTTGGACCATCCTCTTTCACATGTCAGGATGTCCTCGCCTGATTGGTTGAGAGTTAAGTCCCACACAATGACTCTGCAGATCATTTTGGCATAAACATTCACTTAATTGGCCTTATCTAAATAAACATGGTCCTTGTTTTGCCCACACTTCACCTTGTCATGCTTTTTCATTGACTGCAGCTGCAAAACACATTAACCAAAAATTTCAAACATGAAAAGGAAGTGGAAGCTGTGCAGGGTTTTTTAACCAGAGCTATCAGGTTTAGCTTGCTTTGCTGAGTCCCAATATAAAACCAATAGCTAACCCTCAATTCAGAGATCTGATGTGGCCCTCAATTGTCTTTTACCCCATTAAAGCAAATGCTGCATTGCATATGGGGGGAGGAAATGGGCTTTCCTAGCATTACTGACATGGGTTTGGTGTATAAAGTCCTATACAGCTTAGGACCAGGATAGCTGAAAGATTACCTCACCTCTTCTATACCCATTCAATCATTGCGCTCTGCCAGTGAAGATCTCCTGCAGATATCTTATCAAGAGGTCCATTTCATACAATATAGGAATTGGGCCTTTAGTGTTGTGGCACTTACACTTTGGAATTTCCTCCCCTGAAATATTAGGCAGGCACCGTCTGTTGTCTTTTCAGCACCTACTGAAGACCTTCCTCTTTCAACAAACCTTTTAACTAGAGACCTTTATCCCAGTCTGCATCTGTATTGGAATTGTTTTTAAGATGTTTTTATTATTTATAGCTTGTTTGTTGCCCTGAGGTTCTCTGGGAGGAAGAGCAGGATATAAATGTAATAAATAAATAAATAGTGCTGGATCTTGCACAATAGGGAAGAACTTTGGAGGGAAGCCATCTCTATAGCCCATAATGAAGTAGCCTCAATATCCAAAAACATTTACACACTAAAAATGAGTTATTCTATTTATTGGACTATTCCACAATATTCTTTCATGCACTTCATTCAATCTTGACAAGGAGAGGGGACCTGTAAACAGGCTACAATTTTCAAAGGGGTAAAAATGACTAGTTGCAAATACTGAACAAAATAAAACAAATTATTCCTACTGGAATAATTGGCTCTGGCAGGTTTTGTTGGGGGGCTCGTGTTGGGTCCATATTAGGTGTTTAGGAGGAGTCTTAGTACGGAGGAACATGGGTGACGCCAGCCCAAATTCAGTGATCATGGGTAGAGGGAAATAGAGCCATGGGGAGGTGGTGAATTACCACAGAAGATGAGGTCAAGGCTATCTGCGCCTTGTTCCTTGTTCCTTGCTCCCACTCCTCTCATGGATGGGTTCCTTGTTGCTCATCTGCTATGCCCACTGGGCTGTGTGTGTTGTTGTTTAACATCAGATCGGTACATAATAAGACCACAGTCATTCATGATTTGATTGTGGATGGATGAGGGTGCCGATTTGGTGTGCATTACTGAGACCTGGGTGGGTGAGCTTGGAGGAGTTGACCTGACCCAGCTTTGCCCATCTGGATACTCAGTGCAACACCAGCACAGGCTGCAGGGATGGAGGGGGGAGGAGTCGCTGTGGTCTACAGAACCTCTATCTCTGTCACCAGGAAACCACGCTGTCTTGGAGCTGGCTGTGAGGGCCTGCACCTGGTGTCAGGCCAAGGAGATAGTAAACTGTGGTTGCTGCAAGTGTACTATCCACCCTGCTGCCCGGCAGCTTCTCTGACCAAGCTGACAGAGGCCGTCTCGGCTGTGGTGTTGGAGGAGTCCAGAACGATAGTGCTGTGTGATTTCAATGTCCATGCAGACGCTGCCTCTAATGTTCTGGCTCGGGACTTCATGGCCTCCATGACGACCATGGGGCTGTCTCAAGTTGTCAATGGCCCAACACATAGGGAAGGGTACACCCTCGACTTGGTTTTTGCTTCAGTTAGAGGAAGGGGTGGTCTGGAGATAGGGGGTGGATGTCACCCCATTGTCATGGTCACATCACTTCCTGGTGAAATTTAGACTTATGGTTCTGATCCTTCCCTGCAGGGTTGGCGGTCAGATTAAGATGGTCCGCCCCCAGAGCCTAATGGAATCCACAGGATTCCTGAATGCCCTGGGGGAGTTCCCAGTAGATAGAGCAGGTGACCCTGTTGAAGCCCTTGCCGCGCTATGGAACAGCGAGGTGCATCGGGCCCTTGACACAGCTGCCCCCGAGCACCCTCTCCGGCATTTTGGAGCCCAGTTTGCACCTCGGTACACCAGTGAATTAATAGCAATAAAACAGGCTGGACGATGGCTGGAGCACAAGTGGCAAAAAACGTGCCGTGAGGCTGATCGGGCACGAGTAAAACATCATAACTGTGCCTACTGTGTGGCAGTGAGGGCGGCGAAGAAGGCCCACTTCTCTGCCTCCATTGCATCCTCAAGTAGCCACCCAGTGGAGCTTTTCCATATTGTCAGGGGTCTGTTGACATCAACTCCAGGAAATGGAGTTTTAGACCCTACGGAGGCCCACTGTGAACTGTTTGCCAAGCACTTGGAGGGTAAAGTTGCTCACCTCCGTAGCAGTTTTGTAGTCCCCAATGAGATGTCCAGTGCAACATCTGCTGCGATTTCTTGGGAACGTTTTCAGTTGATGCAGCCTGATGACATAGACAAGGTGCTTGCGATGGTGCGGCCAGCAACATGTCCTCTCGACCCTTGTCCTTCTTGGCTTATTAAAGCTTGCCAAGGGGGGTTGACCAAGTGGATCCAGGGTGTGGTCAATGCATCATTGCGGAAGGGAGTGGTTCCAGCCACCTTGAAAGTGGTGGTGATCCAACCACTCCTGAAAAAGCCCACCCTGGATGCACTGGCTTGTGACAACTACTGACTTGTCGCAAATACCCCCTTTTTAGGGAAGGTGATTGAGAGGGTTGTGGCGCAGCAGTTACAAGTACTCTTGGATGAAACAGATTATCTTGACCCATCCCAGTCTGGGTTCTAGCCTGGTTATGGGACTGAATCAGCCTTGGTCGCCCTGATGGATGACCTCTATTGGGAGAAGGACAGGGGGAGTGTGACCCTGTTATTCTTACTTGATCTCTCAGCAGCTTTTCATAGCATTGACCATGGTATCCTTCTGGGCTGACTTGGTGAGATGGTTATTGCAGGCACTGTTTTACAGTGGTTCCGATCCTATCGCCAAGGTCACTCTCAGAGAATAGCATTGGGTGACTGTCTTTTGGCCCCCTTGCAGTTGTGCTGTGGGGTGCCACAGGGTACCATCTTGTCCCCCCTGCTGTTTAACATCTATGTGAAGCCCTTGGGAGCGGTCATCAGGAGCTTTGAGGCAAGGTGTCAGCAGTATGCTGATGATACCCAGCTCTATTTCTCCATAACGTCTGAATCGGGAGAGGCCGTGCAAGCCCTGGACCACTGCCTGGACTCGATGGTGGGCTGGACAGGGCCAATAAACTGAGTCTGAATCCTAGCAAAATGGAGGCACTGTGGGTTGGTGGTTCCTTAGTTCAGATAATTGGTCAGTTGCCTGCTTTGGATGGGGTTGTACTCCCTCTGAAAGAGCAGGTCCGTAGCCTGGGGGTGCTCCTGGATCCATCTTTGTCACTAGAGGCCCAGGTGACCTCAGTGGCTAGGAGTGCCTTTTACCAGCTTCGGCTGGTAAGACAGCTGCAGCTGTTTCTAGACCGGGATAGCCTGACCACTGTTGTCCACACACTGGTAACCTCCAGGCTGGATTACTATAATGTGCTCTATGTGGGGCTGCCCTTGAGGTTGGTCCAGAAGCTGCAGCTGGTGCAAAATGCAGCGGCAAGACAGCTCACTGGGGCAGGGTATCGCCAACATGTCACTCCACTGCTGAAGGAATTGCACTGGCTGCCCATTTGCTACCAGGCCAAGTTCAAGGTTCTAGTTTTGGTGTACAAAGCCCTATACAGCTTGGGACCAGGATACCTGAAAGACTGTCTTACCCCTTATATACCCAGTCGATCACTGCACTCTGCAGGTGAGGGCCTCCTGAAGATGCCATTTTATCAGGAGGTCCATTCTGCACAACATAGGAAACGGACCTTTAGTGTGGCGGCACCTACACTGTGGAATTCCCGCCCCCTAAATATTAGGCAGGTGCCATCGCTGTTATCTTTTCAGTGCCTTTTGAAGACTTTCAACAAGCCTTTTAAGTTGAGATCTATCCCAGTCTGTGTCTGTGTTGAAATTGCTTTTCAATATGTTTTTTTAAAAAACAATATGTTTTTAACCCTTTTAAAAAGATATTTTTAAAGCTTTTTAACAAAATGTTTTAAAAGTTCTTTATTTTGGTGTATTTTAAGGTCTGTTTTTCTGATGTTTTGATGTGTTTTTAGCGCTTTTGTTTGCTGCCGGAAGGGTGGGATATAAATCAAATAATTAATAAATAAATACCTTTTCTCCCCATTACCAGAAGACAAAGCTTTGGATTATTAAATCAGAATACAATCAGTGATTCATACTGATGTCACTTTTGACACACTTATCAAGAAAATGTTCAGTTCTCATCCCTGCCCAATTAAAATTCTCAAGTTACAAAGTGCTTTTCCCCCTTCCCTTAGAGTTGTTTACATAAAATCGCATGGCAGCAAAATTGTAATGAAAAGGAAAGCTGTGATTTGTATATATCATTTTTTGACTAAATGATTAGCAAAAGAATGTCAGAAATTGTTAAACTGCTACGATTTGTAGTATTTCATTTATGCAATTCCAGTTACAGAAATCTTCCACGTATATTGCCACCATATGTTTTAAAGAGTTTGAGGAAAGTTCTAAGATTCCAGTCATACACATTTATACAGGAAAATGTCCAAACTGAACTAAATGGGATTCATTTCTCAGTAACATGCATTTAATCAGGATCAGATAAGGATTGCACAGCACTTGATACATTGAAAAATGCTCTAGAAATCATTGCAAACAATAAATTTAAGGACACAAATGGTAGGAATGGAAAACAATCCACTTTAAAATGTACATATGTACATATTGTATATTCTTCCCCTCACCACTGAAAAGTGAAATGGCTGTACCTCTCTTGTCTCCAAAAACCCCTACATTACTTCTCACTCGTTCAGGCAGGGCTGGCCCTGCCAACTACAGAGTGAGGCAGCCACCTCAGGTAGCAACTGCTGGAGTGTGGGGAGCAGTGGTATGATGTTGGAAGACAGAGCTGTGTGTACCACCAACCTGTCTGGCACCCTGCAAGCTAACCTGCTGTCACCCATACGTGGATTTGACTTCTGTACATGGAATGGGGAGAGGGGACACCATCCTCCGGCAGCAAAACATCTTAGGCCAACCCCGTATTTAGATTCTACAGCCCTCTGCAACACTTCTCTGCTCCAGATGCCCTCTCCCCTCACAAAGGCTTCTCACAAATAGCTTTTTGTTCTTGGGGAAATACACCAGATTATAAAATAAAGATGGAGTACAACTGTTATGTGGAGCCCTAATCCTTTCCTGGTCACCACTTCTGTGTTTTAAAGGAAAAAGAAGAAAACACATGCATTTATTTTTATACCTCACTTTTCAGCCAAGACTGACTCCCAAAGCAGTTTAGGGTTATAATCAAGCACAATACAAATGAGAGTCCTGAGAGGGGACATGCTGTTGTGTTCATGTTCTGCTTGTGGGCTTCCCACAGGCATCTGATTGGCCACTATAAGAACAGGATGTTGGACTAGATGAGCCTTTGGTCTGGTCCAGCAGAGTTCTTCTTATGTTTCTAATAAGACAAATCCATGCATAAACCTTCCACAACTGACATTCTGCCAAAGCACATGTTGTTATTGTGAGAGGGCCCTCAATCTACATCATGATGCTCTGCACTGTTTTTATGCAGGAGGAAGGATGTGTTTGGGTTTTGTTTAAGGATGGACAGATCACTCTATTTCTGTCCTGTGCCAATTTTGTTTTTGTTTGTTTGTTTGCAAATCTGGCTCCAATTTATCCCATTTAAACATTTTAAAATGCTCCCAGGAATTGACTGTTGAACACAGCATGCTGTACAATTCTCCAGGAGCACACAATATGATGTACAGTCACTTCCTGGGAAAATTCTAAAAGAGATTATTTACTGCTCTAAGCAGTTTAAAATGTTAAAAGGAAGTCAGAAGCGAGATTTTTTCCTTGTATTTTTTGCTGTGTCAGATCCAGGCTATCCCCTCTTGGGGGAGTGGAGCAAATTGGGATGCAGCAGATCCATGGCTGGCTCTACTCTGCCCTCACTCCACAACTCCCATATTGGAGCTGTGGGAGGATCTAACACCACATTGATCCCACAGCTATTTTAAATTTTGATTTTAAATTTATCCATTAAAACTTTGGATCTAGAGAGTTGCTCTTACCCATGGCTTCTTCATAAGATTTATTCATTCTTCACTGGAATTGGACTGTAAAGGTGTAAGTATCTTATATCAGATTAGCTTTATATTAAATTATTAGTTACAACATTTTTACAATTTAGATTTTTAAAAAAAATTATGTAGGATTTGTGGCATCCCATATTAGTCTGTGATATATACTATTTCCAGATTGAAAGAATTTTTTATTCAAAAGCCTGGGTGAGTGCCATTAAATACAATATATTGCTGCTATAAAAGTTTTTTATTTTTGAGGCAGTAACCAATACTATTTTATGTCAGATTATATGCACTTGGACACTGAGAAAGGCAGGTTGTCGAAGCGTGTCTGTCAAAACACCAAAGGAGCACTTTTAAAAATATGTGTTTGATATAAGTGCCTTTGGAATAAGTATTTAACATTAGCTTTTAATATATTTATGCATTATGTATTCTTATATCTTTTTTTCTAAATGCTTGCATTTTGTTGACAAGTAACTTTTTTGTGTTTGCTTGCTTATTTAGTTTACCAACAAAAAATGCCTTCAGGCAGGCCAGGGCACTACTATGCCCATGTAGCATCACATATAATGATATTTTTCCATGTATTTATTTATTTGGTACATTTATATCCTGCCTTCCTCTAAGGTGTTCATGGTTCCTTCTGCCACTTTATCCTCACCACAACCCTGTGAAGTAGGTTACGGTGAAATATTATGAGTGTCCCAAGGTTACTCTGTGAGCTATATGGGTGGGAATTTAAACCTGGATCTCCCCAGACCTAGTCCAATACTCTAACCATTATACCACCTTGGCTTCATCATTCCAATGTCACAAGTAAACACACTTTCACAAATATTTTAGATCAGGATTCTAGTCTATTAAAAATTTATGATATTTAAAAACAGGAGGCCATGATTATTGTTATGAGTCATTTCAGCTAAGAAAAAAATAGTAGTGTCTTTGGGCCATTTACAAAATTACTGACTCCCAAAAGTCCAGAAACTTTGCAAGCAGAGACAAGGATTAATCAGACGGGAAGACAGAACCAGAACAAACAGACCAAATGTAAACATGTAAAAGAAAGAAGAATGCAGTGGGCACCAGAAAGAGGCGGTGAAAGAAAAATGAGTTGAAAAGAAGTCTCAGAGCCCTGCCAAACTATGTAGCAGAAGCACTATTCCAGTATAAAACACTTTTCAAATGACACTTTGTATCATATATTAAGATGGCAAATACATGCTGTACCTTCTTCAGTTTCTGTTGGTTCCGCTACTTTTTCACCACTCATTAAAACAACAAAGCATGCATCTGCTCGGACTGTAGCTTGCCACGTTGACATGGCAACAGGCGGTTCTTGGCATGGAAAAAGGGCCCTGTTGTTTATTGGAGACCCCACTGTATAAACACATGGCCTATAGGGAAGAGAAAAAGAGAACAGTGGAGTAACGCGTGCTCTACAACTAATTACAGAAAATATCTAGTTCTCAGTAGGAACAGAAATTCAAACTATCAATACCCACAGTGCATCTAGTCTCAATCTACCCTAAGAAGAAAGAACCAAAGTGATGGAGATTTCCTTTATACATATTTAAATGCAATTTGTATAAAGTTTGTGTTGCTCTTTGATTTCTTTACAACCATAAAGTAAGACAGAAAAACAACAGCTCATATATGCACTTATATGATGTTATGCTGCAAAAAAAGATTACTTCTTCACTACCCAGAATCATGTCATAGATATTATGGACACATCCATGAACTGATCAGCTATTTATTTTATAGCCAGAAACTGCCTGAAATTATAATAGGAACATGTAATTCATTGTGGAAGGATGGATGGGATACTCCAGTGCACGTTGCCAGAGTGGAAACAGTGAATCTCAGTGCTATCTGCACACAGATACATTGCAGCCTCTTGAAGAATCCTTGCCACTGAGGGCAAGACACACAGTATCAGGGAAGGAGGGTAGGTTTTGTCCCTAACACCAAGTGCTGCACTTTGCCTTTACTACAGTAGTGAACTGCAGTTTCTCACATATACTGAAAACAAGTAGAGGTGGTATTCAGAGAATTAACCCTGTCCTAGCTTCTGGGAACTTCAGTGTCTGAATAGGGGCAGGTTTTGCCACTGTTCAACTGTGTTCCAGAGTGCATCACAGAATTCAATGGGAGCCACTGAGAATTATGTCAACTTCTATGTGCATTGGTCCATCCCTTCATCTGAATAGCCCTACTTTGGGTTCAGGGTTTTGGTCATCATGCTGGCCCGGATTAAACCAAGAGAGGCTGGCTAATAGGCCAGGCACAGGAACCGTTTTTGTACATAAGTTAGGAAGAATGTTGTTAAGTTGCTGTATGCTCCTCAATTTAATTCATTTATTTTTGGTCACATTTCTTTACAGAAAATGTATTCAAATTGTCAGTCACTATCTTTACACATTAAATACAAAATATTAAATGAAATAGTTCGGACGCTGAACAGCCAAGTGACCTTTTATTTCTATATTCTCAAGCCTTTTACTGCAGTAACCCAGCAGGCCTCAATTTTTTATCATGATGTTTACCAAAAGGAGAGGAAGCACAGCCAGACCACCTGTTACCTGACACATGCTGTTATCCTCTCACACAGAGAGACTAGAGCTAAAAATATTCATACGAATGCCTTGATGGAACTGACTGCCACTCTTCTCTTTTCTAAGTCCTCACAAACTCTAGGTGAAAATGTTCTCCTATCCACCAGATCACACTGAATTAAGCAGTGATCCAATGAACTGATAATTCATGGACCAGAGATTATCCACATACAGTCAAACTTTTTACCAGCTTTACCAGTAACATGGAGCAGAAGATTTTCCGGTGCTTTATTTTTCTGCTATTACCTGGTCATTAGTAATAATGAATAAATGCAAATTGCAAGTGCCGTATCAGGCAAATGTGGCAGTTTCAGTGTTTTTAGCTTTGCTTACTAAACACAAGTAAAATCAACAAGCTGAATTTGATCATTCTATGGTCCCTCAGAAAATGTTCTGATGCCAAACTGAATTTTTAAAATGTAAATTAACTTATGCAAATTACTCTAATTCATTTTTTTTTGCAGAAAACCCACATCACTGAGTTTCACTCCAGCAGACCTCACCTTATTATTCTATAAGAGAGGAAAAAAGCATTAAATCACTTTATGATATGCTACATACAATGCTACTTCTGTATCTTCCTAGACTTCCCCAAACCGCATTAAGAGTGCTTCTGTTGTTTGCATCTACCTCACATGATTATTGGGAGGATGAATAATAAGTTCATAGGATATCCCAAATTAAAAATGCTAGTCAGGATTCAAAGAACAAGGCAATCAGTTTCATACATCCTAAGAGTCCTTGGGCTACTCTTTCTCAAACAGCGGCTTTCTCAAATAGCAAACCATTATTTTAAACTGAGGAGAGTTTCAAAAATTGTTTATGAGGTGGTATGGGAACCAGTTGCTTGAAGTAAAAAATCCCACTGTGTAGACAGGCATTTTCATTCACCTAAAGTAGCTCTTTGGAGATCAGCCAACATAAATAATTTCAGTATCACCACCTGATTACAGAACAACTTAGGCCTAGTTCTCATTGAGGTAGTAACCTTGTGTCTCAGCTTTACACCTTCAGACTGTAGGTTAATGCTCCTCCACACAAAAATATTCCCTACATATAGGAAACAATGTCAGAGACTACGGGCTAGTCTAGTCTTCTCCTTGACATGTTAATCTATATATAAGGATTTTCTTTTAATGGAAATGCATCTAATCATGTGAGCCCCTACCAGAAATCTGAAGTAGTATAAGTAGTATATGTTTACCATATAAGTGAAAACCAGCCTAGTCTTTAAAAAAAAAAACACTTCAGGGGGCATACAATAATAAAGTGCCCCACATAGCATAACATTACTTTCCAGTTCCTCTGCAGCTAGAAAATTCTAAATGTCACCCCAGATATGCAAACTTTAGAATGATTCTCAGGTACTAATGGACCAATTCTACGGACGCTACTAGAAAAGAGTGGAAGATGTAGTTTGTAAGATATAGCCATCCAAATGTAGTTTGGAAGATATATCCATCCAAATAGGGAAGGGAGGAACTGCTGGCAGAAAGGATGTGGCTGAGCCTCTCAGTGTTTGTCTGCTGCTATATCCCACTCCACAGGTACTTAAGCCTGCATCTTGGCTGGGGGTGCAAACCTAAGGGCGAGAGCTAAAGAGCTGTTGTCCTGAGGCTCTCATCCATGGGTGGGAAGCCAATAACCAGCTTGGAAGAGCAGATGCTGGTGATGTGCCATTCCTGATGAGTCACTACTCAGAGAGAGGAACAGCTGCATGCTAGCAAGATGAGAAGGCCTAAAAGACCCAGGAATCCTGACCAGAGTTATGAACTACAACTGCAAAATACCAAACAGACTAAACTGGTTTAATACTTCCTTACCCCTGATACCTGTGGATAGTCAGATTTTATAATCCCAATGGCAAATTTTGACAGCGAGAGAGCAACCTTTCTCAGCAAATTAAACCACTTTATTTTGTCCTGTTTATGTGTTGGGTCAAGTAATGTGTCCAGCACACACTGGACCCTCTCATTACCAGCAAGAAACTCCATCTGCTATTTATTTTAATACTGTTTTGACTGATCTACTGTATGTATTGCATTTCTATTGTTTATTTCTTTTCTAATATGTATTGATGTTGTTCATTGCTTTGGGAGCCTTGTGGCCAAAAGGTGGTATGTAAATAAACTATACTATTCACTGAACACTAAAGTCAAGATCATTCAGACCATGGTATTCCCAATCTCTATGTATGGATGTGAAAGTTGGAAAAAAGTGGATAAGAGAAAAATCAACTCATTTGAAATGTGGTGCTGGAGGAGAGCTTTGCACATACCATGGACCGTGAAAAAGAGAAATAATTGGGTGTTAGAACAAATTAAACCAGAACTATAACTAGAAGCTAAAATGGTGAAACTGAGGTTATCATACTTTGGACACATCATGAGAAGACATGATTCACTAGAAAAGACAATAATGCTGGGGAAAACAGAAGGGAGTAGAAAAAGAGGAAGGCCAAACAAGAGATGGATTGATTCCATAAAGGAAGCCATTGACCTGAACTTACAAGATCTGAACAGGGTGGTTTATAACAGATGTTATTGGAGGTTGCTGATTCATAGGGTCGCCATAAGTTGTAATCGACTTGAAGGTATATAACAACAACAACTACTACTACAAATGTAAAATTATTATTATTTGTTGATTCTAAAAATTATTTCCCATGGTACTAATAGTCATGTTGTTGTTATGGTTGTTGATTTTTATTATACCACTTTTCAGCCCAAAGGCCTTGCAAAGCAGTGAATAATGTATCATACTGATACTGCAGTGGTGCCCGAGTGGTAGATTTATGGTAAAAGCAATGGATGACATCCAACATTGCACAAGCAGACTTGTGTGCTTGTGCAACAGGACTTTGTCTTCCTCTCCTTCCCCTGCAGCTCTCCATCCACTCGCCAAGTCTTCTCCATGGGACTGGAGGACTCCCTGGAGCAGGTTTTGAGGATGCACAGAGAGCTGCAGCAGGGAGAAGTAGAAGTACTACTGCACAAGTGGAAATCCATTTTGCAATTGGACAAGCATAACTAGATGTCACCCAAAAACTACACATGAGAGAGCATTACTGCAAAAGATTCCACTTTCACACAACAGCAAAAAGCACCTCGCTATTAGCAAAGAATTTCTGAGTCCCTGCCCTGTAAGTAGGAATTTAGAGTTAGTTTCCATTCTCATAACACACACATACACATTTTCCCATCAGTTGTAGCAACTCATAGCTGGTAAGGGAGGAGGGCAAGAAAACATAACAGTAGCACTGGGGCAGAAAACAGTTTCTGCAAAGGCCATGTCATCTCTTGCTCCAGCGGTGAGAGTGTGAGGATAAAACAAAGTAGTACTTGCCTCCTCCATAACTCCAAAATAGCTTGAGCTACTTGGCAGTTGGAACAAGGGCAAAGTTGTTGACCCTGACTCACACAGAAGGAACCAGAAAGCAGGCAATGGAAAGACAGTTATAGTATGCAGATAGGTGATAAAACACACCTGTGCAAGTTACACTCTGAACTTTACAGGCTAAAGATGGATTTGAGAAAAGTTTATTTCATTGGGCACTGTGGCATGATTCACAGAAGTAATATAAGCACAGAGTCTGGGAGAAAGGAAGCTTCCTCTCTTGTTATTTCAGAACTACTACTGGACAATCTTAGTATAAGCAAATTTTAGAAAAAGTTAGGAAGTCTGGGCCAGAGCTGAGGATGGATGGCCAAGGGGGCAAAATCCTTGGGCCTGGACCATGAAAAAACAAACAGTACATTTTTTTAAAAATAATATCTCAGCAGACCAGAGAGTGGCTATAATGTCTCTTGCTAAATCCAAGGCTTCCTGGATAACTTTTACAGAGAGAGGGACAAGAGGTGTGTGACCTTGCTCCTGCTTCTCGATCTCTCAGCAGCTTTTGATATAATTGACCACGGTATCCACCTGGACCGGCTATGTAGTATGGGAATTGGGTACACTGTGTTACATTGGTTCCAGTCCTACCTATAGGACTGACTCCAGAGAGTAGTGTTGAGCTATTGTCTTTTGACCTCCTAGCAGTTGTGCGGCACCTATGCCCAAAGCTATTTAATATCTACATAAAGCTTCTTTAATCAGTTGTTAGGAGTTTGGGAGCAAGCTGTCAGCAGTATGCTGATGACACTCAGCTCTATTTCTCCATAACATCTGAATCAGGGGAGGCTGTGCAGGCCCGGGACCAGTGCCTGGACATGTATTCTTTTCAGCGTCTGCTTAATTTTTGTTTAGGTAACCCTATCCAGACACATACATACTGACGTGTTCTAATCTTTTTAGTCTGTTGCTATTTTAATGGTTTTAACAATGGTTTTAATTACTTGTTTTTAACCATTTTATTGATTTTTGTAACCCATTTAGTTTTTTCCACTATCAAGCAGTATATAAATTTTGTTAAATAAATAAATATTTTTTTAAAAGCACCAACATTTATTAATATGATTCAGATGTTGCAAAGTGCAACATATAAATTAGACCAGAACTATTACTAGTGGGTCCTAGTTCAAGGTTCACAAAACTGTATTAACACTACTAAGTAAGTAGTTTAGTAATGCAGCAGTACTAAAAATGTTAACTTTATTTTCACTTGGGTTTGTGAACAGTGTTATTTCTAATAAAAGATTTAACTTATCCTGTTCCAATAAATTTATTTCATTTATTTTCAATCTTTCTTGCCGTAAATTAAACCTAAATCATGGGAAGAACAGCTTGCCAGAGGCCAGTGGGAGTGAAGCCAGTGGAGGCAGAGCTGGCTGAAAGGGCCACTACATCCATCTGCTGCTCAGAGACCTGTTGAAGGTGAGGACACTGGCTGTGCCAACAGGTTGCAGCAAAAGGAAACAAAATACAGTGCCTTGTAAAAGTAATCAGACCCCTGACCAATGTTCTCATATTACTGAATTACAAATGGTACATTGTAATTTCGTTCCGTATGATATTTTATTTTGAAACGCTGAAACTCAAAATCAATTATTGTAAGGTGACATTGGTTTTATATTGGGAAATGTTTGTAAGAAACAAAAAAAACTGAAACATGTTGCTTGCATAAATATTCAACCCACATATTATTTGATAGAGCCGTCTTTCGCTGCAATAACAATTTGAAGTCTTAGAATCATAGAATAGTAGAGTTGGAAGGGGTCTATAAGGCCATCAAGTCCAACCCCCTGCTCAATGCAGGAATCCAAATCAAAGCATTCCCAATCCCAACAGATGGCTGTCCAGCTGTTTCTTGAATGCCTCCAGTGTCGCATTGCCCACTACCTCCCTGGGTAATTGGTTCTATTGTTTTGGGGTAGGTATGTACCAGCTTTGCACACAGTGTTGGAGGGATTTTGGACCATTCTTCCTGGCAGCTTCACTCCAGGTCGTTCAAGTTGGTTGGACGTTGCTTGTGGACCGCAATTTTCAAAGAGCAGCACAGATTCTCAATGGGATTGAGATCAGGACTCTGACTGGGCCAATTCACCTTTTTGTTCTTGAGCCACTCCAGTGTTGCTTTGGCCTTGTGCTTGGGCTCACTGTCCTGCTGAAAAGGGAATTTCCTCCCAAGCCTCAATTTTTTGGTGGACTGAAGCAAGGTCTCTTGTAGTATTTCCCTGTATTTTGCTCCATCAATTCTTCTTTCAGTTTTAGCAAGATGCTCAGTCCCTGCTGATGAGAAGCATCCCACAACATGATGCTGCCACCACCATACTTCACTGTAGTGATGGTGTGTCTTGAGGCATGGGCAGTGTTAGGTGTGCACCACGCATAGTAATTTGAGTTTTGGCCAAAAAGCTCTATCTTGGTCTCATCTGACCACAAAACCTATTCCCACATCACAGCTGGGGTACTCTCATGCTTTCTGGCAAACTCCAGACATGCTCTCAGATGGTACTTTTTGAGTAACAACTTCTTTCTTATTTATTTGTTTGTTTGTTTGTTTGTTTATTATTTGATTTATATCCTGCCCTTCCTCCCAGCAGGATCCCAGGGCGGCAAACAAAAGCGCTAGAAACACATCAAAACATCATAAAAATCGATCTTAAAATACATTAAAACAAAACAACTTTAATTTTTTTTAAAAAAAAAAGCTTTAAAGACATCTTTTTAAAAAGGGTTAAAAATGGTTTAAAAAACATACTAAAAAGCAACTCCAACAGAGATGCAGACTGGGATAGGTCTCAACTTAAAAGGCTTGTTGAAAGAGGAATCTTCAAAAGGCACTGAAAAGATAACAGAGATGGGGCCTGTCTAATATTTAAGGGGAGGGAATTCCAAAGGGTAGGTGCAGCCACACTAAAGGTCCGCTTCCTATGTTGTGCAGAATGGACCTCCTGATAAAATGGTATCTGCAGGAGGCCCTCCCCTGCAGAGCGCAGTAATCGACTGGGTATATAAGGGGTAAGACAGTCTTTCAGGTATCCTGGTCCCAAGCTGTATAGGGCTTTGTACACCAAAACTAGAACCCTGAACTTCGCCTGGTAGCAATGGGCAGCCAGTGCAATTCTTTCAGCAGTGGAGTGACATGTTGGCGATACCCTGCCCCAGGGAGCAGTCTCACCGCCGCATTTTGCACCAGCTGCAGCTTCCGGACCAACCTCAAGGGCAGTCCCACATAGAGCACATTATAGTAATCCAGCCTGGAGGCTACCAGTGCATGGACAACAGTGGTCATGCTATCCCGGTCCAGAAACGGCGGCAGCTGTCTCACCAGCCGAAGCTGGTAAAAGGCACTCCTAGCCACTGAGGCCACCTGGGCCTCTACCGACAAAGATGGATCCAGGAGCACCCCCAGACTACAAACCTGCTCTTTCAGAGGGAGTACGACCCTATCCAAAGCAGGCAGCTGACCAATTATCCGAACTCAGGAACCACCAACCCACAGTGCCACCATCTTGCTAGGATTCAGACTCATCCACCCTCCCATACAAGCCAATGTTATGCAGACCTCTTGAAATGGTTGACTGATGCACTCCCAGCCACTGAACTCTGTAGCTGCTTCAAAGTGATTGTTGGCTTCTCTGTGGCTTTTCTCACAAGCCTCCTTCTTGTTTGAGTGCTGAGTTTTGAGGGATGGCCTTTCCTTGGCAATGCCTGGGTGATGTGATGCAGCTTCCACTTTCTGAATACTGATCCAACTGTGCTCACTGGGATATCCAAACACTTGGCTATTATTTTGTACTCTCTTCCTAAATCTATGCATTTGTATTACATTATCTCTCACTTCTGCAGAATGCTCTTTGGTCTTCATTTTCCTTCAGATCCACAGCCTGATCAATGATCCTTCAACAGTGGGGTTTTTATCCTGACAATATGATTGCAACTTTAATAGTTCACAGGTGGAGGCCAATGGAAGGTAATTCTATCCTCGATAGAGCAATTTATTTCGTTTGTGTAAACTGGGAGCTTCCACAGAGCAGGGGTTGAATACTTATGCAAGCAACATGTTTCAGTTTTTTATGTTTCTTACAAACATTTCCCAACATAACACCAATGTCACCTTACAATAACTGATTCTGAGTTTCAGTGTTTCAAAATAAATTAACATACAGAATGAAATTACAATGTACCATTTGAAATTCAGTAATATGAGAGTATTGGTCAGGGGTCTGATTACTTTTGCAAGGCACTGTACATGTTTCCTTCCACATCCCTTTTCCTGGCATACCGGCTGTTGTGACAGAGGGCTGCAGGAGGGAGTCAAATGGGACCTAGATAATACGTAAGTCCTCCCTTGGCCCCTCCTCTGACACATCCCCAGAACACCCCCTTAACAGGTCAGGTCGATAGCCGGAGGTCCACTATATCTATCACACCTTAGCCTAGCATAAATAGCAGTTGAACTGCACCCTTAAAAACTTGTTTAAAGAAAGTTGTAACATTTGGTTTGAAGGAAGATTTAGGAAGGGGAGCCCAATCATGCATCTTGCCCTGCGCCCAGTGCCAGCTTTCAGTGGCCCTGGTCTAGACAAAGAGCTATAACAATCTGTTCTACTTAGAATTTCAGAACAACTCCAGTTTGATACAAAATGAAGGCAGTACTAGACACATTTCAAACAAGTGGCTCCTAGTAACCACTAAAATATGCTCATTTATAATTCCATTTACATTTTAGGGCCAAAGCAGAAAAGACAGTGGTATCCATAATCATCTCTCTCTTCAAAAGGCAAATGCAATAATGGGAGGGAGGAGGCAATTTAGATCAGGACTGGGGAAAGGGGGTTACACTCTTTCTTTCTATGCAATTTCCCCAAGCTAAATTACCCCATCCTCTCCCAGAACTGCTGCCTGCCCTGGGGCAAACATACGAGTACCATATGGGGACCTATATGTTTTGCTTCAGGGCAAACAGCAGTTCCGGCACAATGGAATTTGAATTGGGAACATGGCACAGGATGAGGAGAGGGTTAAAACTGCCCTTCTCCCAATATTTATTCTACATGCACATCTTCTTTTAAAAATATGATCACAGATCTCCATAGGCTTGCCCAGTTGCATCCTTAATAAAGGTTATTTTCTACATAGATTGTTAAGCATTTTTAATAACCCAGGTGTCAAGTGATGAAAATAATATACAAATGAATTTATTCTTAACAAGGTAGCTTGTAATCTGTATTAGACTGACAAGACAGCAATGGGAACTGGGCCAAGAGCTGACAAATGAGCTGGGCTGAGCCAAATGACAACAGAAAAGTAGACAAGGTATATGGTTCAGGAAAAATGGTGTACTTCATATATTTCAGCTGTCTAATTTCTTAAATATTAGAGATTTTTACAGAGATACGTTTTTAGTACAACTAAATATATGATACATATTATGTACTACAGAATTATTGTTTGGCTTTTGTCAAGCTGCATTCAGTTCCTAACTGAAAAATTAAAACTAGTTTCTTTGCATAAAAAACTTACAAACCAACCATATCCAAAACATTTTAACTTACTAGTATCAAAAGATGTTTTACCTTCACTGCAAAATGATTCTTAAATGAGCTCTTAACTCTAGGAAATTGGGGGGAAATAGCAAAGTGAAAATGCTTAATAGAATGTTTGCTTCCCATGCCTTTTATTCAAAGTATACCACAATCAACTGTTCACTTATTTGAATAGTCAGACTGACTTAAAGCAATATAATCCTGCTAAACTATAATGAGCACTGAACTTTGCCTGCTTTGCTACCAATCCATCTGAATTGAACTTCAAAATGAGATTATTATTCACAATTCAACTCTGCCCCATCTGGCACAGAACACAGAAAAGTGTAATAAAAGACCTAAAACTGTTGCATACCTGTCACATTGGTCTGTAGTCCAGCTAAGTGATCTTCCTTCTGGCTTTGTTTTGTACCATATCCTTATGGCATGAGGGAAATCTTTTGGCAGTTGGACACCTGCTTTCCTGATCTCCAAACTCCAAGTGCCAGTAACAAACAGAAGCTCTCCACAAGCAGGTGCCTGGCTGCAATGTCTATAATAGTGAAGCTGCTCCCTCCAATGATCTGCAGGTAATGTCACAAGTTCATGCACAATTTGATTCCTAAGAACCCCTGGATTCTTAGAAGTATCCATTAACCCAGCAGAGCTTGTAAATTTCTCAATGCCTGGAACTACCGCAACATCTACCTCTTCGACCTTTAACACAGATAAATCACAGCAGTCCAGGACCAGCAAAAAATCTTCACTTCCATGAATCTCAATGTCACAGCAATTCTTTGAACTAGAAAACCCAGAAGCCTGTTCCCTGTTGCCATGACTACCGTTTTTATCAGAAGTATCATTTTCACCTTTACCACAGACAGCAAAATCATTACATCCACTTTTAGTTGAGCAGGCACTTGTGTTTGGCACAGGAATGTAGCAGGCTTCAGGTGCCCGAATATAGGAGGTTCCATCTGACCAAGAGTAACAGGCTTTTTCCACCTGCTCACTGTCTCCACTTCTGCATCTGCTGTCAGTATCAAAGAAAAGAACTATAGTGCCCCCCATTACATGGTTTTTGAAGTCCACATCCAGGTCCAACACATAATGCCTTACCAGCATGTGGCTCGTATTCGCCATTAAGGGCAGATCATCCTTGGTGATGTCTAGTTCCATATTTGTATTCCAATTCTCTATGCAGCCACTTTTTTAATTCTTTTTTTTTAATTCTTGCTCTTTTTTATTATCTTCCCAATAGCCAGCATGCTCAGTTTTCCAGGTGTCATAAACAGCTGTTACATACAATAAGGCATTTTTCATATGGCACACTGTACCATCATCACTTGTCTTTTACCCTGTGAAGAAGAAAGCAATTAACAGTCAGGTGTCCATTTAAACAAGAGCTCTAAAAATGGAACCAGCACACACTGAAGTTACTTCTAAATAATAAATATTTAAGATCAGACATTAACTTTGTTACTCATATACCAAGCATAAAATGTGGAGAATGAACTGTGCAAAGAAAATTAAAGGGAAAAGTCATCTGCATAACAATTGGGGAACAAAAGCAGTGAAACAGATTTCTGTATGATGCCAATTGAATAAAAGAAGCCTCAACAATATAGCAGCACCAGCATGATCTTATTTGTAGAATCCTACCAAGAAGCTGAAAGTATTATTGCTTTTCCATTTTTCAAGAAGTGACATGTATCATGTTTAATTTCTCACCTCAGAATGGTAATGATTATTTCTGTGCTAGTAATCTAAGTAACAAGCAAGATTGAAGGCTAAATGGCCTCACATGTTTTATACCTCAAGAGAGAAACAATTTAATACATACAACGTAACTCCGGGGATTAATGTACTTTTCACATTATGGCTGCACTCATATCAGCACCTAGTAAATTACAAGAAAATGAGTCAATTTACAAGTAGTGTGTTATAAATATTCTTTTGAAACTGTTCATGGAGACTTTTCAAATTTATACTTAAATACTTCATGTACATAATTACATCTTAATAGCTGGAAATCCATTAACACTCTAAATTAGAGGCTTCTCATAGCAAACAAAAGAGTTTTATCATGCAAAAGAAATATGCAAATACCTACACAATGAAGAAAAAACAGAGTTCACTAACATCTGTTGCGAGAGAAAGCAGTTTTTCCATCACTGTGTGAAACAAATGTTTCTTATTCTTCACTCAGCAAATTAAAAATTGCACACCATTACTGAGCTTATTGTTTTTTCTTTAACTTCTAACCAATTTTGCATTCTTTTTCTGTCCTCTTACTAGGGTAATAAGGGTGGTGTGAAGTCTACAAAAAAGTATTGCTTTTTTCAATAAGGCATACACTAAGCCTCGCTCTAAGGCTGCAATCCAATACACACTTACCTGGGAGTAAGTCCCATTGAACCTAATGAAGCTTACTTGTGAGTAGGCATGTATTGGCTTGCAGCCTAAATATTCCCATAGCTTATCTCTTAAAATGGTTAGCTGAGATATTCAGATTTTGAGATATTTATATAGCACATTAAATTCACAACACAAACTTTTTTAGTTTTATTTACTAAATGCAAGTCAAACAGGCTAAATTGTACCCCCATTTATTTAGGGAATCAGAAAATTTGCTTATTCATAATTTTTCCAGAAAAAGAATCAGTGGTTCTGCAGTCCAATCTAGGATTATTTCCAGGAAAAAACCACCCTAGACTAGAACCAGCATTAGAAAGCTAAGTGGCCATCTTTCCACAGGAAGTAGAATGAAAAAATGCCCTGTGGTTCCTGTGTCAGAGAAAACTACATAGAGTGCATACCTTCCACTACTGAAGAATAAGCATGTACTGCCCAATAAGTCCAATCTCGGACAGCTTACATGAGAGTAATAATGCCAAGTACATTTCAGAATATTTTGTGTCTATATAGAATTTTATTTTCAACTACCAGAAAATTTTCTGCTCCAACTGAAAATGTCTGATAAAACTCCAGTATTGTTTATTTATTTAACTAGAGGAAGCATACTGAAGGGAGCATCAAATATACAGCAATGACCCATACACCTTTATTTATGGCCAATCAGAGAAGCTGCAGTTTAGTGGTAGAAAAAATGTTTTCCATTTAAATATTCCAGATTCAGTCACTAGCACCTCCGGTTTCAAATGATGTTTTTCAATATGTATGAGACCTTGGAGAGTTGCATCAGAGAGTCTACATCAGAGTAGATAGTACTGAGTTATATGGACTAACAGCGTGACACAATATGTGTGGGACCTCTCAAGAAGGAAGTGAAAAGGTTGCACCCTGAACTGCATTGCTACAGTTTTCACCTCCAGAAGCCATCTTCTGAAACTGACTAGCAAAGGATGAATCAGTTATTACAGTAATTAGGAAAGAAATGACATCCTTCAGTGTTCCCCATCAACCAGCGTTCTGCTGTGCTTCCAGAACAGAGAAAGAAAGTATCACATTCTGATTTACCTGCTTCATGCCTCACTTTCCAAGGGGCATCAGCCCTTTCTTAAAGTCATAAGTAAAGTTAGCAATCAGCAATAAGAACTAAACTCAGCTATTTCATGTAATTATTTTAAGTACTTCATAAATATACAGAGGCTCAAACAAATTGGTAATTTTAAATGAGAATTATTGTATAAAAGAGACTCAAAAACAACCTAATGATACCACACACTATAGAAAATGATCTCACCCCACAAGTTAAAAAAGCGATAGTGAGAATGGTAGATGAGGGATTATTACAGGGATATATAGACAAGACCACCAGGGCTGTGGAGTTGGTACGCCAGAACTTCGACTCCAACTCCTCTATTTTTCTACTGTCTGACTCCGACTGCGGCTCCTTCATAAATGGCAAATGTATATTAACTAGTAATAACAAATTTACTGTAGTAAAATGGTAGCACAAGGCATTTCATCACCACCACATGAATCCAGAGCTTGGAAAAGTTACTTTTTTAAACTACAACTCCCATCAGCCCAGGGATTGGGCTCGTGGGAGTTGTAGTTCAAACTCCGACTCCAACTCCACCCAAAATTGTTCCTGACTCCGACTCCACGACTCCGACTCCACAGCCCTGAAGACCACACATGATTTTTGTTAGAATCTCAAGAAAGGATGCTGCAGTTTTACCTCCTTCCAAAAATTCACAAAAAAAGTATCCCTTTCACCTTGGTAGACCCATCATTTTGGGATGTGGTTCCATTTTGGAACCATTAACTGCATACGTAACTTCATATTTGAAACCATTTATGGGATTTAATTGTGTATTAGGGATACTGCACATTTTTTAGTATATTGGAAAATACATGTGTAGACACGGATAATACATGGATTATTACCATGGATATTAATTCACTATATACTAACATCCCACAACAGAAGGCCATGGAAGTAATTGAAGAAACACAAAATAAAAGAGAGGCTACAACTGCCCCCCCCCCATCCTTTTTATGTGATC